>NC_082689.1:110009087-111209087 GCF_949987515.2 Delphinus delphis | reverse complement strand
AGGAGTTCTAGGCTGAAGGTCATGAACATTTTTATCATTAATGCGTATAGACAAATTATTCCTCGAAGTTGTGTTGCAATGTTCCTTTATGCTGGCAGTGTAGGATGATTATTTTTTCCTAGAACCCTTGCCAATTGAGTCCTGAATTTAAGATGCATGAGGCTCAGGTCTATTTAATTTATTTTACTATCATCACAGGCTGGTGTCAGACCTGCTAGCTGCCTTCCAAATGTCCACCCCCTTCCTTTACTAAGGAACTTAGATGTTGTGTATGGTCTTCAACAACATCCTTAACTTTAAACTCTCAGCTTCCAGATAGTAGGGTTGATGATAGATCAAAGTTCTACATTTCAGCAAATGAAATGTTGGTAGAAATCCCTTAGGAGGACATGTATTCATACATGAAAAGGTACAGCCTTGCTGGGAAAAAGTCTCTCTGCCGATTTGCACCTTTAGAACCTGCCTGGAAGGGGATGAGAGGTGAGGAGGCACAGCAGCCCCCTTGTGACCTTTACGTGACATGCATGAGGATGAAACCTTGTCAACTGTAGTGGACTCTGGGGTTTTCTTCCAAGACAGGCTCTTGAGGATCCACACCTCTCTTCCAGGTACTGAGAGTAGTAGCTGAGGATACAACTGCCTCACTGGTTAGGAATTTCCCTTGGCCTAAGGGAACTGCCCACTTAGAATTACCTCTCCTGCTCCCCAGGGGAAGGTGATGGCAATGAACTTTCCAGTGACCAGCCCAATGAAGGCGATGGCTGAAGCAGAGATACGGAGATGTCACTGATGTATCTTCATTTGGGATAAGAACGACCCAGTTCCAGAGCTCTAGTAGGATTGGCTGAGCCATCAGCTGCAACCATTTTGCTGTTCAGCTCCTCCCTTTACCCAGACCTGCCTTCCTCATGACCTTACTGCTGTATCTCCCAAAAGCTCTTCCCAGTGAACCCTCTGCAGTCTGATCTTTTTCCAGGGTACCCAATCTAAGACACTCAGAAAGTATGCAGAGCACAAATATTGAAATAGTCCAATGTCACTGGTCAGGTATCACACGTGTCCTGAACTACTCCTAGATTTTTTGCAATATGTGACAAATAAAACTATACGTATTTAAGCTTCTGTCATTTTAACTTCTATTCCTTATAGCAGGATCCAATCCTAACTGATAACTGCAGCCTCACATGCTTGGCAAGGGGGTCGAGGTCTTGTCAAACATGGAATTGTTAACAGTTATGATGTTTTCCCTTATGTAAGTTATGAGGTTATGTAAATTAAACAAAGGTGAAAATGATTCTATGGTCCTCAGCTTTCTGTCCTCTTCTTCCCCCAAACCCACTCCTATTTTATGTTTTGGCAATGTGGAAGTACCTGTAGAACTCAGATTGTGTTTTCTTCCTCTTTGGCACATGCTATAATTTCCATCAGAGAATATTCCCCTGCATTTGGAAAACATGTCATTCTTCACAACCCAGAGCTGGCTCATTAGCATCCTTCCTGGATATCCTATGCTTCTTCCAACTTTCTGTGGAGGACATGGCTCCTTGCCTACACAATAGCTATTATCCCTTCTATGTTGATGGGATAGTTTTGAACTATGTCGACTTAGCTAAATTGGAACTGCCTTTCCCAGATTTCTTTGTGTATGGTTTTGGATAAGGGTTCACCAGAAAATGACCTGTGTAAGATTTGCAAGGCAGAGGTGAAGCAGTGGACATTTTTTATGCATAGGACACTGGTGCTATACTCTCATGTGTGTAGTCACTGCCTATTTGGCTTACATTGTTAGATCATGGCTCCTGCAGTTCTACCAGACCACCTCCTTCAGCTTCTCTGAGTTCTGGGCAGAGTGCATACATCACTCCTTGGCAAAGGGCACTGACTTTTCCCTCAGGACACCCATGTCATTAAGGTTGGAGGGAGTGAGAGGCATATGCAGGTTCCACTTTATCCTCATAGATTGCAGTTTGCCCTCATGCTCACTTCACAGGTTCTGCTTTGTCCTTGCAGTGCCCCATGTCACATCCACCTTTCTTTCTTGTCTGATTGGCCAAGCTGGGTTTAGACTCAGAACAAAAACTGGACAAAAATACAAAAGCCTACATACTTTCATGTCTGAAATTGGGAATGGTATAATCCTGTTAATAAACCTCTTATTTTATATAACTTATAGTGATTCTGTTTCTGTGACTGAATCCTGACTGATGTACTTAGTACAAATCTTTGGTTTATTCAGTGTCAATGTGCTCAGCTACAAGACTAAATTTCCCACACTCCATTGCAGTAAGACTAGCCAATGATATGTGAGTAGATATCATTGGATGAGGCTTCTGGGAAATTGAGGGAGAGTGTTCTTTTTGTTGCTTGACCTTCCCCCTTTTCCTTTTTGGAATTCAGATATAAGGTCGGAGCTGCAGCAGCTATGTTGCAACCTTGAGGAAGGAAGACACACACCAAGATCGTGAAGCAGAAGGAAGTGGCCTGGGTCTCTTTTGTCTTCCTACAGCTTGTATTACAGCCCTGGACAGCCAACTCTGGACTTCTTTATATGAAGGAAGAAATCTACAATTTAATGAAACAAACAACAATAATAAAGACAACAAAAACACTGGAGTTGGGAGTCTATAGTAGACCAGACATAATTTAGTATTGATTTAGCAAAAAATGTTGGCTTTCTTGTGAAATCACTTGTCCTGTAAAACATATTTGCATATATTATATGTGTCCCTCTGGCTAAGGTGGTGAACATGGTGGATACTGCATCCCTCATCTGTATCCTCAGCACCTGGTATTGCAGCCAGCGTATAGTAGGCATGCAGACATATCTATTGACTGTAACTGAACTAAATATTGATGAAGTTACTAATTCCCCTTGGAGAAACTGAAGTCCATCGAAAGAGGAAGCATTTTGCAAATCTCACACTAATGCAGCCTATCATGAATCTTGTTCTTCCCTATCCATATTTCCTGTATCTATCCTTCCTAGAAGAAGTCTAAAGTAATTACATTTTGGGTTCATTACAGGTTTTCACCTTATAACCCATTTATACTCCTTCTTTAGTGATGTTTGTGGTGTTCTTCAAAATGTTATAATCAAAGATCATGTTTCCCTAGGTGGGCCAGAGTCTTGGGAAAAACAAGATCTGTGAGTGGCCTGGTAATAGCCAGCATTCCACTGCCACCGTTTGCAGAGCTGAGGACACTAATGCCCTGGCTAAGTAGCTGAGGTGGCTTCCAGAGCACTTCTTCTCCTCTCCCTGACCAACTAACCTAAAATAAGCATCTCCCAGGAAAGGTCCAGGGACCTTCACTCAACCCAAGTTTCCTGGGGACAATAAGTAAGGAGATTGAACCCCACAAATATTTAACTTGTAAATACTTTCTTATTATTTTCATGCTTATAATGTCTTTTCTCACCCCAAGATTAAATAGCAATTTGCTTCAATAACTTCTAGTTTCTAACAGTTTCATTTTTCATACTTAATTTTTAAATAAACTAAAAATTTATGTTGATACACAGCAAGAGGTGAGAATTTAATATTTTCCTAAAAATAATTGATGAAAAATCCTTTATTAAATAAGCCTCAATTATCCTTTGGAAGTTTTCTTTTATGTATGATTAAAATATTCTCCCTTCCCTCCTTCCTTTCTTTTTTCCTTTCTTTCCTTCTTTTTTCCTTTCTTTCTTTCTTTCCTTCCTTCCTTTCTTTCTTTCTTTCCTTCCTTCTTCCTTTCTTTCTCCCTTCCTTCCTTCCCTCCCTCCTTTCTTTCCTTCCTTCTTTTCTTGTTTCTTTCCTTCTTTCTCCCTCCTTCTTTCTTTCTTTCTTTCTTTCTTTCTTTCTTTCTTTCTTTCTTTCTTTCTTTCTTTCTTTCTTTCTTTCTCTCTCTCTCTCTCTCTCTCTCTCTCTCTCTCCCTCTCTCTCTCTTTCTCTCTCTCTCTCTCTCTCTCTTTCTTTCTATTTTCCAGGTAACACATTTGTACTGTTAAAAATAAGAAAATACAGGTCAACTTCTTTGACCCATCCCCCTGCACTCTGTATATATACTGTGGGAACAGAATCTTGATGACTTTGATTACTGACAACTTTGAAATTACTATTGCAGTTATTTTGTATATATGTTTTAAAACTTACTATGAAATTACAGCTTCTCTTCTTATATCCTCTTTATTTTGTCTCTTCACTAATATTTGTTGGATTAATAGTTGTGGGGTTAATTTTATGTGTTAACTTGTCTTGGCTACTGAGTGTCTTGATATTTGTTCAAACATTATTCTGGGTGTTTCTATGAGGTTGTTTTTAGATGAGATTAACATTTAAATTGTTAGACTTTGAGTAAATCAGATTTCCCTCTTTAATGTGTGTGGGCTTCATCCAATAAGTTGAAGACCCAAACAGAACAAAAACAGTCCTGTTCTGAGCAAGAAAGAATTGCTGGCAGCCTGCCTGCAGATTTTTATCTAAAACATCGGTTCATTCTGATTCTACAGCAAACTTCAGACTGGAACTGCAGCATCAGCTCTCCTGGGTTTCCAGCCAGCTGGTCCACCCTGCAGATTCTGAACTTGCCAGTTGCCATAATTGTGTGAGTCAATCCTTAAAGCTCTCTTTCTCTCTTCTATTTAAAAGTATTCCTATTAATTTTAATCTTCCAGTTATCCTTTAAGTTTTTAAAGTATTTTTAAGGTGAAATTCATGTAAAATAAAATTTGCCATTTTAAGTTATTATTATTTTTTTTTTGCAGCAGGCCTTTCACTGTTGTGGCCTCTCCTGTTGCAGAGCACAGGCTCCGGACTCGCAGGCTCAAGGGCCATGGCTCACGGGCCCAGCTGCTCCACAGCATGTGGGATCTTCCCGGACTGGGGCACAAACCCCCGTCCCCTGCATCGGCAGGTAGACTCTCAACCACTGTGCCACCAGGGAAGCCCAAATTTGCCATTTTAAAGTGAACAATTTATTGACATTTAGTACAGTAACAATGTTTGCAACCATGATGTTTGCAGTGTGTATCTCTTAATCTTTATATGACGTATTGGTCTATGGAATTTTTTGCATATAATTTTTTCAAGGTATCTGGGTTATTAATCTGTGTTGTTAAAATGTGGTGGGAGTTTCCCATGATTTGTATTCCATGGAATGGTTTGCATAACATAGGATATATCCATTTTATTTTTGAATGATAAAATAAAAGAATCTTTTGGCCCTTGAGATGTTTTAAAAGAGGTCATTGTTTGATATTGGAATATAAGGGCATTTAAGATATTCCTTAATTATTTTAGATATATACTATCGAGTTTTTAAAAATTAGTATATTACTGTGAATATCAGGCTCTTAACATTTTACTGTCTTCCAAAATCTATTTTTGTTCCAGTCAGGTTTTAAATCAAAGCAGAACTATTATGAGTTATATAGAATGAGATATTCATTTAGGAATTAGATCTTACCCCATTGTGGGTGTTGGTGGAGAAGCCTTTGCAAAATGGTTGTCTGTATGTGGCATTGAAGTTGATCAGCCTGAACAGCAGGTGGGAAGAAAGGATGGCAATGCTCCAGCTCATAACAAGATGACACAGACCCTGCTCCTCTCCTCTCAAGATAAATACACTGGAAATAATGCAACAAGTAATTACAAAAGGTGTCTCAAAGGTGAAGAGAGGAGGGAATACTGGATACAATCTAAGGATTTGAAGAATGACATTGCATTGAGTGGCTGGGTTTTAATTTTATCTGCTATACAAGTCAGACTGGGTGCAAGAGAATCTTATAACTTAACCATAGACAAGAGAAAAAAAAGGGGAGAAGGGAAGCAAGGAAATCTTCATTGAATGGCCAAAAGACCAGTACATGGAATACCCAGAGGGCGTGTGATGGTAAAACTGTTACTGAGTCCGAGCTCATGCTGCTTGCCACACAACAGGTCAATGAATCAAAAGACAGTTGTTGGGGTAAGGAATAATGACTTTATTCAGAAAGCCAGCAGACTAAGAAGCTGGTGAACTAGTGTTCCAAAGAACCATCTTGCCTGGGTTTGGATGCTAGTTTCTTTTATAAAACAGAGAGGAAATGTGATAAAAATGTGATAAATTGTTGCAAATATTTCCTGGTTCTGACCAGACTCTGGAAGTGTTGTGTTAATTTCTTCTTTCCTGCAGCCCGTTCATGGGTGGGCCTGGTCAGGATGCTTCCTGTGAGCTAAACAACATATTTTAGCTTAACACTCAGGCATGGGAGGCAGGGTTCCCAGGGATGGGCCATTATGTATACTTTAAGCTATAGACAACATCCATTTAGTGATTAACTTATAGCGAAAGCAATAGAATATGAAGGTAAAAGTAGAGGCAACGGATCCAGCATTGAGTCAGATTTGTTCTTTCCTATTACAAAACCATCTATCAGGGGCAGTGGCAGCTGATCTGTTCACAAGAGCATTTCCGGGTGGAACCCAACAGCCCTGCCCCCACCCACTTGCTGCAGCTGGTTTGATCTGCTCAGAATTCGGAAGTCAGCAGAACACTGGAGGGCTTCCACGCCTGCACACGAAACATAAACAAGGTGACTGGTGCTAAAATAGCAGGTTTAACATAATATGATATAACATATTATATTGTAACATAATATCTGAAATATCCAGAATATAGTAAAAAGTCATACCAAAAATCAGGAAAATCATGACTTAAATGAAAAGGTAGTCAAGAGACACCACACTGAGATGAACTTGAGAAGTTGGTTTTGTCTGACAAAAATATTAGAGCAGCCATCACAGAATTGCTTAAACAAGTAGATAAGAATTCCCTTGGAACAAATGAGAAAAAAAAAAAAACAAGAGCACAGCAAAGAAACAGAACTTAAAGGAAAAGAGCCAAATAGAAATTATAGAACTGAAAAATATAAAACCAAAGTAAAGGACTTGCTGGAAGTGCTCAGTAGGAGCATGAACATGATAGAATACAGACTGCATGGAAATAGGTAACAGAATGTACTCAGTTTGAACAAGACAGCAAACGGACTGAAAAGAACAATGACAACAAAAAGAGAGCCTCAGTGATCTGAAACCATCATAAAAGATCTAAGATCTGTATCATTGAGTCCCAGAAAGATTGGGGAAAAAATGAGACATTGAAAATGTATTTGGACAAATAAAGGATTAAAATATCCCAAATTTGGTATAAGACAAACCCACAGAATCAGAAACTTGACCATACCCCAACTAGGATAAAACCAAAGAAATTCATACCAACACAAATCATATTTATTTTTTAAAATTTTTACTGGAGTATAGTTGATTTACAATGTTGTGTTAGTTTCTGCTGTACAGCAAATTGCATCACTTATATATATATCCATATATCCACTCTTTTTTAGATTCTTATCCCATATGGGTCATTACAGAGTATTGAGTAGAGTTCCCTGTGCTATATATCAGGTCCTTGTTAGCTATTTATTTTGTATATAGTAGTGTGTATATGTCAATCCTAATCTCCCAATTTATCCCCCCACCCCTTTCCCCCTGGTAACCATAAGTTTGTTTTCTACATCTGTGACTCTATTTTTGTTTTGTAAATAAGTTCATTTGTACCATTTTTTTAGCTTCCGCATATAAGCGATATCATATGATATTCGTCTTTCTCTTTCTGACTTACTTCACTCAGTATGACAATCTCTAGGTCCATCCATGTTGCTCCAATGGCATTATCTTATTCTCTTTATGGCTGAATAATATTCCATTGTGTATATGTACCACACCTTCTTTATCCATTCCTCTGTTGATGGACATTTAGGTTGCTTCCATTGGTGAGAGTTCTGAGTCCAGGACACTGGGCTGCCAGAAAATTCTCAGACCCAGGGAATATTAATTGGTGTGTGCTCTCCTGGAGGTATCCATTTTGACACCAAGACCTGGTGCCACCCAACTGCCTGCAGACTCCAGTGCTGTACACTTCATGCCAAACAACGAGCAAAACAGGAACACAGCCCCACCCAACAGCAGCCAGGATGCCTAAAGTCATATGAAACTCACAGACACCCCAAAACTCACCACCCGATGTGACCCTGCCCATCAGAGGGAAAAGACTCAGCTCCACCCACCAGAGTTCAGGCACTAGTCCCTCCTACCAGGAAGCCTACACAAGCCCCTGGACCAACCTCACCCACTGGGGGGCAGACAATGACCCTGCAGCCCATGGAAAGGAGACCACAAACACAGAAAGTTAGACAAAATGAGATGATAGAGAAATATGTTGCAAATGAAGGAGCAAGGTAAAAACCCACAAGACCAAATAAATGAAGAGGAAATAGGCAATCTCCCTGAAAAAGAATTCAGAGTAATGATAGTAAAGATGATCCAAGATCTCAAAAATAGAATGGAGGCACGGATTGAGAAGATACAAGAAATGTTTAACAAGGACCTAGAAGAACAAAACACCAAACAATAAGTGATGAACAACACAATAACCAAAATGAAACATACACTAGACGGAGTCAGTAGCAGGATAACTGAGGCAGAAGAATGGATAAGTGAGCTGGAAGATAGAATGGTGGAAATAACTGTCACAGTGCAGAATAAAGGGGAAAAAATGAAAAGAAATGAGGACAGTCTCAGAGACATCTCAGACAACATTAAACACACCAACATTCAAATTACATGGGTCCCGGAAGAGGAAGAGAAAGAGAAAGGGTCTGAAAAAATGTTTGAACAGATTATAGTCGAAAACTTCCATAACATGGGAAAGGAAATAGTCACCCAAGTCCAGGAAGTGCAGAGAGGCCCATACAGGATAAACCCAAGGAGAAACAGGCCAAGACACATATTAATCAAACTTAAAAAAATTAAATAGAAAGAAAAAATATTAAAGCAGCAAGGGAAAAGCAACAAATAACATACAACTAACATACAAGGGAAAAGCAACACATAATACAAAGGAAAAGCAACACATAACCTACTAGATTGCCTCCATGTCTTGGCTATTGTGCTGCAATAAACATTGGGCTGCATGTATCCTTTCAGAATATTGTTTCTCAGGGTATATGCCCAAAAGTGAGGTTGCTGGATCATATGGTAGTTATAGTTTTAGTTTTTAAAGGAATTTCCAAACTGTTCTCCACAATGGTTATACCAATTTACATTCCCACCAACAGTGTAGGAGGGTTCCCTTTTTTCCACATCCTCTCCAGCATTTATTTTTTGCAGACATTTTGGTGATGGCCATTCTGACTGGTGTGAGGTGATGCCTCATTGTAGTTTCGATTTGCATTTCAAATAATTAATTAATAAATTAATTTCAAATTTGATAATTAGTGATGTTGAGCATCTTTTCATGTGCTTTTTGGCCATTTGTATGTCTTCTTTGGAGAAATGTTTACTTAGATCTGCCCATTTTTTTATTGGGTTCTTTGTTTTTTGACATAGAGCTGCATGAGCTATTTGTATATTTTGGAGATTAATCACTTGTTGATTGCTTTATTTGCAAATATTTTCTCCCATTCTGAGGGTTGTCTTTTCATTTTGTTTATGGTTTCTTTTGTTGTGCAGAAGCTTTTAAGTTTAATTCAGTCCCATTGTTTATTTTTATTTTCATTACTCTAGGAGGAGGATCAACAAGATATTGCTGCAGTTAATGTCAAAGAGTGTTCTGCCTATGTTTTCCTCTAAGAGTTTTATAGTGTTCAGCCTTACATTAGGGCTTCGATCCATTTCTAGTTTATTTTTATGTATGGTGTCAGAGAGTGTTCTAATTTTATTTTTTAACATGTAGCTGATTCCTCCAGCTCCATTTTTCTTTCTCAGGATTTCTTTGGGTGTTCAGGGTTTTTCCTTTTTCCATATAAATTTTAGAATTATTTGTTCTAGTTCTGTGAAAAATGCTATTGGTAATTTGATAGGGATTGAACTGAATCTGTAGATTGCCTTGGGTAGTATAGTCATTTTGACAATATTAGTTCTTCCAATCCAAGAACATGGTATATCCTTCCACCTGTTTGTATCATCTCTGATTTCTTTCATCAGTGTCTTATACTTTCAGAGTAGAGGTCTTTCATTGCCTTAGGTAGGTTTATTCCTAGGTATTTTATTCTTTCTGATGTGATGGTAAATGGGATTGTTTCTTTGATTTGTCTTTCTGCTTTTTCATTGTTAGTGTATAGGAATGCAAGAGATTTCTCTTTATTAATTTTGTATCCTGACATTTTACCAAATTCAATAATGAGCTCTAGTGGTTTTCTGGTAGCATCTTTAGGATTTTCTATGTATAGTGTCATGTCATGTGTAAACAGTGACAGATTTAGCTTTTCTTTTCCAATTTGAATTTCTTTTATTTCTTTCTTCTCTGATTGCTGTGGCTAGGACTGCCAAAACTATGCTGAATACAAGTGGTGACAATGGACATCCTTGCCTTGTTCCTGATCTTAGAGGGAACAATTTTAGCTTTTCACTGTTGAGAATGATGTTAGCTGTGGATTAGGACAAATCATATTTAAACTTCTGAAAACTAAGGAAATTACCCTAAAAGCTACCAGAGAGAAACAACATATTTCCTATGGAGGAACACCAATTCAAATAACAGCAGATTTCTCATCTGATAGTATGGAAGACAGAAGGAAGTGGCATAATATTTTTCATGTGCTGAAAGACAGCATTATTATTTGATGTTCTTATATATTTAAATTTTTTGGATGAAAAGTTAATTTAGTTATATTCATTCTACTTTTTTAATAGTAAGAGTATCTTTGGACTTGTCTTCTAAGTATAGTTTTGACTTTTTATTTTTTCTGTAATCTAAGTAGTCTATAGCATGTTTTTATTTATTCTTCATTTAAGAGTCTTTAAAAAATAATCACTAAAATAATTAGGTTGCTAACTTATAGTTTAATATTTATTTATTGTGGTTTATATACCTTTTAATTATATGATCAATTTTATTAATAATATATTATTGAAAATTATTTGTATACTTTATGGGTAAGTAAAATTATTTGTTTCTATAGAAGAATGCTTGTTAGAGAATCAATTTGCACTCTTTAAATTTATTTGGTCACCTCTGGAAGGATGAGTCACTAGAGAACAGAATGTGTTCCCACATACCATTATACAAAGTAGTGACTCTCTTTGGTTTAAAGTACCTGGATTATTTGGAGTTGGTCAAACTCTACTATTAAGGAAATATTAAATGCATTAAGGCTTAATAGGTTTCAGTTCTCAGATGTAGAGTGCTGAAAACCATATCACTCTTACCCTCACCACAAGAAAACCTGGACAAATTGCAAATTCATGACTTTTCTTGAGCTAATCAGAGAACACAGGTCATAAGGTGAATAGTTAACCTGAAATCTACAGTGAGAGACAGTACATTGCAAGGAGACAAAGCCAGATGATATACCTGGACAAGAAACCATGGAATGCTAAATATGCCAGTAAGAAAATCAAAGTAGACATTTTAAATGAATTTCTGAAGGCCAATTGTGGGCTAACATGAGAGTGTGACAGACTCTAAGGACTGAAAACTTAGGGATCTTAACACTTTCTTGCAGGCTGTTTCTCCAGGAACCCCATCAGGCTCCCACAGGGAAGATTGAGGAAACCCCAGAGAAAACCACCCACCTGTGGTCTGGCTGGGGGAGGGAAACAGCAACCATAGTGAAATCTGCCCAAACCCATCAATACTATGAATGAAAAGCCTAAACTTCAGGGGAAAGGTACTAAAAACTGTAGCCTAAGGGTACTTGTGGCAACCCACTACAGCTAGGGGAGGGGGAGGAGGGTAAGGGAGGGAACAAATCTCTACCAATGGGAGAGGGGCAGGTATACATACTAGGTCCAGAATTCATCTAGTGGGGGAAGGATCACTTGTAAAGACCAAACCCCAAGATGAATGTTCACAGTGCCTGCCTGAGACTGAGGCTTAAGAAAAACATCAGAAAACATAACCACACTATGTTAACAGACATCGGGTTAAAATAACAACTAGGAAAGCTAAGAGAATCAGACTGACTGTAAGGGACAGTATAACAGAAGGACCCCAAACCAGGAGAGAGAAATACAAGGAATCAGAGGGATTTGAACCTTTAGTGTACTTAGAGTAACCACAGCAACCACGAACTTTAAACCCAGCCCAACTGTGTTTGAACTTGATTAACACATACCCCTTTATCAAAAGCTTAGCAGAAGAGAAGTTACACTCACTCTAAGTATAAAAAAATATTTACTTCAGTATGTACTCTTCTCTGTAACAGGTCTAGATTTCAGGAAAAAATGAAGAGGCATACAAAGGAGCAAGGACAAGTAACAAAGATCAGAACCAGACTTGGATATGGCACAGGTGTTAGAGCTATAAGACAGGTCATTTAAGATAACTATGATTAATATTTAAATAGAAAAGGTAGAAAACACGCAAGATCAGATGGGTAATTTCATCAAGATGGGTAATTTCATCAAGAGATGGCAACTATGAAAATCACTTGGAAATGGGAGAAATCAGAAGCACACATGATTTCCCTGAAGAATGCCTTCAATGGGCTTATCAGTAGACCTGACACAGTTGAAAAAAACAATCAGGGAACTTGAAGACAGGTCAATAGAAATTACCCCAACTGAAATACAAAGAGTAACAAAGTAGAAAAAAATGAGACAGAGCATCCAAGAGCTGTAGGATAATATTAAATGGCCTTACACAAATTAGAATCCCAGAGAGAGAAGAAAGAGAATGGGTCTGAAGACATACATATTTGAAGAAATAACACAGAATGTTCCAAAATTAGTAACATACACTAAACCAGAGATCCTTGAAGTTCAGAAATCAAGAATAATACAGAAAACAGCACTGGCCACAGGCACAACATATTTCAAACCTCTGAAAATCAAAGATGAAGTGAAAAATTTGAATGCAGCCAATGATTCAATGGGTAGATGCTGTCAGAAGCCACATTCCCAATTCTCACCAATACTCATGACAACACATACATAGGACTTTAAGTTCTGATAGTTCAAAACCCTCTAGAAGACATTTTGGAGAATAAGGTATCTAGATAAAGGCTTTTTTATTGATTTTAATTTTTTTAAACATCTTTATTGAAGTATAATTGCTTTACAATGGTGTGTTAGTTTCTGCTTTATAACAAAGTGAATCAGTTATACATATACATATACCCCATATCTCTTCCCTCTTACGTCTCCCTCCCTCCCACCCTCCCTATCCCACCCCTCTAGGCGGTCACAAAGCACTGAGCTGATCTCCCTGTGCTATGTGGCTGCTTCCCACTAGCTATCTATTTTACATTTGGTAGTGTATATATGTCCATGCCACTCTCTCACTTTGTCACAGCTTACCCTTCCCCCTCCCCATATCCTCAAGTCCATTCTCTAGTAGGTCTGCATCTTTATTCTCATCTTGCCCCTAGGTTCTTCATGACCATTTTTTTTCTTAGATTCCATATATATGTGTTACCATATGGTATTTGTTTTTCTCTTTCTGACTTACTTCACTCTGTATGACAGACTCTATGTCCATCCACTTCACTACAAATAACTCAATTTCATTTCTTTTTATGGCTAAGTAATATTCCATTGTATATATGTGCCACATCTTCTTCATCCATTCATCTGTTGATGGACACTTAGGTTTCTTCCATCTCCTGGCTATTGTAAATAGAGCTGCAATGAACATTTTGGTACATGACTCTTTTTGAATTATGGTTTTCTCAGGGTATATGCCCAGTAGTGGGATTGCTGGATCATATGGTAATTCTATTTTTAGTTTTTTAAGGAACGTCCATACTGTTCTCCATAGTGGCTGTATCAATTTACATTCCCACCAACAGTGCAAGAGGGTTCCCTTTTCTCCACACCCGATAAAGGCTTTTTTGAAAGAGAGCTTCCAGAACTCAAGGGAGAAAATTTGTCTGTGACTTTGAATCCCCTGTGTTAGGATCTCTGAGTCCATCCTAGGAGACGTTTCTGAGATGCCTGAGACCACACATCCAACACTGTCTATCTCCCTTGAATAACAAAACACCTTATCCTCTGCATTTTCTATTTTATTTCCTTTCTTCCTATAATGATGTTTAAATTAGAATGCAATACATAAGAAAATTGCACACATCATAAGTGTTCAAAGTGTTATCATAAAGTGAATATGTCCATACAGCCAATATAGGAAAGAATACTACCATTGTTCCAGAACCTATCACTAACTTCTTGCCCCCATCACTAACCTCTCCATCCTCCCAAAGGTAAACACTGTCCTGAACAAACACCATAGATTAGTTTTCCTAATTTTGAACTTTATATAAATGTAATAAGTCAGGATTTACTCTTTTGTGTCAGGCTGCTTTTGGGGAATGTTTGTGAAATTTACCTATACTTCAGAGTAGTTTTATTTTGTTCATTTTCATTGGTAAATAGTATTCCATTGTGTAAAAATACCACCATTCATTTATCTATCTTTCCACTTTGGGGCTATTTCAAGTAATGCTTTTAAGAACACATTTGAACAAGTCTTTTGGTGAACACAATTCTGCTTCTGTTGAGTACCTACCAGGGGTGAAGTTTCTGTCATATGCTATGCAGGTGCTTCGTTTTAGTGAAGTGTCAAACAGTTTTCCAAAGTGACTATATCAGTTTACATTCCCATCAGCAGTGAATGAATTTTCTACTTTCTTTGCAAATATGCCAATTAAAAAATAATTTCAGCCATTCTGATGGGTATGCAGTGATATCTTATTGTGATTTGTTAAACTTTCCTGATAACTAAAAGGTTGTAAAATTGTCCAACAGGTATGAAGTATTTAAAGAATGTTTATTAAATAAACTATTAAAGAACACAATGAATGAAGTACAAGGAAAGGCATGGCTTCAATTAAAATTATACATACCCTGTTTTGTGGCAGGAGAATTGCTCTAATCATTGAGTCCCATGGTCCCATTTATGTGGAAGTAGATCACCAATGGGGCTTAGCTTTGTCTGAACCTGCCATTCATCCTTCAGAGCCATTGCAACCAGTCCTCCTCCTTACATGGGCTTGAGGACACCGGGCCCCAGACTGTTCTCAGACATTGTGAGTTCTTCAGCTCTGTCCTTTTGTCGGCACCTACTTGTGTAGTTGACATATGATGAAATAAGACATAGGAACTAGCCCTCTCTCTGTGCAGTGCTGGCACGTGTGTTCCAAGTGAGCACACTAGTTGAGGCCAACAGGACCACTGGAAGCAGCCAAGAGTGAAGAGTGCCAGGGATCAGCTTAATGAAGCCAGTGTTTCGGGGGCACACCAAGTGTCATAACTGAGGAACTCAGTGTGACTATCAGTCTCAAAGGGCAGGGTCCTGGAGAGTATCAAAGCCAGGCATTCCAGAGCTATGAGCACAAAGGGAGCCAGAAAATATTTGATGTGCTGGGTGGAAGGTGGGCAGGCTGGGGAAGGGAGAAGACCCTTTTGTGCCACTGTCCTCAGCAGAGTCTTATGCTGGTGAAGCTCAGGGGCTCCCACTCATGGTCCCACTCACTGTATCTCATCTTTGTGCCCACGTCATCATGATGAGAGTGTCTTATTTCTTCTCTGATGCTTGGTGAGCCTGCTACTGAGTTCTATGATTTTCCTTGAAAGAGGAAAACATTGTTTCCTCAGAATGTAATCACTAGTATCAGAATAGTGTAGGCAGTGGTTGATTGTAGTTGACGTATGTAGTGACACTAGCACTGCCTTACACCTAAATGTTGTATTTCTTTATTCTCGCTCTAAATTAGCATCCTGTAGATACTCAGGTAGCAATTAATACATTAGTTAATCTAAGGTATACCTAAATGAAAAGATTTATATTTTCTGATTTACAATTACAATGATGACCACATGAAAACCAAGCTTCTCTTTTAATTATTTTCTATCTCTCTCTCACTTTTTTGTCCACAAGAGACAGCTCAGTGACAGAAAGAATATAAACTCCATAGTTATTCACACCTGGCTTAGAATCTTTGCTGTGCCAACTACTAGCTTTATCATCTTGTATAATTTAAACTGAATCTGAATTTCTTTATCTGTTGATGTATATTATAATACCTGTGTTCTAATGTGGAGGAATTACATGAGATGTTAAAGCAGCCAGCACAAAATTAGTGTTCAAAATAGTAATTCATCCTCCTCCTTTCTGCTTTGGGGTCTTATTATCATTCCCAGTTGATGGGTGAAAGCCTTCACCACTGAAAGGAATGATGATCCACTAATAGTTTTAGACACTTAACAGGGAAATTCTGGAACCCAATCTGTTAATACCAGGTGAGCTTCAGCCTACATATATTTTTATTCTGCTACAAAACTTCTAGTCAATGGGGAAATTTAAACATACAAAGTAAATCCAATGTCAGAGAAAAAGCAATCCCTCAGTCTTGTTGCTTCATTCTTGAACGATTGTAATGTCTTCCAGAGCATGGCCTTACTTTCAGGCTTTTCCTCTATCCTGCGCTCACATCTCTACCAGATTAATATTCTTCCAGTTTTCTTCTCATAGTCCCTCTTCTTGTTCACAATCTTTCAATGGTTCCCTGTGCCTAAGGGTAGATGTTCCAACCTGTTCACTTGCCATGTGAGGACTCTTCATTTGGTCAACTCAACTTTCTGCCTTTATACCCCATCATGTTTTATTAAAATATTCTGGTTTTGCAGGAATGAAGACTCTGACCTGTGACCACACATTTAATGTTCCTGTTTCATTGTCTTTGCTAATGTAATATGTGGCAGACCCTGAAATTTTCACACTCCATAGATAGTGTTCCTCACCTGACTTTAACCTTGGCAGGTGTCAGAGGTAGCTAGGTGCTTACTTATAACAGTAGCTGGATAAATGGGTTCTTGGATCAAAAATGTTTGCAGGGAATGACTGAACCTTAAAAAAGGTCACAATTGTACTGTTAACTCAAACAGTTATTACACAGCAAGCTAAATACCAGACGTGTGGGTAATTAATGGAAACTGAATTCCTTCTACTTGGTATTTAGTGGAAATTCTTGATCACCGTATCAGGGTGACAATAATCACTTTATTCCTACCTGGACCCTTTTCTCCATGTATTTACCTCATTCTGATAATTCTCTTCTATGAGTCCTTTGTGATTACAAATCTTCATGACTATTGTCTTGGCATTCTTTCTAGTTAGAATTTACATTTTAACAGATTTTACATTTTAACAATTCTTCTTATTAATAGTTACATTAAAGCAATTCATGTTGAGTTTGAATTTTGTAGTTCCTATTTCTGCCAAGGTTTCATCAAGTAGTGTATGTATAGGAAGCATGTACATAGTAAACAGAGTTTTCCAATTTAACCCATGATTAAAACTAAAACCACCAGGAACAACTTATGTACCCTTTTTGCTCATCTTTTCCAGGTTATAATTAACAACTCCATTTTGGGGGACAGCATGCAGAAAGCTTGCTTAAAAAATGAGTTGTGCTTGGACCTAATGGCTAGGGACAGTTAATTTCTTGCAGTCTCTGTGGTGGCTGTGTAATAGGGAAGAGCAAATCTGACTCCGTATTAGATCTGTTCCTTTTACTTTAACCTCTATGCTCTGTTGCCTGTGCTGTCATGCTGGCTCTGCACCTTTCCTAAAAGAATGTTGCCTATAGCCTGAAGTATACAGGATAGCCTATTCTCAAGGCTCCGACCTTAAAGAGTCCATTCATAAACAGATAAAAAGTTTCAGAACAGAGAATAACATTTGTCTTGTTCGAGGTTTACAGGAACATCTTGACCTGACCTATGTGGACAGCTGGAAAAACAAAAGATTCCTACACCAAGAAGGTCGTAACAACTAACCACACCCTTCCCTCACTTTGCTTTGCCAAAACCCTTCAAGGAGTTTGGGGCTTAAGCCACTGATCTCCTTGCATGGTCCTGCAATAAACCTTTCTCTGCTCCAAACTCTGATGTTTCTGTTTGTTTGGCCTCACTTTGCGTGGAGCACATGAATTTGCTTTTGGTAACAGTTGGGTGGTTGGAGAAGTTTTCAAAGCTGCTGCTCCAGCCAGTCTCTAGATGTCTGAGGTAGTTTTCTCACTGTGTGCATCCCGGGAGGTATGCAAACCTCCAGGTTACTAGTCAGTAGGATCTGTGGGAAACAAATGTAACAATAGGTTGAAGGCTTCTGAAATACAATTTAAAAAAATAGACACTGAAGAACCTTGTCATTGAGAATGTAGACAGTAGTCTGAATGCTCTTACTATGTTTTGCACCTTGTAAATTTAGTTGTTAATTACATCATTTGGTAATACTGTTAAAAGAGTTTAATGAATCCTTTCAGCAGCAATGAGCTCAAATATTAAAATAAATGTTTGATGACAAATTAAGTACTAAAATTAGTCTCTCAAGAATGTTAACAAACATGCACAAATGCAGACATAACAATTATGAGGGCTACATTAATAACCACATAAAAACTAGGGGACAGAAATCAGCAGATAATGCATCAATATCTATTTCAAAAGTAAGTTCTTATTTTAAGAAGACTGCATTCAAAGATGATGTTTTAACAAATGTATCTTCAGAAGGAACACTTATTACTCAATAAAGCACAACTTTTCATTTAGATCAGTTGACTCATTTTCCAAAATAATATATTTTTAATTCTAATATTTCTTGCATACATGCTAAAGGAAAAGTGATTGATGAAAATGAATTGGCTCTGTTATGAGAAAAACGTTTCTATCAGTTGAATAATATGAAAAACAGAGAGAATTTCTAACAAATAAGCCTATACCAAAAGGAGAAATCTAAGTGAAAAAAATTTTAAGCACAAGGATAATGACCCCACAGGGAAACACAGAACTGCAGGAGAAGATAAAGAACAATAGAAAAAGATATAAAAAAGAAACATGTTTTGAGGTTTTAGAACTATTGGGAAAAAGGTAAAATTACTAATTTTTGTTAAAATAAGTCAAGAATGCCTATTAGAATATCTAGGATAAATTCTGAATGAAAAATGAAAGCATGTATAAGTCATAAGTTAATAGAAAAAATAATAAAAAATATCTAAATTATTTAGAAGGTAAACAGACAAAAGGGAACATTAAAGAGGTATATAGAAAACAAATAGTAAGATGATAGATAATAGACCAAATGTGTCAATATTTATATAAAATTGTTTAAAGAGTCTATATAAAATAGCATGCTTTTCAGAAATGACTAAAGAAGGGAAATTTGATAACTTGGAGATTATTAATATTAAAAAAAAAATTTTGTTCTGCAAAAACCCATGTAGAGAGGATGAAAGACAAACTACAAACTGGGTGAAAATATTTGAAAACCACGTATCCAGCAGAGTACTAATACATATAATATACAAAGAACTCTAAACATTTAACAGGTTAAAAAATAAATTAGAAAATGACAAATACATGAACAGAAATTTCACCAAAGAAGTATACAAATGGCAAATAAGCCCATAATATGATGTTCAGCATAATTAGCCACCAAGGAAATGCAAATTAAAACCACAATGAGATATCAGTATAGATATATCAGATGGCTAAAATAAAATTTAAAAAACTGTGGCAACACCAAATACTGGTGAGACTGGGGACTCCTATATTACTGTTGGAAATATAATATGATCCATCATTCTAGAAAACAGTCACTCAGTTTCTTGTGAAATTAAACATACAATTACCATACGACCAGCAGCTGCCATCTTGGGAATGAAATAAAATAAAACGAAAACTTAGGTTCACACAAAAAAATCATGCATGAATGTTCATGGCAGCTTTATTCATAATAGCCAAGAGCTGCAAACAGCCAAGCTTTCCTTAAACAAGTGAATGGTTAAACTATGTTAAAGGCTTACCATTAAATACTGTTCAGCGATTAAAAAGAATGAACTTGTGATAGGTGCAACGCTGGGTGAATCGTCATGGAATTTTGCTGGGTCAATAAAAAAGCTAATTCAAAAATGTTACATACTGTAAGATTCTATTTATGTAACTTTAAAAAAAGACATCATTTTAGAAATGAAGAACAGATTTGCTCTTGACAGGGTTCAGGGACAGGAGGAGGGTGGGTGTGAAGAATGTGAGTTTGGTTATAAACAGGCAACACCAGGGATCCTTCTGGTGATGGAGCTGTTTATTTCTTAGCAAAACAACAAATAAACAGCTGTGGTGGTGAATACCCAAACTTATCATGTGACAAAATTATATAGACCTCAATACACACACCACACAAAAGAGTACAAGTAAAACTGGGGAATGTTAATAAGTTTGGTAGATTGCATCTTGGCTGTGATACTATACTATAATTTTGCAAAATGTTACCTTTGAGAGGAACTTTGTAAATTGTACACAGGATCTCTCTGTATTATTTCTTGTAACTGCATAGGAATCTTCAACGATCGCAATAAAATTTTTCAGTTAAAAAGAGGAAATAGTAGTAAATGTCATGAAAGATGTTCTACTTCTCTACACTAGGGGCTATATAATACTATTACTATAAATGAAAGAAGAACATGTAAATGGAGGGCATATCATGTTTATGGAAGGGAGGACTGGATATTGCAAAGATGTCATTTCCCCCCAAGTTATTCTATCCAAAGCAATCTTAATCAAAATCCCAACTTGTTTTCAGAAAATTGACACACTAATTCTAAAATGTCCAGGAAAATGCAAAATGCCAAGAACAACTTAGGCAATCTTGAAGAGCAGAAGGAATATTCTGGAGGACTTGGAACATCAGCTATTAAGGTATTTTAAAATTGCAATAATTAAGACTTTGTCCTAGTGGTGAAAGAACAGACAGATATATTGGAAAAAACATAAGGTCCAGAAATGGATACACACATATACCATCATGTACTTTATGACAAAAGTGACACTCCAGTGTAGTGTATAAAAGTTATTTTTAACATATTGTATTAATTGGCTACCATGTGGAAGAAATAGTGTCTCTTGACCCCCTACTTCCCAGCTTACACAAAAATCAATTTCAGTTGGATTGTTCATGTAAATATAAAAAGTAAAACTATAAAACTTTAAGAATATAACATAAATATTGGGATGGCCAAAATGTTTGTTCTGTTTTTTCCGTAAGAGGGCTCTAATAGCACTTAGTTGTCTTTAACGTCATGGGAAACAATTTTGTTAGACTGTATGTGACAGCTGTCATATCAGCGTGCATTTAAAAAAGGACATCAAAATTGGGGAATTTTTGTAGAGCCCTTTTAATATTGAAGATGGAAGAGAAAAGCAACATTTTCATTATATTATGCTTTATTATTTCAAGAAGGGTAAAAGCACAACTGAAATGCAAAAAAAGATTTGTGCAGTGTATGGAGAAAGTGCCGTGACTGAGGAAAGGTGTCAATAATGGTTTGCAAAGTTCTGTGCTGCAGATTTCTCGCTGGAGAATGCTCCAGAGTTGGGTAGACCAGTTGAAGTTGACAGCAAGCAAATCGGGACATTAATTGAGAACAATCAATGTTATACCACACAGGAGAGAGCCAACATACTCAAAATATCCAAATCAAGCATTGAAAATCATTTGCACCAGCTTGCTTATGGTCATAACTTTGATGTTTGGGTTCCACATAAGTTAAGCAAAAAACACCTTCTTGACCATATTTCTCCATGCGATTCTCTACTTAAACATAAAGAAAACATTCTATTTTTAAAACAAATTGTGATGGGGGATGAAAAGTGGATACTGTACAAAAAAATAATGTGGAACGGAAGAGATCATGGGGCAAGTGAAGTGAACTACCACCAACCACACCAAAGGCCAGGCTTCAACCAAAGAAGGTGATGTTGTGTATATGATGGGATTGGAAGGGAGTCCTCTGTTATGAACTCCTTCCGGAAAACCAAACAATTAATTCCAACAAGTACTGCTCCCAATTAGCCAACTGAAAGCAACACTCGATAAAAAGTGTGCAGAAGTAGTCAACAGAAATTGCATATTCTTCTATCAGGATAATGTAAGACCGAATGTTTCTTTGACGACCAGGCAAAAAAAAACTGTTATAGCTTGGCTGGGAAGTTCTGATTTATCGGCTGTATTCACCAGACGTAGCACCTTCGGATTTCCATTTATTTCAGTCTTTACAAAATTCTCTTAATGGAAAAAATTTCAATTCCCTGGAAGACTGTAAAAGGCACCTGGAACAGTTATTTGCTCAAAAAGAAAGTTTTGGGCAGATGGAATTATGAAGTCACCTGCAAAATGACAGAAGGTAGTGGAACAAAAGGGTAAATATGTTGTTCAATAAAGTTCTTGGTGAAAATGAAAAATGTGTCCTTTATTTGTACTGAAAAATCAAAGGCACTTTTTGGCCAACCCGATATATCTTCATGACTTGCTGGTAAGCAAGTATTCTTAAATTAGGAACAAAAGTGTTATTTTAAAAAGGGCTGAGGGTTTCTCTGGTGGCGCAGTGGTTGAGAGTCCGCCTGCCGATGCAGGGGACACAGGTTCGTGCCCTGGTCTGGGAAGATCACACGTGCCGCAGAGCGGCTGGGCCCGTGAGCCATGGCCGCTGAGCCTGCGCGTCCGGAGCCTGTGCTCCACAACGGGAGAGGCCACAGCAGTGAGAGGCCCGCGTACCGCAAAAAAAAAAAAAAAAAGGGCTGACTACATTAAAATTGAGAATTTGTGTTTATCAGAGGATACTGTTAAGTGTTAAAAGGCCAGTGCATAGAACAAAGATTATATATAATATATACATCTAACAATGGTCATTTGTCCAAAATATATAATACACAGCTTCACAGGGCAAAAGACATGAGCAAGCTTTGAAAGGGCCATAAACTTGTGAAAAAGTGAAAAACCCGTTAATCGTCTGGGGAATGCAAATTAACACACAATAATTGTAGTTAGATTGTTTGCAAACACAGCCTCATTAATTTCTTAGTCTCAGCAGTCATGGCTTTTCTGAAATGAGAATTTGCTTTTCCTCCCATGAAAAGATAATGTCACTTTCCACAAGTACAACATGTTTTCATACAAGACTCCAGAAGACCTTGAATCTGAGATGGCCTTGTAACTTGCTTTGGCCAGGAGAATGTGGAAGAAATGATGCTGTGGACCTCCTAGGAATGCTGCTGCCACCATGCAAAGAAGCCCAGGCCAGCCCCCTTGAAGATGACAGAATATCTGGAGAGGGAGGCAGAGGCGACAACAACTACCAAATGTCAGACATGTGAGTGTGGCCGTGGTGGACTGTCTAGTACCAGTTTAACCTCTGGATGACTACAGCAACATGAGTGTCCCCTGGAAAGACTAGCAAAAACACTGCCCAGATGACAACAGGCCAAAACTTCTGACCCATGTAATTGGCCCATGTAGTAAAATAGTGGTTATTTTAAGCCTGTAAGTTTTGGTGTATTTTGTTACACAGCAATCACTAACTGAAACAATGATACAGCACTACACACCCACCAGAGTTGCTAAAATGAAAATCAGAGACAATACCAAATGCTAGCCCCAAAGCAGCGCATCTGTAACCCTTACACCCTAGTGGTGGAAATGCAAACTGGTACAGTCATTTTGGAACACCACTTGGCAGTATCTACCAAAGTTAAACATACACATACTAACTCTAAACATACACCATACTCTAAGCAATTCCACTCCTTAGTTACAGGCTCAAGATAAATGTATCCAAAACACGTGTAAAAATGTTTATTACAGCACTATTTATAAAAGAATATTTGGGATTACCCAAATATTCTTCTAAAGTAGAATGGATAAAAAAGTAAATTGTGATATATTCTTACATTGTACAGCCACAAGAACAAAAAAAAAAAACACAACTACACACAACTATATGCATAAGCATCACAAACATAATTCTAAGAGAAAGATGCATAACTGCATTTATATAAAGTTCAAAAGTGAGCAAAAATAGTCCATGGTGTTGGTAGTGAGGACAGTAGTTAAATTTGATGGAGGAGTGAGGGGAAGCAACACAAGGAGGCTTTCGGGGTGTTGGTAACACTCTATTTCTTGATGTGAATGCTGGTTACATGGACCTATTTACTTTGTGAGAATTCATCAAACTGTACACTTATGATCTGTGCACTTTTGTGTATACATATACTTCAATAAATTTACAAAAACAAAAAAAGCATAATGAAAGAGAATACATTCTTCAGAAAAATACTAGTGTCTTGGTATTAGAGACAGATATGACTAAAAAATTGGTTAAACAACATGAATAGAAACCAAGGATAAGAATTTAAGATACTCGGGCTTCCCTGGTGGCGCAGTGGTTGAGAATCCACCTGCCGATGCAGGGGACACGGGTTTGTGCCCCGGTCCGGGAAGATACCACATGCCGTGGAACGGCTGGGCCCGTGAGCCATGGCTGCTGAGCCTGCGCGTCCAGAGCCTGTGCTCTGCAACGGGAGAGGCCACAACAGTGAGAGGCCCGAGTCCCGCAAAAAAAAAAAAAAAAAAAGTAAGAATTTAAGATACTATTTTACGATGTCCACATAATCAATATAAATTTTGGGGGGTAATTTTTGCTTCCATGTTAATTTATATAGATTATACATTTTTTAAGTTATTTTTAAAATAGTTTTTGAATAGGACAGTATGGTGGCTCCAACAATATAATACAACTAATTTGTACTCAATAAACAGTTATCAAACTTTACTTCTTTTTAATGTTTTCTCTCACTCTCAAAGTTTTCTTATTTTGAACCAAAAATTACATGATCACACACCCATCATGCTCCACCTGTTTTTTCATATACTAACATCTGGGATTTTATTTCTATTTGCTGATGGTTGCTCAAAGTTTGCTCTTAGTTTTTTTTTTTTTTTTTTTTTCCTTGACCAAAACACTTTAATTTACAACTTTAATATACAATATGACGTCTGTAATTTCTTGAAATTCTCACCTGGCTCTTGGAAAGAGTTGAGTCTACATTTTCAGTCTCATCATCAGGAAGGATACCTAATTCTTCATCCGTCCATTGGGAAGGATCTGGATATGGAAAGTGACCCAGCACGGCATCTGAGTCATGCCAAAATCGCCAGAGAATCCAGAACCACATGATTGCACTGAAGAACTCCACCTTGATCACCTGGGATCTGGTCAGCTGGGGAAACAGTCTGTACCGGGGCTCGATATGCACACCTCCACCAGCATGACGGACTCCAGCGCCTTCTGCTACCCGCGCGCGGCAGCCCCTAAAGAAGTGGCCTCCAACGCCCGGGAAAGGCGTTTGCCGCGTCCGAGCCGACATGCCAACCCGCAACCGGACAGCAATCCCCAGGCCGCACCGCCGCCTCACGTCACTTCCCTTGGTGCCCCGCCCAGTCTTAGTTGATTTCTAAATAGTTTTTCTATAAAAGTTTTCTCTGTCTAATAAATTTCCTGGCTAGTTGCTCCACTTTCTAAACCCAGATGTTTTGGGGTGTGCCTCGTCTTTCAGCTCTCCCTCTGGTTCTTAACTTCTCAGAATTCAAGTTTCCCTACAAATCTCTTGAGGAAGTTGCATCTTCCCAGAGAAGACTGGGTTCTCCCTCTTCCACTCACACACAACACTTTCTTTCGGTGTTCAGGGCCATTGGGAGCCTTGGCCTGAAGGAATCCTATGGTGGTCTGTAGATCAGGTGCTGTTGGTGCAGCCCATTCCCTGGGCTGGGAAGACCCACTTCCCAGCAGAGCCTGGACGGTTGTAGGATGGTGTAGGGCTCTACGTGTGGCTGGTAACCTCCTGGGTGGCCTCCTCCCACCCACACCCAGTGGTCTCCTCACCATTTCCATGTGTAGGGCTGGCTTTGCCTCTGGTCACCTCTACCTGTTCCCCCCTGACCCTGAAGGTTCTGGAGAAGCCCCACCAACTCCTTGAACTCTGCCTTGGCCAATGTGGAATGCTCTCTCCCTCCTCTGACTGTCTTTGCCATTTGAACCTTAATGCATTTACCTCTTTGGTTTCTACTTATTTTTATCTGTGGGTTTCCTGTCTTACCAAGTTCCAGATTACAGCTGTGATTTGAGATAAACCCGTTTCAACAACATAATCACAATATCAAAAAGAATAGTTATAGTTAGTGCTTAATGGACACCTGACACTATACTTGATTTAAAAAGTAACCCTTATGCCAACTCTTACTATGTTGATGATACTGGTCATGGATGAGGGAAGCGGTGAACAGAGAGGCTCAATTACTTGCCTGGGATGTCTTAGCAGGACGTGGCTAGAGCTAAAATATGTACTCTAGTCTGGGACTCAAGCACACACCCTGTTCTATCCACCCTGCCTCTATTTAGGCCATGGCTGTGTCTATCATTTCTTTTGTTTTTATATATATAAATTTATTTATTCTGACAGTAAACCTAGCTGACTGTGGTGAATTAATTTTTTCTCCCTGCATTGGTTCCTTTTTATTGCTCAATACACCCCAGCAGCCAACTGTTTGGCATCATGTGTTCAAAATTTTTAATTCCTGGATTTACATGACACCTTTTCAGAACTCAGATAACATACAACGAACTGACCATCTCTTATAGAATTAATTAGTAAAAAGAAAAAAACCCAACAAATGTGCACGTGTACAGGTAATGCTGCATATTAGAGGTGGGGGGCGGGGCTTTAAAAAAACCCCTAGGTGGAACCTGCCTCATACCACTTAGATGGGCTCTCTGGGTGCAGGATCGGAGGTGTCCGTGTTACTGAACTCAGGTCCGGCTGCTGGCTGCTCGAAAATCAATCCTTAAGGGGCAAGTGTTGGTAGAAAGAAACATTGCTTTTAATCAGAAAGCCAGTAATCTGGGGAGAAGGTAGACTCATGTCCCCTGAAAACCAAATCCGAAGACTCTGCTCAGCCATGAAAGTTTTTAAAGGGAAAAGGGGAAGTAATCTAAGTTTTCACTGAGATAGGGATCAAACTCATAGCCATCCCCCACTACAAGTGCAGGCTTCTCTAATCCTTGTGATCTTGCTCTAGATGCTATGCTGTTCACACAGTTTGTTTAGGGGATTACTGAAGAAGAAGCTAGGGAAGAGATCTGATCATCTGTAATGACTTATTCTTCATGTCTACTTCTTTGATCAAGGAAAGAACCAACAGTTTAGGCAAGGTATTGTGTGATCAAAAGTTTTGAAAATTGTGCTAGAGCAGGAGATGAGTAGAGCATGGGGATGCCTGATTTAAGGTTGGTTACAATATAGCTCTGCTAAAGTGATAAGACGAAAGGGACCTCCTGCAGAGAGCTCTTTCATGTAAAAAGCTGCTTATATCCATTGTGCAAACAGGGGTGGGAACCACCTGGGGGGGTGTCTCATGGTAAACAGAAACTTCCGTGCCTCTGGTATCATTTCTTTTTCTTTTTTTAACATCTTTATTGGGGTATAATTGCTTTACAATAGTGTGTTAGTTTCTGCTTTATAACAAAGTGAATCAGTTATATATATACATATGTTCCCATATCTCTTCCCTCTTGCATCTTCCTCCCTCCCTCCCTCCCTATCCCACCCCTCCAGGGGGTCACAAAGCACCGAGCTGATATCCCTGATCTGGTATCATTTCTTGGAGTGAAATATTTCAACATAGGACAGAACTAATTGTGGTCCCACAGAGGTGCTACAGGAAACTTCTTTCTAGCGACTTTTAATGTTTTGCTTTCCCTGAGTGTTTTCCTCCCATAGAGGGAGAACACTCTGCAGGGAAAAAAGTAGCTGCTAGACAGACACTTAGAAGAAGCTGAGTATCAGGCTTCCCTCCTTCATCAAACACACAGTAAGTACAGTGCAGTGTTCCAAACTCAGGGAAAAGCCCTGCAAAGAATACTGGAATTAAACTTATTTATCAATAAACTCTGCAGAAAATTCGGTGGGGTTAGAGAGACAAGCAAAGCAGCATGTAAAATATATATTTATATGTTCAGGATAGAACTTGGAGGTGAATTATGGAGGTCATAAACATGTAGCTATAAATCAGATCTGGCAAAAGGTCTAGCAGCAGAGGTGAGTGGGTGCCAGCCATCTGTGGCTCAGAGGCCATGCAAAAGAGCAAGGTCTGTGGGAGATGGGGAACCCTGCTGTCAGCATCTACTTTCCTGGTGCAGATGTGCAGAACTTTTCCTCCAAGGGCAAGATAAAGCAGCAGGTCCAAGTACAGATTCCAGCAATGGAATGACTTGCTGGCTGTGTGAGCATGGCGAGTCCCATCACCCCTCTTAGCCCCTCTTCCCTGATCTGGAACATCTGGATGCTGATGGTACCTATGCTCTGGGGTTGTGGGGAAGTTAGACAAGAAGAGAGTCAGTCTATTACAGCAGACAGCCTGGTGTGTTACCCAGTAAAGAGGAACCATGATAGCATTACTACCCATGGACATCACAGAATGAAGTTTTTCACACTGGATGGAAGGAGCTCGCTGCTCTTCCACACCAGAGACCCCATGGTTCCTCCAAGGGGGACTCTCAGTTTAAAGCTCGAAGGTCAGTGTAAGAAAAGGACACAGGACACAGAATCTGATCTCCTTGTTTAGCATCCTGGAGCAATCAAAACTCCCCTCCACCCAATCACTTTTGCATCAGCATTCCTAAATTGCCTGCTGTTTTCTCAAGATCATCGTGATGCAAATTTTAATAATCTTCTTGTTGAAAAACAAATCAAGAAATGAAAAAAAATGAGCTGGAGATATTGCATTTCTCTGGAAGGCTACCACTAATTAAGATGTTGAAAGCAATTTTAACACCGTTTCTCACCATGGTGAGGAATCTGACAGATTTACAAATTAGCATTCCGGGACTCTCATGCTGAATGCCCATGTTTTGTCAGATTTTCTGATGATCACAGACGTGCTTGGTAATTACTGCAAGTTGATACAAATACCTTGCAAAAAATAAAGCACACTCTCAGGTGATTCCAGGAAACTGGCCTTTTCATTTGCATTATAAACGATTGTTTTTGGCAGTTATGAGAAAAAGACGAATAGCATTTTGTAAGGCTAAATTACCAATTCTTCTTTCGATAAATTTCAGGTTCAAGAATTATTAGACACCAGTGTCTGTGCTAAGTATACAAGCCATGTTGTCTGCTTCGTAGGATCCTTCCAGGATATTTGGAACCCAAGACGTAGATGGAAAATATTTCACATAATGTGGGGTGGCTCCAAATCGGTACTTTTCCAGAAAAGAAGCAGGTTAGGATAATTTCTCATCTTATTATGCACGGCAGCTGCTACTGGGCTCACTTAACCCCCATCTCCCACAGGAGAGGAATAATTCCAGGGGATGTTCAGAAAGGTCATTTCTGCCAGGAAATTTTTGACAAATCAGCTAACATAAACCCTGGATTAGATTGTAACATTTTTTTTCTTTTCCTCCTCTTTCTTTTTCTTTTCTTCTCCTACTCAGCCTCCTCTTCCTCCTTACCCCCTTTCCTTCTTCTTAATATAAAGCTATCACGTGTTGGTAAATTACCAGTTAGGTAACAACTGAATAGGAAGAGAGACATTCAAGTTGAATTTCCACAACACCCAGGGCATTGTTAGAGGGTGAGCTTCAAAATAATTTTAGAAAGAAGAACCAGAAATAGACAGAAGCACCCCTTTTCCAACTATTGTCCCATTCCCACGTGTAGAGCATTCTTCCTCTTGTGCCCAAGGTAAAGACTTATAGCCGTAGCACTTATAACATAATACTGACATCTAACATACATTGAATTCTGCCATGAGTTGGAGAAATTACACTCATTATCTCGTTTAATTCCATCAGTCATCGAGTAAATAGGTTTAGTCCTATATTTCGGAAGAAATAAAGAGGCTCAGAGAAGTTAAGTGACTAAGCACAGTTAAGCACTGCTAGCAATAAACCAGCTTTCATCTCAAGTCTGTGTGCTTCTGGGCCTGTGCCTTTACCCCCATTCTGTTTCACCCTAGCTTGGTTACCTGTATCCACTGGAGTCTGTAAAAGGCAAAGATTACATCTTTGCTTTGCTTCATCAATGCCTGGGCAGTGAACCTGCAGCAGCTGCTCAACATGGGTTTATTGAAAGAATAAACAAAGGACTAAGCAAATGAGTACATGAAGCTACTATTGCTTCCATCACTTACTCAACGTTTCTCAAATGAATATCTACCATGAACAAGGCCAGTGTCTCTGGAAGTAGGCTCCTGAGACAGAGATTCACATGCATTTGATTTACTGCGAGAGTCATCTCAGGAGAAAGAGGATGAAGGAAGGATAGAATAGGACAAGGAGCTCAACAAAGATGTGGTCTCAGCTGGAGGCGACTTCAGCCTGATCCCACAGGGAGCTCTGGAGCGGAGACTGTACCGCAGAGTGCAATTAGGCAAGAAGCAGACTTTTATCAGTCAGTCATTAGCTGTGAGCTGCCCATAGGGAAGGGGCCTTAGCCGCCCAACCAGGAAGCTTCTATCAGCCAAGGGTGATTCTCTGGAGAAAAGGGCACCAGGAGTTGGGGATGGGTGAGTGAGTGAGGTTAAGGGGATCGGCAGGGGCCAACAGCATATTTCCGGGCAGACCTTATTACAATCCTATGGGCATTTCCCCAGGCAATCCCCATGGGCGCGCATTTTCAGTGCCTGCACTCCACTATCAGTGCCCTTCAAGGCCCATCTTAAGACCAACCTCCCTCAAGGAGTCTCCCTGGACCACTTCACCCAGGGATCTTTCCTTTTCAGAAATCCTACAGTGCTTCCCTGAGCAAAATGTTTATATAGTTAATCATTGCCTTTAAATGCCTTTAGATTGTTATACATGCATATAATTATGTCCTTATTAAACCTCAAAATTCTTCCAAGGCATGGATTGTGGCATCAAATGGCAATCTTTAGCTTTTTTTTTTTTTTTTTTTTTTTTTTTTTTTTGCGGTACGCGGGCCTCTCACCGCTGTGGCCTCTCCCGTTGCGGAGCAGAGGCTCTGGACGCGCAGGCTCAGTGGCCATGGCTCACGGGCCCAGCCCCTCCACGGTATGTGGGATCTTCCCGGACCGGGGCACGAACCTGCGTCCCCCGCATCGGCAGGCGGACTCTCAACCACTGCGCCACCAGGGAAGCCCGGAAATCTTTATCTTGATGCACTTGGCTATGCTAGATGTTGTCAAGGATGTAATAGAAGGCATTGATCCTGTATAGTAATGAATAATGGTAGATTGTACAGTAATAAATAATAATAGTGTACATTTTGTAGTGCTTTCTATTTGTCAGGCAATGTGTTAAGCACTCAACAAGTATCGTTTCATATAATCTCCACAAATTTTTGTCAAGGAGTCTATTATTAGGAATGCTAAGATAAGAGAAAACCTGGATACAGAGTGGCTTAAACAAATTAGGGATGTCTTCATCCTGTATCCGGGAAATCTAGAGATATAGTATTCCTGGCCTTGGCTTCATGGCTCTCTGTGACTCTCTTGGACTTTTCCATCTGCCTGTTACCCTATGGCCACACAGTGGCTGATGCTCCTCCCCCAGGCATCCCATTTAATTCAAGACAGGAAGGAAAAGCTGTTGCTCACTGCATCTGTCTTTTATCAGACAAAGTAAAATTGTTTTCTAAAGATGCCAGGAGGACTTCCCTGGTGGTAGTGGTTAAGAATCCGCCTGCTGGGCTTCCCTGGTGGCGCAGTGGTTGAGAGTCTGCCTGCCGATGCAGGGGACACGGGATTGTGCCCTGGTCTGGGAAGATCCCACATGCTGCGGAGTGGCTGGGCCCGTGAGCCATGGCCGCTGAGCCTGCGCGTCCGGAGCCTGTGCTCCACAACGGGAGAGGCCACAAAGGTAAGAGGCCCGCGTACCGCAAAAAAAAAAAAAATAGAATCCACCTGCCAATTCAGGGGACACCGGTTTGAGCCCTGGTCCAGGAAGATCCCACATGCTGCAGAGCAACAAAGCCCACAAGCCACAACTACTGAACCCATGTGCCACAACTACTGAAGCCCATGCGCCTAGAGCCCTTAGTCTGAAACGAGAAGCCAGTGCAATGAGAAGCCCGCGCACCACAGCAAAGGGTAGCCCCTTCTCGCTACAACTAGAGAAAGCCCGCACACAGCAATGAAGACCCAAAGCAGCCAAAAATTAATTAATTAATTAATTAAAGAAAAAAAAAGAAGGTCCCAGGAAACTTCTACTTCCATGTTACGGCCAAAACTGTGTAATGTTATCCTTTTCAGCAAGGAAGGTTGGCAAATTATGTATTTTGTTTTCTCTGATGCTTTCTCATCACAGTGGGGTGAACTGCAATAAGAGAGAACAGGAATTTGGAATGTCTGTCAGGTCAACCCACAGACATTATCTGCTGCTTGCAAGTACTAAATTCGTCTCCATTTCACAGATGAGAGAACTGATGCAATGAAGTAATTGTCCAAGGACTGGTAAGCAGTGGGTCCAGTATTCACATTCAATTCTGACTGCATATCTCGCACTTCTGACTACTATGCTATATTATTTCTTTAGGTACTGCATCTCAGTGCCTCATTTCTATCTCAAAAATGATAACTCCAGGATAGGGATAATTTAGAGCACTACTTTAGAGCATTCATCATTAACAATGAAAACATCTAAACCCTGGGTTGATATGTTTTTCCAGAGAAGACTAGCTGTGAGAAAGCTGGATTTAGGTTAATATAGGAGAAGTCCTCATGATGTGAGCACAAAGAGGATGATGATCTCCATTAAGCACACACACACGTTGCATCCTCCATGCTTAATACAGAAGAACAGTCATCCAATAATCTACATTATTTTGACCTAAGAAAGACTATAACTATGTTTTGATCTCAGAATGCCAAGTTAAGTTTTGTACATCCCCATTTTTATAGTTCAAAACTTCCTGGCTGAGACAATTTATTTAATTTTGATATTTTCTGAATCTCTGTTACAAATGACACAGAATAAGGTTTCTTGGCAGAAGGTGTGGTGTGAATGTGAAATTCATGAAAGGTAGGAGTCCTAGTCACCCACCTTCTAATTTGGAGATAAGAGCGACTCCCAGGACAAAAGCAGAGACAATACAGCCAAGACGGTGTTGGGAGGGTGCTGGTCCTGGGTGCGCTGTGGTGTGCTAGGGTCAGCTCAGGCTGACTCACCAGAGCCCTCCACTAGCATTTCTTCCCAATTCTGTGGTCAGTGATGTCACACTGACAGCTTGAAATCATGTATAGGGTAAGTACTTATATCACACACGTTGCAAGCACTACAAAACAAAGGCTGTTTTTCCTCTGAGAGCCAGTCGTTAAACATTGACCAGCACACCATTCACTGAACACCTCAAATAAGTAAAATCTTGTTTCCAAAAAAAAAAAAAACACACAAAGAAGAGGAAGGGAAATTGAATAAAACAATATCTAGCTTGTCTAGGATTTGGGGAACACCTCAGGTGTGCACCCATAACTGCGGACTCGCCCCCTATTATTAACACAAAAGCAATATCATGTTTCCATCAGTGTCCTAGGGCTCTGGGAAATGCTTTGTGAGCGACTGGCTTAGGTTCCTTTAGTCAGTATTTGTCTGTTCCTTGCTTTATACACCTGTTATTGGTAATCAGAAATCCAACGGCATGTGCTTACATTTGTGATAAGTTCCTTAATACTTGGGGGCAGCTCTAAATATTATCAAGTTCTTGGAGGCAAACTTACAAACCTGTTCACCTTGCGTGTTGGCGCTCAGGTCTCCCATTCATCAGTCCCCTGATGCAATGACTTTTCACAGGTAATCAATAGCTAACCTGATAAATGGGAAGGCTCCTTAAAAATCTATTGCTTGATTGCCGAGACTGAATGTTTTATTCATTGACAGCTGTGATTTGTCACTCAGTGGCTAGGAGGAAAACATTTGCCCCAACTGTTCTTACCGACGTCGCCCAGCAGTGGTGCTTTCGGTCTGTTTCCACAGAGCAGATTGACTTTCAGTTAGGAAGCTGTAGCTATATTTAGCATGTCAGGTCACTAGCTCTCTGTAAACAATCCAGATGCGTTGTCCTTCCCATTGTTCATAATTAAACTCCTCATCATGGGAATTGCAGTGCAGAGTCTTTGATCTTACATTCAGATTCTAAAATCTATGAAGTATTTCTATCCATGTGGAAACCGCTCCTAAAACGAATCCAGTTGCCTAATGACACGGGGATAGCTACCATTATTGAGGACCTACTACGTGCTAGACATTAGGTTAAGTCTTCATTTGCATGATAGATTTTAAAATCTTTATAGTAACTATGCATGACTCTCTTGATGCCCCTCTGGTTCTCTGCAGGGGGGCACAGTGACAAACCATATCAGTCAGAGTTCCATACGAGTAGTAGAACCACTAGAAGTGATGGGGAACCAGGGATTGATTACAGGAACTGGATCCTATGCCATTGTGGAAGCAGTTTAGCAGCTTAGGTGTGGCTATTTATTCTGCATCTGATGGTGTATCTGTGGTCAGCAGGGTTTCAGCAGGCAGTAGGGAAGGGAAGATGGGCATGAAGTGGAAGAGAGCAAGGATGAACAGGAACCTGCAAGGACCAGCTGGAACCCATGAGGATGACCTGGAAGCCACCTGCAATGATGGGGGTGTCCTACAGAATAGCTGGTGCCCTTATTTATGGAGCTGCATGTGGATCTGGCCCAGGTGTCCAAGAAGCTGAGTGAGGAGACTTCATAGGAGCTAGTGCTGCTGCTGGCCCAGTTGTGGCCACAGGAATGGGAGCAGCCCCAGGAGGAGAGCTGGCAGGGGCTGGGGAGCTGGCTGCATCCCCGTGCCAATGAGTGAGCCAGCAGACCTGCAACAGCATGCTGGAGCTGCAACACAGAGTGTGGTTTGGAGGTTTAATTCTAGACGGGCCTCTGCTGTCTGCAGCTGTTTTCCGGTGTGTTGGTATTCTCTCTCCCATGACGGCAGGTAACAAGCCTCCTGGCTCCCACTGTTCAAGCCTTCCTAGGACGCTCTTCTCTCATCAGGCTCCAGAAGCAATCTGGTCAGTAGGCACAGGGGACTCCAGGCGTGCTGGATCAGGGGCACACACTTGGGAGCCCAAACAGAGTTTGCACCTGACTTCAAGCCCTCATGATGATCTCAGGTGCTTGTTAACTCTGAGCCCAGTTACTTCAAGTGAAAACTAAGTTGTACATCAGTACTCTGGTTTGTGTGAGGATTTCATAAGAAAAGGTTGGCAGGGCAGCCTGTGTGCTATTTGGAGTGCAATATGTAATACCCATCAACACATGCTTGTTCCTTCCGCTTTTCTCTGTATCTGGACTGGCCTTGGGTCCCCATCCTGATACCCTAACCTTGCTTCACTGACTGTGTTTGAAGACCTCCCCCTCTCACCAATGTCCTGATTTGGAGTACAGTGCTCCCCGCCCACAGGTCAGAGCATCCACTGGGTTGATGGAAACCTTCCTGGGAAGCTGCTTTCTTGGAACTCTGAGTCTTTCCACTGCTCCCATAAGTGCCTTTATTCACTGGTCCATGAGTGAGAATATGAGGAAGGAGAGTTTTCTGAGCCCCGTGAGGACACGACTGCCCTTGAGGAGAATTATGAGGACATTGATGTGGGTTCTGTTGAAGGAGAGAGTGAGGAAGATCTCAGTGGCCCTGCTACGGACCCCTCTGTGCTGCCCCTGCTCTGGTGTCCTCACAGGTCCCCTGTAGAGGGTCAGACACCCTCCTGGCATCTGCAGCGGGCTCTGACCCTACCACCAACCCCACTCTATGATGGGATCCTATTTCGATGTCTAGACTGTCTCAGTCTTCTCCACTCTTGGAGTTTACCAGGCCAAGCCTATATGTTTCCTACGTTTATAAAAGATAATTAATCAATATTTGGGAGTTTTATAAAATATTTTCTCCAAATTTTCTTTACCCATAGATTTTACAGACTTGCAGACAGTGAGCTCAACTTGGATGTGGATGTACTCTTTCCATTGCTTACTTCTCACTTCCTGAGGGCAGTTGCTCCCATCCCAGTTAATTCTGCCAGCAACTTGTTAAATAAGTCATTCCAAATGTCACATTTTCTGTTCACTGACCTCCGGCAGCTCTCTGAGTATTCTTTCTAATGTTCTCATACTGTAGTCCATCTATTTCTATTTTGCAATGGAAGAAAGACTTTGATATTGAGTACACAAAATGTACGAAAAAAAGTTATACACTGTCTGCTTGTCTCCAGTTCTGTAGATGAGGGAATCAAGAATCAGAGAAACAATGAGTTTCTCCCACTCTCTTGCAATCACTAAGATATTCTCTCTCCTGGGTCAGTTGTCTCTGACTACCTCTCCTCAGCAGCATGCACCCATGTCTCATCATAAACTAGATGCACTAGAAACTAAGTCCAAAGCCTCCCTGTAAGCCACACCCCTTCTTACTTGCTTTGTTCACGGTAGATGTGAAGAGAAGCAGCTCTTTGAGTACCATGTGCTCTCCCTTCCTATGTGTCTGTGATGCCCCTTGTCACCCTCAATTCTGTTAGGGAATTGGGGTGAATATTTGAAGCAATAGGATGTTGTTCCAGCAGGATCCAGGTTTTATTGACACTTTTCCTGAAACTCTCAATAGACAGGTGTCCTCAAAGCACAAAGACCCAAGGAAGAGCAGTGGTGGGCTAATCACGACCTGGTTCCAAATGCCCTGTGTGGGGTCTCATCCAGGACTGGCTGGATCACGTGACCTAAGACTCTTATGGGGTTTCTTGCTCTCACTGCTCAAGCCTGCCCTCTAGTGGACCCTAATCGCAAAGAGGTGACCGATGGTTCCACAGTGCCACAGAGAGAAGTGAACTGAAGGCAAGATGGCCAGCCTTGTTCCAAGGAGAGAGACAGAAAAAAAGAGGGAGGGAGAGCGGCAGAGGGGAAGGGGGAGAAGAGAGAGAGAATGAGAAGAAAGGAAGGAATAGGGAAAAGAGGACTTGACCTCCCCATTCGTTTTCTAAGTTCAAGAAGGCATTTCTTTAATAGAAGTTCTTTTAAAATGCTCCATGACAGTGGAAAATTTGAGTGTGAGTTGTGTCTACCAAAAATGTGAAAGGCAGAAAGAAAAGAAGGGCAGAAAAGGGAGAACAATATAAAAGGGTAAGAGAAGGCAGGAGGGAAGGAAAAGTAAGGGAAGAGAGCAAATTAGATGGTAGGGAGGGCAGAAGAAGGGAGGGGAGGAATGGGGGAGGGGAAGGGGAAGAGCTGCTACCAGAGCCTGAGGGGCTGGCAGTGTTGGTGATGGAAGCATGCAGGGGGCGGGAGCCACTGCAGGTGGAGCTTGCTTTCTCGTGGAAACAGGGACTAGCTGCTGGCATTGTCATTTTCCTTCTCTGGTCTACTTTTTGTGTGCATCTCTGTTACCTGCCACATATTCTGGGACAGAGTACATCTCTGTGACCTCTGTACCTAACTGAGTGCCTGCAATAGAGAAGATGCTCAGGAGGGCAAAGAATGATGGATTTTGCTCAACACCTAAAGTGAAAGACTAACGACCACAGACCCATATTTGTTAAGCCTGCACAGATAAAGCCTGGTTGTGTTCTGTTTGGCATCAAACCATAGCAAGTAAAGGTGGGATCCAAGGTCAACAGGAGGTCACTTCAGTCTGCTCAAGACCATTTCCTTGATGACATGGGTGACGGTAACTGAAATCCACACTTGGAAACCTCCCTCTGAAGGCTCCCTTGTAGCACAGAGGAAACGGTGTGGGTTAGAAGCTGCTTTATGCGCGGTTGACGCCCATATCAAGTCTTTAGCCACAGAGACCAATACAGGTCAGATTAGACCATCATCACACTGCTTGGTCCCAGCTGCGTTCTTCATGTTTAGAAAAAACAAGGAATGAAGCAGTCCTGGTCCTCAGGTCTCCTTGTCTCTGGAGCAGCAGGCCAGGTTCAGGGTTTGGGGTGCAGTCTCTGAGCTTCTCTTGCTCCCCAAGATCCTTGTCCTTCATACCCTTCAGAATCCTCCAACTCCAGCCTCTCTCTTGGTCTCACATTTGAGCGTCCTCGTGTCATAGGTCTTTGTAAGGTCTGCGGAGAGTCCTTAAACTCCTCACCAATCATCTCCGGTGTGATTTAGGGGGCAAGACCCAAACTGCACTCTCTGTGGTAACCCCACAGCCTTACAAAGAGAAGATTTTTGTTTTAATTTGTGTGAAGGAGACTAGCAGTGTTCCTATTTAGTTATACTGCTAATTAACCTTCAACTTTTGTACAGCACATAAGAGATAACACTGCTTATACATGCAAGGGAAAGCACGTCAGTAAAACGTGCATGACACAGAGATTATTCAAGTGAAGGCTCAAAACATACCAATTTAACAAATAGCAAAAATACCATTTCACCTCTATTTTTGGGGTCACCATCACAGACCATCACATCCTGCTGCCAGTTGTGTGACTTTCTTCAACCACAGTTGCCCTGGATAATCTAGCATGTATGTATGTCAGGAATGTACACACTTACATATATCAATTTGTTTACGCCTCATAACAACCACTCAGCCCTTTTACAGATGAATTTGGTTTTTTTTTTTTCAACTTCTTATTTTATATTAGACTATAGGGGGTTAACAGTGTTGTGTTAGTTTCACGTGTGCATCAAAGTGATTCAGTTATACATGTACACGTACCTATTCTTTTTCAAATTATTTTCCCATTTGGGTGGTTACATAATATTGAGCTGAGCTCCCTGTGCTATACAGTAGGTCCTTGTTGGTTATCCATTTTAAATCCAGTTTAAATCCAAACTCCCTAACTATCTCTCCCCACCTCCCTTCCCCCTCTGCTAACCATAAGTTCTTTCTCTAAGTCTGTGACTTACAGATGAATTTGTTAATGCACAGATCAGTAAAGCAGCTCAGAGCATCTAGTGCATGAGTGACAGAGCGAGGATGAAGCTGCACTCTTATGTGCTCTGGATTTCACGCTCTGCTCGCTGGGCTGGGCCCCTGTTTCTCATGTTATTGGTCAGTGTCTTTCCATGTACACTTGCTGTGAGTCTATGTTCTTGTCTGCAGAGCTTCCGGATTGCCAGTCTCTTGATGGCACAGGGCTACTCTTACTGTAATTAATATTTCTTTCATTAGTTCATTCATACTATTGATACAGAGACTTGGAAAAGAAATGTTTGGAAGAAAACCCTCAAAATGACCTTTTGGGGATTTTCAAGGAAATTCTACTTCCCACCACTTAATTTCATACCCCTAAAAAAGAAATGTCTGTTGATGACTGCCTCTTGTTACACAACCAATTCTTTTCGTGATCACTCCTTCCTATAAAACAGTGCCTCCAGATCTGAAGACAACTGGAGGGAGCCCTCATGAGAAGAATGAGAAGGATACTCAGACCTGCAGTTTTAGGATAGAGAACAAGGATAGTGGGATGGAAGGCATCCTGTGAATGTGGGTCATGTGGGAGAAGAGTGTTATTGATTCAGTGGCTATAACATCTCTAAACTACAGTGGTTTCCTCTGTTAGCTTCCCATTAATGATTTCTAATTTAATTAGTTCACGTTTTATACACGTTCTGTGCACAAGATAAAATACTGCAGGCTTGAAAAGCAGAGAATTTGGAAACAGAATGAGTATAAAGAGAGAGCTGACAAAAAGGCAGCCAGAGTGGGGTTGGCAGGCCATGGGCAAGGCCAATCGACCTCTCGTCACAAAAGGGCTGCCGTCTCTGATCTTGCGTGTGTGTTGCATGCCAGGCCACTATTCAGGCAGTCCTGCACAGTTTGTGTGTAAGTAAATTAAATAATCAAATAGCCAGGAAGCTGATTCCTTGAGCAGAAGTATTCCATTAGCTTAAGTGCCTGTGTGCTGGCCAAGAAGTAAACCACTGCTACAGAGTAACCCGTCTCAGAATACTTAGGGTTTGTAGGTTAGAAGAGATTTTCAGTAAGAAAACTGAAGCTCAGGGTGGAAAAGGAAGATCTGCTCAAATTCCCATAGGTGGTTTTTGGCAGAGGCAGGGCTACAATTCAGGTCTCTTGATCAGATTCTCTTTTCACTGCCTTCTGTGATCCCCCAACATCAATGTCAGGGAATCTTCCCAGGTCTAGACTTATTGTTTCTGGTGTGTGCAGTAAGCCCCAAGATCTGATTTTGGGGAAATAGTACTAAAGAGGCTACCTAGTGCCTCCTAGGAGTCAGTGACTGCAGACGAGGGTGAGCTTTCCTCAGGAACTTTGGTGGGGTTGGAGCTTTTCCCCATTTCATGAGCTTGATTAACTGGAACAAATCCCAAATGACCTCAAACACCTACGTAAAATTAGGCTCTCTTTCCACTGATTTCTAGCTAATGTTAACCATCCCTAATGTAGTTTTTGTATCAAAATACGTTAGAACAGCTTTAACACACTTTAAACTTACCTCGTGAAGGGAATCTGGATTGGGTCTTAGACCTTTGGGAAAGGTGGCTCCTGAAACTCCTGAAAATATTCTATTGTCTTTTTTCCCTCTTGGGGTGGTATGATGCTAGCTGCAAATTTATAATTTCTCAGGTTTGGACACCTATTTACTTCTGATTCTCCTGCCTGTTTTATCTTCATTTCAAAGCAAAGAGAAACCCAGGAAACACTAAGACTAAAGTTTTGAGAATAAACCCATTTGATTCTGGATAGGCTAGATCATGCTGTAGTAACCAACAACCACCAGACCTCAGACTTACACAACGTAAGTTTACATCTCACTCCTGCAAACCCCACTCTGGAATGTAGGTGGCTCTCTGGGGCTGCTTTAACTGCTTCAGCCCAGAAGTGACACCTGGGCCTAATGCTCATGTTCCATTGATGAGACCTAGTCTATGGCTCCACTTCATTCACACTGCAGAGAGCTGTGACTGTAGCCATGCATGTGCCTGGTCAGGAAAGGAGGCCTGGATACTATGAGCACTAAGGTACGTGTTTGCCCCAGCAGGTAATTTCTAAGCTTTTTAAATTCACAGCCAAGTTTTTGCTGACTGATGGAAGACATTTTAGCAAAGATGGCAGTGGGAATACATGCATTTACCTCTTCTGCGTCTTATTTTAGCTCTTAGTCTCACTAAGTACATATAAAAATAGGAGGGAATGGCTGTGCCACCACTATTTTCCACTGCTTGGAGGGTTGGCACCCATAACCCCTATATTGTTCAAGGGTCAACTGTATTCTTCAATAAAAATATATTACTTAAAATAAGATAAAATTTTGCTTAAAACAAGGAATAAGGTTTGACAATAAAAAAACCTAAGACCTGAGCCCTGACCCATGGAGCCTACTGTCCTTTGCCCTTCTCTACCTGAGTGTACAAGAAATACCACAGACTCAACTGAACCAAAACTCTTGTGAAGGCTGCCTCATTCCAGCATCCTGAAAGTGTTGATCTTTCCTCTAACACTTACTCTCCCCATCTGATGGGAAAACTGGTCCTGTCAATCCCACCCCCTTGATACCTTTGGTTACATCTTTTGTCCTTATTGCTAATAAGTTATCATCTCTTGGCTAGAAAGTATCTCTATTAGTCATGTTCCCTTCCAATCTATTCTCCCTTCTGCAGCAAGAACAGTTTTTTTTTTTTAATGCAAATCTGATCTTGCCTTTCATCTTCTCAAAACCCTTTAGGGAACCCCTATAGCTTTAGGCGCTGGTCCAAACTCCCTAGAGGCTAGGCCTCCATGGCATTCCCTCTCATCCTCCACCACTCCCCATTCTTCCCTTTAGACCTGGACATGTGGGATGAATTACAGATGTGAAAACCCCTTGAAAATCTCTATGCCTTTGCACAAATCTCCTCTACGTTCTAGAGAGTCCCTTATCTTTTCTCTACCTCATTCTTCAGAACCCAGCTCACATATAAACCCTTTGTGAAGCCTTGTATGGCTCCCAAGCTGAGGCAGGTGCCCTCCTCTGTGATGTTGTTTTTGTTAATCACTGTTACAGATTGTCCAACTATATTTTAATTATTATTCCAATGGCCTCCTTCAGTGAACTGAGGGAGATAACTCGAGGGCAGGGGTTGTGATTTACAGCTGTGTGTCTCTTGGGACCACATGGCAGGAAGTCAGTGAATGTGGAATGAAAATCCCTGGAACACATTCTACTAAAGGGAGTGAGAATTCTGAGTAGTCACAGCCTCACTGTGTCTGTGTGTGAATTGTTTACGTGTGAGCATCTATGTGTAATGAATATTTTCTTAACTTTCTAGATCATTATAATGTACCCACCTTGGAAAGGTATCTCCAGTATGATGGTTATGGAATGAGAAAAGACAATGGCCCCCAAACCTTGTGCCTGTTCAGGGAAGGGTTAGAGAAATTCGCTCCAAGAAGCTTCAGGGCCCACATCTCTGTGGCTGGGCAACTGGAACTCTTTGGGACTATGGATGAAAAACTTTTTATCAGCTTGAGAATTGTCTCATTCCACACCTGGCCTTTAAGTCTCTGTCATTAGGCATGGGGAAGACCCTACAGTGAAGGAGTGGTCCTCACTTGATCTAGTCAGATTTCTTGCGGCCTCTACTGGACTAAGGTATGGCAAGGACAGATGACAAGACAGCAGTGCTCCAGCTGAGCAGAGGGACAAGGGCAGGGAGCGAATTGGAGTCCTCTCTTACCTGGAGATTCCTTGCATGACACGTGAGCAGCCACAGTTCTGTTCAGAGAGTCTGTGTATCAAACTCTCCAGCATTGTATCACTGGGTAATGAATAGTACCAGCCAAGATAGCTGTGCAGTCACTTGAGAAGCTGCATCAGAGCCTTTGTCTCTGGCGGAGGTAGGGCTCACATGGGCACAGACCACAGATGCTAAGTGCTCATCCTCTGGGGCCAAAGACCAATCTGTCTTGGAGCAGGGAGCCAAGAGTCTCTCTTCTGTTCTGTGAGAGCTCAGCAGTCATTTATGAGGATACCCTTCAACCCCTCTTTTGTCCCGTTCTCCCACCAACCTTAGAGATTTCCAAAGTGGGGTCATTCGAAGGGTCTGGGAGACCACAGACTGATGAGGTAAAAGCCCTGATTGTGTCATCAAATCTGCAATGGATCCTTCCTGCCTAAAACATATTGATCGCTCCCTGTTGCCTCCAGCCTGATCCCTAGTCCGTCTAATGACCCCAGACTCCTCAGGCCAGCAGGAGCTGCTCCCGGTGGCCCCTACAGACTGCCCCTTGTCCCGTTCCCACCACCCCCATCCCCTTACTCTAAACTCAGGCATTTCCTCAAGACGGGGAGCCCCATTCGTGCCTCCTAGTCTCGTCCTTCCTCACTTGGTGGTTCAGCTCTTGGATCTGAGCTCCTCTCCTCCCTGCCCCAGGCTGGTCACTTCTCTCTCCTCTGCTCCCGTCCCCCTGGCTCTCCCCCATCACTTACTCTCAGTGCTGCTGCCACTGTTCCTCTCCCACTGGCCCAGAAGCCCTTCTCAGCTGGCCACTGAGACTGATTCCTCTCTGTCTCCCCCAGTGAAGCCCATGGCTCCCAAAGAGTCAGAGGTCAGTAGCCTTTTGTGAGAAGGACGGGGGCAGGTGGGCAGCTTAGTGAGTGTGGGAGTGGGTGAGGGTCTACATGGGTGGAAGTGGTGAGAAGGGAGGGGGTGAGTAGCTAAATATGCGGGGTGGGTGGTTAGTGAGTGCAGGGGTGAGGGGTGAGTACATGAGGGAATTGGAGTGGGCAGCAACCAAATGAGCAAGTAGGTGGGGCAGTGGGTGTGTTGGCGAGCATCTGAGTGAGTTGGTGGGTGGGTGGTGGGTCGGATGTGGAGAGCAAGAGACAGTGGATAGGAGGCGAGGGCAGCATAACAAAGTCAGGGCGGGAACCAGAGCCCTCACCTCCCTGCCAGGGGCTCTTTCCAGCACCCACGCTGCCCCCAACCCTCTCTCTGAGTATTGGCTCTTGTCACCTCACACCCTCACTGCCCTTCAGTTTACTCAAATATGTGTCATGGACTCATTTGGAAGTAGAAGATGCAGACCACATGGTGCCTCCTTCAGCCCAAAGACTGGTGTGGAGGAATGCAGCTTCTGCTGGACTCCCTCACCAAACCCGCTAGGCAGAGAAGAGGTGACTGGGGCTGGGAGCATGCATCTCCTTTCTTGCAGAGCCCTCACACTCAGGTGTGGCACCAAGAGAGACCTGTAGATGGCAGGGGGACATGTGCTACACAGGCCAAGTAATGTAATGATGGGCATGAGTTTTCTGAGAGCAGAGGCAGTGTCCATTTCATCTGTGAGGCCTCAGGACCCAGGTCAGAGCTGGCAGATTGGGGCTGAAAGTGAGGGGTTGCAGGCAGGGGTCTGCTGAAGTCTGAAAATGCACTGGAGAAAGTAACCACCTCTCATAACTTAATGTTCTCATCCACATGCTGAGAACCCTGCGGGGACCTAGCACTGTATTACTTTTGGATTTGGAAAATAAATTGTAACTGAAAAACTGAGGGCGTTAAAAAGAATTATAACAAGTTGGGTGGTGTTTGGAGTCTCAGCTCATAATAAGGCTGAATTCACAAGTGGTGTCAGTGGGCAAGAATGCTATTTCCCCAAAGGTGGAACCTTAAGAAAAACACATTTTGAAAGTTAATGAGGGGGGAAGAGACACAAAGAAACAAAATTTGTTTAAAAAATGTATGGAGGAAGAATTCTTAACAGATTCACAGGCAGCATTAGAAATGCTGATTGTATGATATGTGTGTGGCAGGGACAGACCACCGACTGATTTATGAAATCACATTTATCAGTAGTTACAACTTTCATTGCTTTTATTAACTGCTGCAATGTTATTTACTTGATTGAATTACAGTTCTGGCCATTAACACTTTGGAACAACAGCCCAGTTAATTAACATGGAATTACCTTGGCAGTGCCATGACTATCCTTGGAGGACCACATCAGCACCAAAGTGCCCAGGGTGATGGATGCTCCTGAAGTAAATGCCACAGAAAAAGTAATGTTGGAGCATCACTTAAATGGGCTGCACACCTTAGCTTATGGGCCTTCTCACCAATCCATCTTCCACGTAGGGGATAAGACCTCTTTCAGGGCTCTCAGCACCCCTTCAGTGGACCCCAGGGCTAAAGGAGGATGGACCCAATGTTTCCTGAACAGCTGATGTGCACCAGGTGGCTTAGGTAAGGTATCTTGTCGTAACCTTGTTACAAGAGGGTGCATATTTCTAGTCTATATTTACAAACGAGAAAATGAAAGTTAAAGTGATTCATTGACATGCCCACGTCTTACAGCTCTGAGGCAGCAGAGTGGAGTTGGACCCACATTACTCTGGCCCACCAGCCAGCACACCTGTCATCAGCTACCCTTTCTGAAGCCTCAAAATAGGAGGCTTCACTGAAGGGCACAAGTTCCATTTCCACAACTTGGCAGTGCTGTGGCCTCCACCACCAGCCAAGCCACCATGGGGGTCTCACATGTTTTGGATCACATATAAAACTATCAACCTCCTCACAAGGAAACTTCCCTCTGGTACAGAGCCAAGCCACAAGTTGTCTGCATGAGCTGAGCCTTTCTTTTGATGAACTACTTCTGCTATAGTCACCTTTAGAATTTTTTTTCTTTTGCAAGAAACACACACAATGTAATAACCATCTGGCCCCTTTATTCCTCAGTGGAGCTGTGTGTGTTCAGCACTGACCTTGCTGGCCTTGCATTTGGCTGGAAGCAATCTTCTTATTAAATCAGAAACCAAAGAGGACCCCTGCCCCTTACCCCTGACCCCAAGACAAACCTGATGCTGGCCTCATCCTGACATCACCAGTCTGGCATTTAAATGCCAACATTTCTCCAAAAAGCCGTGATGAAGGCAGTAGGCAGTGCATGACTTTTTATACTTCAATTTCCATTTATAGGAAGAAAAGAAAAGGGAAAATGTCAGAGGAAATTCAGTTCTGACATCCAGGGCAGATTTCTCGTTGGGCAGAGAGGGAGACTGCAAAGGGATGGATTTCAGGAGAAGCTGGAACCCCTCCCAAGTCACTCCATGTCCTCAGACTGCTGCCTGCAATCTTGCCATCAAAGTGGCTGACCTTTGCTGAATATCTGTTGTGTGCCAAGGACTGTGCTTGACTTTTGCATGCCCTGTCTCCATTCCTCCACTCCCTTACTTATCCTGCAAACAAGGTGGTATAGCAATTCTGAGAAAGACATGCTTGACAAAGTGAGGAGAAATCCAGATCCTGCCAGGTCAATTCTTGACTGCTCTTGGTGAAGGGTGACCCAAGGTGTTAATTCTGTGACATCTCTAGGCTGTGCAAGCATTGAGGCTGAGACACACAGATGGCCCCGGCTGTGATACCAGAAGAATCCCAAGACACTAAGGGGGAGGTCTAAAAGAGAGGTCAGAGGTAAGACGCTGTCAGGTAGCATCTGCCCTAAGGGTAATGTCTGAAGTGAGATGGAACAGAGAGAACTTGGGTGGGGCAGAAGAGGTGTCCTGCACATATCATTAAACCCCTCTCATTTTTAAGTCAAGACATTGACTTGGGATTTGACCAATATCCTACTTTAAGCAGGTACTCTTTAGTTAGCTTTTACTTGCTTGGTGGTTGTTTCATTTGTTGAGGCTGATTTGGCCCATCCCTGCACTTACACACACAAACTTAGCAGTTTATTCCTACTAAGGCAACCAGAGCCTCCAATTTAGAGATGTCCCACTACAACAGATAAACAAAATGAGACGCAGAAACATTAAGGAATTTGCCTCAGTTCGCCAAACCCATAGGTGCTGAGCGAGGTCTCAAACCCAGAGTTAATTATTTTCTTGCTACATCATCTTGCATCTTGGCCTGTTAAATTCAGAAATTTTACATATTTTAATTTGGATTGTATCAAAAAACTCTGTTTTTCATTTTTATTAATCTAACCAAAATTGTTTGCTTGTTAGTCTTAATAACCTTCTGACACCTCTTCGTTGCCTGCAGAAGAGGTTGCAAACACTTTGCAATGGTTTTCAAGATTCTGCAAGGTCTTCTCAACCTACTTTTGCTTCCTAATAAATACTCCATCGAGTGGTGTGGAACAATTGGCTGCTCTTGGAAACTTTTAAGAGCTTCATAGTCCCCTGCCTTTACTATTTCTGGAACTTGGCATTCCCTCTACTTCTATATCTCCTAAAGTGGTGGAAGTGGCTTGAAATCAGGCAGTAGGTAGAAGTTGGACGAATTTGAAAAACATGATGGAGAAAGCTTAGGTTACTTTGAATAGAGTGATATATATGGACCCTGCTGAAGTGAATGAGGAGAAGTTTAGAAAAAGTTCTCAATCATCTTAGAAAAAGCCTAAACTTCAGTGAAGAGACTATTCATAGACATGTGTACTTGGAGGATACTCAAGGTGAGGACTCAGAAGGAAGTGAGGAACACATTATTGGAAACTGGAGGAAGGGGCATCCTTGTTATGAAGTAGTAGAAATCTTAGCAACATAGTATCTTGCACAGTCTCAGAGAGATTCAAAGAGTTAGGAGGATCAGCAAACTATTGGTTGTTTGAAGATGGATGGGGCAGTATGATGGGGAATGCAGTTGGTCTAAAGAGTTGAAAGAGAATCCCAGCTGATATCACAGGAATGGGGTTCTATATCTGCAAGGGACTGAAATCTGCCAAAAACCTAACCAACTTAGATAAGAGACCAAGCTAGCCAACACCTTGTTTTCAGCCTTGTGAGACTCTAAGGAGAGGAACTGGGTGAACCCAACCTACAGAATTGCGTGTTGTTTTAAGCCACTGGTTTTGGGTAATTTGTTCAAGCAACAATGGGAGAACACTACACTAAAACTCATCTCATTTCTTAAATCTGTTGTGTGTATCTTTCGTGTTTTGGGAAAATTCTCATCCACTCTCCCATACATTTCTTCTAACCCATTCTTTCTGTCTCCCCTTCTGGCCCTCAAATTAGATGTATGTTAGATATTTTCACTGTGTTCCTTAGGTTTCTTTTGTTTTCTTTTTGTTTTAAGTGTATGTTCATTTTTTTTCTCACTAATATTTAGACAGATAGGAAAGTAGAGTTTATTTTACTAGCCTATCTTCCAGTTCACCAATCCTACTTTCAGTTTTGTCCAGCCTACTGAGTTCTTAATTTCATTTTTGTATCTTTCAATTTTTATAAATTCCATTTGATTCATTTTGCTATATTCCAGTTGACTAATGAATTTATGCAACTTGCCATCTATTTTCTTGACCCTGTTATTAGGGCTAGGGTTAGGGTTATATTTCTTGGTATATTTTCCATTGCTATATTCCTATTGTTGGCTTTTTTACTTGGTCTGGATTTTTGTACCTCATACTGTTAGATTAAAAGCCAGTCACTGTGTATCAAAAATTAATAAGACTCTAGATGATGTCATTTTCCTTCAGGTATAGTTCACTCTATCCCCTGGCAAGTGATTAGAGTAGAGGCAAATCATTTCAACCCAGTAGGTGACTGAACACTCTTGAGCCTGGTTTTCAATCTTTGTAAGACCTGGTCTATTTCTGGTTTATGCTCACTGCTAGGGTATAGCCCACCAAGTGTCCCAACAAGATCCTTCAATTTTTTTACCCTTCTGTTTTTCACTATTTTATGCTAACCTTGTTAGGCTCTTATGTTACAGCTTAATCAGGAAATCCCTTGCACTTCTCTGCACTTCCCTTCTTTCTGGGGCTTTAGTGCCTTTAGCAAATTTTGGCTAATTTTCCTCTACCATTCTTAGAAGTCTCCAAAGAATGTGCTGAGTCACTGTTTTCTGTTTGACTTTCTCCTGGGCTGTTCCTCCTTTCACTCAGGGCACTTAATCAGCATAACCTCCAGGATGTTGAACTTATCTCAGAGAGCTTCCCTTCTCTTCAGGATGTTAGATCCTAAAGTCCAGGCTTCTTGGAAACCTTTTATTCCACCTTGAAGAGAAGGAAACAGAAGGACCTTCAGTTATAGGAGGATTTGATGGGCCAAGTCGGGAAGTAAACCATATCACTATTGTTCATAATCCATTGGCTACACATGATCACTTCAACCACAAGGAAGGTGGAAAAGTGTGGTCTATGCCTGTGCCTGGAAAGAAAGGGGATTGGAAACCTGTGTGATGTCATGGTCTAGACTTAATAGGCATTTGGTGAGCTTAATAACAATGGAAATCTTGTAAGATGAACCAAATGACCTCTGAATGTGACTTCAGTCTCAGTCATCTCTGTTCAATTCCTGAATGTGATTTTTTTAAGACTTTCCTTCAGCACAGATGATACACAAAAATATAAGAAGACAAAGACATTCTGCTCATTCTTTTAGGAATTAAATGCTGCAATCATAATATCAGGGAATTTTCTTGTCTGAAGTGCCAAGATAGTCCTTATTACTTAGAATTTACAATGGGTTCTCTTAAAAATATCATTCCTGCACAAATTAATTCAGGTTCAATGAGCTGGAATATACGTTCACTGGGTATTGGATACTCAAAACTTCATCTAGCATAAGACTAAAGTGCTTTTGTATCCAAGGAGAATATGAGCTTATTTTAATTTTTTAATTTTTCATTATTGATAAATTATGGTTTAAGCCTTAACTCTATGAATTTACCACCTCAGGACTTTTAATAGGTATTTGGGGAATGCAAGAAGAGCAAAATCAAAGTACCTTTTCTTGCAGGTATTGTACCATAGCTAATGAAACGTAGACCAAGAAAATGATGATGAAATAGTAGAGTTGGAAAACATCAACATTTGGATCTGATTACAAAAATCATGCAAAGAGGTCTATTATTAGTGATTTTAAAAAATAGTCTTTATTTTTAGATCAATTTTAGGCTTACAGAAAAACTGAGCAGAAAGTACAGAGAGCTCCCATACACCTCCTTCTTCCTAGTTCGCACTACTATTAATGTCTTGCATTGGTGGGATACTCTTTTTATAATTGATGAACAGATAGTGATTTATCATTAACTAAAGTCTATAGTTTACATTAGGGTTCACTCTTTGGGTTTTACAGTTACATAGGTTTTGGAAAATGCATAATGTCATGTATCCACAATTTATAATATCATAAAGAATAGTTTACTGCCCTAAAAATCCCCTGTGCTCTCCCTGTTCATCTCTCCTTCCTCACCCTGGAAACCCTCTTGAACAATGATTTTTTTTTTTTTATCCCTATAGTCTTGCCTTTTCAAAAATGTCATGTAGTTAGTATCAGAGCATGTGGCCTTTTCAGACTGACTTCACTCACTTACCAATATGCCTCTAAGTTTCTCCCATGTTTTCTCATGGCTTGATACCTCATTTCTCTTTATTATTGAGTAATATTCTGCTGTATGGATGTACCACAATTTGCATATCCATTTGCTTATTTGGAGGACATTCTGGTTGCTACCAAATTTTAGAATTGCTATAAAAATTTGTTTGCAGGTTATTGTGTAGACATAGATTTTCAAGTCATTTGGGTAAATACCAAAGTGTGCAACTACTGGATCATATGGGAAGACTATGTTTAGCTTTGCAACAAACTGGCATGCTGTGTTCCAAAGCGGCTGCATCATTATGCATTTGCACCAACATTGAACAAGAGTTGTTGTTGCTTCACATACTCACCAGCATTTGGTGTTGTCCGTGTTTTGGATTTTGGCCATTCTGGGAGATGTATATCATTTTAGTAGTATCTTGTTTTAATTTTCATTTCCCTGATGCTTTCTTATGCTAGTTGCCATCTGTTTACCTTCTTTGGTGAGCCACCTGTTAAGATCTTTGGCCCACTTTTTAATTGGGTTGTTTGATTTCTTATTGTTGAGTTTTAAGTGTTCTTTGTATATTTTGGGTGACAGTCCTTTATCATATTTGAATTTTTCAAACATTTTCTCCCAGTCTGTACTTTGTCTTTTCATTCTCTTAACCATGTTTTTACAGATCAGAAGTTTTTATTCTTACTGAAGTCCAGCTTATCAATTTTTTTTTCTTTCATGGACTATGCTTTTGGTGTTGAATCTAAAAAGTCATCACCAAACCTAAGGTCACCTAGATTTCCTCCTATGTTATATTCTAGGAATTTTATAGTTGTGTCTTACATTTAGGTCTATGATCCATTTTGAGTAAATTTTTGTGAAAGATGAAAAGTCAATGTCTAGTTTTATTTTTTGTTTTTTGCATGTGAATATCCAGTTCCTACAGCACCATTTGTTGAAAGGACTATATTTTCTCTATTGTATGGTCCTTGGTCCTTTGTCAAAGATCAGTTGGCTATATTTATATGGATCTATTTCTGTCTCTATTCTGTTCCATTGTCTTATTCGTCTATTCTTTCACTAAGCAATTCAATGAATCACACTGTTTCTTGATTACTGTAGTTTTATAGTAAGTTTTGAAGTCAGGTAGTGTCTACCACCCTCCAACTTTGCTCTTTGATTAGTGTTTTTCTTTTCCTTTTATTCATTTTTTTGTGGAGGGTGGTTAGAGGTTAATTTTGACTTTAATTTTCAGGGCACATGCAAAATTCTTTAGAGGTGTTCCATATCTATAGGATGAAGTCCAGATGCCTGAGTATTTAAAAACATTTATAGTCTAGGTCCTGCTTAGTTTTTTTTAAAACATCATCTACTACTCTAGGCATACCTATCCACTCTTTGTTCCTCAAACTCCCCTCAAACTCTCATACCTCTCTTCCTTGAGCACATTGTCCTGTATGATTGGAATTCCCTTCTGTTTGTTTCCACCTGGATAAATCATCTAGTCCTATTGAGTATGTCTCTGAGATATCTCTATAAATGTGTTTCTTGATCTTTCCCAGTCTAGCTTAGTACTGCCCTCCATTTATTCTTCCATCACAGGCACTCTATTCCAGGTACTGTACTTGCCCTTGGGATACAATGATCTAGTCTAGGATGAACCTTATATCTTGATGAAAGACCAGCTAGAAGTATTTAGATAACATAAACCCAGGTTATGATAATCATTATAAAGAAAAAAGTAAAGGGCCAAGATAGAAACTAAAAGATAAAGGAGGTCCTACTTTAGGAAAGAAGGTAAAGAAAGACTTTTCTGAGTAGGAACCATTTGTACTGAGATATGATGGATGATGAAAACTTGCCTCACTGAAAAAGCATCTCTTTCATGAAAGGGCCTGTGCAAAGGACCTCAAGGGAGAATTGAGCTCAACGTACAGAAGAACAAGCTCAATGCATTGAAGAACAAGCAGGGAGCAAGGGGATGGGGCATGAGATGAGGCTGGACATGTAGTCAATGTTCAAACCAGGCAGTGCTTTAGAGCCCCCAGTATAGACGATCAATTTTATTTTAGGCACAATGGGCCCATTGAAGGATTTTATGTAAGGCAGTGAAATTATCTGATTTACACTTAAGCGCTCATCGACTGCTGTATAGAGAATTATATGGAAGCAGTAATTACGGTTGTCATGTAATTTATCACCCATTGGGGCACTTTTAAGTGTGAAAGGGGGATTATTAATAATTATGCCGAGTCAATAGATACACACTGTGACATATGGTGGCTCAAGCAATAACAGATACAAGGCAAAGCTAATAGTGGTTTCTGGATTCTGAAGAAGGTTGATAGCCTAAGAAATAGTAAATGAAGGTTTTAAAAGATCAGATGGTTTCATGATACGTTTTGGAGGTAGAATCAAGAGTACTATTGCTGACATGCAGCTAGAGGATGGAGAATAATCAAGTACCTCTAGTTTCTGATTTGAGCATTTGAACTGCATTCACAGAATTTCCTGAGTAGGGAAAGGAGCTTTGGGGGAAATTTGTTTGGCATAGAGGCAGGGAAAAGGTCTATGTCTATGTCTAGTCCATAATAGAGCTCTAAACTCGAATGTTGCTGAGATATATGGTGGAGATGATGGGTAGGGTATTTGTATCTGTCTATTTAGGAACTTAGAGATGAAGAATGGATAAGAGATATATGTCTGGACATCATCAGCACGTAAGTGAGTTTAAATAAATATTAGTATGAGTGGTCACATAGAAAGTGTGAAGAAAATGAATACAAAAGAGATAGGTTCAGGCCCAGAGAAACAGAAGTATAGATAGTAGAGGAGGAATTCTCAGTGAGGTTGAGAAGAAATAGCCTTTGAGATGGAGGACAATTCAGAAGACTGTGGACACATGGAATCTGAGAGAGGAGAGTGTTTCATGAAGGATTTAACTCTGTAAAGTGCTGATGAGTGAAGGGGAGGATATGAGGATTGGGAGGTACCTACTGAATTACTACATTACGAGACATTGTGATCTTAAGAACAGAAGTTTCTTTAAGTGGAGGCAGAAAAAACCTGGTTGGAAAATAATAAAGAGTGAATTGCAGGCTTGAAGGAAAACATAGTTTATTTAAATATCTATCTATCATCTATCTATCCATATAACTATCTATCGATCAATAAATATAATATCAACAAATTTGCCATAAAGGGAAAAGATGGAGTGAGAGGGAAGCAATAGCAGGATGGGGATGCGAGGCTTAAGGGAAGATTTTTTTTTTAAATTTTTCTCATATAATCTTTTATTTTAAACATCTTTATTGGAATATAATTGCTTCACAATGGTGTTTTAGTTTCTGCTTTATAACAAAGTGAATCAGTTATACATATACATATATCCCCATATCTGTTCCCTCTTGCATCTCCCTCCCTCCCACCTCCTTATCCCACCTCTTTAGGTGGTCACAAAGCACTGAGATGATCTCCCTGTGCTACGTGGCTGCTTCCCACTAGCTAGCTATCTTATATTTGGTACTGCATATATGTCCATGCCACTCTCTCACATAGTCCCAGCTTACACTTCCACCTCCCCGTGTTCTCAAGTCCATTCTCTAGTAGGTCTGCATCTTTATTCCTGTCTTGCACGTAGGTACTTCATGACCTTTTTTTTTTTTTTAGATTCCATATATATGTGTTAGCATATGGTATTTGTTTTTCTCTTTCTGACTTACTTCACTCTGTATGACAGACTCTAGGTCCATCCACCTCACTACAAATAACTCAATTTTGTTTTTTTATGGCTTAGTAATATTCCACTGTATATATGTGCCACATCTTCTTTATCCATTCATCTGTCGATGGACACTTAGGTTGCTTCCATGTTCTGGCTATTGTAAATAGAGCTGCAAAGAACATTGTGGTACATGACTCTTTTTGAATTATGGTTTTCTCAGGGTATATGCCCAGGAGTGGGATTGCTGGGTCATATGATAATTCTATTTTTAGTTTTTTAAGGAACCCCCATAATGTTCTCCATAGTGGCTGTATCAATTTACATTCCCACCAACAGTGAAAGAGGGTTCCACTTCTCCACACCCTCTCCAGCATTTATTGTTTTTTGATTTTTTGATGATGGCCATTCTGACTGGTGTGAGATGATATCTCATTGTAGTTTTGATTTGCATTTCTCTAATGATTAATGATGTTGAGCATTCTTTCATGTCTTTGTTGGCCGTCTGTATATCTTCTTTGGAGAAATGTCTATTTAGGTCTTCTGACTATTTTTGGATTGGGTTGTTTGTTTTTGATATTGAGTACATGAGCTGCTCGTAATTTTGGAGGTTAATCATTTGTCAGTTACTTCATTTGCAAATATTGTCTCCCATTCTGAGAAAGGGAGAATGGGAGCTCTTCTCTAAATATTTGATAGAATTCGCCTGTGAAACCATCTGGTCCTTTTGTTTGTTGGAAGATTTTTAATCACAGTTTCAATTTCAGTGCTTGTGATTGGTCTGTTCATATTTTCTATTTCTCCCTGGTTCAGTTTCAGAATGTTGTGCATTTCTAAGAATTTGTCCATTTCTTCCAGGTTGCCTATTTTATTGGCATATATTTCCTTGTAGTAATCTCTCATGATCCTTTGTATTTCTGCAGTGCCAGTTGTTACTTCTTTTTCAATTCTAATTCTATTGATTTGAGTCTTCTCTCTTTTTTTCTTGATGAGTCTGGCTAATGGTTTATCAATTTTGTTTAGCTTCTCAAAGAACCAGCTTTTAGTTTTATTGATCTTTGCTATTATCTCCTTCATTTCCTTTTTAATTTATTTCTGATCTGATCTTTATTATTTCTTTCCTTCTGCTAACTTTGGGGTTTTTTTGTTCTTCTTTCTCTAATTGTTTTAGGTGTAAGGTTAGGCTGTTTATTTGAGATGTTACTTGTTTCTTAAGGTAGGATTGTATTGCTATAAACTTCCCTCTTAGAACTGCTTTTGCTGCATCCCATAGGTTTTGGGTCATCGTGTTTCATTGTCATTTGTTTCTAGGTATTTTTTGATTTCTTCAGTGATTTCTTGGTTATTAAGTAGTATATTGCTTAGTCTCCATGTGTTTGTATTTTTTCCAGATTTTTTTCGTTTAACTGATATCTAGTTTCACAGCGTTGTGGTCAGAAAAGATACTTGATACAATTTCAATTTTCTTAAATTTACCAAGGCTTGATTTGTGACCCAAGACATGATCTATCCTGGAGAATGTTCCACGAGCACTTGAGAAGAAAGTTTATTCTGTTGTTTTTGGATGGATTGTCCTATAAATATCAATTATGTCCATCTTGTTTAATGTATCATTTAAAGCTTGTGCTTCCTTATTTATTTTCATTTTGAATGATCTGTCCTTTGGTGAAAGTGGGGTGTCAAAGTCCCCTACTATGATTGTGTTACTGTCGATTACCCCTTTCATGGCTGTTAGTATTTGCCTTATATATTGAGGTGCTCCTCCATTTGGTGCATAAATATTTACAATTGTTATATCTTCTTCTTGGATTGATCCCTTGATCATTGTGTAGTGTCCTTCTTTGTCTCTTGTAATAATATTTGTTTTAAAGTCTATCTTGTCTGATATGAGAATTGGTACTCCAGTTTTCTTTTGGTTTCCATTTGCATGGAATATCTTTTTCCATCCCCTCACTTTCAGTCTGTTTGTGTCCCTAGATCTGAAGTGGGTCTCTTGTAGACAGCATATATATGGGTCTTGTTTTTGTATCCATTCAACCAGTCTATGTCTTTTGTTGGGAGCATTTAATCCATTTACATTTAAGGTAATTATCGATATGTATGTTGCTATTCCCATTTTCTTAATTGTTTTGTTTTGTTATTGTAGGTCTTTTCCTTCTCTTGTGTTTCCTGCCTAGAGAATTTCCTTTAGCATTTGTTGTAAAGGTGGTTTGGTGGCACTGAATTCTCTTAGCCTTTGCTTCTCTGTAAAGGTTTTAATTTCTCCGTCAAATCTGAATGAGACCCTTGCAGGGTAGAGTAACTTGGTTGTAGCTTTTTCCCTTTCATCACTTTAAATATGTCCTGCCACTCCCTTCTGTCTTGCAGAGTTTCTGCTGAAAGATCAGCTGTTAACCTTATGGGGATTCCCTTGTATGGCATTTGTTGTTTTTCCTTTGCTGCTTTTAATACTTTTTGTTTGTATTTAATTTTTGATAGTTTGATTAATATGTGTCTTGGCATGTTTCTCCTTGGATTTATCTGGTATGGGACTGTCTGTTCTTCCTGGACTTAATTAACTATTTCCTTTCCCATATTAGGGAAATTCAACTATAACCTTTTCAAATATTGTCTCAGTCCCTTTCTTTTTCTCTTCTTCTTCTGGGCCCCCTATAATTCGAATGCTGGTGCACTTAATGTTGTCCCAGAGGTCTCTGAGACTGTCCTCAATTATTTTCATTCTTTTTTCTTTATTCTGCTCTGCAGTGGTTATTTCCACTATTTTATCTTCAGGTCTCTTATCTGTTCTTCTGCATCAGTTATTCTGCTACTGATTCCTTCTAGAAAATTTTTAATTTCATTTATTGTGTTGTTCATCACTGTTTGTTTGCTCTTTAGTTCTTTTAGGTCCTTGTTAAACGTTTCTTGTATTTTCTCTATTCTATTTCCATGATTTTGGATCATCTTTACTATCATTTTTCTGAATTCTTTTTCAGGTAGACTGCTTATTTCCTCTCCATTTGTTAGGTCTGGTGGGGTTTTACCTTGCTCCTTCATCTGCTGTGTGTTTCTCTGTCTTCTCATTTTGCTTAACTTACTGTGTTTGGGGTCGCCTTTTCACAGGCTGCTGGTTCATAGTTCCCGTTGTTTTTGGTGTCTGCTCCCAGTGGCTAAGGTTGGTTCAGTTAGTTTTGTAGGCTTCCTGGTGGAGAGGACTAGTGCCTGTGTTCTGGTGGATGAGGCTGGATCTTGCCTTTCTGGTGGGCAGGTCCACATCTGGTTGTGTGTTTTGGGGTGTCTGTGACCTTATTATGATTTTAGGCAGCCTCTCTTCTAATGGGTGGGATTGTGTTCCTGTCTTTCTAGTTGTTTGGCATAGGGTGTCCAGCACTGTAGCTTGCTGGTTGTTGAGTGGAGCTGGGTCTTGGCATTGAGATGGAGATCTCTGGGAGATTTTTGCCAGTTGCTATTATGTGGAGCTGGGAGGTCTCTGTTGGAACAATGTCCTGAACTTGGCTCTCCCACCTATGAGGCACAGCCCTGATGCCTGGCTGTAGCACCAAGAGCCTGTCATCCACACGGCTCAGTAGTAAAGGGGAAAGAAAGAAAGAAAAAGATAAAATAAAATAAAATAAAGTTGTTAAAGTGAAAAATAAAAAGAAATATTAAAAAAATTTAAGTAATAAAATAAAAAAGAAAGAAGAGAGCAACCAAACCAAAAAATAATTCCACCAATGATAACAAGCACTAAGAACTATACTAAAAACATAATAATAATAATAATAAACATAAAAATGGACAGACAGAACCCTAGTACAAATGGTAAAAGCAAAGCTATACAGACATAATCACACACAGAAACATACACATACACAGTCACAAAAAGAGAAAAAGGGAGAAAACTATATATATCATTGCTCCCAATGCTCACCTCCTCAATTTGGGATGAGTCATTTTCTAATCAGGTATTCCACAGATGCAGGGTACATCAAGTTGGTTGTGGAGATTTAATCTGCTGCTCCCGAGGTTGCTGAGAGAGATTTCCCTTTCTCTTCTATTTTCACACATCTCCTGGGGTTCAGCTTTGGATTTGGCCCCACCTCTGTGTGTAGACTGCCTGAGGGTGTCTGTCCTTTGTTCAGACAGGATGGGGTTAAAATAGCAGCTGATTCAGTGGCTCTGGTTCACTCAGGCCGGGGGGAGGGAGGGGTACAGAGTGCAGGGCGAGCCTGAGGCAGCAGAGGCCAGCGTAACATGGCACCAGACTGAGGCACGCCGTGTGTTTTCCTGGGGAAGTTGTCCGTGAATCACAGGACCCTGGCAGTGGTGGGCTGCACAGGCTCCTGGGAGGGGAAGTGTGGATAGTGACCTGTGCCTACACATAGGTTTCTTGGTGGCTACAGCAGCAGCCTTAGCGTCTCATGCCCGTCTCTGGGGTCCACGCTGATAGCCATGGCTCGTGCCCATCTCTGGAGCTCCTTTAAGTGGCGCTCTTAATTCCATCTTCTTGCACACCAGGAAAGAAAGAGGCAAGAAAAAGTCTCTTGCCTCTTCAGCAGCTTCAGACTTTTTCCTGGACTCCCTCCCAGCTAGCTGTGGTGCACTAGCCCCCTTCAGGCTGTGTTCATGCAGCCAACCCCAATCTTATCCCTGGGATCCGACCGAAGCCAGAGCCTCAGCTCCCAGCCCCCGCCGGTTCCGGCGGGTGAGCAGACAATCCTCTCGGGCTCATGAGTGCTGGTCAGCACTGATCCTCTGTGTGGGAATCTCTCTGCTTTGCCCTCTGCACCCCTATTGCTGCACTCTCCTCCATGGCTCCGAAGATTCTCCCCTCTGCCACCTGCAGTTTCCACCCGCGAAAGGACTTCCTAGTGTGTGGAGACCTTTCCTCCTTCACAGCTCCCTCCCACTGGAGCAGGGCCCGCCCCTATTCTTTTGTCTGTGTTTTTTCTTTTTCCCTACCCAGGTATGTGGGGAGTTTCTTGCCTTTTGGGAGGTCTGATGTCTTCTGCCAATGTTCAGTAGGTGTTCTGTAGGAGTTTTTCCACATGTAGATGTATTTTTGTTGTATTTGTGGGGAGGAAGGTGATCACCACGTCTTACTCTTCTGCCATCTTGAAGCTCTACCAGATTTTTTTTTGTAAAGATGTGAGTTAAAAGAATATGTGTGCATTCTGATGGGTACCCTTCTTTCAAATATCCATAGCAATCTCTTTACTTGGTTGGCTTCCCTACTTTCATTTAAAGGTGATTTATCACAAGGCTTCAAGGGTCTACCAGAAAGCCTAGTACAAAACAGTCTCTTTATAATTGCCATTGAATGAAGACTAGTGCCTGAGAGCACCAGCCCTTGTTTTTTGTTGTCTTTCTGATACTAGCTATTCTGACAGGTGTGAGGTGATATCTCATTGTGGTTTTAATTTGCATTTCCCTGATGATTAGTGATGTTGAGCATCTTTTCATGTGTCTATTGACCATCTGTGTGTATTCTTTGGAAAAATGTCCATTCAGATCCTGTGCCCACTTTTTACTCAGATTATTTGCTTTTCTGATGTTGAGTTTCTATATTTTGGACTTTAACCCCTTATTGGATATATTGTTTGCAAATATCTTCTCCCATTCAATATGTGGACCTTTTTCTTGTTGATAGTTTCCTTCCCTGTGTGAGAGCTTTTAAGTTTAATGTAATTCCATTTGTTTATTTTTGCTTTTGTTTCCTTTGCCTGAGGAGACATATCCAAAAATATATTGCTAAGACCAATGTTAAAGAGCATACCGCCTATGTTTTTTTCTGCCTATGTTTTTATCATCTTACATTTAAGTCTTCAATACATTTTAATTCATTTTTGTTCATAGCATGAAAGAGTAGTCCAGTTTGATTCTTTTGTATGTACCTGTCTAGTTTTCCCAACACTCCTTATTGAAGAGACTGTCCTTCCCCCATTGTATATTCTTCCCTCCTCTGTCATAGGTTAATTGCCCATGTAAGTGTGGGTTCATTTTGGGCTTTGTATTCTGTTCCATTGATCTATGTGTCTGTTGTTTTTTGGGGGGCCAGTATCATCCTGTTTTGATTACTGTAGCTTTGTAGTATAGTTTGAAATCAGGGAATGTGATACATCCATCCTTGTTCTTCTTTCTCAAGATTGTTTTGGCTATTTGGGGTCTTTTGTATTTCCATACAAAGTTTATAGTTATTCTTCTAGTTCTGTGGGAAATGCCGTTGGTATTCTGATAGAGATTGCATTGAATCTGTAGATTGCCTTGGGTAGTATCATCATTTTAACAATATTAATTCTCCCAATCATTGATTATTGTATATCCTTCCATATGTTTGTGTCATCTTCAATTTCTTTCATCAGTATCTTATAGTTTTCTTAGTACAGGCCTTTTACCTCCTTAGGTAGATTTATTCCTAGGTATTTACTTTTTTAGATGCACTGGTGAATGGGATTGTTTCCTTAATTTCTCTTTCTGAGAGTTCATTGTTAGTAAATAAAAATGCAACAGATTTCTGTATATTAATTTTGTATTCTACAAGTTTACAGAATTTCTTAATGACTTCTAGTAGTTTTTTGGTGAGGTCTTTAGGATTTTCTATGAATAGTATCATGTCATCTGCAAACAGTAACAGTTTTACTTCTTCCTTTCCAATTTGGATTTCTTTTATTTCTTTTTCTTGTCTGACTGCTGTCCTAGGACATCCAATATTATGTTGAATTAAAGTGGTGAGAGTGATTATCCTTGTCTTCTTGATCTTAGAGGAAATGCTTTCAGCTTTTCAACATTGAGCGTTATGTTAGCTGTGGGCTTGTCATATATGGCATTTATTATATTGAGGTATGTTCCCTCTATACCCACTTTTTTGAGAGTTTCTATCATAAATGGATGTTGAATTTTGTCAAATGCTTTTTCTGCATCTATTGAGTTGATCATATGATTTTTATTCTTCAGTTATTAATTTGGTGTATCACACTGAATGATTTGTGGTTGTTGAGCAACGCTTGTATCTTTGGGATAAATAACCACTTGACCATGGTGTATGATCCTTTTAATATAATATTCAATATGGTTTGCTAATATTTTGTTGAGGATTTTTGCATCTAAGTTCATCAGTGATATTGGCCTGTTGTTTTCTTTTTTAAAAAAAACATCTTTGTCACTGGTGGATGAGGCTGGGTTCTGGGGCCAGTGCAGGGCACTGGTAGGTGGAGCCAAGTCTTGGGTTCCCTGGTGCCCAGGACAAGGTCCTGGGGTGGCTGTGGGCTCAGAGAGTCTTAAGGCAGCTGGCTTGCTGGTAGGTGGAGCTGTGTCCCTGCCCAGATAGTTGCTTTCCTGAGGCATCACAGTATTTGTGCTCACAGGCTGAAGGTAAGCCAGGTCCCAACACTAATAAGCTAGAGGAAAGACTACAAAATGGCACTTGCTATCACCAATGTCCTTGTAGTAGAATGAGCTCCTCAAAGTGGCTGCCACTAGTATCTGTGTCCCCAGTGTGAGCTGCAGGTGCCTCCTGCCTCTCCCGGAGTCTCTCCAAGACCACAGGTAGGTCTGACCACGTTCCTTTCAAATTATTGCTTCTGCCTTGGGTCCCAGAGCATGTGAGATTTTGTGTGCACCTGTTAGGACTGGAGTTTCTATTTCCCCCAGCCATCTGAGTCTCCTAAAAGTAAGCCCTACTGGCCTTTGAAGCTAAACATTCTGGAGTTTCATCTTCCTGGTGCAGAACACCCAGGCTAGGGAGCCTGATGTGGTGCTCGCATCCCTCACTCCTTTGGAGAGAACATCTGCAATTGAAATTATCCTCCCATGTGTGGTTCACCCACCTGGGGGTATGGGTCGTGACTGTACTGTGTCTCCACCCCACCTACCCATCTTATTGTGGTTCCTTCTTTACATCTTTGCTTGTAGAAGATCTTTTCTGCTAGATCCTGGTATTTCTCATCAAGAGTTGCTCTGTAGATTGCTGTAATTTTGGTGTGTCCATGGGAGGAAGTGAGCTCAGGGTCTTCCTACTCTGTTATCATGGCCACTACTCTCTTCTTGTACACTTTAAATCATATATAGATTATTTACAATATCAAACACAATACAAATGTTGTATAAATAGTTGCCAGCATGTGGCAAATTCAAGTTTTGCATCTTGGAAATTTCTGCTATTTTAAAAAAATGTATTCCATCCATTGTTGATTGAATCCTCAGATGTGAAACCTACAGATACATAGGGCCTACTGCATATTTAATTTTTATTCACTTATAGCTTAAGCAGTCTAAGATTATGTTAGAAAAGGTACTTCAGGTTTTCTGAACAAATAAAACACGTGTTGACTTGGTCAAAGAGGAAAACTGGGTATTTCTGTTCAAACACAGCTTTAGCCCCAAAAGAGGTCAGATTAGAAATCAGGGCAGTTCCTGACAGCCAGGAGCAGAGAGTGCTTTTGTTCTAAAATAAGAAGAGTCCGAGTTGTGTCTTGATCAAGCATGAAGATGAGCTTATCTTGACTTTCTTCTCTAGTAAGTAGAAGGTCAATTAAGGAATCTCCTGATTGAGTGAGCATGAGTTCTCCCTTCAACGCTTTCTGACCAAATAACAGTGGATTGTGCCCCATCTAAGAGGAATTATGAGCAAGCAATCTTAGTTGGGGGTCTCAGTGTATGTCCCAGGCTGGCAAAATAACCCAAGACCATGGCCTTTCTCCCTAGGCTCATTGATGCCACAGATACAATCTCAGCTTTTAAATTTTTTTTCTGCCCTTCCTAACTTGTGACAACTTTCCTCTTTGTGGCTAAAAAGAAAGTAATGACTCTAATCTTAATTTTAAGGGAAAAGTGGCTTATTAATAATAGATACAGTGCAATTAGGTTATGGTGTGTGAAGATGAGGCTACGACTTCATATTCAGTCACAGTGACCACTCTTCTGACAGCTCATTCCTGGATTTTTCCTCTGCATATGTGAAAATTACATTGAGCCCCAAGCAACATGAATGAAAATAAATCCAGAGCAAGAAACACTGTAATGAAACTGCAACACACAAGAGAAAAAAGCTAGAGAGTCCACAAAGAAATGATAACTGGGCTAACAGACTTCTCTTTACAATAACAGAAACCAAAAAGTAGTATCTACAAAGTGATCATGAGTAATTGAAGCTTACTGAAATAAAGGCTTTTCAAATAAACAAAGGCTAGGTTAACAACCAACAGACTGAAGAACTTGCCTCATGGAGAAAGAATCCAAATCCTGAAAAGAACCAAGATAAATAAGAAATAGAGAAAAAGGAAGTGATCTAAATAGGATACATCGAATATGAACTGGAAACAAAGTGGAATGGAAATGGTAAGAACATGCAAAATGGGAGGGGTGACTATTCAGAGCTTCAAGAAACAGGTTTCAAATTTCTTGCATTTTTCTGACTGAAGGTGGAAATTATAGGTGAGCTTTATACATTTTGAAATGAAGTATACCTCTTCAAAGCTTAAATGTGACCTCCAAAAGAACAAAACTGAGATTTATAAAAACTAAATCCATAGAAGTTATAGAGGAAATCTAGAAGCCTTAATCAATCTAGTAGAAGGCCAAAAAGGAGAAAAGGAGGAGCTATAGAAATTTCAGGGAAAATAGCTCAGAATAACATAGTCATAAGAATAGTTATAAAATTATCAGTAATCAAAGTAGATTAAACTTTCTAGTTAAAAATGTCTTAAATTATACATTAAAACAAAATCTATTTGCTAGTTATGAAACATACCTAAAACAGAAGGACAAAGCAAAGTTTAAAATATTATAAAAACATAGAAAAATGTATTCAAGTAAATCACCAATAAAATTGCTGAGCAATACTAACATCAGCAAAGTATACTTTATTTTGAGAAAACAACATTAAGGATAAAGAAGCTTGCTAGCTGATAAAAGGAAAAAGTATCCAGGAAGATATAAGAATTCTGAACTTGTACTTGTTAATTTACATAACCTTTAATTGGAAAAATCAAGCATTGATAGATTTAGCAGAAAATTACAAATTCAAAACAACAGTGAGAAATTGTAACAAATCTCTCAGTAGCTGATATGCTTCATGGGAAAAAAAGTAGCAAATTTACAGGATTAAAAAATACAATCAAAAAGCTTGATTTAAAGCCATCTCACCTCAGTAATGTGAGAATGCAGCTGCTTCTTTTTTTTTTAACATCTTTATTGGAGTATAATTGCTTTACAATGTTGTGTTAGTTTCTGCTGTATAACAAAGTGAATTAGCTATATGTATACATATATCCCCATATCCCTTCCCTCCTGCATCTCCCTCCAACCCTCCCTCTCCCACCCCTCTAGCCGGTCACAAAGCACCGAGCTGATCTCTCTGTGCTATGCAGCTGCTTCCCACTAGCTATTTTACATTTGGTAGTGTATATATGTCAGTGTTACTCTCTCACTTCATCCCAACTTACCCTTCCCCTGCACTGTGTCCTCAAGTCTATTTTCTACATCTGCCTCTTTATTCCTGTCCTGTCCTTAGGTTCATCAGAACCGTTTTTTTTTGTTTGTTTTTTTTTTTTTTAGATTCCATATATATGTGTTAGCATACGGTATTTGTTTTTCTCTTTCTGACTTACTTCACTCTGTATGACAGACTCTACATCCATCCACTTCACTAAAAATAACTCAATTTGGTTTCTTTTTATGGCTGAGTAATACTCCACTGTATATATGTGCCACATCTTCTATATCCATTCATCTGTTGATGGACACTTAGGTTGCTTCCATATCCTGGCTATTGTAAATAATGCTGCAATAAACATTATGGTACATGTCTCTTTTTGAATTATGCTTCTCTCGGGGTTAATGTCCAGTAGTGGGATTGCTGGGTCATATGGTAATTCTATTTGTAGTGTTTTAAGGAACCTCCATACTGTTCTCCATAGTGGCTGTATCAATTTACATTCCCACCAACAGTGCAAGAGGGTTCCATTTCTCCACGCCCTCTCCAGCATTTATTGTTTGGAGATTCTTTGATGATGGCCATTCTGACTGGTGTGAGTTGATACATCATTGTGATTTTGATTTGCATTTCTCTAATGATTAGTGATGTTGAGCATCATTCATGTGTTTGTTGGCAATCTGTATATATTCTTTGGAGAAATGCCTTTTTAGGTCTTCTGCCCATTTTTGGATTGGGTTGTTTGTTTCTTTGATATTGATCTGCATGAGCTGCTTGTATATTTTGGAGATTAATCCTTTGTCAGTTGCTTCATTTGCAAATATTTTCTTCCATTCTGAGGGTTGTCTTTTTGTCTTGTTTACAGTTTCCTTTGCTGTGCAAAAACTTTTAAGTTTCATCAGATCCCATTTGTTTATTTTTGTTTTTATTTCCATTTCTCTAGAAGGTGGGTCAAAAAGGATCTTGCTGTGATTTATGTCATAGAGTGTTCTGCCTATGTTTTTCTCTAAGAGTTTTATAGTGTCTGGCCTTACCTTTAGGTCTTAATCCATTTGGAGTTTACTTTTGTGTATGGTGTTAGGAAGTGTTCTAATTGTATTCTTTTACATGTAGCTGTGTAGTTTTCCAGCACCACTTATTGAAGAGGCTGCCTTTTCTCTGTTGTATATTCTTGCCTCCTTTATCAAAGATAAGGTGACCATATGTGTTTGGGTTTATCTCTGGGCTTTCTATCCTGTTCCATTGATCTATATTTCTGTTTTTGTGCCAGTAACATACTGTCTTGATTACTGTAGCTTTGTAGTATAGTCTGAAGTCAGAGAGTCTTATTCCTCCAGCTCCATTTTTCTTTCTCAATATTGCTTTGGCTGTAAACATAAATGCAAAACTCCTCAACAAAATACTAGAAATCAGAATCTAACAGCACATTAAAAGGATTGTATGCCATGATCATTAGGATTTATCTCAGGAATGCAAGGATTCTTCAATATATGCAAATCAATCAATGTAATATACCATATCAACAAATTGAAGGATAAAAAGCCATGTGATCATCTCAATAGATGCAGGAAAAGCTTTCAACAAAATTCAACACCCATTTATGATAAAAACTCTCCAGAAAGTGGGCATAGAGGGAACCTACCTCAACATAATCAAGACCATATATGACAAACCCACAGCCAACATCATTCTCAATTGTGAAAAGCTGAAACCATTTCCTCTAAGATCAGGAACAAGACAAGGTTGCCCACTCTCATTACTATCATTCAACATAATTTTGGAAATTTTAGCCAGAGCAATCAGAGAAGAAAAAGAAATAAAAAGAATCCAAATCGGAAAGAAGTAAAAGTGTCACCGTTTGTAGATGACATGATAGTATACATAGAGAATCCTAAAGATGCTACCAGAAGACTACTAGAGCTAATCAATTAATTTGGTAAAGTAGTAGGATACAAAATTAATGCACAGAAATCTTTTGCATTCCCATATAACAACAAAAGATCAGAAAGAGAAATTAAGAAAATTTTTTACCATTGCAACAAAAAGAATAAAATTCCTAGGAATAAACCTACCTAAGGAGACAAAAGACCTGTTGCAGAAAACTATAAGATACTGATGAAAGAAATTAAAAATGGTACAAACAGATGGAGAGATATACCATATTCTTGAACTGGAAGAATCAACATTGAATTGGAAGAATCAACATTGTGAAAATGACTATACTACCCAAAGCAATCTACAGATTCAATGCAATCCTTATCAAACTACCCATGCCATTTTTCACAGAACTGGAAGAAAAAATTTTACAATTTGTATGGAAATATAAATATTTTTTACAATTTTTTAACTAGAGTTATTAGGTTGAACAATATGCAATGCCAATACTATACTGTGCTATGCCTTCAAAACAGCAATTTCAAAGATTTCAAACTTGTGCATCTTTGAATATATTTAAACTTATTATATATTAAAAAATTCTACTGAGTGAAAAAAGTAAATGCAAAATAATACTTAGAGTACCATACTATGTATTTAAAACTTTTTAAACTGCAAATTAGCATTTTATGTTTTGAGGATAGTAATATATGCAGGAAAGTTGTTTATTGATATTTGACACAAGTCTACACTCACACAAGTTACTACCTTTGGGATGAAGGTCAGGAATGGCCTCAGGGTGGGATAAGCAGGCGCCTTGGATTACTTCATTTCTTAAAACTCTGAAGCTGGTAGGCATCATATTAAAACTTACCAAGGCTGGTGGTGGGTAAATGGGTTTCATTATATCGTTCTCTACAACTTCTCACACGATTGCAATATTTCATAATAAAAAGAGAAAACAATGAGGAGAAGGAACAAGAATATAAACACTAAAGTCCCTGGTGCTCTGTTTCCAAAACCTCTGATGTAGAACCTCCCGGTGAGCTCATCAGTGACGCTCCTGCTGTGGAGACTCATTGGATGTAGCAGGCAGAGAGCACATCTTAGTCTCCTACTGAGTAGAGCCCTTTGGAGGGTCAGGAGGGGCATGAGGAAGCAGTAGGGCAGGTATGGATGGGCTGGACACCTCCTGGATATCCACCTGTGGTGTTTGCTGGGAGACCACAAGGAGGGTTTCAGGTCGCCTGGCAGAATTTCACATGACAGTGAACAACCTGGCCAGGCCTGACACCAACCTAGAGAGAATCACCTACATCATAAATAGCTTGGAGTCCTCAACCTATAATACACTTGCTATCCAGTGAGGCCCAGCCCAAGCTGTTCCCTTTATGAAATTATTTTCTGCCCTGCAGGCCTCTCCCTTCCCCAAAGTCTCCAAAGGACCTCTTCCACCTCCACTTGTCAAAGGCACCTGGCCCTCTACCCATCTCACAATGGAGACCATAGCAAAGCCAGCTCAGGGCCACACCCCTGGCTGTGACAGGGCCCACACCACCACCTGCTGGCCTCTTTGGTGTAGAGTTCCTCATTCTTGTTTTCTCTGGACGGGAGAGGCGTCTCTGAATGAGAGGGAAGCTGTGTGGATGGACATAAGAGTGTCAGCTGGCAGTGATGGGGCTGTTGGTGAGGGCCGTTCTCACGCTGAATCCTGGGTTGGACTGACCCACTCAGTTGCAGGAAGGAGTCAAGCTTCAGGACTCCCTTCCTGGGCAGAGCCTGTGTCTGGGAGCCACGGCATGAAGGGCTGGAACCAAATAACAGCTCTCACAAGTGGGCAGATTCCCAGGAGAAAATAATTAAACTGCACATGACACGCCCAGTTCCTGCTCCCAAGTTTACCAGTCAGTCAGCTAATTCACTTCTTTCCTTGCAGGGGCTAACTCATAACTCAGTGCAGGCCCTTATGTCTGAAAGGAGCAGTTAAGGGCTTCCCCCCAAAAGATCTTGTGGGATTGTTAAGAGGAAAAAATGAGATAATAAATAATGAACTTGCAATGATAAATGGCACATAGTAAACTTGGAATGGTTGCTGTTTTCACTGTTGTTGTTTTTATGTACTATGACCAGGAAATGTGCTAGGCAATCTGCATTCATTCCTCCTTTGGCCTTGTCCTCAATGGAATGAGTGGAGTTTCCTTCCCCATAGTAGACACGACAATCGTGAGTGACCAAGCTATGACTGGAATCCAAGTCCATCTCAGAGCCAGAGCTCCAGCCAGTAAGCAGGCTGTGGGACTGCAGGTGTGATGTGCAGGGATGAGGGGCCATGGGCACGTGGCCCACACTCCATGTATGTGATTGGGGTGGTCCAGCCGCAAGAGGGGTGATGCAGCTGTGAGTTGTTCTGAATTGAGTCCCTTGAATGCAGCAGTGGCAGGGGGATAGGGAAAGGAGAAAGACACGATAGCAGAGCCCAGCGTGGGAGCCTCACCCCACTCCAACCTCTCTGGAGACAGGTCAGCACTGGGTGGGATGCAGGACTGAACTAACACATTCCTCTTTCCACAGTAGGTTACACCGATGGTCAGTTGTTCTAGTAGAGTGACTGTGCCCAGAGCCTAAGATAAATGATCCCACAACAAGTCTGTTTAATGAGCACAGACATTTGGTTTAGAGCATAAAGAAAATAAATCTCTGCAAAGCATTTTCAGCTGATTTCCCCATTTAGGTTCTATCATGTTAGCATGGCTTTCTGGTTTACAAAATAAACCTCTACCAAGGCACAATTAGAACCTCCTGAAAAATCTTTTTCTCCTACCTTGTTGCTTTCAAAGTATGGCATTTCCTCATTCTTCACCAGCAGCCTGACATAGATGCACGTGTGCTCCGTGGAGTCCATGCTTTTTACTCAGCACATCAAGGGTGTCTGGAGGTAAGGGCTAGGCTCTGCCAGCTCCTGAGCAGGGTGCAAGGTGTTTGTGGGTGTCATCCTGAGTGTGTGGCTGCCACCTTCAAGTACCTGTGTGTGGGTAAAAATACCACCTGCCTGACTATGAAGTGAGATACCCAAAGAGGAAACACGCTTCCTTCTCCACAGCCTAACACAAACTTGCAACATACAAGACACTCATAGAGCTGACAATAGCACCCCACACATTTTATGTATAAAGTGCTTTCCTTTCTCAGAAACCTTTTTAAAAGTGCAAGTGCAGCAGCACCTGTGAGACATGCAGATTCCCAGGCCCCTCCCCTGGCCTGTTGGAACTGTGGGATGAGGCCAGCAATCTGTGTTTTGGCAAACCCTTCAGGTGACTCTGATGCAGGTTCACAGTGGAGAACCACTGCCTCTGTCCAAAACTCCTCTCAGCTGAGGTAATTTGATCTTTTGATAGCCCAGCCATCAAGTCTAAGATGCTGTTCATCATAAAATTATTTTGTGTGTCAAAAAGAAAAGGTTATTTAAGAAAATGCCTATTTCAGAGATGTTAAATGTGGGAAAATGTGCTTATTAGAGTCAGTGAACTATGTCATTGCTAATTTACTAGGACACAGGTGTCAGGGTCAAAGGGAGGAGGGGAAAGTTTTCTAACCAGGCTTCAGGTAAGGGTGAATTTCAAAGATGACCCTTGTTCATAGAGCGAGTCCACTGCCTGTCACAAGGATTTCCCCCTGAGGTCCTGAGCTCAGTGTCACTGGGAAGCATGGGGTGAATGTGGGAGAGCCCATCAGGTCTGGAACAATGAAGTGTATGAGTCTGTATGAAAGCAGAGGTCAGGGTCAGAGGGAAGGGCCTTTTGTCATATAGACCACCTACTGATACAGGCCCTGTAGACTTATACCCGAGTCCAAGGAGAGGAGTCTGACATCAAAGCTCCCTCTCAGAACAGTATCTTCTAAAGGCACAGACCACACAGAACAGCCCATGAACGTCCCTGAAACGGAGTGTGGAGTGTGACATGAAAGAAGTCAAGGCTCTTTTCTGATCCTGGGGCCACAGTGCTGCAGGGGCTAGTCTCACCTCCACTCTGAACCATAACCAGACAGAAGGCATTTCATTCCGGTAGAGGGTGTCAGGAGGTGTCTTCACCAGCTGTTGTGTGTGGGGAGGAACAGGGAAGAGAAACAGGACAGATGCCATCACAAAGTAATCAGACGGGATCCTCTCTCCCACCGCCACCCCAGGATGCCCAGAGCTTGCCGGAAAGAGCTGGAAGGAGTTGGAGTCAGAGCACCATGCTACCTGACTGTGAGGTAATGTCTGCTGCTCCCTGCATCCTGGGTGGCCAGGCTCACTGGTGACATGGCATCCTGGGCACGCAGGCAGCACCAGGCCGTGGGGCCTCACCTGCCCACCAGTGTGGCCTGGAGGAGATTTCTGACCCAACGCATGCTCTGCCACCATGAGTCAGCCCAGAGGGTAAGGGGTTAAGTGGCAAGCCATTCTTCCCCCATTGAACCTGTGGTTTCAGCATCCCCTGACTCCACAACTTTTAGGCTAGTAAAAGCAAGAAGGAGCCACCCTAACCACTGTACTTCAATCACAGCTGAGTTGTTACATGTATCCAAATACTCTTGAGCAGTAACAGGGCACACAACACGGGCACCATCAGCCATCTGACCCCCAAACATTCCTTTTTCTAACACTGCACCTAAAACTTAGTGGCTTGGGAAATTGTTTATTATTGTCCCCCAGACGTCTGGGGACTGGCCAGGCTCAGTGGTGCTTCTATCAAGGTCTCTTGAGCCCATGAAATCGGGTGGTGTCTGGGACGGAGGCATCTTAAAGCCTTCCTCACTCACTTACATGCCCAGAGATGATGCTGCATGGCACCTCGGCAGGGGACAGGGGAGGGGTCTGTTGGCAGGAACGAGACTTCTGTGTGTGGCCAGGGCTTCCTCGTAGCATGGTGGCTGGGTTCCAACAGAAGTATCACAGGGTGGAGAAAGCCAGGTGGAAGTGGTACCCCTCTTGTGATCCAGCCTTAGATGTCACCCAGGGTCACACATTCTATTCAGTGGAAGTGGATGACTGAAGGCAGCCCACATTCAAGGGGAGGGGACTTAGACTCCACCTCTTGTAGGATGGCATGGCAAATGATTTTCAGGTGTGTTTTAAAGTCCTCAGAGTTCTTACAAAGCCTGTGCACTATAAATCCACAGAGAAAACAAAACAGGGGTTCAGGAGCCAGGGCCATGCTGCCAGGAATGCATGTGTCCAGAGAACCTGGCTTGCAGATGACACCAGATCTGTATCTTCTACAAGGTCCTGCAGAATGGGAGAACAGGGTCACCATTAAACAGGGTCACCATCCCTCAGGCTTTGGTCTGTCTGGGCAAATGCTGTGGTCACATTCCAAATCATTAATAAGCCCAGAGGATCAGTGTCATCCAATATTTGCCATATTTTGCACAGCAAGAGGAAGTGGACAAAAGAAACTGCTCACTCCTTGGTCAGGGCAATGGTGAGCCTGTGAATGGGCTTAGTGACCAAGTGGGCATTGGGGCTTGACACTCTGTGTAACCTTACAGAACCCAAGTCAGGGCTGGGGGTGACTGATGTGAATCAAACCTAAGGGAACATACCCGGACTCATTGTCACTTTTGACATTCCCTAACTCTCTAACCCTAAATCCAATTCATGAGGTGGTGTTTCTCCTGGTAAGAGGAGGCACTTTCTAGGACAATGACAGCAAATGCCTTTGTCCTGTGTTGCTACTCCCCCTCCTTCTGAGTTTTGGGTAGATATTACTAACTGAGAAGGTTATTTTTTTATCTTGCCGCGCCCAAAAGAGCGTGTGTATGTGTGTGTAAGAGAGAGTAGACAGAAACTGTCAATGGGAAAAAGAAAAAACATATTTTGAGCAAGTAACTTTTCCAAATCCCATTTTACTTACCTGTAGAAGATGTCTACCTGTGGACTTCCATGTGAACTCAGTGAGTGGCTTGGGATTTTGGTTTGGAAGCAGTAGGGACTGTTGCTAATTGTGATCAGCACTACACCCGAGAAGGGGACAGTGGAAGCCCCATTGCAGGCTTTCTACAAGGAAACTTCTGCCTAAGGGACCCCAGTGTAGAAATAGCTGGCACTTTTTGTCCTCTGGAAGGTTCAGATCCAGTGAAAATACCCAAGGCCGAGCCTTCAGCCCCTCTGTCCTATTCCTCAACTGAATAAACGCCTTTCTTTTCTTAATTACCTCCCTGAGGGCTGAGCAGGCTGGGTTCTCAAGCTAGAAGCCCAGAGAATTGAAAAATGGGAATTTTAATAAAAGGAAACCTAGTCTTTGAATGGTACTTTTTCATAATGATAAAGGCTTTATGCATGTCCTTCACCTGTTAACGACTCCTGCCTGTGCCCTACTCTCCTCATAAAATCTTTTCAGGGGTTTTTCTGGGAAAAAAAAATGCTACAAAAGTAGAACTGAGAGACCAACAAGGAATTGACTGGTTAACTGCTTTGTTTCATTGTTTTTTTCTAGTCAGGTAGGAGGTTGTAGGAAGAGGATGGGCAGAAGAAGCAAGTCGGCCAAGCTCCAGGTTTTAAACAGCTGAGAAAACGACAGGGCCAGCTGGGCAGTGAAGGAGGCAGGACCAGGCAGCTTACTGGCTGCCAGGTATCCATCTCAGATGTGACTGCTTCACTTTCAAAACCTGCCTGGGCTGGTCTCCACCGAGCAATGACAGATGTTCTCTCCTTGACCAGACTCTACTCAGGCTCTCGCAAATTTTTCAACTGGGCCTCAGCTTTTGGACTTCCATGTTCACCTCTGCATTACCCAATTTTAGTAAGAATTTGGTTCAGCTGTTTTTTAGCTAGAATCCCTCCAGCCCCATATCACCCTAGATATTTAATCAGTTCCTCATCCTCTGCTATCTCCCAGCTGATGTCTGATCACCTTGACCTGTCTTCAGCAAGAATCCTGTTAGGTTGGTTTAGCCAGAATCCATCTTTACCCCCAGTTTCCTCTTAGTAATTTTCCACCCATTGGCCTGCAGCCTGCTCCTTGGCTATAACTCTCACTTGCCCAAGCTGTATTTGGAGGTGAGACCCAACTCTCTCCCCTACTGCAACACCCTATTGCAGTGGTCTCTACACCCATCATGATGGCCTCCCTTAAATAAAATCTGCTTTACCATGCTTTAAATGAGAACCTACTGTATAGCACAGGGAACTCTACTCAGTGCTCTGTGGTAACCTGAATGGGAAGGAAATCTAAAAAAGAGGGGATATATGTATATGTATAACTGATTCACTTTGCTGTACAGCAGAAACTAACACAACATTGTAAAGCAACTATACTCGAATAAAATTTTTTTTAAGTGTCATGAATAATTCCTTTAACAGTTAGAATATTACTTTTGCTTTACAAAAGACACAGAAGGACGTTTGGAAATCCTCTACACCATCTAAGCCAAAGGCCTCTGTTCACAGATGGAGAACCTGGGGTTTTGAGTAGAGAGAGTCTGGCCCACGGCTACTTGGCAGCTTCGATGAGGCATCTGATTTGGAAAGCAGGTCTCCAAACTCCAAATGTAGGAAAGAGACTTGAAGACAATTACAACTAACAGTTTTGAAGTATTCACTTTTTCTAAGCATGGGGCTGAATGTATCAGACCATACAAATCTTTTTTTAAGCGCTCAATATGGTAATCTCATGCTTTAACCTCATTTCACAGAGGAAAACCTCAAGCACAGAAAGTTGGAAGCAATTACTTGTGTTTAGATGCTATGAAGTAAGAAGGCCAAGATTACTTTAGACGTTTGCGCCAGAGCTTGCATCTTTAACCACTGTTCTATAATAATGGTCATACGAACAGCTACTACTACTAATATCCTGCTATGTAGCAGGCTGTATACTAGGGGACCTACATGCACTATCTCAGCCTTTATATCAGCCCTGTAAAGTGCACCTTTTACACATGAGAAGAACTGAAACTCAGAACTTGAAATCCAGGAACTTCTTCCACTTGCTCTGATGCTCCAAAAGGCAGGCTGCCCTGGAATGACAATGGCACATACCTGCATCACTGCTTTTTTCTTGTTTCTTTGTTCTCAGTTGTACATGAATATTTCTAATGCACAAATGCTCCTTTGAGTTGTATGACAGGTGCCTCCCAGGATCAAGGAAAGAAAATACTGAAAAAATAAATACCCACGTAGTATCTGGCTAGTTAAGGTCTAATTAAGTTTGACTTGGGTACCAAGGAGAATAACCATAGCCTATTTGGAATATTAAGGAATGAGATAAAGTTACTCAACAGGAAAAAAAAGAAATCTGTTGTATAATAAAGAATTTGACTGACCTTCGTCCTGGGAAGTAACCTCTTAAGTCCTTGAAATTACTTGAGTGACAGGAGTGTTTGTTATTTATGCTGGGCCCATCAGATCCCTGTCACCTGAGTGTATGCTAATGAGCTAACTCATGATGGGCCCCTAGATAGTTTTAAGTTTGGGAGTGGCCACACCAGAAGGACCAACTGTGTGATTAGGGGATTGGGGCTTTGAACCACAGATATCAGCCTTACCTCCTGGGAGAGGAGGAGGCTGCAGACTGAGTTCAAACACGTGGCCAATGATTCAGTCAATCGTGCCCACATAATAAATATTCTGGACACTTGGGCTTGGGTGAGCTTCTCTGGTTGGTGCTATGCAATGATTTGCCAGGAGGATGACATATTCTGGGGACACAGAAGCTTTGTGTTTGGGACCCCCCAGACCTCGAATTATGCATCTCTCCTTTTTGGCTGGTAGACCTTTGTATCCTTTTGTTGTAATAAAACTAGAATTTTACATAGAGTACTTTCCTGAGTTGTGTGAGTTGTTGTAGCATATTATCAACCCTGAGGAGGTGATAGGAGCCCCCAGATTTTTAACCAGTGGTTGGAAGGGCGGGTTGCCTGAGAACCTTTGAGCATGAGGCTAGAGTTTGAGGTAAGGGGAGTCTTGTGGAGAACTGAACCTTCAACCTGTGAAGTTGGGTCTCGCTCTGGGTAGTTAGTGTCACAAATGAATCACACCTCCTTTTCTTCCCAAAGTGGAGGTGAGAAGAACAAAGGGCAAAGGCTGAAAGTTCATTTTCCTTGTCCCCTGGAGATATTCTCTCCACAACAACAAGGCTGAGAGGAACTGCCCTGCAAGCTGAGAGGAGGATTAATGTAGACAATGGTTGCTATGTGCCTAATAGATGGCCAAGCACAGAGAGTAGGGACTTAAATGAAATATTGGCATAAAAAACAGTGCTCAACCCTCATGGCATAATGAACTCTGTGGCTCCATAAATTCTCCTAAAATTCTGCTTGTCAAAGACCTTTGTCTGAACTTATGTCACTCTGGGGCCCTGAAGAGTCAGTCCATTGGAAAGAATGACCCAGTGTCTGTTAGAGAAGATGGGATGTGGGCATCAGAAGGTGCCTGTTGACAAGGGGCTACTGCTTCAGAGGCAAAGGTCAGAGCTAGACTGCAAAAGGCACGCAGTAAGGGTGCTGAGGTTGTAGGTTAATGTGTAAGCAACTCCTTCCAGACACGTGACTGAAAACAGGGTGGTGGCTTACGATAGGAGGAAAATTGCCTTTTAGTTCAAAAACTTTCAACTCAAAGATTGAGTGAATTCTTATAGTCAAGTGGTTACTACAAATGAAAGACTTTCTCTAATAATTCCCAAGACTGCTTTCCTATGAGGATACACATTTCCAAATTGTTTTGAAATGAGGAGACACAATCTTAACATCATACAAACCTGGAACATCTATGCCTAGAATTATTTGTTCAAGCCCCCCCCCCACCCCATGAAATCCCAATAAGTGACAATTACTGATCACCTACCACATGCCAGAAGTCTCACTTGTTTTATGCCATTAGGTGATGCCAACAGCTCTTCCAGGCAAGAATTCACAGTCCCATGGTATGGGTGGTAGCCCTGAGGTTTAGAGGGGACCCTTATAAGCTCATGATAGCAAAGGGAGCTAGAAGAGGGATCTAGCTAGTTGGATTTACTTCCAACTTTCTACTACCTTACAATATTTCTCTACAGTTGCTTGGAGGAAATTTGGGTACCTGAGTAAAGAGTTCAGACTTTTCAATTCATGAGGAAGGAGGAGGAAAGAGGTTTACAGAATTATGCAGGACATAAAGAGAAGGACATGGACTTAGAGTCCTTTCCTTATCCCAAATCTTAGAGTTCCTATTCTACCCATTTTTTGATTGGGTTGTTTGTTTTTCTGATATTGAGCTGCATGAGCTGTTTGTATATTTTGGAGATTAAACCCCTGTTAGTCGCTTCATTTGTAAATATTTTCTCCCATTCTGAGGGTTGTCTTTTTGTTTTGCTTATGGTTTCCTTTGCTGTGCAAAAGCTTTTAAGTTTAATTAGGTCCCATTTGTTTATTTTTGTTTTTATTTTCATTACTCTAGGAGGTGGATCAAAAAAGATCTTGCTGTGATTTGTGTCAAACAGTGTTCTGCCTATGTTTTCCTCTATGAGTTTCATAGTGTCCAGCATTTACATTTAGGTCTTTAATCCATTTTGAGTTTATTTTTGTGTATGGTGTTAGGGATTGTTCTAATTTCATTCTTTTACATGCAGCTGTCCAGTTTTCCCAGCACCACTTATTGAAGAGGCTGTCTTTTCTCCATTGCATATTCTTGCCTCCTTTGTCATAGATTAGGTGACCATAGGAACATGAGTTTATCTCTAGACTTTCTATCCTGTTCCATTGATCTATATTTCTATTTTTGTGGAAGATTTAAATCGTCAAAAAGCACATGAAAATATGCTCAACATCACTAATCATTAGAGAAATGAAAGTCAAAACTACAATGAGATATCACCTCACACCTGTCAGAATGGCCATCATCAAAAAATCTACAAACATATGCTGGAGAGGGTGTGGAGAAAAGGGAGCCTCTTGCTGGTGGGGGTGTAAATTGATACAGCCACTATGGAGAACATTATAGAGGTTCGTTAAAAGACAAAAAATAGAACTACCATATGACACAGCAATCCCACTCCTAGGCATATACCAGGACAGAGCCATAATTTGAAAATATACATACACCTCAATGTTCATTGCAACACTATTTACAATAGGCAGGACATGGAAGCAACCTAAATATCCATTAACAGAGGAATGAATAAAGAAGATGTGGTACATATATATCATGGAATATTACTCAGCTATAAAAAGAACAAAATAATGCCATTTGCAGGAACATGGATGGACCTAGAGATTGTCATACTGAGTGAAGTAAGTCAGACACAGAAAGATAAATATATGATATCACTTATGTGTGTAATCTGAAAAAAGAGTACAAATGAACTTAATATTTGCAAAACAGAAGTTAAGTCACAGATGTAGAAAACAAACTTAGGGTTACCAGGGGATAAGGAGGGGTGGGATAAATTGGAGGTTGGGATTGACATATACACACTACTATTTATAAAAGAGATAACTAATAAGGACCTACTGTATAGCACAGGGAACTCTACTCAATACTCTGCAATGGCTTATATGGGAAAAGAATCTTTAAAAAGAGTGGATATATGTATCTGTGTAACTGATTCACTTTGCTGTACACCTGGGACTACCACAACATTGTAAATCAACTATACTTCAATAAAAATTTTTTTTAATTTAGAAAAAGAAGTAACAGAAGTTGGAAACCATTAAGAGATGTAAGCTACTGTACTAAACTAATTGATAACTGAATTATCAGGAATTGTTAAGAGAAATTTGTCTGTGTTTGAGCTAGATGCCTGAACTGTGCATGAGTCATGGGCATCCACATAAGGCTTATGTAAACTATTCCTCTGCCCCATTCACAGATGGAATTTTTAACTGCCAAGACTAGTTAAATGTAGATGTGAATAGTTCAACACAATCTGCTTATGTGCAGCTAAACATTCTGGTCTCTATATTCAAGACCTAAAGAGAGTTAAGTATGACGGCGAATATCTAATACTTTTCATATCTAATGCTGGCTTTCCATTAAACTCTTTCCTTTCTCATCCAGATTTTGGGTGAGCCACCTGACATATTCCATTCTGATCATTCCCAAGATATTGTCCATCCATGAGGCTTGGTTACAAGATAGTCAAAGTGAGAAGAGAACACACACAAAGGCTGGAGGAGGTATCAAAAGCTATGTGCAAGCACAGAGCAGGACTGTGAACCAGAAAGGTGTCGATCCTCAGGAAGGATGCAGGGCCCGGGCTGGTCAGGGTGAGTGAGATGTGGGGGAAGAGCTGAGGAGACTGCTGTGAGTGTAGGGAGCAGGCCAGCTTCATAACCCAGAGCCCTCTCATGCGTGCTGGGCAGGCTATACTCACCTGCCCAACCTACAATATTCCATCCATCAGGACACACTGCTTCCCCCCTTTATAAACATTTCTGAATTGGGGATGTATCTTACTTCTATACTAACCATGACTTTTGTTTCTCAATGGTTCATAAAATAATAGTGTGTCTTACAATTGTTGGTATCAACTTCAATGGACAAGGGAGCTGAGCCTCAATTTCCTTACATATAAAATGTGGGAGGTGATACTTAGCTCACAAAATCCATAAGAGAAATAAAATAAGACAACATGAGATGACATATATGCCAAAAAAGGAAAACATGGGTATTATTATTAAGCATTCCATATTTTAATCATTGGAGTGAGTATAATTGACATGGAAAACTAGCTTAAAGGCCCCATTGTTGAAAGGGACAATTTTTGACAATTTTACTCTTAACCTAAACTTTTTCTTTGTCACCCCAAACATAGTCACTTTTCTATCAGATTTCAGATGTGATCTCCATCTCTCCACCCATCCATCTATCCACCCATCCATCTATCCATCCACCCATCCATTTGTCCATCTGTCTGTCCATCCAACTATCCAGTCATTGTGCTGATATTTTGGGGGTTCTCCTTTCACTTTCTTTTCATATTTAACCTCAAAGCATACTTATTCCTATAAGCCAATTCTTACAAGTCCATGTCCACTTCCTAATGAGAACAAACAGCCTCTTCTTTGTCTAACCTCTCTTGGCCCTTATAGATAGTTACTTTTCCACACTCTTTCTTTTGTCACCCTCCAGATTGAACGAAGTCTATTCCTTTCACCTTCTTGGAGAGGTCTTTTCTCACAGCCTATTTCTCATTTTGAAAAATAAGCCCTTGGAGTAAAGGTAAAGAGAAGTAATATCAGCGGCAGCTCAGCTCCTTGGCAGAGAGAAGCACTGTTTGCCTGGCACCTGGTCCATCCAGAATTCCTTCTCTGAGCTGAGAGGGAAGCTCAGCAGGAGTGCTCATAGGTTAATAGCCTGGCAGAAGAGGCAGCTCAGTAGCTCATTCAGGATTGTTATTACCTGGGGGGATGAAAAGAAATTAGAAAATTCCATTTCACCCTTCCTCCTAGATATTGAAATTGCCCCAAACGAGAACCTTCATAATGGGAAATATCTGAGGGATGCATTTGACATTTTCAGGGAAGGACTTTCTTTCCCTGTTTCAAAGCCAGCAGTTAAGCATTGTTTCCAGGGCCCCTTCTTGCATTTTTAACTTTGAAAGTATTCTTTGAAAGTATTCTGTTCTCACCTGCAAGTACAATATGCAGAGGTAAAAGAGGAGGGAGAAAAGTTCTTAGCTCCTAAGAACTACTTAGCTCTTAGCGTGAGCCACCTACGCCATCACTGTAGCCTTAAGAGCCCACTGCAACCACATTGTGTAACACTGCATTAGAGACAGGCTTGTTTGCGTTGGGCAGTCCTTAGAAGGGTTTTCTGGCTCCTTGGCACACAGCTCTATGGGATGATTGTATGCGCCATACTAAAGTAAATTAAGAGGTGCTGAGATGAATGTAATTCCACAGGCATTTTCACTGGAAAAATTCTCAGAGCTGTTAATATGCCAATGCACTTTTTAAACTTCTGGGAAGAAAATATAATATAAAACATTTTGTAAACTTATTTAAACATTGGCCACTTTTCTGGCACTCCTATTAACATCTCTTAAGAGCAACATGGTAAATACTGTGTAAACCAAACTTGTACTTTTATGTATGGGGAAGTTGAAGCCTGACTTTTCAGAAGGTATGTTAGTTGGCCAAATTCATACAGGCAGATCCATAATGAAAACTCAACTTACTGTATCATGATCGGCTTATTGGGTAATCTGTATTTTTGTCAAATTTTTTACCAATATGCTTTATTTATTTATTTTATTATTATGTTTTGCGGTATGCGGGCCTCCCACTGCCGTGGCCTCTCCCGTCGCGGAGCACAGGCTCCAGACGCGCAGGTCCAGTGGCCACGGCCCACGGGCCCAGCCCCTCCGCGGCACGTGGGATCCTCCCGGACTGGGGTACGAGCCCGCGTCCCCTGCATCGGCAGGTGAACTCCCAACCACTGTGCCACCAGGGAAGCCCCTGCTTTATTTTTTTATTTTATTTTTTTACATCTTTATTGGAGTATAATTGCTTTACAATGGTGTGTTAGTTTCTGATTTATAACAAAGTGAATCAGTTATACATATACATATGTTCCCATATCTCTTCCCTCTTGCGTCTCCCTCGCTCCCACCCTCCCTATGCCACCCCTCCAGGCGGTCACAAAGCACCGAGCTGATCTCCCTGTGCTATGCGGCTGCTTCCCACTAGCTATCTACCTTACATTTGGTAGTGTATATATGTCCATGCCACTCTCTCGCTTTGTCACAGCTGACCCTATCCCCTCCCCATATCCTCAAGTCCATTCTCTAGTAGGTCTGTGTCTTTATTCCTGTCTTACCCCTAGGTTCTTCATGACTTTTTTCTTTCTTAAATTCCATACATATGTGTTAGCATACGGTATTTGTCTTTCTCTTTCTGACTTACTTCACTCTGTATGACAGACTCTAGGTCTATCCACCTCATTAAGACATAAGAAATTCAGAGAAATATGCATACTTCTCTCTGGCTGTGGTCAAGAAAATAAAGAGATGGGAAAAGGAAACAAAACAAGGAAATAATGCCTCAAATCTCTCCTTATTGAAAACTGTTAAATCTTCTACCTCTTCTCTCCAGCCCTTCTTTCTCTTTCCCATTGCCCAAAATCAAAGTACAGATGGAACTCTAGAAATAATATCTCAGTTGGTTGCTTCATTTTTCCTTTTTCTAGTTCTTTCCACATACAATAACAGCTAACATTTATTGAGCTCTTACTCTTTACAGGACTGTTCTGAGATTGTTGCATGTATGATCTCAATTAGCCTTCATGACAGCCCTTTGAGGCAGGTGTTTTTATTAGTTTCATTTTACATATAAGTATTTGGAACTACACAGGCTTTAAATAATTTGCCCAAATTAACTAGGATAGTAAGATGTAGAGCTAGGATTCAAATTTAAACAGTCTAGTTCTTTTAATCTTGAAATATCTGATATTAATCTTCCTCTAGATTGACCTTCCTAAGGCCTCTCTTCTGCTAAGGAACACTCAATGGCTCACTACTTCCTAAAGAATATCTCACTGTGGTCTTCAAAGTTCTCCACAGCTTATGTCAGCCATCCTTTCCCTACTTGTCTCCATCTGCCTTGTATGAATCCCTCACTACCACCAGGGTCTTGCCTTTGTGTGATGCACCATGGCCTGGTGCCCCCACCCATGTACCATCACAATTACTCGCCTTCTCACAACTAGTTTGTCTCTTCCCCCTCCTGTGAGGCACAGTGTGGGTTCAGTTTCCTCCTTGAAGCTGTCTCTAACAGCTTCAGACCATGTCAACATTATCCTCCTCTAAAATCCCCTGGTGCTTGGAAAAAATGATAATTCCTTCCATTTTGCCCTTATGCTTTCACACTCATTCAACCCAGTGATTTAGCCAGTTACTTTTTCATATCTATCTTCCCCAAACTAGGGTCTACCCATCATAGAGAGTGTAGTGGAGAGTAAGCACTCAGGAAGTTTCCTGAATAAATTAAAAAAAAAAAAACTACTATGGAATGCATCATCTTACACTCATATGATATCATAATGCATCATTCAAATGTAATGACAGTGGTGGCAGCACAAGATAATATGATGACAGCAATGTGACAGTGATGATGATGATAATGATAAAAATCAGTAGCTATCTTTTATTCTGAATGTTTCCATATTCCAGGTCTAAGATACATACACAAGGAAATATCAGTATTCTTCAGATGATGTTACTGAGCCTGTGAGACTGTACTTGGCTTGTTCAGGGTGCCAAATAGCAGAGATAAAACTGAACCCTAAGTCATACAAATATCACTATGGTACTTATATCTGTGTTCCACTCCTTCTCATATATAAAACATTGCTCAACAATGTCCTAGTTCAAATTTTTGGGGTGAGGAAGAGTAAAATATGCATAAAAATCATTATTTTAAACATCTTTTTAAAAGTGATAAAATATATCTTGTTGTCCAAAAAGTTTGTTTGGGTTTTTCTGTAACCTCATACAGAAAAATCCGAATAAACTTTTTGGCCAATACAATACGTAACATAAAATTTTTCATTTTAACTATTTTTAAGTGTACAGATTTGTGGCCTTAAGGACATTCAAGGACATTCATTAAACTTTTGAACAACCATCACTATGAATGAAACTTAGCAACATTATGCTAAGTGAAATAAGTCAATCACAAAAGGACAAATATTATATGATTCCACTTATATGACGTATCTAGTCAAATTCTGTACCCATTAAACATGCCCCATTTTCCCTTCAACCCAGCCCCTGGCAACAAACAATTCTACGTTCTGTTTCTATGAATTTGACTAATCTAGGTAGTCACGTGTTTATTGTTTATACACTCATCCATCAATGGACATTTGGGTTGCTTCCACCTTTTGGCTATTGTGAATAATACTGCTATGAACCTGAGTGTACAAATATCTAACCTTTTATTTCTTTTGTATATATATGCAGAAGTAAAATTCCTGGATCACATGGTAATTCTAGTTTTAAATTTTTGGGAATTACCATACCATTTACCACAGTGGCTGCAGCATTTTACATTCTCATCGGGAATTCACAAGTGTTCCAATTTCTCTACATCCTCTCCAACACTTGCTATTTTCTTTTTTTTTTTTCTCTTATAACAGTCATCCTAATGGGTATGAAATGGCATAGAATTGTGATTTTGAGCATCTTAAACATTTTAAAGTATATAATTCGGTGACATTTAGTACATTCACAATGTGGTATGATCATTACCACTATCTAGTTCCAGAATTTTTTTTGGCGATACGCGGGCCTCTCACTGTCACGGCCTCTCCCGTTGCAGAGCACAGGCTCCGGACACGCAGGCCCAGCGGCCACGGCCCATGGGCCCAGCCGCTCCACGGCATGTGGGATCCTCCCGGACGGGGACATGAACCCGCATCCCTTGCATCGGCAGGAGGACTCTCAACCACTGCACCACCAGGGAAGCCCTAGTTCCAGAATATTTTACCACACCAAAAGGATACCCACTAGCATCACTCCCAATTCATTTTACAACCACTAATCTGTTTTTCATCTCTATGAATTTGCCTATTCTGGGTAATTTATAAAATGGAATCACACAATATGCAACTTTTGTCTCTGGTTTCTTTTATTTAGAATGATATTTTTAAGATTCATCCATTTATAGCACATATCAATACTTGAGATTGTTCATTTTATGTATCAACTTAAAATGTATGTAAGTATGTATGTATGTACCTAGATACATACATACTTATGTATCTAAGTACCTAGATATTTGATGCTGAGAAGGCATTTTTTAGATGAGATAAATATTTAAATCAGTAGACTTTGAATAAAGCAAGTTGCTCTTTATAATATTGATGGGCCACATCCAACCAGTTGAAAACATTAAGGAAACAGTTGACCTACCTTGAGGAAGAGGGAATTCTGCAAACAGACTTCACATTTCCCAATTTCAAAACTTACTACAAAGCTACAGTAATCACAACCATGTGGTACTGGCCAAAGGATAAACATATACATCAATGGAACAGAATTGAGAATCCAGAAATAAGTCCATATGTCTATAACACATTGACTTTTGGCAAGAGTGTTAAGACCATTCTGTGGGGTAAAGAACTGTCTCTTCAACAAATTGTACTAGGACAACTGGATATCCACCCACAAAAGAATGAAGTTGGATCCCTATTTTATATCATATACAAAATTTAACTCAAAATGGATAAACAACTTTATAAGAACTAATACCATAATTCTCTTAGAAGACAACATAGGGACAAGTCAATAGCTTGGCTATGGCTGTGAATTCTTAGATGTGACAAAGGGTATGAGCACCAAAAGAAAAAGTAGATAAATTGGACTTGGATTGAAGTATTTGTGAATATAGGACATTATTAAGAACGTGTAAAAACAGCCAACTCAAAACAGCCAACTAACTAAGAACATATAAAAACAGCCAAAGAATGGGAGAAAATATTTGCAAATCATATGTCTGATAAGGATCTAGCATCCAGAATATATAATGAACTCTTACAACTCAATGACAAAGAGACAACCCAATTAAAGATGGACAAAGGACTTAAATGGACATTTCTCTAAAGAAAACACACAAATAACTAACAAACACATGAAAAGATATCTAGCATCATAAGTCACTAGGGAAATTAATGTAAATTAAAACCACAGTGAGGTACCACTTTATACCCACTAGGATGACTATAGTCAAAAAATAGAAAGTAACAAGCATTTGTGAGGACATAGGTAAACTAAAACACTCATACATTTCTGGTGGCAATGTAAATTGTTTCAGCCACTATGGAAACTGGCAGTTCCTAAAAAAAATTAAACATGTAATTACCATATAGATCAGAATAAATATGTACCCCCCAAAACTGCAAACAGGTACTCAAACAAATACATGTACACACATGTTCATAGCAGAACTATTCACAATAGCCAAAAGGTGGAAAGAGCCCAAATGTCCTTTAATGGATGAATGGATAAACCAGATTGGAGTATATACATACAGTGGAATATGATTCCATCATTAAAAGGAATGAAATACTGATGCATGTTACAACAAACCTTGAAAACATTATGTTAAGTAAAACAAGCCAGACAGAAAGGGTTGCCTATTGAATAAATCTATTCATATAAAATATCCAGAATAGGCAAATCCATTAAGATAGAACACATAATGTTGGTTGCCAGGAGTTGATGGGAAAGAATAAAGAGGCAACTGTTTAATGGGCAGATGGTATGTGGTGATGAAAATATTTTGGAAATAGATAGAGGTGTTGGTTGCAGAAGATTGTCAGTGTGTTAAATGCCACTAAAGTATTCAGTTAAATACTTGATTCAATGATATGTGAATTTCACCTCAATAAAAAATAAAAAAGAAGTCTAAATAAATTGTCCAAGTTCATGTTTTCATGAGTAACAGAACAAAAACTCAGATGCAAACCTGTTTCATGCTGAATTTCAGTCTTTTTCCTATGCTAGGCTGTCTTCATTTCTTAACACAAAAGATTGTTCAAATTATGAATGTGCTGTAGAAAAGACCAGGCCTTACAGGGATGCTAGAATGAGATAAATCAAAGTTGTGAGATTTTTTAAGTAAGCATTACAAAAAATAACAAGGTCAAAGTTTCTCTTTGGGGGCAAACTCCAAAATTTTGTTCTTAGAAAGAGTTTCAGTTTCACTTATTATATGACTATAATAAGTCATATTTCATTGTAATTTCATATTAGAATATGTGATTTGCAATTTTCTCCCAATCTGTAAATAGCCTTTCATTTTTTTTTTTTTTAAGAACAGATTTATTTATTTATTTTTGCTATGCTGGGTCTTCGTTTCTGTGCGAGGGCTTTCTCCAGTGTGGCAAGCGGGGGCCACTCTTCATCACGGTGCGTGGGCCTCTCACTATCGCGGCCTCTCTTGTTGCGGAGCACAGGCTCCAGATGCACAGGCTCAGTAGTTGTGGCTCACGGGCCTAGTTGCTCCGCGGCATGTGGGATCCTCCCAGACCAGGGCTTGAACCCGTGTCCCCTGCATTAGCATGCAGACTCTCAACCACTGCGCCACCAGGGAAGCCCCTAGCCTTTCATTTTGATTGTTTCCTTTGCTGCTGTGCAGAAGCTTTTTAGTTTGATGTAGCCCAACTTGTTTATTTTTGCTTCTGTTGCTTGAACTTTTGGTGTCATGTACAAAAAAAATTATTGCCAAGGCCAACGTCAAGAAGCTTTTTTCCTATGTGTTCTTCTAGGAATTTAAGTTTTTATGCTTAAGTTATTAATATATTTTGAGTTTATTTTTGTGTATGGTATGAGATAAGGGTCCAATTTCATTCTTTTGTATATGGATATCAAGTTTTCCCAGCACCATTTATGGAAGAAACTATCCTTTCTTCATTGTGTAATTCTTGGTGCCTTTGTCAAAAATTAGTTGACTGTATGTGCTTGGGCTTATTTCTGGGCTTTCTATTTTGTTCCATTGGTCTATGTGTCTGTTTTTATGGAAATGTGATACCTCTAAATTTGTTCTTTCTCAAGATTGCTTTGGCTATATGGGATCTTTTGTAGTTCCATATAGATTCTAGATTTTTTTCTATTTCTATGAAAAATGTCCCTGGAATTTGATAAGGATTGCGTTGAATCTGTATATCACTTTGAATAGTATAGACATTTTAACAATATTAATTCTTCCAACCTATGAACAAAGAATATTTTTTTCATCTATTTGTATCTTCTTCAATTTCTTTCATCAATGCTTTATTGATTTCAGGGTACAGATCTTTCATATCCTTGGTTAAATTTATTCCTAAGGCAAACTATGTGTTGGGAGAAAATATTTGCAAACCATATATCTAATGAGGGGTTAATATTCAAAATACATAAGTAACTCATACAAATCAACAGCATAAAAATGAAAAATCTGATTAAAAATAGGCAAAGGACCTGAATAAACAGTTTTAAAAAAAGCAAGTGGCCAATAGGTATATAAAACTAGTTCTCAGCCTTACTAATCATCAAGGAAACGCAAATCAAAACTACACTGAGATATCACCTCACACCTATTAGGATGGTGATTATCAAAAAATTAAATAAATTAAAGATATGTTTTGGTGAGGATGTGGAGAAAAGAGAATTATTGTACCCTTTTGGTGGTAGTGTAAACTGGTATAGCCATTACAGAAAACAGTGTGGAAGTTCCTCAAAATCTAAAAATAGAACTATCATTCTGGGTATTCTGGGTATAGACACAAAGCAAATAAAATCATTACCTCAAAAAGATGATTGAGCTCCCATGATCACTGCAGCATAATTTACAATAGCCAAGATAAGGAAACAACCCAAGTGTCCATGGATGAATGAATGGATAAATTGTGAGATCTATCTATCTATCTATCTATCTATCTATCTATCTATCTATCATTTCACAATTTATTTATCATATATATAAGGGAATATTATTCAGTCTTAAAAAAGGAGGAGGTCCTGCCACTTGCAAGAATATGGATAAACCTGGAGGACATTATGCTAAGTGAACTAAACCAGACACAGAAAAAAAAAATGCATGATCTTGCTTTTATAGTGAATATTAAAACAGTCAAATACACAGAATCAGAAAGTAGAATAGTGGTTACCAAAGGCAGGAAGGTGGGAGAAATGGGGGGGATATTTGTTAAAGGGTACTAAATTGCAATTATGTATAATGAATAAGTCTAGAGATTCAATGTACAGTGTGATGACTATAGTTAATAACATTGTATTGAATGCTAGAAATTTGCTAAGAGATTTCAGGTGGTCTCACTACCAAAGAAAAAAGTAAATATCTGAGAGGATATGTCAATTAGCTTGACTGCAGTAATCATATATATGATTTATGATACATATATGGCATATTAGTATGTTACAAATCATAATGTAAACTTAAATGTATACAATTTTTACTAAAATATGCGAATGATTTTCATTATAGTCTTTTATTGTCAAAATGCTATTTAGCCACTTAATATTTTAATTCCATGTGCAAATAAATAGGGCATCTTTTCCAAATTACATCTTTTTATTCAGGATATCTGCATATCAGGAAACAAGGACTAGCCAAAGTGTTTGCACTGTGATGGTACTTAGATAAAAGCCTTTAATCATCCACGAAACTCATGGAGTCACATAAGACAAGGAATTGTCTTGACATAGTGATAACCCAAAGATAGGCTTCCATGAAACAATCAGTTTTACTGTGGCACATTTTAAAAAAGCGTAAGTATACATTTTATTATCTTTATATTCTATTTATTTAATTGTCATGAAAATAAGGATCTACTACTAAGGCATTTTTAAACTCAAGTATTTTTTAAATACTGTGACTCTGCAATTTTTGAAATTTGTGTTAAGAAAATAAACCAATGAGGACAAAATGTAAAACATATATTCATCGTAGCATTATTTTAAATAGTGAAAAACTTGAAACTCTGTATATAACCCATAATAAGACATTGATTGATTCATTTATGACAATCTACTTGCTGAAATATAACAAATTCGTTACAATCCATAATTTTGAAAACATATGTCGACTTAAAAAAAGCACAACCTAAAAGTTGAGAATTATGTTTTATTTGGCAGAATTTCTGAGGATTCAAGCCTGGGAGGCTGCCTCTCAGATGCTCTGAGGGACTGCTCTGAAGAACTAAAGGAGGAGCCAGGGTATATAGAGTTTTTTGCAAAAAAGACCAGGTAGTAGGAACATCAAAATATTTCTGTTAATTAAAGAAAACCAGGCATCTCAAGTTAAGGAATTTAGCGCTTTTCTATATATGGGAAGATGCAAGAGTCTGGGCTCACTGAACTCATTCCTTTGATATGCACCTTAGCTATCTCGTACCAGCATCTTGTGCTTTCCCATCCTGAGTCCCTCTATGGTGCACAGTTGGGGGTGACTGCAGTGGCTGATGGCTTGGCAGTGGGCATCCCATTTGTCTCCATCCTGAGTTCCCTCAGGACTCACCATCAGGAGCTGTGGCTTGATATGGAAGGCAACATTTTTTCATTCACACATATTTCATGGCATGGGAAAACTATTGATAATATTAATGCTAAATAATAATGCAAGATTTCAATTTTCTATACATATGTGAGAGAGGGAGAAATTGAGAGAGAGGAAGGGAAGGGGAGGCAAAGAAAAGGAAGAGAAGTAATTCATTCCTGTGCTTGCTGTACTTCTACTTCAAGATTAGCCACAAACAGACACAGCAGCTGTGAGATATCTCTGAAAAGGCTAAATAGAAAATCTGGACCTCAGAACAATCCACAAGAAGAAGGAAAAAACGTACCAGCCAGCTCCTTACCATCTCCTGTTTCCAACTGGTAAGAGTTTTTCCCCAGGACACCTAGTTTGTCAACTGTACCTAAACCTGCTGAGTCCAGAAGTAGTCATATGAGCAGAGTTCCGTAGCCTCCCAGATGGAATCAAATGGTTCACAAATACTCTGACATCACAGTGGAACTGACAAAGAGCAATCAGCCAAGACTCCAGGGAATGTGAGAGACAGAGAATCTGAGGAGTCCATGATCTATCACTGACATATCTGTTCAGCTCAGACACGTCTTCTTAGGCACCCCCTTGCAAACCAGCTCTGCTATCAAGTGGTGGAATATCACTGGGAATGTTATTGATTGTGTAAGGTTGCCTGCAAGTCAGGGCATTGCTTCTCAGGGACCCAGAAAGGAAGCTGAACACAGACTCTACTCCTTTTGGCTCTCCAGTCATTCAGGATTTCCATACTCCCCAAGCATATGACTTGTCTAAAAGAAGTAGTTTCCTCTTACTTTCCAGTCTAGAGAAAAACTTTGTATCCTTCCTTTCTAGAAGCTGTATCTAGGCAGTGACCTTACAGGTAATTGTTTTTTAAACATCTTTATTAAGATATAATTCATGTAACATATAACTCATCCATTTAAGTGTATAATTTAATGATTTTTTAGTATATTCAGAGAGTTGTGCAACCATCACCATAATTAATTTTAGAATATTTTCATCACTCTAAAGAGTAACATTATACCCAATAGCATTTACTCATCATTTGCCCCAACCTCCTCAGCTCTAAGCAACGACTAACCTACTTTTTCTATAGATTTAACTATTCTGGACATTTCACAGAAATGGAATCATATGCTATGTGGTCTTCTGTAACCCTCTTCTTAGAAAACCTTTTCAAAGTTCACCCATTTTGTAGCATGTATCAATACCTTATCCACTTTTAATGTTAAATAATATATAACTGTATGGATATACCTCCATTTTATTTACTCATTCATGAGCTGATAGACATTTGAGTTTCTTCCATTTTTTGGCTATTGTGAAGAATGTTCTGTACAAGTTTTTGTGTGGACGTATGCTTTCATTTCTTTTGAGTATGTACCTAGGAGCAGAATTTCTGGGCCATATGATAAATCTATGTTTAGCATTTAATAATTGCTGTGCCATTAGAATCTGACTGGCAATATATGAGGATTCATATTTCAATTTTTGCCAACACTTGATATTTTATGCTTTTATTTATTTTACCATCTTAGTGAATGTGCAATGGTATTTCATGGTTTTTATTTGCCTTTCCCTAATTGTTGCAGGAAAATGGAGCATGAGAGGATGGTCATGTCCCAGGTCTCTGGTGAGTCCCTGTGATGGTCTGCCAAGTGAGAGTCCTTGGTTTCACACAGGAAAGAATTCAAGAGTGACCCAGAGTAAACTGAAAGCAAGTTGATTTAAAGAGATACACACTCCTTAGACAGAGTCTCAGAAGGCCAAGAGGCACCCTGAGGGCATGGGCCATCTTGGAAAGTAAGAATGCCCCCAAAATCTAGGGTGGTTAGTTTTTATGGGCTGGGTAATTTCATAGGCTAACAAGTGGAAGGATTATTCCAACTATTTGGGGGAAGGGCAGGGAGTTCCAGGAATTGGGCCACAGCCCACTTTTTGGCCTTTTATGGTCAGCCTCAAAACTATCATTTTGGGTTTGTCGTTTAGCTAATGTATTACAATGAGCATATGATGAGTCTCAAGCTCTACTGGAAGTCGGATCTTCCGCCATCTTGGGCCTAGTTGGTTCTAACCAGTCTATGTCTTATCCTGTTCTCAATTGATTGTGTCATTCTTTTAATGGTTGTGCCCTGCCCCCTTTCTTCCTGTCTCATAATGACTAATGATAGTAAGCATCTTTTCATGTGCTTATTGGCCATCTGTATGTCTTCTTTAGATAAATGTTGGTTCATATCCTTTGCAAATTATAATTGAGTTATTTGTTTTACTATTGAGTTGTAAGTATTCTTTGTATATTATGGGTAAAAGTCCTTTTCAAGTGCTACTCTCTGTTGGTTGTTTTTAACTTCCTTTGATGGTGTAATTCACAGCATAAATATATATATTTTAATGTTTATGGAGTCCAAAATTTTAGGTAACCCTGAGACAAGTTAGAACAGATATACACAATAGTTTGTATATAAGATCTTCACTTTTTCCTCTGATTTGAGGGAGGGAACTGAAAACTGGGCTACTGCTGCTCAAGACGAAGACCACCATGGTTGCACTATGAAGCATTGAGGCAAGTGTGAGTAAAACACCACAGTGTTGAACATGGCTTTTTCTTGCTTGGGTGTCTGCTTGGGTGCTTTAAGCCTTTGATTGTTTACCAAAGGTCCTACAAAGTTGATTCAGATGGCTTTTTGTGTAGGGTGGTGAATTTGGACCTTGCTAGCCCAACATTTTGATGAAGTCCTAGTCCTCCAATTTTGATATCCGTTTTTCAAGATTGTTTTGACCATTAGATACCCCTTGACTTTCCATATGAATTTTAGAATCATTGTGTCAGTTTCTGCAAAAAAATTCCAGCTGGTTTTTGATAAAGAAGTACTGCATCAGTAGACCAATTTGGAAAGAATTGCTCTCTAAACAATTTCAGAACTCCCAGTCCATAAACATGGGATGATTTTACAGTTATTTAGATTTTTAACTTCTTTCAATGATATTTTATACTTTTCAAAGTATTAGCCTTGTACTTCTTTCGGTAAATTTATCCTTAAGTGTTTTATTCATTTTGATGCTATTATAAATGGAATTGTTTCTTTCATTTCATTTTCTGATTGTTCATTTTTAGTGTATAGAAATATAATAAACTTTTTATTAATTACTGAACTTGTTGAACTTATTTTCTTTCTGAACTCATTGTTTCTAGTAGTGATTTACTGCACTTTTTAGAATTTTTTTTGTATACAGGATCATGTCATATACAAATACAGATAGTTTTACTTCTTCCTTTCAAATCTGGATGCATTTTATTTGCCTATAGCCATCCCGACTGGAACTTCCAGTAAAATGTTGAATAGTGGCAAGAGTGGACATTTTTGTCTTATTCCTGATCTTAACAGGAAAGCATTCAGTCTTTCACCATTAAGTATGATGTAGCTCTGGGCTTTTCATAGATCCTCTTATCGGGTAGAGAAAGTTAATTGTTGAAATTTTTCTCATGAAAAGATGTTAGAAGTTTTTTTTTTCAAATGTGTTTCATGGATCTATTTAGGTGATCATGTGGTTTTTGTCTTTATAGTTATGGGGTATTACATTAATTGATTTTTGGATTTTGAACACACTTTCCATTCCTGGGATAAATCCCATTTAGTAATGGTGTAAGACCCTTTTTATATGTTGCTGGAATTGCTTTGCTAATATTATGTTGCAGACATTTGTGTCCAAATTCATAAGGGTATTGGTCTATAGTTTTTTTTTTAAATTACAACATTTTTCTCTGGTTTTGATATTGGGGTTATATTGAATTAATATATATAATTAAGTGAAAAGTGTTCCATCCTCTTACATGTTTTGGAACATGTTATAAAGGATTGTGCTAATTATTCTTTAAATAATTGGTAGAAATCACTAATGAATCTATGTGCACCTGGGTTATTCTTTGTGTGAATATTTTTAATTACTGTTAATCTGTTTCTTTCCTTTTTCAATTTTATTCAGATTTTCTATTTTTTCTTGAGTTGTTTGTATTATTACCTTTATTGTCAAATATTTTACAGGCACAATAATCATTGCTTTCTAAATCAGTAAGAGAAGACTGGAGAGAGAATATCCAATTATATTGTCTTTTATAATTACTGATATTCTTTGTTTTGTTATATAAATTAAAATGACTCTCTGGGTCACTTGTTTCTTTCTGAACAATATTTATTTTTTCTGTAAGACACATCTGCTAGTTTTTGCTTATTTGGGAATATATTTATTTTGCCTTCATTTTCTCACAGATAATTTTAACGCATATAAGATTCTTGGTTGGCAGCAGCCCCCCCCCCAGCACTTTAAATATGTCATCCCATTGTTTTCTCTCCTCTATTGTTTCTGATGAGAAGTCAACTATATTACTATTTGATTTCCCCTGTATATTGCAAGTCAATATTTTCTTGCTACTTTCAAGATTTTTCTCTTTGTTTTTGTCTTTCCATATTTTTACTATGATGTTTCTGGGTATATATTTCTTTATTTTATTCTACTTCAAATTGGTTAACCTTGTTGAGTGTGTAGGTTAATGTTTTTGTTACAAATATGAGAATTTTTAAACCATTATTTTTTTAATATTTTTCTGTCCCTTTCTCCTTCTCATTTTTGTTCTGATTCTTGCCTTATGTTATTGCACTAACCACATCCCATATTTCTGTTGGGCTCTGTTCATTTTTCTTTCCCCCCCCCTTGCTATTATTCCAGTTGCATCATCTCTGCTAATATATGTTCAAGTGTGCTGATTCTCTCTTAATGCCAGACCAAAATTACTCTTGAGCCCCTCTAGTGAATTTTTCATTTACATTATCATACTTTTCAACTCTGGAATTTTAACTTTTGAGCATTTTCTATCTTTTAATGTATATTCTCTATTTAATGAGACATCATTATCTTACCTAATTCACCTTTAAGCATTGTTTCATTTGGTTCTTAGAATATATTTACAATAACTGATTTGAGTCTTTATCTTCTAAATCCAACATCTGAGCCCTCTCACAGGCAGTTTCTGTTGCCTTCTTTTAGTTCCCTGTGTATAGGTCACACTTTTCTATTTCCTTCCATATTTCATAGTTTTTAGTTAAAAGTTGGATATTTTAGATAATATATTGTAGCCAGTCTAGATAATTCCTCCTCCCCATAAGACATATTATTTGTTCTTTATTTGTTTAGTGTTTTCACTGGTCTATTTCAATGGAATCTATTTTCTGCACCAATCTCTAATGTCCTTCTTCAGAGGCTTCAGCCTTAGACATACAGTCACCCTGTCATGACAGTGGTTTTTGTAGGGGTTTCTTTTACTGCCTCTTTCTCTGATCTCTTTATTAGGCTTCCTCTGCTTGTATCACACACAGCTTTTAATCTCCACTAGTTGTTGGATGATTGCTCTATTGTTTTAGGCAATGATCTGCAACATATGTTGCTCCACAGTCTGATCCAATTAAATTTGAACCCCTTTTTCCCTATTTTTGGAGTCCTACTTGAATTTAGTCTTTGAAGTTTACTCTAACCCAGGCGGGTTCTACTTAGTGGTCTTTTTCTGGATTCTCACTGTTATATTGTTAGCTTGAGTATAATTTAGCTTGTTGATCTCATGGAAATACCAGACTCATTACTTAATACCAAAATATTTAATGTTTTTTGACACTGACTTTAGGCTTGAACTTCCCCGTGTTCTGTTTCAAGTAAAGTTAATTTCTTTGGGGAGAGTGACTGAGCTCTTTGTTCCTATTGCCTCCTTCTCTCACTGTGCAAATCCTCTGTGCCACTGTTTCAGAAATGGGGATAACGGCCCATTTCTAGAAAAGTGACACCCCTTTTCACCACCAGGGAATGGGGCAGGGAAAATAGCCTCTGGTCTTCTCGGCTTGCCATTTCCAGCATAGAAACTCCACCCTATGAGTGAGATGGGGCATGGAATATTGGTGCCCAGTATACTTATCTCAGATAAAACTTTCAACCTAAAGCTAAAGAGATTCTCAGACCTCTTGGCAACCCTTGATTAGAATAAAACTTTTGTAACATGGAAGTTGGTGGATGAGAAATTCTGATCGCCTGCTTCTCCAAGGAAGATACTATAGTCCTAGACTTGGAGTTGAGAGAGGGGAAGCCCTGTGTTCTTTGCTGAACCCTCCTGAAATAAAACTTCCATCACATTGGACTAGTGTCACAGTTCTCTTATTTTCTTAATGAAATTTAGTAGATATTCTTGAATAATGTTTCCTCATTTCCTGTATGTCCTTAGGGTAACTTCCATAGTCTTCAAATATGTTTTCTAAAATAATTATCACCATTTATGGTTATTTTCCTGAGGAGAGTCCACAGAACTCCTCATACTGCCACTCAGGAAGCCACCTACACCATTACAGACAATTTTTTATTTCTTATTAATACTTTAAAAATAAGTTCTTACTTTTCTACAATAAGAAGAATTTCTGTTTTGAAACAAAACCCCAATTAACAACATACACATTAAAATCTGGGCATTTTCTGAGGAGGGAGCCCACAAGGACAAGCATAAACTGTACACAAGTCATTAGAAGGGTGTCTGTCCACTTAACCTGAGGTGTAGGAAAGACTTAATCTCCTCTGACGAGAAAGGACATTTCTATCACTCCCAACAACATGAGAAACTCTGGTCAGTATGCAACTATGGCTAGCACAGAATGGTTAAGAGAAGTTCTCAGGCATTGAAATTCTGATAGCATATGAATCTAGATCTTAGTGGGATATTACTTAAACATATCCTACACCAATTTACTCATTTTACAGGTGAAAATTCTGTGGTACCTATAGTGAGATTGCCAGAGCTGGGGTCAGGCCTCCAGATTTCCTGGTCTGGGTGTTTCCAATGGAAAGTATCATTCAATCTACTATTAGCTTCATCCTTAAAAGACATATAATTCTCCGAGAAAGCATACATTCTTTCAAAGACTTTCAATGTTTAAGTCTAGATTCTGGCACCTATTAGCTGAGTTAACTAGGTGAGTCACTCCTCTGAGTTGGAAAAATACCCAATTTTCAGTATCTTAAGGCTCAAATAGAAAATTATAATGGAAGGTAACTTTGTAAACTCCAAAATACTTGTCTATTCTGGGATTTCTAGCCACAAACAACAGAACTCAGGCTGGAGAGCTTAGAAAAGTAGTGGATCAGAATAAGATTGCATAGTTTAAAGTATGAGTAGGAAGGCTGGGGTACCACACCTAGCAAACAGGCAGGCACAAGTGGAGGCAGGGCCCAGCCAAGAACAGGTGATGTCATAGTCTGGAGACCAGCCAGTTGAGGATCACACTCCTCCTACCCCAACAAGACCCTCAATACTACACCCTGTTCTCATCACCCTACAGCTCATTATCTCTACCTGCCCTGAACTCAGATCTTCCTCCAGATTTCAACCATCTAGGCCTGTCTTCCAGAGTGAGGGGGCAGCAGCATCCAGTATCTCCAGCTTCCATGGTGGTGATGGGGTTATCTAGATGCTGAGCAGCCCCAAATGATAAAGGTCCACTGTAACCATTATTGCTACTGTGATCCATGTGATCTCTCCTCACCCCTGAGAAGCAGTCCAGGAACTTCCATCCTGCTTTGAAATACAGAAACATTGAGGCCATAGAGATTGAATGTCTTACCCAGGCCACATGGAGCAATACAGGTACTTGGGAGCAAAGCCAAGAGCACAGTGACCCTGATGTTTTTCCCTTCGTACAACACTCTGCCCTCTCTTCCATTCTGAAATCCATGTAACCTCTGGGATGGGTGGTGAAATGCATGCTGTGAATTGTGCAGACATATATTCCACAGTGTGTAACCCCACACATAACGATATGCACTATTACAGTTCTCTAAGTGCCATAATTTCACCCAGTTTTCTAGTATCCTCATTGCTGTAGGACAACTCAGAAGATGACTAATTTATTGAGACAAGTCACACTCCAAGAGAGGAAGCCGAGAGAGTGCTGGGTCTCAGGGACACTGGGCTGCAATATTATGAGTCAAATGTTTATCATTCTACTAAGGTTTTACTTAGTGGTTCTTAGGAACCCAGCGTTGATATTTACCAGATGAGGGGAGATTGAGACAGACAAATATGTCCCTTGTATAGAGGCTCAGTTTTGGAGTAAATACAATCTAGATGGAAAAAAATACACAAATCATTTCAGTGGTTAATGAGGACCCACAGCTCAGTAGGGAAAAAACAAACAAACAAACAAAAAACGTGATTTAAAAAATTAGTTTCTCTTGAATTTATTTCCTTTGTATCCTTTTTATTACTTATTAAAATGAACATTTAAGTCTGATTTAAAATCTCAAATTTAAACAAAACAATAGATAATTTTCTTCTAAAATTTAATATCTTATCTTAGGTCTTTAAAATATAAGGTCTTAGATACCATTTGGCATCTTTTGTTTCTGAAGCTGGGCAATGGCTAGATCTCATCTACCAGCCTACTGAACTTTTCCTTTTGTGGAGACATAATGATGTTTTGATATCTTCCTTAACTCAAAACATCTGGATTTGATGTAAGTTCAATGTCATTTCCTTCAAGATTTAACTAATCTTTTTGGGCTTAAAGTTCTGAACAGAGCACACCTGACCTATTTCAAATATTATGAGTATATTTTTCTCATGAGAAATTTTGGATTTCAATAAAAGATTCAGTCTGCTGAAAAACAATGTAGATGCAGCAGTGACCAAGTCCAACATTGCCCCCAGGGCAGGCAGTGCAAACTATAGCCATTTCCCTTCTGTTTGCTGACCCAAAGCTGCATCATCTTTTTCTTTCCAAGGAGGCTGAGTTCTACTTTGATGTGATTGAAGTCCTGCCCCAGGGTTCCTCTAGGGCTCTTCACAATAACTGTGTGCCAATTTAGGTTGATGTCGATGTGTTCTGGGGTGATTCCTAAGATTCTTTTCATTCTCACAGTATATATAGCAAAGAGTTCAATTTTATTTTGATTTTGAAGTTTCTCCTCATTGCACTTCATCAAATGCCATTCTTTTGGTGAAACTTTTCAATCTTCTTTTCTTGTATTTAATTCCTCTGATATTAGGAAAAGGAACTATGGATAGAAGAAGCCAACTCTTCTTATGTAATTTGCTTCTGATATTGGTGGAAAGCCATTTTCGTCCTTTTGAGTGGTCTGTTTTTGTGTGGTACTGGTCATTCCCCATATAGATGTTGTGTGGGATTACTTTGGGGAGAGTGTTGTATGTTATTCAGCACTCTCTGTCACTGAAGCAGTAGTTCAATCTTAGAAAAGCCTGGGGGAGGTACCAGGCACCAATTTAAATCACGAGAACTTAGTATTTCTTTTTTTTTCTACTGTGTGTCCTGGTCATCAAATACAGAGAAAATGCCCACTCAGCACCCTTACAAAGATGTACACATTGTGAGAGATGGCTTACTTTTTATTATAACTACTTAGGATCTCATAGAAAAGAGAGCTCTGTAGGTTCTTGTGCTCAATCAAAGCTTCTTAGAGGGGTTCAAAGATTACAGACTTAGGAAATAATTTCATAATCCTGGAGCAACCAAACAAGTAAAGCTTAGTCAAATATCTGGACATACATTAGAGCTTGTAGATTTTTAGCATGTCCTGAAAGGGCAACCTAAAATAGATAGTCTTGTTGCCAAGCATATAGCGTGTCAGTCATTCTTACTCTGACTCATGAGTTTGCTGAATTAATGGATAATGAATATGACATATTAAAAAGAAAACTGCTATGAGGAAAACACTTTCAGAATGGTACAGTAAGGATCAATGAAAATCTATTTCTTCATAAAATAATGAGAACACCAGCAAAATTGTTAAAGGCAACTTCTTCAAAACACTGGAAATTAACCCAACCTTTCAACACCCAAGGAAAATGGCTAAATGTCAATAATAACAGAGAGCTTTGTGGCACTTTAATTTACCTTATTTCCGTCTTGCTCTCCCCATTAACCTTGAAAACTTGCAATCATAGTAGTCTTGGTAAGCAACAGGCTAGTAGTAGTAAACAACAGGCAGGTTAGATATAGAGGTCCCCCATAAAGTGCCAAATGCATAGAATTATCATTATTAAAAGATCTGGCAGTCCCCCTGAAAAAGCCCACTCTCAGGTTTTGTTTTTATTTGACTTGACCCAGAGCACATTCAGTGCAAACAACCTTTTCCCAAGGTCATCTATTATAATAACCCATGTAAATTGATTAACATTGCAGTTGCTTTATGTGGTAACAACAGTTGGAGCTAACAGAAAGTCACCAAAAACCTTAAAAGGAAAATCTGGGGAATGAGATGTCCATAAGGGGCCTTGAAAAGCTCTGACAAATTAATGAAAATCTGGTATGTATCATGTATTTGCGGGTCTGCATGTCTTGGAAAATTCTGAGACAGCCCTAGTCTCTCCCTTGGGTTGAACTTGAGGCTCTGCCCAAGCAAGAAGTGAGAGCCAAGGTAGAGTTGCCCCCTACCTGGCTGAGTGTTAAACCAGTGCTCTAACCTGCACACAGAGACTCTCACTAAAGGCTGAGAGACTTCTCAGATCAAGATATTTAGGGAAATATCTGTACAGTCTTTAGCTGACTTCTAAGATAGCCAAGCAGAGACTTCAGTAGCCACACACAACAAAGAATACAGACTTTACAGATTTAGTTCAGGAAAGTCACTAAACAACACCAATAGCAACAAATAAATGGTACTAGCATAAGGGTAGAAGTATTGATCAGTTGACTGTTATCAAGTGTCCATTAATAAACCCTTACATTTATGTTCAATTAATTTACAACAAGGGTGTTAAAATAATTAAGTGGAAAAAATAGTGTTTCAACAAGTTTTGTTAGGACAACTAGACATCCACATGCAAGAGAATGACTTGAACCCCTACCCCTCACCACATAACTTACTCTTATTTTGTCTATACACTCCCTTTTCTTCCATATTATTCTGGAAAAAAATTCCATGTGCTTCATCCAGACTCTTGTTTAAAACATAGCCACAATGCCACTATTATACTTTAAAAAAAATGAAGTCTTTAAAATCAACCAATAACTAGTCAGTGTTCAAGTTTTCCTTATTTCCTTATAAATATTCTTTCTTGGGGCTTCCCTGGTGGCGCAGTGGTTGAGAGTCCACCTGCCGATGCAGGGAACATGGGTTCTTGCCCCGGTCCAGGAGGATTACACATGCCGCGGAGCGGCTGGGCCCGGAGCCTATGCTCCACAATGGGAGGGGCCACAACAGTGAGAGGCCCGCGTACCACAAAAAAAAAAAAAAAAAAAAGTAAAACATATTCTTTTTCAATAGCATTCTTTGAATCAGGATCCACATTATTCATTTCACTCCCCCACCTCCAATTCCTATTTCTTTTTTTCCTTTCAATTTCCTTAAGTAGACCATTGATCCTATTGAGTTTCCAACATCCTAGATTTTGCTGATTGCACCCCTGTGATGCCACTGAGCATGTGCTTTTGTCAACCAAATCTCCTGCAAACTGGAAGGTAGATATATAAAATCGATTTATATCAAAACTAGATATCAAATTTGAGTTGATACACATTTAACATTTTGGTGTGGCATTGTGTGTTTCCATCTGAACCTTTGGATGCACCCAAATAATTTTCAATGGATTCTCTGCTTTACTTTGCTTTATTTTGGACCACCATGTCATTCTTTTCTCCTCCCTGGACAAAATTCCATTCATATTAGATTTTTTCCATATTGTTCCACTGATTCCTGAGTCTCTGCTCATTTTATTTAATTCTTTTCTCTCTGTTGTTTAGATTTGATAATTAGTATTAATCTATTTTCAAGATTCTTTCCTCTATTATCTTCATTCTACTATTGAGCTCATCTAGCATTTCTTTTCAGATACTATAGTTTCAACTTCTAATATTTATTTTATTTTGTTTTCATAGTTTTTATTCCTTTTCTAAGAATACTTATTTTTCTGTTCACTTCAAGGTGTTTTGTTTTGGTTTCTTTTGTTTGCCTTTACCATATATGGGAGAACGTATAATTATAGCCACCATATATATATATATGTATGTGTGTGTGTGTGTGTGTATATATATATATATATATATATATATATATATATATATATATATATATATGTACACACATATATACCTTCCCTGTATCCATTTATCCATTGAGCACTTAAGTTGTTTCCATGTCTTGGCTGTTGTAAATAATGTTGTAATGAACATTGGAGTGTGATATCTCTTCAACACCTAGAAGGTATTGCTGGATCATATGGTAGTTCTATTTTTAATTTTTTGAGTAAACTCCATAATGTTTTCCATAATGGCTGCACCAATTTACATTCTCAAGAATACTGCACAGGGATCTCTTTTTTCCATATGTTTGCCAATACTAGTTATTACTTATCTTTTTGATAATAACCATTCTAACAAGTGTGAGTTGACATCTCTTTGTGGTTTTGCATTTCCCTGATACCTGATAAATAATGATGTCAAGCATCTTTTTTTAAGTTTAGCAGCTGAACATTTGTAAGTCTTCTTTGGAAAAATATCTATTCAGATCTTCTGCCCATTATTTTTTAATTTATTTATTTTTTATTTATTTTATTTTTGGCTGCATTGTTCTTCATTGTTGTGCACAGGCTTTCTCTAGTTGCAGCAAGGGGGGTTACTCTTTGTTGTGGTACATGGGTTTCTCATTGTGGTGGCTTCTCTTGTTGCAGAGCATGGACTCTAGGCATGTGAGCTTCAGTGGTTGTGGCACACAGGCTCAGTAGCTGTGGCTCACAGGCTCTAGAGTGCAGGCTCAGTAGTTGTGGCACACGGGCTTAGTTGCTCCACGGCATGTGGGATCTTCCAGGACCAGGACTCGAACCCATGTCCTCTGCATTGGCAGGTGGATTCTTAACCACTGAGCCACCAGGGAAGCCCCCGTCTGCCCAATTTTTAATTGGACTGTTTGTTGTTTTGTTATTGAATTGTATGAATTATTTATATATTTTTGACATTAACCCCTTATAGATGGTTTGCAAATATTTTCTCCAATTCTGTGTGTTACATTTTATTTTGTCATTTGTATCTTTTGCTGTGAAGAAGCTTTTAAGAATTATGCTGCCATACTTGTTCATTTTTGCTTTTGTTGCTTCAGCTTTTGATGTTATATCTAAAGAGTTGCTGCTAAGATCCATGTTAAGGAGCTTTTCCCATCTGATTTCTTGTAAGAGTTTTGTTGTTGTTTCAGCTCTTACATTTAAATCTATAATCCATTTTGAGTTAACTTTTGTGAAATGTGTAAAATAGGTATCTAATTTTATTCTTCTGCATGCGGTTATTCAGTTTTCACACCACCATTTATTAGGAGACTACACTTTCCACAGTGAGTATTGTTGGCTTATTTGTGAAATATTACTTGACTGTTTATGTGAGGTTTTATTACTGGGCTCTCCATTCTGTTCCATTGTTATATGTGTCTATTTTTTATATGTATTTATATTATCATAGTAGTAGAGTTTGAAATCAGGAAGTAGAGTTGGTATAGTTTGTAGTATAGTTTGAAATTAGCAAGTATAATAAATCCATCTTTGTTTCTCAAGATTGATTTGGCTATGTAGGGTCTTTTGTGATTACATTTAAGCTTTAGGATATATTTTCTAATATATGAAAATGCCATTAGAATTTTGATAAGGATTGCATTGAAACTATAGATTACTTTAGGTGCTTTGGACATTTTAACAATGTTATTTTCTTCCAGTCCATGATCTGTTTATTTGTCTGTGTCTTCTTCAATTTCTTTCATCCAAGTCTTGTAGTTTTCCATGTACAGATCTTTCAAATCTTTGGTTAAATTTATTCTTAAGTGTTTTATTATTTTTTTTCTAGTAAAGTGCCTTTATACCTACTTTGTGATTAATGTATGGCAACAATTTAAAAAAACTATAATTGGTGATGTCAGCAACATGGTGGAGTAAAAAGCTCCTTTTGTCTTTCTTCATCAAGCTACAACCGGTAAAATGTGACCACAGTTAGTTCAAGTAAGAAAAATCAAAAACTTGTGCTTTAGCACCACATAACTGGAAAACAAAAGAGAGGCCTCTAATTTCTAACCTGTTGATACTTCAAATGTGCTGGCAGACAGCTCACCAAGCACTATTGGGAACCACAGTAACACTGTACCACAAAAACCAAATGACAATTCTACAGAAACCAAACAAAGTCACTGAATATTGCAATCTAACTGTTAGAGAATTCAAAATAGCTGCCATAAAGAAACTCAGTGAGCTACAAGAAAACTCAGAAAGGCAGCTCAATGAGCTCAGAAATAAAATTAATGAACAGAAGGAATCCCTTACCAAAGAGATTTAAACTCTAATAAAGAAGCAAACAGAAATTATGGAGCTGAAGAACTCAATAAATATGATGAAAATGCATTAGAAAGCATTGGAAATAGAGCAGACCATATGGAAGAGAGAAGTAGTGAACCTGAAGATAGAAATCTAGAAATGATACAAATAGAAAAAGGAAGAGAAATAAGGTGTACAAAATAATGAGAAAATGATACAAGAGCTATAAACCCTTTTAGGAAGGGCAACATTAGGGTAATGGGTATCCCAGAGGTGGAAGAGAGGGAGAAGGAAAGAGAGAGTTTATTTAAAGAAATAATAGCTGAGAACTTCCCAAACCTGGGGAAGGAACTAGATATATAAGTCCATGAAGCTAAGAGAACACCTAATTACCTTAAATGTAAAAAGACTTTCTCCAAGACACATATTAAAATTGACAAAAGTCAGTGACAGAGAAAGAATTTTAAAGGCAGCCAGGGAAAAAAGAATATTAACCTACAAAGGAGCCCCCATGAGGCCATCAGCAGATTTCTCAATAGAAATCCTATACACCAGGAGGGAATGGAATGCCATTCTTAAAATACTGAAAGATAAAAATTGTCAGCCAAGAATACTCTATCCAGCAAAATTATCCTTTAGATATGAAGGAGAAATAAAGGCTTTCCAATACAAACAAAAGCTGAGGGAGTTCATCAATCTTATACCTACCTTACAAGAAATGTTGAAAGGAGCTCCTCTTCCAGAAAGGCAAAAGTATACAAAACTATGAGTATGGTGATAAATAGACAGAATCAGAAAATTACAACTCTTCATCAGAATATGTTTTTAAACATTTTCTTGTAGCATAAAGATTAAAGAGGGGGAGAAGCAGAAAAAAATAACTATAGCTACTTCAATTTGGTAACAAACACACAACATAAAAATAGATAATTTTAGACAACAAACACAAAGGGGGAAGAGGATGGAACCTGAACAAGTGAATGAAGATACAATGCTATCAGGAGAAAAAGGAATATTTGATCTATGAGATGCTTTATACAAACCTCATGGTAACCACAAAACATAAATCTGGAGCAGAGACACAAAACATAAAGAAGAGGAAACTGAGAAAAATTTCATAGAAAATCATCAAACCAAAGCAGCAGATAGAAATACAAGGAAAAAGAAATAATGCAGATACAGAGAAATCAGAAAACAAAGCACAAAATGGTAGAACTAAGTCCTCATCTATCAGTATTCACCCTAAATGTAAACGGTGTGAATTCCCCAATCAGAAGACACAGAGTGGCCAGATGGATTAAAAAAACCAGCCCCAACTAATGCTGCCTCCAGGAGACTCACCTCAGCTCAGAAGAAAAACATAGGCTCCAAGTGAAGAGATGGAAGATGATACTCCAAGCAAACTACAGTCAGAAGAACCAGGTGTAGTCATACTCATATTAGACAAAATAGACTTCATGTCAAGAAAGGTAACATGAGAAAAAAATAGACAATTCATCAAGAAGACATAACAGTGATTAATATACATGCACCTAACATAGGAACACAAAAATATTCGAAACAATTGTTAACAGACTGACAGGGAGAAATTGACAGCAGCACAATAATAGTAGGGGACTTTAATACTCCACTCACATCAGTGAATAAATTATCCAGACAGAAAGTCAATAATACAGCGGCCTTAAATGAAACAGAGCAGATGGACTTAATAGATTTATACAGAACATTTCATCCAAATGCAGCATAATACACATTCTTCTCAAGTGCAAATGGAACATTATCAAGAATAGTACATGTGTTGGGGTACAAAACAAGCCAAAATAAATTTAAGAAGACTGAAATCATATCAAGCATCTTTCCTGATCACAAGGGTATGAAACTAGAAGTCAACTACAAGAGAAAAGCTGGAGAAATCACAAATATGTGGAGGCTTAGCAACATGCTACTGAATAACTATTGACTCAAAAAGGAAATCAAAGGAGAAATAAAAATTTACCTGAAGACAAATGAAAATAAAAATATGATACCAAAATCCATGGGATAGAGAAAAAACAATACTAGGAGGGAAGTTTATAGCAATATAGGTCTACCTCAAGAAACAAGAAGAATCTCAAGTAAACAATCTAACCTTATACCTAAAGGAACTAGACAAAGAAGAATGAAGCCCAAAGTCAGTAGAAGGAAAGAAATAATAAAGATCAGAGCAGAAATAAATGAAATAGAACTAAAACGATCAATGAAAATAAGAGCTGGGTCTTCAAAAAGATAAACAAAATTGACAAAACATTAGCTAGGTTCACTAAGAACAAAAGAAATAAAGTTCAGATAAATAAAATCAGAAATGAATGAGGAAAAATAACAATGGATACCACAGAAATACAAAAGATTATAAGAGAATATGATGAACAGCTATGCACTATATGAACAAACTGGACAACCTAGAAGAAATGGACAAATTCTTAGAATCATACAGTCTTCCAAGACTGAATCATGAAGAAATAGAAGATCTGAATAGATTGATCACTAATAAAGAGATAGTAATAGTAATCAAAAACCTCCCCCAAAACAAAAGTCCAGGACCAGATAGTTTCATAAGTGAATTCTAGTAAACATTCAATGAAAATTTAATACCTATACTTCTCAAACCATTACAAAAAAATTAAAGAGGAGGGAATACTTCTTAACTCATTTCAAAGGACAATTTTTTGATACCAAAACCAGTCGAAAAATAAAATAAAATTACAGGCCAATATCTCTGATGAACACAGATGCAAAAATCCTCAACCAAATATTAGTAAACCAAGTACAACAATACATTAAAAGCTCATATACCATGATCAAGTGGGATTTATCACAGGGATGAAAGAATGGTTTAACATCCGCAAATCAATCAACACGATACACCACATTAATAAAATGAAGGATAAAAAACATATAATCATCTTAATAGATGCAGAAAAAGCATTTAACAAGATTCAATACCCATTTATGATAAAAACTCTCAATAAAGTGGGTATAGAAGGATCATACCTCAACATAATAAAGGCCATACATGACAAGCCCACAGTGAACATCATACTCAACAGTGAAAAGCTGAAAGTGTTTCCTCTAAAATCAGGAACATGACAAGGATGCCCACTGTCACCACTCTTATTCAACATAGTATTAGAAGTTATAGGCAGAGCAATTATCAAGAAATATAAATAAAAGACGTCCAAATTAGAAAGGAAGATGTAAAACTGTCACTATTTGCAGTTGGCATGATATGATATATAGAAAATCCTGAAGACTCCCCCCAAAAATCTACTAGAAATAATAAGTGAATACAGTGAATTTGCAGAACACAAAATCAATATACAAAATTCTGTAACATGTCTATACAATAACAATGAGCTAGCAGAAAGAGAAATTAAGAAAACAATCCTATTTGCAGTCACAACAGAAAGGATAAAATACCTAGGAACAAATTTAATCAAGAGGGTGAAAGACCTGTACACCTGTGGGTGGAGGCATGCTGGAGCATGCTGTGACCCTGTTCCAGTGGTGCTGGATGCCATGTTCAGGGGTGTATAGTACCGCTAGGTCCAGGAGGGCATGATGTCTGGATCAGGATTCTGGGGTCTATAACATCAACAACTGTATGCTACTTGTTGAACACCCTATGGGGAATCCACAGTAGCTGCGAAGGCTGTGAGGGTCCTCAGTGGCACTTCTAGGTCCAACAGTAGGGACCAGAGCAGGCAGTGGTAGAGGCCAGAGCTGGTGTTATATAGGTACACACAGCCGCAGGGGCCAGCCAGGGACAGCTGTGTATTGTTGGGGGCTGATTGCTGACACTCATGTGCTGGTGGGGGCAGGCCAGGCAGCAAGGGCTGGGGCCAAATTCACACACACGAGTAGCTGAGGGGCCCTTGCTATTGGGCCCCTCAGCTACTACTACTGACCATACTACTGTGATGGTTGAGTCTCACCATCAGCACATGGCAGCACAATGCTGATGATGGGCATTGCCACGTGGGTGTCCAGCTGGAGGGGCTGGCTCTAGGTGAGTGCAGTGGCATACGCCAGCGACAGAAGGCAGGTCCTGATCTAGTCCCATAAGCTACTGTGACCGGCCTGGCTGCTGGCTGCACAGTCTCCTCCTGGATCATGCATACAGTGGAGGCTGATGAATGGTGTCAGGCCAGCTGAATGCAAGTCCACAGCTATAGGGACTAGCCTGGCATGTGCATATGGTGGTGGAGGACAGCTGTGAGGATCTAGGCTGGTGTCTTGCAGTTGGGTAGTCACAGAGGCCTTGGCTGGCTTCCAGTGCAGTTCCCAGTCTCCAGTGGAGAGGGGTGGGATGGTAGCAGGGAGGGACTCAAGTGGCTGGTGTCAGCAAATACAAATACCTGTGGACCAGGAACCAGTGAAATCAGCAAGGTGTCTGCAGCAGCTGTGCTGACCCTTGGTTCTTTCTTCGGTGGTGAAATCTGCTGGGTTTGTGCGACTAGGTCACTGTGAACCACGATCACCCTTGCTGAGTGGCTGCTATTGGTAGCCTCACTTTTCTTCCTTGTTATTAGCCATCTCTATACATCTCAGCTTTGCCTGTCTGGGTTGAGTGATATGAAGGGACCTTTGTGCAGTGCTCTGAAAGGCTGAGGAAGCTTGTTGCTCACCTCACTCTTCCTTTCCCGGTGAGGGGAACACTTTCCAGTGGGGGTTTCCTCTTAGTGCTGAGCAATGTCGACTTGGAGTTGGGATGATGCAGGTCAAAAGAAGCTGTCTTCCTCCTCCTTCTGAGCAGTTATTTTCTGGTATTCAGGTGAACTGTGTTGCTGAAATTTCTAAAGTGGACTCCAGAGCTCTTCCAGAGCCATTTTTGTTGTGGATTGCTGTCGACTGCTGATCTTTGTGGAGAGCTGGAGGCTGGTGTCTCACATACTGCCATTTTGGTGCTGTCACTCCTGAACTGAAATGTATTTCTTCTCTTTTAGACGGTAGTTTCAGGCCACAGGTGTTTCATCTAATCTGAGTTTAGTTTTCAAAGATTTTTCTGTGCTACTGTGGGTCTGTCCCACACATGTACCACTCAGGGTGTAGTCTTACTTGTACTATGGTTTAAACATTATTTCAGTTCTCAAAACCTTTATGCTGGTTTGGTGTGTACCATGCATGTGTCACTCACTGGTGACGCTGAGACTAGTCTGGATTTATGTAAAGAATAATGAATTCCTTTCTCCTATCAGGGACCACCCCATTAATACTCTCAAACCACAGAGCTTTCTGTTCGAGTTTTAATTGCTCATCCTGCTGTACCGCCTCACGACTGGGCCTGTCATGGGACAGGGGCATGAGAAAAAAATGTCATCCTCAATTCCATGAAGGTCACGTCTTTACATTTTAATTCTCTTACACATTTTTCCTGCTTTAGTTTACTTTTATTAGTTCTTAGGTAGCTGGATATGGATAGTCCTGAGGTGTTATGTGGATAGTCCTGAGATTTTCGTTCTGAGCAAGAAATATATGTTGTAATGTATTTACATGATCATAGCAGGCCTGGAAATTTTCTGGCTGCTGTTTAAATGTTCTCAGCAGTATTTCTAAGAGCAGATTTTTCTACTCTTCTTAGTACACAAGACTTCTTAAATATGTATGTCTATATCATCAGTTTTAGAATATTCTTATACATTCTGTCTTCAATTTTGCTTCCACCCCCTTCACTTGTCACTTAAGTCAGTCCATATTTTAGATTTTCTCACTGTATTCTCTGCTTTCTACCATTTCTTTTCTATTTTTCCTTACTTTTTTTCCTCTTTGTGCTTCTTTCTGGGTAGTTTTTATTTCCCTTTTCAGCTGGATCTAAACATTTATGAAACTAATTCAATGAGCTTGTCATTTTAGTTATTCCATTTTTCATTTCTCAAATTTCTATTTGGTCCTTTTGAAAGTTTCTAATTCTGTGCTTAAATTTTCAACATTGTTATTTTTATTTATTTCAATAAATAAAGTATAAACTTTCTGTTTGGTTTGTTCCTATTGCTTGTCTCCTCATGTGCTTGCTTATTTTTAGTTATGTGACGTATATTTTGTTAGTTCATTTGTAAAAATAATCTGAGGCCTAGGATGGTGTTATATTCTTCCAGAGAAGACCTGTATTTTTTAATTTTCCAAGTAATATGGAATAACTAAAGTCCAGTTGCAAGATTTGAGATTATTTAAAGCTGTGTTTCAGTCTCAGCTTACTTTCAGTTCATCCTTATTGCAAGAGTATATTCCTTTAGTGTTCCCACCCAAATTGATGGGGTTTATCATGGCTCCATCTTGGCTGACTGTAAAACAAAAAAACAAACAAAAAACAACAAAAAACTTCTGTGAATCACCTCTTTGAAATCAACAAACAGTCCCAGGGAAAAAGATGCCCCAAATTCTATGCTTACTTCCCTGGGCCCTCATTTTCCCCTAGACCATTGCATGGTAGTTCTTCACTATTTCAGTCTCTCCAATGTATTCAAGCAGCCTTTAAATATACCTTAACTTGCTTTTATGGTTGTCCTTAGTGGGAGCATATTACTTACTGCACCATTGCTGCAGAATTCCTCAAGATTAATGTATAAACTGTGAGGTCAGTGTGTAGAATGAAGTGTATTGAAGATACACCTGAAAACCAATCACTTATTGTTTTATTCAGGGATCAATGGTTGGTTAATGTTCCTCTTCTTTCCTTAACACGAAATCTTCCAAATTTTATGTGGACAAATAAAATATGTAATTCCTGTTCCTTTTCAGCTACAAATGCCTAGAAGATGCATGTGAGACTTCTGAGTCGTTTCGTGGAAGAGATGGCCATGCCCCCTTCTTCTCCACCACTTTTCATTGGCTGGAATGTGACTGTGGTGCTGAGCCCTCTCTCACCATTCGGAAAAAGCCATGCTCTAGAGATGCTGTGAAATTGTACTGGCCCTAAGCCACATACCCAGCTGTAGCATGGGAGAGGATGCATTTTTATTCCATTCGAGCCATTGCAGGTGGAGACTTCTTGTTTACAGTCTGATCTGTACCTTGATTAATATAAGATTTATTACTGAGTGTGTTGCTGCTAAATAAAACCAAATGCATGCACATGTAGCATTGCCTTAGTGCAGGTAACCTGTAGAAACTGGAGACAACAAGAAATGGATTCCCAGATGGAGTTTCCTGAAAGGTTGGCAGGGTTGGCAGCGCTGCCAATACCTTGATGTTAGCCTTGTCAGATATTCCAGGCTTCTGACCTCCAGAACATTAAGATAATAAAGTTGTGTTGTTTTTCAGTCACTACGTTTGTGATAACTTGTTAGAGCAGCATACAAAATGAATAAACTGAAGTAGGATTCAGACCCACAACATGCTAACTCCTTGTTAAATCATTTCTTCCATTTTATGACCTTCATTATGTCATAGAAAATCATTTCACAAAACTGTTTCTTGCAAAACTTTGGAAGGGAGACCACAATTCTGACAGGGCCTGCTGATGGAACTCAGAATGTTGAAAGAAGAATAATCTGTTTCTTGCCATATTCACCAAAGCTTTCAAGGAAGACAAAATTGAGCCTTTGAAGAAATATCTCTGAAGAAAAGGACCTTTTCAGTCAATAGGTTGTGGCTTCAAGCCATTAGGTAGTAGTTCCTGTTATAAACCCTCAGCTAGACAATGGGGCTATCACTGTGGCATAAATCAGATAAGGGATTCTAATTCCCATCAAGCCTATGGCTTCAGATGACATTAAGACAGGTACCATTGAGAGACAGAGAGAGGGAAAGAGAGAAAGAGAGAGGAAGAGGAAAGCCATTAATTAAAAACCAGATGTTTCAAGACTGGAAACTATAGTTAGAAGGGATCTCTTTGTCTGTAGATGCAAATAAAGTAGATGCATAAACAATGTCTGAAGGAATTGATTTCAGAAGCAATTCCAAGTCTGGCCTTAAATCTCCAGGATACAAACATTCACCTGTAGGAAACAGCCTATGAAAGGTAAACAGTCACCAAAAAGGGCCTTGTCTCCAATGTCCATTTCCTACTAGGGTGTGGAGAATAATAAACCAAGAACAACTTCTCAGAGGGCAAACCTTGGCATGGCTAGATGGGCATTTCTTTCCACTGATAAGGCAGCAAGTGATTGTGATTCCTGAAAGCTGTGATCCCTGCAGTAACTGGATGGGGACTTGGGTTATGTTCCTTGCAGAGGGCATGAGTATGGTATCTGATGGGAACAAGAGTATTCATGGGTATTTGAGTGTTCAAAGAGGTGGACTGACCCCTATGTCCATAACAGAACTCTTGACTTCCCTGAGCCCTTGTTGCCCTTGCAGATAGGCATGGCCACCTAACAACGTTCTGATCAACCATGTGAGTATTTGTGCTCTCTCCTTCCTTTCTTCTCCACCAGCTTACAGCTAGGATGTGGCTAAGGTTCTGAGCCACCCTGGGCTTTGTGAATGAGTGCAATGTCTTAGGCCTGGCAGAGATCCAGGAAAGGAGCCTGGGGTTCAGCACCTGTGATCCATCACACTTGCCATGGACTGACTGTCCCCACGGTGACTCCATAGAAAATAAATTTCTGCTTTGTTTAAGCAACTCAGCTTTGAAGTCTCTTGTTACAGTAACCACGTTTGTAATATAACAATATCTACAAATCAACATGTTGCCTGCTTTTATTCAGTAATGAAGAAAATAGTTAAATTTGGGAATACATAAAACTGTGGACACTAAATGTATGTTTTTATTCAGCATCCCCTTCCAAGAAATGGGCAGTGAGTATAAAATTCTGCTCTCCCACATAAAAGTACCCTGGCTGTCTGGTAGAAAGTTGTTTATATGACTTTTTAGAACGAGGATGAAGATGAAAAGATATTTCTTCCTGATACTGAAAATGTCAGCAAAAGCCATTTATATGGTTTTAAGAGGTTTGTTCAGGTACTATATCACATCAGTAGATTGAGTAGCTTGAAAGCCTCAAACTATCACTTTTAGAGCTGAAGAAGCTTTAAAGCTCAAGATGATCAGATTTTTGTAAGACTGAAATGTGGTCCAAACTGATCAGTCATTGGGTTTGACTCATTCTCAGCACTTAATGTTTCCTTTGATCTTCTGATAAAGAAATTAAGGATGTCTTATAGGAAATATTTAAAAACCATATCCAGTTCCTTCAGCAGATCAAGGAAATGAAGCCTATTGCTTAATGTAATAACACAAGGGGACTAAAAATTAACCTCCTACTCTATTTCAATCTCCAAGCTCCCTTTGTAGTGTCTGATGAAATTCTCAGAATAATTTTTTAGGAATGGGTTTTACTTAACGTTGAGCAGATGAAAATTAGGGTGTGTGTGTGCATGCACGTGTAAGGCACCATCATATTTAACCTAATTACAGAGGGGGCATGTTATTACCTTTTCCCTCTAGAAGTAAGCCCCTTCCTATATTTTATGCTTAAATTTTCCTTACTATTTCCTCATAATTTTATTTTTAAAAAAGCTTGTACCTCTACATAATATGTTGTTTTGTTTGCCATGTCATGGTTTAAACTTTGTATATGTGGAAGCATACTGCATATTACAAAACTTCTCAATTTTTAAAAAATATTATGTTCCTTAGATTTGTATGAGTATTCAGTTGTGACATATTGGCTAGCATTCAGTTTATTTCCAGTTCTTTGCTATTACAAGTAGTGCAATTGTGCATTCCTTTATACCTCCTTGTACACGTATTCCAGGGTCTCTCTAGGGAGTAGGATCGATGGGTCATAGACAGTGACAGTGCACATTTTTAACACTAACAGATTATGACAAGTAGTTTTTCAAAGAGGCTGAACAATTCGCACATCCACCAGCAACGCATGAGGGTTCTTCATACCTTTGACAAAATTTGGTATTGTCAGACTTTTCAATTTTGTTTCTAAGCTGGTGGATATTAAAAGGCATCTCATTATGGTTTCAATTTACATTTACTAATGGGGTTACTGTTTTTTGGCCAGTTGCTTTCTACTTTGAAGGCCTTGTTTGGGTCTTTTCATCTTTTGGTGTCTTTACTGGTTGTTTTTATTTTTTAGTTAATTTATAAGAGCTCATCTTCCAGTCCATGGCTTGCCATTTAACTTACTTTCTGAAATATTTATATTTATGTGATAGAATTTACATATTTTTATCTTTAGGTTTTGCACTTTTAAAATTCTTATTTAAGGAATTCCAACTCCCCTGCCCCAAGATGAAGATATAATCTTTCAAATTATTATATTGCCTTTAATATGTAAGCCTTTTATCCATCTGGAATTGTGCAGATGATGCGGCATGGAAGGAGCATTTGTCATGTGATACAGAGGTCCAGCTTATTTTTCTATATGGATAATCAAATGGATCAGCACCATTTATTAAGAACTCCATCTTTTCCTCGTGGTTCTCCCATAAAACAAGTTTTCCTATATGATGGTGTCTGTTCTGATCGTCCAATTGTCCATTCTTGTTTACACTCTATAAATTATTATAGTATTTAAGTTTTCATATGTTATTCTTCAGTAGTACTTAGATTATTCTTAGGATTCTGTGTTTCCATTTAAATTTTAAAGCTAACCTTTCAGGGTATACACATACGCACACACCCAAAACAACTTCAATATGTTGATGGATTTTCCTTGAATTTGTTTATTAATTTAAGGATGATTTGCATCATTTGAAGTTGAGTTTTCTTATTTTTGAACACGATATGAATTTTTATTTATCCAAATTTTATTAATATATGTCAGTAAATTATATATACATATTTTCCATTACATCTTACACTTCTTTTGTTAGATTTTTCCCCCTGATTAAATATTCCTGGTAGATTGAAACTCTTTTTACTATGCAAAAGGGTTCATCCTTAAAATCTATTGTCTTATTTAGCTACAGTTTAAGCACCTTTCTTTTGTGCTTATATTTTTTGGATGCTATTGTAATCAGGTCTTTATATATATATATATATATATTCTACTTATGTTTTTGCTATGTAAAGATATGCAATTGATTTTGTATATTGATTTTATATCTAGCAACATTGCTAAAATAACTTCATTTATTCTAGTATTTTATCTTGGAATATTTGGGGATTTACTAAATGAACAATTAAAAGACAGATGCATAATGACAGTTTTGTTACTTTTACAATATTAAAGTCTTTGATATCTATTTTCATTTTACTCAACTTGCCAGGATATTTAGTACAATTAAAAAAATAAAATGTAATGATAGTGAAAATCTACTTTCTAATGATAAAGGAAAGCTTTCACACTTTTGCTGTGTATAAAATATTTGTTGTATATGTTTAAAATAAACTTTTAGCTTTAGAATAGGTCTAGATTTACAGAAAAATTGTTTTGATAGTACAAAGAATTATCATATATCCCACATCCAGGTCTCCCAGTTGCTAATATCTTATATTAGTTTCACCTGTATCACTCATAGTGGCTCAGGCTTTGTTTTTCATTACCTTTGCACTTTTGCGGAGGACTGGTCAGGTATTTTGTAGAATGTTCTCCAGTTGGGATTTGTCTGATATTTTTTCTCATGATTAGATTGGTGTTTTGAGAAGGAAAACCACAGAAGCAAAGTGCTATTCTCATCACATCATATACAGAGTACTATTGACACACTTTATCATCGTAACCTATTGTTGATGCTGACCTTTGGAACCTGACTGAGGTAGTGGTTGCTCAGTTTCTCTGTTGTAAACTTCCTCTACCTCTTTCCATGCTGTACTTCTTGGGAAGAGGTCACAATGCATAATCTACACAGAAGAACTGAAGGATTATGCTCTGCCTCCTTGAGATAGAAATATTTACATAAATTACTTGAACTATTTTTGCAAAATTGATTTTTCTATTATTCTTAATTTATTTATCCTATCATTTTTAAAATATCAGTATATGGATATTTATTTCACACTTTGGGCTATAATCCACTAGGTACTTTTTAAATTTTGTTATTCAAATTATTCAAAGTTTAGTTATGGGAGTTCTATGAGTTGGTTTCTGGTATCAATTTGACATATCCCCATGATTGTGTGTGTGTGTGTGTGTGTGTGTGTGTGTGTGTGTGTGTGTTTATCACTTACTTTCTGGCCACTACAAGATGCTATAGGCTCATTTGGTACTTCCCCTGTCCCAGCCCTAGAATCAGACATTTCTCCAAGGAACCTTGGTTCCTTTTATTAAAGAATGGAATTAGAAACCAAAATGTGGGCCCTAGGTGTACTCATTGCTGTGTGTTTTGTCATTGTTTATAGACCCTCAGCTGACAGATCAAGTAAATATATGGGTATATACTAATATATATATATATATATATATATATATATACACACACACACATATATAACATACCCATCTGAATCTATTTTAAGCTAAACATCAGTTCATATTGATTTTTCCAACTCTAACTCACTATAACATGCATTATTCTATTATTCTAATCATTCTGTTCTCTCCTTGCTTATTTGTAATTCTCATTCAAACCTGAGAAACCTGACTCTCACCACCTGCCATGCATTCATTCAGTTGTTCAATTCTAGAAGAGTGGTATCAGATTTTTAATTCATTCCTACATGGTAAATATCTTTATCAACTGGAGTAAGGTGTACAGTTGTATTGTTTCATTTGCCTTTAGTCTTAGACACACCATTCATTTTCAAAAGGAACTTGGTCAGCACCTTTTCCTGCCACCCTCTTTAGTAAGGTTGTTTCATTCATCTGAATACAGTTGCAGTATTTTGTCACATTTTGCTTTCTATCTTGGATTCTCCCAACCTCCTAAATCATTTTTTTAAATTTGCATAGGAATATTTCCTTGTGCTGTAAAATTCTATGGGTTTTGACAAATGTAGTTCATATATCCACATTAGAATATCACACAGAGTAGATTCAGCTTTCAGAACATCTGTGCTTCATCTGTTCAAGTCCCCCAACCCCAAAACAAAACAAAGCAAAATCTGAAAACCACTGATCTGTTTACCATCTCTAGTTTTTGCCTTTTCCTGAATGTTATGTAAATGGAATCATACAGTATATGACCTTTTCATTTAGCAAGATGAAGTTAAAATTCATCTCTTTTTGCATATATTGATAGCCTATTCCTTTTTATAAATTTTTGAATAGTATTTTACCCTATGACCTCACCACACTTTGATTATTCATTTACCGAAAGACATCTTGGTTGCTTCCAGTTTTTGGTAATTATGAATAAGACTCCTATAAACTTTTGCTTGCTGGTTTTTGTGTGAATATAAGTTTTAACTCAATTGCGCAATGACTAAGAATACAATTGCTGAATTCTATTGTATGTTTAGCTTTGTAAGAAACTGCTGTATTATCTTCCATAGTGGTTGTACCATTTTGCATTTCCACCAGCAATGAATAAGAGTTCTGTTGCTGCACATCCTTGCCAACAATTAATACTGTCAATCAATATTTTTGTAGTTCAGCCATACTAATAGATGCATGATGGTATTGCATTGTTGTTTGAATTTACAATTCCCTAGTTATAAATGATGTGAGCATTTTTTCACATACATAATCATCATCTAAAAATCTTTGGTGAGATGTATGTTTAATATTTTTTGCCCATTTTTCAATTAGGTTGTTTGGGGTTTTTTGTTGTTTCTTAGTTTATACATCTTCAATAGATTCCTTAATTTTTTCTTTAATTTTTTTTTTTAACTGAATGGATTCTGAATTTGCCAAAAGGTTTTGGTTTATGTAAACTATTGAGTTAATTATATAATAAATGTCCTTCCATCTGAAAGTGTAATGGATTATATTAATTGATTTGTTAATGAAAACTAAAATTGCATTTCTGGAATAATTCTAACTTGACGTATTACCTTTTTATACATTGCTGGATATAGATCAATTATTTTATTTAGATTTCAAAATATATTTTCATTAGAAAAATTAGTATCTCTACTGGTTATAGATATTTTTAGGTTTATTCCTCACTTTTTGTGTCAGTTTTGGTAGGTAACATATTGCTAGAAATTTGTCTATTTTATCTAAATTAAAGCTTATATATAATGACATGAAATTGGTCAACATATCCTTTTCTTAAGGTTTTTTTTACACATTTTCTCTTTATCTTTATGTCCCTTTTTATTGGTAATATCATTTACATATACTGTTCTCTTTCTCTTTGGTCAGCCTCACCAGAGGTTTAATGATTTTTCTGGTTGTTTTCAAAGAACACACTTACGAATTTGTTGATTCTATTGTATGCTTTCTTTTTATATAAATACTTTATGCTCTACTATTTACATTCTCTTCCTCCTATCTCCTTTGTATCTTTTTTTGGTTATTTTTCTAAGTTTTAAATTAGAAAGTTATTTTATTGTAACCTTTTCTTATAACATTTAATGTTAAAAGTCTTTATTTCTCACAAGATTTGAAACATAATATTTTATGTTATGTCTAAATTTTTAAATTTTCATTATTATTTTAGTTGACTTGCAATTTCTTTAAAAGTATGTTTCTTAATTTCCAAATGTATGAGATTTTAAAGCTACTTTTATTAGGCACTTCTGACATATTCATTTTGATCTGAGAGTATACTTAGTATACATGGGGGGTCATCTATGACAGAATGATGCTGTGTAATAAACTCCTCCCAAACTAAGTAGTTTATAATAATAAGCTTTTATTGAGCTTATGGGTCTGCAGGTTAGCTGAGAAGTTTTGTTGGTCTTGACTCAACTTTCTCACATTTCTGGAGGTTAGTTGGTTGTCTTTTTATTTAGAATGATCTTCACTTGGATCACTAGGCTGATTCTTCTCTAGCCCACATATATTTCATATTCAAGCATGTTCTCATGGTGATGGCAGTTGGCAAGAAAGAATGTGGAAATATACCAAAATAAGGCACAGTATCAGCCCACATTAAAGTGGGAGTGAACTGCAGTTCTCCTCTTTACTAAGAGGAATGGCAAAAGATACAAGGAGGGGTGAACTATTAGCCTATTAATACAATCAATCTACACAATAAGTTATCAATCTTATAAATATGTTTAAAGCTTGCTTTACAAGTAAGTGATCAATTACTATAAATGCCTCATGATTTTTAAAAAATATTGTATAATCTCTTTTTGGGATGTGTACAAAATTCAGAAATGCCTAGTATATCCTACTTTGTGAATGATCTTTTAAATGTATATAAAAAACATTTTTTAAATGATTTAAATTACTCCTTTTTAATTTTCCAGTTTGATTGAGATATAACTGACATAACATCATATAAGTTTCAGGTATACAGCATAATGATTTGATATACGTGTATATTGCAAAATAATTAGCATGGTAAGTTTAGATAACATGCATCACCTCACAGTTACAATTTTTTTCTTGTGATGAGAACGTCTAAGATCTACTCTCAACAACTTCCAGATGTACAACATGGTATTGTCAGCTAAAGTCACCATGCTGTACAATACATCCCCAGAATATACAAAGGTGGTCAAAAGTTAAAACTTCCAGTTTTATTTATCTTATAACTGGAAGTTTCAACTTTTGACCTTCACACATTGTCCATCTCCCACCCCCCTGCCTCTGGGGGGGTACTTCATATTTGTACTGTATGAAGTACAGTACAAATACTGTACTTCATACAGTATTTGTCTTGCTCTGACATTTCACTTAGCATAATGCCCTCAAGGTTCATTCATGTTGTCACAAATGACAAGATTTTCATCTTTTTGTGGCTGAACAATATCCCTGAGTGTGTGTGCATGTGTGTGTGTCACATTTTCTTTACCCATTCATTCATTGATGGATATTCTTTCCATGTCTTGGTTATTGTAAATAATATTAAAATGAACATGGGGGTGCAGATGTCTTTCAAGGTAATGATTTCAATTCTTTTGAATAAACACCCAGAATTGGGATTGCTCAATCATACGGTAGTTCTATTTTTAATTTTTTGTGGACCTCTATACTGTTTTCCACAGTAGCTACACCAATTTACATTGCCACCAACAGTGTACAGGGTTCCCTTTTCTCCAGATCCTCACCAACACTTGTCTTTTTGATGACAGCCACTCTAATAGGCATGAGGTGATAGCTCATTATGTACTATGAATTTGGGCTGCAAAGTGGCATAAAGGTCTCACTGTAATTATGGATTGTTTGGTAGTTTAAAAAACCCTCACCTATCACAAATATCCTAGGCAGAGAATTTTCCTCCTAGCTTTTGATGTACGTTGGAGGAGGTTTTATCTAGTTCACACTTACATTGTGTTTGTAGCCCTTTGGGATCCCAGAAATGTAGGGATCTATTATTGGGTGTCCCTACCTGGGAATCCCCTAAGATTTGTGTCCTAAATCATGAGGCCTACATGGCAGTGAAAATAAATCCTCAATTTACTAACGTTTGGTCAGTTTTCTCAGAGTAAAAGCCTGATTCATTGCACATCTCACCTTTCTGATTTCTCTTTTTCTTTTCTTTTAAGTTTTATCTTGTAATGGTTTCCCCTTTTTTTTCTTGTTAGCTCATTAAAAGCTCTAAAATCTGATCTTTACAAAAAGTTTAATCTGGAATTTTATTGTATTTGATGGGTCAGTTGTGGTGTAAAACTCACAGCAATTCTAGAGAGGGATTTCTGAAATGATATTCTAAGGAGTTGTATCTCCACCATTTCAGTTTCACATTCCAGACGAATATCCAGAACTAACAGAAAAGATTGCTAAGCTCTAGTTGCAATTTAAAAAAAGAAAGAAAAAAGAAAAACTGTAATTGTGCTATAAGATTGTCAAATTCCACGGAAATAAAGTGTGAGGAAGGAAACAACCAGCCCTTTAGCTAGGGTCTTGAATCCCAGAGGCTTGGACTGGAAGATGTCTGTGACATCATTGTTTCCTGGGTTGAGAAATGGCATTTCTGAGGAAGCATAGAACCAAACAAAGGAGAAACACTCAAAATGTCCATTCTGAGGTCATAAAGGACTCAGAAGATCCAGGCAAGATGGGAGTGAAGAGGAAGATAGTGGGGAAGGTTTGCAGCTGGGAGCGTGACATCTAGTCAGGAGAATTTCCTACAACAATAAGTAAGCACAGAGATAGTAAGGAATACAGGACTTAAACATTGGCTTCCTGATGTGAACACTACTGCTTCTAACACCACATTGCACCATGTTATGAAGAATGGTGGAAAACTGTAAGAGTTTTCTATATCACACTATGTGATCCTTAAAAACCTTGCATTCTGCAAAAACCCCCCTGTAACGGGAGAATGTATTGGGCCAGACCACTAAAAACGTATCTTTTAAACCACAACCTACAAAAAATTAACAATAATTCTGATTAACATACTAATCTCATTTAAAAGAATTAGCTTAAAAATTAATAGAAGAGCTATAATTGGAGGAGCTTCAAGATGGCGGAAGAGTAAGATGTGGAGATCACCTTCCTCCCCACATATACATCAGAAATACATCTACACGTGGAACAACTCCTACAGAACACCTACTGAAGGCTGGCAGAAGACCTCAGACTTCCCAAAAGGCAAGAAACTCCCCACGTACCTGAGTAGGGCAAAAGAAAAAAGAATAAACACAGACAAAAGAATAGGGATGGGACCTGCACCAGTGGGAGAGAGCTGTGAAGGAGGAAAGGTTTCCACGCACTAGGAAGTCCCTTCGCGGGTGGAGACTGCAGGTGGCAGAGGTGGAGAAGCTTCGGAGCCACAGAGGAGAGCACAGCAACAGGGGTGTGGAGGGCAAAGCAGAGAGATTCCTGAACAGAGGATTGGTGCCAACCAGCACTCACCAGCCCGAGAGGCTGGTCTGCTCACCCACTGTGGCGGACAGGGGCTGGGAGCTGAGGCTCAGGCTTCAGTTGAATCGAAGGGAGAGGACAGGGGTTGGCAGCGTGAACACAGCCTGAAGGAGCTAGTGCACCACGGCTAACCGGGAGGGAGTCCTGGAAAAGTCTGGACCTGCCGAAGAGGCAACAGACATATTCTTCCCTCTTTGTTTCCTGGTGTGTGAGGAGAAGGGATTAAGAGTGCTGCTTAAAGGAGCTCCAGAAACGGGCACGAGCCGCGGCTAAAAGCACGAACACCAGAGACGGTCATGAGATGCTAAGGCTGCTACTGCAGCCACCAAGAAGCCTGTGTGCAAGCACAGGTCACTATCCACACATCCCCTCCTGAGAGCCTGTGCAGCCTGCCACTGCCAGGGGACAATGATCCAGGGACAACTTTTCCGGGAGAATGAATGGCGAGCCTCAGGTGGGTGAAACGTCACAGCGGCCTCTGCTGCTGCAGGCTCGCCCCGCATCCGTACCCCTCCCTCCTCCCAGCCTGAATGGGCCAGAGCCCCCGAATCAGCTGCTCCTTTAACCCTGTCCTATCTGAACGAAGAACAGACGCCCTCAGGCGACCTACTCCCAGAGGCGGTCCAACTCCAAAGCTGAACCCCTGGAGCTGTGCGAACAAAGAGAAAGGGAAATTTCTCCCAGCAGCCTCAGAAGCAGGGGATTAAAGCTCCACAATCAATTTGATGTGCCTTGCATCTGTGGAATACCTGAATAGAAAATGAATCATCCCAAATTGAGGAGGTGGACTTTGGGAGCAAAGATATATTATTTTTCCCCTTTTTCTCTTTTTGTGAGTGTGTATGTGTACGCTTCTGTGTGTGATTTTGTCTGTATAACTTTGCTTTCACAACTTGCCCTAGGGTTCTGTCCGTCCATTTTGTTTTTCTTTGTTTTTTTTAATTTTTAAATTTTTTTCTTAATTATTTTTTATTTTAATAACTTTATTTTATTTTATCCTCTTTCTTTCTTTCTATCTATTGTTTCTCCTTTTTATTCTGAGCTGTGTGGATGAAATGTTCTTGGTACTTCAGCCAGGAGTCAGTGTTGTGCCTCTGAGGTGGGAGAGCCAACTTCAGGACACTGGTCCACAGGACACCTCCCTGCGCCACATAATATCAAACAGCAAAAATCTCTCAGAGATCTTCATCTCAATGCAAAGACCCAGCTTCACTCAACAACAAGCAGGCTACAATGCTGGACAGCCTATGACAAACAACTATCAAGAAAAGAACACAGCTCCATCCATTAGAAGAGAGGCTGCCTAAAATCATAATAAGGCCACAGACACCCCAAAACACACCACCAGACATGGACCTGTGCACCAGAACGACAAGATCCAGCCTCATCCACCAGAACACAGGCACTAGTCCCCTCCACCAGGAAGCCTGCACAAGCCACTGAACCAACCTTAGCCACTGGGGACAGACACCAAAAACAATTGAAACTATGAACCTGCAGCCTGCGAAAATGAGACCACAAACACAGTAATTTAAGCAACATGAGAAGACAGAAAAACACACAGCAGATGAAGGAGCAAGATAAAAACCCACCAGACCTAACAAATGAAGAGGAATTAGGCAGTCTACCTGAAAAAGAATTCAGAATAATGATAGTAAAGATGATCCAAAATCTTGGAAATAGAATAGAGAAAATACAAGAAACGTTTAACAAGGACCTAGAAGAACTAAAGAGCAAACAAACAATGATGAAAAACACAATAAATGAAATTTAAAATTAACTAGAAGGGATCAATAGCAGAATATCTGAGGAAGAAGAACGGATAAGTGACCTGGAAGATAAAATAGTGGAAATAATTACTGCAGAGCAGAAAAAAAAAAAAAAAAAGAATGAAAAGAATTGAGGACAGTCTCAGAGACCTCTGGGATAACATTAAATGCACCAACATTTGAATTATAGGGGTCCCAGAAGAAGAGGAGAAAAAGAAAGGGACTGAGAAAATATTTGAAGAGATTATAGTTGAAAACTTCCCTAATATGGAAAAGGAAATAGTTAAATCCAGGAAGCACAGACAGTCCCATACAAGAAAAATCCAACGAGAAACAGGCCAAGAAACATATTAATCAAACTATCAAAAATTAAATACAAAGAAAACATACTAAAAGGAGCAAGGGAAAAACAACAAATGACACACAAGGGAATCCCCATAAGGTTAACAGCTGATCTTTCAGCAGAAACTCTGCAAGCCAGAAGGGACTGGTGGGACATATTTAAAGTGATGAAGGAGAAAAACCTACAACAAAGATTACTCTACCCAGCAAGGATCTCATTCAGATTTTATGAAGAAATTAAAAACTTTACAGCCAAGCAAAAGCTGAGAGAGTTCAGCACCACCAAACCAGCTTCACAACAAATGCTAAAGGAACTTCTCTAGGCAACAAACACAAGAGAAGGAAAAGACCTACAATAACAAACCCAAAACAATAAAGCAAATGAGAAAAGGAAATACATATCGATAATTACCTTAAATGTAAGTGGATTAAATGCTCCCACCAAAAGACACAGACTGGCTGAATGGATACAAATACAAGACCCATATATATGCTTTCTACAACAGACCAACTTCACACCTAGGGACCCATACAGATGGAAAGTGAGGGGATGGAAAAAGATATTCCATGCAAATGGTTATCAAAAGAAAACTGGAGTAACAATTCTCATATCAGACAAAATAGACTTTAAAATAAAGACTATTAGAAGAGACAAATGAGGACACTACACAATGATCAAGGGATCAATCTAAGAAGAAGATATAACTATTGTAAATATTTATGCACCCAGCATAGGAACACCTCAATACATAAGGCAAATACTAACAGCCATAAAAGGGGAAATTGACAGTAACACAATCATAGTAGGGGACTTTAACACCCCACTTTCACCAATGGACAGGTCATCCAAAATGAAAATAACGAAACACAAGCTGTAAATGATACATCAAACAAGATGGAATTAATTGATATTTATAGGACATTCCATCCAAAAACAACAGAATACACATTGTTCTCAAGTGCTTATGGAACATTATCCAGGATAGATCATATCTTGGGTCACAAATCAAGCCTTGGTAAATTTAAGAAAATTGAAATACTATCAAGTATCTTTTCCAAAAACAATGATATGAGACTAGATATCAATTACATGGAAAGATCTGTAAAAAATACAAACACATGGAGGCTAAGCAAGACACTACTTAAGAACCAAGTGATCACTGAAGAAATTAAAGAGGAAATAAAAAATTACCTAGAAACAAATGACAATGGAGACACGATGACCCAAAACCTATGGGATGCAGCAAAATCAGTTCTAAGAGGGAAGTTTATAGCAATAAAATCCTACCTTAAGGAACAGGAATCACCTCAAATAAACAACCTAACCTTGCACCTAAAGAAATTAGAGAAAGGAACACACAAAAAAAGACAAAGTTAGCAGAAGGAAAGAAATCATAAAGATCAGACCACAAATAAATGAAAAAGAAATGAAGGGAATGATAGCAAACATCAATAAAACTAAAAGCTGGTTCTTTCAGAAGATAAAAAAAAAAATGATAAACCACTAACCAGACACATCAAGAAAAAAAGGAAGAAGACTCAAATCAATAGCATTAGAAATGAAAAAGGAGAAGTAACAACTGACACTACAGAAATACAAAGGATCATGAGAGATTACTACAAACAACTCTATGCCAATAAAACGGACACTCTGGAAGAAACAGAAGAATTCTAAGAAATGCACAACTTGTTGAGACTGAACCAGGAAGAAATAGAAATTATGAACAGACCAATCACAAGCACTGAAATTGAAAGTGTGATTAAAAATCTTCCAACAAACAAAAGCCCAGGACCAGATGGCTTCATAGGCAAATTCTATGAAACCTTTAGAGAAGAGCTAACACCTATCCTTCTCAAATTCTTCCAAAATGTAGCAGAGGGAGGAACACCCCCAAACTCATTCTACGAGGGCACCATCACTCTGATACCAAAACCAAAGATGTCACAAAGCAAGAAAACTATAGGCCAATATCACTGATGAACATAGATGCAAAAACCTCAACAAAATGCTAGCAAACAGAATCCAACAGCACATTAAGAGGATCATACACAATGATCAAGTGGGGTTTATTCCAGGAATGCAAGGATTCTTCAATATACGCAAATCAACCAATGTGATACACCAAATTGAAGGAGAAAAATCATATGATCATCTCATTAGATGCAGTGAAAGCTTTTGACAAAATTCAGCACCCATTTATGATAAAAACCCTCCGGTAAGTAGGCAGAGAGGGAACTTTCCTCAACATAATAAAGGCCATATATGACAAGCCCACAGCCAACATCATCCTCAATGGTGAAAAACTGAAACCATTTCCACTAAGATCAGGAACAAGACAAGGTTGCCCACTCTCACTACTCTTATTCAATATAGTTTTGGAAGTTTTAGCCACAGCAATCAGAAAAGAAAAGGAAATAAAAGGAATTGAAATCAGAAAAGAAGAAGTAAAGCTGTCAATGTTTGCAGATGACATGATACTATACATAGAGAATCCTAAAGATGCTACCAGAAAACTACTAGAGCTAATCAATGAACTTGGTAAAGTTGCAGGATACAAAATTAATGCACAGAGATCTCTGTCATTCCTATACACTAATGATGAAAAATCTGAAAGTGAAATCAAGAAATCATTCCCATTGACCACTGCAACAAAAAGAATAAAATATCTAGGAATAAACCTACCTAAGGAGACAAAAGACCTGTATGCAGAAAATTAAAAGACACTGATGAAAGAAATTAAAATGATACAAATAGATGGAGAGATATACCATATTCTTGGATTGGAAGAATCAACATGTGAAAGTGTTGATTGTCACTACCCAAAGCAATCTACAGATTCAATGCAATCCCTATCAAACTACCACTGGCATTTTTCACAGAACTAGAACAAAAGATTTCATAATTTGTATGGAAACACAAAAGACCCCGAATAGCCAAAGCAATCTTGAGAACGAAAAACGGAGCTGGAGGAATCAGCCTCCCTGACTTCAGACTATACTACAAAGCTACAGTAATCAAGACAGTATGGTACTTGCACAAAAACAGAAAGATAGATCAATGGAACAGGATAGAAAGCCCAGAGATAAACCCATGCACATATGGTCACCTTATCTTTAATAAAGGTGGCAGGAATGTACAGTGGAGAAAGGACAGCTTCTTCAATAAGTGGTGCTGGGAAAATTGGACAGGTACATGTAAAAGTATGAGATTAGATCACTCCCTAACACCATACACAAAAATAAGCTCAAAATGGATTAAAGACCTAAATATAAGGCCAGAAACTATCAAACTCTTAGAGGAAAACATAGGCAGAACACTCTATGACATAAATCACAGCAAGATCCTTTTTGACCCATCTCCTAGAGAAATGGAAATAAAAACAAAAGTAAACAAATGGGACCTAATGAAACTTCAAGGCTTTTGCACAGCAAAGGAAACCATAAACAAGACAAAAAGACAACCCTCAGAATGGAAGAAAATATTTGCAAATGAAGCAACTGACAAATGATTAATCTCCAAAATTTCAAAGCAGCTCATGCAACTCAATAACAAAAAAGAAACAACCCAATCCAAAAGTGGGCAGAAGACCTAAATAGACATTTCTCCAAAGAAGATAGACAGACTGCCAACAAACACATGAATGAATGTTCAACATCATTAATCATTAGAGAAATGCAAATCAAAACCACAATGAGATATCATCTCACACAAGTCAGAATGGCCATCATCAAAAAATCTAGAAACAATAAATGCTGGAGAGGGTGTGGAGAAAAGGGAACACTCCTGCACTGCTGGTGGGAATGTGAATTGGTACAGCCACTATGGAGAACAGTATGGAGGTTCCTTAAAAAACTACAAATAGAACTACCATATGACCCAGCAATCCCACTACTGGGCATATACCCTGAGAAAACCATAATTCAAAAAGAGTCATGTACCAAAATGTTCATTGCATCTCTATTTATGATAGCCTGGAGATGGAGACAACCTAAGTGCCCATCATTCGATGAATGGATAAAGAAGAAGTGGCACATATATACAATGGAATATTACTCAGCCATAAAAAGAAACAAAATTGAGCTATTTGTAATGAGGTGGATAGACCTAGAGTCTGTCATACAGAGTGAAGTAAGTCAGAAAGCGAAAGACAAATACCGTACGCTAACACATATATATGGAATTTAAGAAAAAAAATGTCATGAAGAACCTAGGGGTAAGACAGGAATAAAGACACAGACCTACTGGAAAATGGACTTGAGGATATGGGGAAGGGGAAGGGTGAGCTGTGACAAGCGAGAGAGAGGCATGGACATATATACACTGCGAAACTTAATGTAGATAGCTAGTGGGAAGCAGCCGCATAGCACAGGGATATCAGCTCGGTGCTTTGTGAGTGCCTGGAGGGGTGGGATAGGGAAGATTGGAGAGAGGGAGACGCAAGAAGTAAGAGATATGGGAACATGTGTCTATGTGTAACTGATTCAATTTGTGATAAAGCAGAAACTAACACACCATTGTAAAGCAATTATACCCCAATAAAGGTGTTAAAAAAAAAGAAATCTTCCAACAAACAAAAGCCCAGGACCAGATGGCTTCATAGGCAAATTCTATGAAACCTTTAGAGAAGAGCTAACACCTATCCTTCTCAAATTCTTCCAAAATGTAGCAGAGGGAGGAACACCCCCAAACTCATTCTACGAGGGCACCATCACCCTGATACCAAAACCAGACAAAGATGTCACAAAGAAAGAAAACAACAGGCCAATATCACTGATGAACATAGCTGCAAAAATCCTCAACAAAATGCTAGCAAACAGAATCCAACAGCACATTAAGAGAATCACACACAATGATCAAGTGGGGTTTATTCCAGGAATGCAAGGATTCTTCAATATACGCTCATCAACCAACGTGATACACCAAATTGAAGGAGAAAAACCATATGATCATCTCATTAGATGCAGAGAAATCTTTTGACAAAATTCAACACCAATTTATGATAAAAACCCTGCAGAAAATAGGTATAGAAGGAACTTTCCTCAACATATAAAGGCCATATATGACACAGCCAACATCGTCCTCAATGGTGAAAAACTGAAAACATTGCCACTAAGATCAGGAACAAGACAAGGTTGCCCACTCTCACCACTCTTATTCAACATAGTTTTGAAAGTTTTAGCCACAGCAGTCAGAGAAGAAAAAGAAATAGAAGGGAGCCAAATTGGAAAAGAAGTAAAGCTGTCACTGTTTAAGGTGACATGATACTATACATAGAGAATCCTAAAGATGCTACCGGAAAACTACTAGAGCTAATCAATGAATTTGGTAAAGTTGCAGGATACAAAATTAATGCACAGAAATCTCTGGCATTCCTATACACTAATGATGAAAAATCTGAAAGTGGAATTAAGAAAACATTCCCATTTACCACTGCAACAAAAAGAATAAAATATCTGTGAATAAACCTACATATGGAGACAAAAGACCTGTATGCAGATAATTATAAGACACTGATGAAAGAAATTAAAATGATACAAATAGATGGAGAGATATACAAATAGATGGAGAGATTCTTGGATTGGAAGAATCAACATTGTGAAAATGACTGTACTACCCAAAGCAATCTACAGATTCAATGCAATCCCTATCCAACTACCCCTGGCATTTTTCACAGAAGTAGAACAAAAAATTTCACAATTTGTATGGAAACACAAAAGACCCCGAATAGCCAAAGCAATCTTGAGAACGAAAAATGAAGCTGGAGGAATCAGACTCCCTGACTTCAGACTACAGTACAATGCTACATTAATCAAGACAGTGTGGTACTGGCACAATAACAGAAATACAGATCAATGGAACAGCATAGAAAGCCCAGAGGTAAACCCACACACACATGGTCACCTTATATTTGATACAGGAGGCAAGAATATACAGTGGAGAAAAGACAGCCTATTCAATAAGTGGTGCTGGGAAAACTGGACAGCTATGTGTAAAAGTATGAAATTAGGGCTTCCCTGGTGGCGCAGTGTTTGAGAGTCCACCTGCCGATGCAGGGGACACAGGTTCGTGCCCCTGTCCGGGAAGAACCCACATGTCACGGAGTGGCTAGTCCCATGAGCCATGGCCACTGAGCCTGTGCGTCCGGAGCCTGTGCCCTGCAACGGGAGAGGCCACAACAGTGAGAGGCCCATGTACCGTAAAAAAAGAAAAGTATGAAATTAGAACACTCCCTAACACCATACGCAAAAATAAACTCTAAATAGATTAAAGACCTAAATGTAAGGCCAGACACTATCAAAAGATGAAAACATAGGCAGAACACTCTATAACATAAATCACAGCAAGATCCTTTTTGACCCACCTCCTAGAGAAATGGAAATAAAAACAAAAATAAAGAAATGGGACCTAACGAATCTTAAAAGCTTTTGCACAGCAAAGGAAACCACAAGCAAGATGAAAAGAAAACCCTCAGAATGGGAGAAAATATTTGCAAATGAAGCAACTGACAAATGATTAATCTCCAAAATTTCAAAGCAGCTCATGCAGCTCAATATCGTAAAAACAAACAACCCAATCCAAAAACGGGCAGAAGACCTAAACAGACATTTCTCCAAAAAGATATACAGATTGCCAACAAACACATGAAAGAATGCTCAACATCATTAATCATTAGAGAAATGCAAATCAAAACTACAATGAGATATCATCTCACACCGGTCAGAATGGCCATCATCAAAAAATCTACAAACAATATATGCTGGAGAGGGTGTGGAGAAAAGAGAACACTCTTTCACTGTTGTTGGGAATGTAAATTGATACAACCACTATGGAGAACAGTATGGAGGTTCCTTAAAAGACTAAAGATAGAACTACCATACGACCCAGCAATCCCACTACTGGGCATATACCCTGAGAAAACCATAATTCAAAAAGAGTCATGTACCAAAATGTTCATTGCAGCTCTATTTACAATAGCCAGGACATGGAAGAAACCTAAGTGTCCATCAACAGATGAATGGATAAAGAAGATGTGGCACATATATACAATGGAATATTACTCAGTCATAAAAAGAAACGAAATTGAGTTATTTGTAGTGAGGTGGATGAACCTAGAGTCTGTCATACAGAGTGAAGTAAGTCAGAAAGAGAAAAACAAATACCATATGCTAACACATATATATGGAATCTAAGAAAAAAGAAAAGGTCATGAAGAGACTGGGGCAAAACATGAATAAAGACACAGACCTACTAGAGCATGGACTTGAGGATATGGGGAGGGGGAAGGGTAAGCTGTGACAAAGTGAGATAGTGACATGGACATATATACACTACTAAACGTAAAATAGATAGCTAGTGAGAAGCAGCCGCGTAGCACAGGGAGATCAGCTCGGTGGTTTGTGACCACCTAGAGTGGTGGGATAGGGAGGGTGTGAGGGAGGGGGATGCAAGAGGGAAGAGATATGGGAACATATGTATATGTATAACCGATTCACTTTGTTATAAAGCAGAAACTAACACACTATTTTAAAACAATTGTACTCCAATAAAGATGTTAAAAAAAGATAATTTGATGGAGCTAGTAAAAGAAAGAAAATGTGTACTGTGAGTTGAATACATAAGCAATAAAATATTATAGAATTGAAATAAAAAAGAAGACCTATAATTGATAAAATTTTACTGAAAAAGAACATGTGAAGGTAGTCTGATGGAAACAGGTGTAAGGAACAGCTAAGGGTGTGGAGTTATGGAGCAGAGGCAAAGAGATAATTTCATTATCAGGAGATTCAGGTGCAAAGCAGCTGCTTTTGGTTTTGCACAACATGCAACGATCTAGAGATGGATGTCTCTGGCTCATTGATTTGTGCTGGTTTCTTAGAGCACTATAAGCCCATCTAACAATGGCCAAACTCTGCTAGAAGGAGGACTTCAGGGAACAGATGCTCCGTAGAGCATGTATCCCGCACAGTTTGCTGTGTCCACATTTTTTAGTGTCTGTAATGCTCAATTGCTATGACTAGGTGACACAAAACAATAAAGTGCTCAGGACAATCACATACAAACTGAAGCACCTCGAGTTTATAATGAGAGTCTCTTATTTACTAATCATGTAGGAGCTAATTTTCTTTACAAAAACAATTCTGTAGCAAAACAGATAGTACTTTATTAAAAATGCAAGCCCTATGATTTTCTAGGCACGTCTCTTTAAAAGTAGGCCTTGAAATAAAATAGGAGTTAATAAATACCCAGTACGTATCTGTATTGCTATCTTACAAACTTAGCACATGTATTAATAATATTTATTTTCTTTTATCTTTCTCCTTTACGAAATCTGAGGTTCTTGAGTATGGAGTCATGTGACAATCTTCTTGGTGTTCCACTACCTCTCACAGAGCCAGGCAGAGGTATTTAGTAAAATGTTTGCAGAATGAACACATGTATGATCACATATATGGTTGACTGAACGGGCAGCCTGTGCCCCCCACCCAGACACAAACCTCTGTGTGGGATGGTGGTGGAGGTTGTGCAGGTGGTTCCCTCCACGGTACAATTCCAAGGGTGCCCTTATTTGTAGAGCAGCTACTCTGTGCCATATTGTAATGTAGACACACTATCTTCAATTGCCTCCACGGACATGGACCTTCAAGTTTTAGGACATTGAGCTTAAAAAGAGGCAAAGTGACTTGTCTCTGTCCCATGGTGGTGAGAAGCAGAGCTGAGAACCTCTCTCTAGTCTGCCTGGCAGCAAAGTCTCCCCAGTCTTTATTGCCCACTTGGACTCACTCTTAAACAATCTTTGGTTTCTCTGCCAATGATCTCCACTTAATAGGTGGCTACATAAATACTTTAAAGAGTGAGGCAAGACCATGTAGTGAAAAGAAAACAAAATGTGAAGACAAAAGTGGGTTTGAATGCCAGGAATTCTTCCAAACTGTGTGTGTGTGTATGTGTGTGTGTGTGTAAACTTGAAGAACTTTACATATACATGTACATTTATATATGTACACATACATTTATGTATATGTACACAAATACTCATTTGTGTACAAATATATGTATACATATATTTATATGTGTGTGACTTATATGCATATTATTCATGTGTGTGAATACATGTACACGTATTACACATATTATTTATATATGTAATGTATATATGTATATTTACATAATATATACAAATTTCCCCCACCCTCTTCTCTGAGGGAGATATTATTGTTTCTTTTCCATGGGTTCCTCCCATAAAAAAGTCATTGGGTCAGGATTCAACCCCAAACCTCTCTACCCTTGAGTGTGCTCTTTGAACTTTACTACAGGGCCTTTCTGGAGGCATCCACCACACCGACATTCCCGTGAGCGCCCTGTTGCTGGGTGGCTGCATCCTGGCACATGTCTAGTTTCCTGTGTTTCCTCTAGAACACATCACTATCAACTTCAATCGCACTAGTCAGCAGAGAAATGGAAGCAAACTGGGTCTATACGTTCTCATTCGGCTTCATTCTCATGATTTCCCAGCTGGCTGAATGACAGTGATAACTCAAGTGTTTTCTAGTTTGTTTGTTTAATTAAGAGTCTTAAATGGTGAATGGTATCATCACAGTCATGATATGTTCAACTTAAAACATAGTTCAAAAGCAGTATCATGATAGGATTAGTAAATCATAAGCCCAGCCCCGAGCCTAAATTGACAACATACAAAGAGAAATGAAGAGTGAGGACTGTATTCACGGGCAACACTGACAGGTTTCCTGTATTGAAACAGTTTGATACTGTTCACATGGAAAAAGTGAAGCTCTTCCGCCTGTTACCAACAGTTCTAATCGGAAGTGATGGTGTTGAGTCATGTGCAGTGACATTGCAGGGTTTTAACGCCAGCCCAGAAAATCTACAATGCTGTGTGCTGGAAAGGAAATCAATAATGGCCATGATGGCATTCGATTTCAAGCAAGACACCAATATTGTAAACAGGTACCAAAGTCAACATGTTCTTATAGAATAGGCTGACTTCCCAACCCCTTCCTTACTGGTCATGTTATCCCCTGACCTGGAGGTAAAACATGAACCAGAGATGATACCAAATGTGTCAGAAGATTTATCCCTGATTTCTGAGGCCCAACAGGGGACTAGACATGCAGGTGCATCACATCTATACAACTTACACGGGATTGTGCACACACTCAGCTCTTCCCCACATAAGGCTCCAATCTTCCCAACAGTGTCTCACACTCCATGGTCCAGTTCTCCTTCTTTTCTTTCAGACCCTCCAGTGGGTCATGCTCTCTTTTACCTTCATGCCTTTACATACATTCTTCCCTATGTCTGGAATTCTCTCCCTGTATGCTTTTCCTGGCCACCTCCACAGCAGAAACCTTCTTTCTGGAAGCTGTCACTCCCTCTGGAGTTTATTTCTGGCCTACTGAGCTGGATTTCATGCATTCCTCCTCTGGAGTCTCAAGGCCCTGTCTTTCTTTTAATCCCGTGTTATCTGTATTCATTCTCCAGGGCTGCCAAAGCAAACGACCACACACTTGGTAACTTAACAGAAATTTATTCTCACAGTTTTCGAGGTTGAAAGTCCAAAATCGAGGTGTGGATGGGATCACACTCTTCCTGAGGGTTCTGGGGAGGACAGAATGCTCCCTCATCCCTCCCAGCTTCTGGTGGTTAGTGGCAATCCTTGGCATTCCTTGACTTGTGGACACATCAGTCTGCTATCTGCCTTCATGATCACAGGAGTTCTCCCCCTGTGAGTCTTCATATTGTCTTCTCTCTGTGTATGTCTCTGTGTCCACAGTTCCTTTTCCTTATAAGCACACCAGTCATTAGATTAGGGCCCACTCCAATCCAGTAAGACCACAACTCAACTTGATTACATCTGCAAAGACTCTATTTCCAAATAAAATCACATTTTGAGTCTCTGGGTAGACATGAGTATTAGGGGGAGAGTATTCAATCCAGTAAACTATCAATATTATATTTTCTTATTCATTTGCCCTGCTCTACAAGACCATACTCTCTGCTAGGGTGGGATTGGGGTTTACTACACTCATTATGGTAACAAATGTGCCTACAACTCTTGGTACATCCGATGTGTTCAGTCAATGGTGACTGAATGAATAAATAAATGGATCCCAATCCCAATCAAGGCAATGTCTCTGAATAGGAAGTTATCACACACTGGACCTCAAGAATCATACATAATTCAGTGATTCTGATGAGGTATCCTAAGTGCAAACCCCAAGTCCAGGAGGTCAGGGGGGAAGCAGCACAGAGAAATGCAGCAAAGACCAGAGATCAGGTGAAAATTGGATCAAAATGGAAATACCTGAGTATGCAGTAAAGGCTTAGCTCAGCAGGCGTGGTTTGCTCAAACCCTGCAAGAGGTAAAGTTTGTTCAGGATTGGCCCTTATCCACCTCCTCAGAGGTAACCTCTAAGCCCTTGGAATGTGCTACCTGGTGAGAGATAGCATACCTGTTTTTTGATGCCTCAAACCCTGGGCCGTGTTGTATCAGTTTTATCTCTCCTGGGGCTGGAGACTGAGTAGCCAACGTCAGCCCTGTGAGCACTGCTTGCCTATGTGATTTACCTTCAATTAAAAAGTCCAATACCAAGGCTGGGGTGAGCTTCCCTAGTAGGAACACTTTGTCTTGTGGTCACGTATCACTGCTAGGAGAATTAAGTGTGTTGCTGTTCAACTGCACTGAGAGAGAGAGCCTAGAAGCTTGTGTCTGGCTTCTCCGGGATGTTGATTCATGCATCTTTCCCTTTGTGGATTTTAATCGGTGTCCTTTCCCTGTAAAAAAACCAAACCAAACCAAAACAAAACAAAATCATGAATATAGTGGCTTTCTCAGTTCTATGAGTCCTAGCGAATTACTAGGCCTGAGGATGGTCATGGGGACCTGTGACACAGTGAGGAGCAGCCAAGTATGCCTAGGAGAGATGATTATAAAGAACATGATGCTTGGCACATACTAGGTGCCCAATAATATATTAGTTGCATGAGTGAATATCTATAGTGCATTCATAGGTCTCCTTTCCTGATATTGGGGGATGACTTGAGGTTTCTCTCAGACTGATATCAAGGTCTGGGCTCAGGGATAGCCCCACCCCTGCCTTCCTCCAGGCTGCTACAGGCACCTCTCCATGTTCCCTTCCCTGTGACCTCTTCTCTGCAAAAACTGTTTCTCACACCTTTAAGCTTCTTGAGAGCAGGGGCCACGGCATCTCCTGCTGGACCCGCCTAGAGCTGCATTGGGCAGAGAGGGCAGTGTGGGGTAGGGGGATGGGGGGTGGAGCTGGCCTGTTTGCAGGCAGATCTCTGTTTGCCTTTTCCCTGATCCATCTGTAATGGGGGTGGGCAGCCCCTGTGGGAGCCCTGGAGGGGGAGCAGAGGGAAAGAGAAGAAGACACTATCCACCTTGTGTGGGTGCTAAGATGATCAGCAGAAGTGGCTTTGGCTCTCAAAGGGAACCCTGGCCGCTGGGCTCCAGCAACACACCTCCTTCCTTAGTCCCTTCAGGCTACAGGTGGAGGCAATTTCTTGCACCATAAATCTCTGGGCTGCCTTGCCTCCCAGGTTGCAGGAGGAGTTTAAAACTCAGAGTGGCTTCTCCTTTACTGTCGGGCCCTGGCTGACACAACGTGCAGGTCTAGGCCTGCAGCACCTCTGGATATCCTGATCGTGTGGACTATAGGCATCAGGACAATGGCGGGGTTAGTGCATCCTAAGTATATCACCCAGGAGAGGGAACATAGTTAGTCACAGGTGGATTTCATGCTGCAGATGATAGGGAATTGGCCAAGGACAACTTTTCATCAATTCCTACCACTCTAAAGATTATCACTGCACATTCCAGCAGTAAAGTCAGGCATCTGGATGAGGAGAACCTGAGAGCCTGTGTCTCGTGTGGTGACTGTGGCTGTGCTGACGTAGCTAAGCTGGAACCACAGCCCTCAGATTCCACTCCCTGTATGACTCCCAGTTAGTGTTGCCCTCAAGGGACATTCTGTAGGCATATCCTTATGCTCTGAAGCTGGGGACAATGTGTGCAGCTCACACATGCTGTTACCAGTCTGCTGGCATACCTGGCTGGCAGGGATCAGCATTTGGACCCATGCAATGTCTCTGGTCTCCACTGGGTCTCTTCCTTCAGCTTCTCCAAAGTCTGGGCCAGGTGCATGGCTAACTCTATGGCAAAGGGAGCCGGGTTCCCTTGCAGGTCGCCCACAGCATTGGTGGGAGTTGTAGAGGCAGACCTGCATTCCAGTGTGCCCTTCCAGTCCCAGTTTCTCTTGACCTTGTCTACACCCAGTTTCTTGTTTTTCTACCACTGCCCTGTTGGGCTGACCTATAGGTGGGCAGCCTCAGGTCAATACCGGATGCAGTAGCCTGTGCAGACTACCCCTCCAGCCCCACACTGTGTAAGCTTTAGTTCCTATAGTAAATCCCTTATTCTACACCACAGATAGTATATTTGCTTCACGGATGCAAGCCTCTGATGCAGGATGAAAAAATGTTTAATTAGGAGGGAGTGGAGGGCATGTGCATGGAAGAAGGAGTAAACTGCAGGGAGAGGAGTGATCAGATCCAAGCCAGGACAGCTCCCAGGGATGTGTGTGGTGAGGAGTGTGACAATGTCCACCTCAAGTTTCTCTTTGTGCCCTGGTCCAGAACACAACTCTGTTTCTCCAGAGAGTTCCCCGGGAGCTGCGCCCCTGTCAGGAGGGCCTGCTCCTCTTGATTGACCTAGGGCTTAAATGAAGCTCAGAAGGTGGAATCACAGTCGAAGAAGGGCTGTTGTGGAGTCAGAGCTCGAACCATAAGTTCTACTTAAGCTCAGAAATGACTCGGAGACCAGCGGGGCCCTATAATGGATGAGCTATGTCAGCCAGCCTGCTTTCCCACTGAAAACAGGCTCTGCTTGGAAGGCTGATTTATTTGTGTTTTATGGCTTATTTTGTGGTGAAGAAAAGTCAATAAAGGCGTTCATTTTCACATTTTAAATGTGCCAGGCAAAATCACAGCCTTCTCACATGTGCTTTAGGTGCTCCATTTTCAAAGGTGAATGGGTATGAATGAAATTAAACGTTGACTTGGAAATTACCAACAGGCTTTCCACTTGCTCAAGTTTTACTCCTTTACAGCAGCAAACTGGAGGGAGGTCTCTTATTTTCTGGAGCTTCAGCCTGCCTCTTAGTCACTGATGGTGTATGCTCTGTGGCCTTCAGCTCTGAGACTACTCTTCACCACTGTCACCTGGATGCAGGGAGCAGGACAGAGGGCCTATTCCTGGGCTCTGTATCCAGGAGTAGAGCTGAGACTCTAACCCAACGACCAGGAGACCAGCAGCACATTGAAGACTGGGCAGGACATGGTGTGATGTCCACAGAGACAACCTACCATGCCAGGGCCAGGAGTACTGTTACTTGGCTTCTACCCTAGCCCACCTGAAAAATGACGAGGCCAAGTGAGAGCAGTACCAGAAGAGGAGCTTGGAAGACAGTGGTCCTTTAGATTCCAAATGGTCTTGGAGGCAAGGAGAACGAGAACGCGGCAGTCTGAGAAGCCTCAGGAATTTCTACCTGGTGAAACTAGGTGGGTGGTAAAAACAAATATCATCTGTGTGCTCAATTAGACTTGAAAAGACTGTCTCTTGCATTATTTAATGTAATTGTTAAAATCACTTTACAAGTTAGGTCTTGGAAGAAAAGTAAACTCTATAGAAAATACAGTTTATAGGACATGTGGATGCCCAGGAGAAGTTTGGGTGCACATGTCCAGAAGGGTCAGGACATCAACGTCCACGCATGGCACATCCACGTAGTCCACTAGGGTCCAGACATCAGGATCTGGATGCTTGGGCAGACGTTGGGCTGGGGATGGACGTTTGGGGTTGTGAGTCTCTAAGCAATGTGAAAGTCACGGATGTGCTTGACTTCACCGGGAGAAAGGTTGCCAAGGGACCAAAAATGAGTGAAGCTGGGGTCTTATGTTCCTGATTTAATGTTCCTTTGAACAGAATGACACAGAACAGAAAATAGCTGAGTGAGAATTTGGATGGAGGGACTGGGAGAAGAGAAATTTCAGGAGACAGTGTGTCGGACACCTTACCTGGTGTCTGCCACAGAGTCGGGGGTGGGGGTCAAAGTACAGAGGGCTTCTTGCTTTTCCTCTGCCTTATCTGGAAAGAGGTGTGTTCCAAGTTTAGCCATGGGAAAAGCCAATTCCACATCAGTGGAGGGCATCAACAGTATCACGAGTTGGGTATTAATTTTATATTCACAAGTTGGAGGAACACAGAGATCCAGGAAACAATGACTCACAACAATACGGAAAATGAAGTATTGCCAGCCTGTGTGATCTCCCTCAAGACCCATGAAGCTGAGCCAAGTGTCACCTCACTGGGGGACAAGTAGCTCACTCTCTGCAGCCGGGCAAAGGCTACTCCTGGCACTCGGCTCGGAGGTGCAGGACTTGTGTTTATGGCAGACTGAGCAGATGTCCCTTTGCTGACCAAGTGCTGCATTTTACATCACACAAAGGATGGCACAATCCTCATCACTCCATTCACTCTGCTCACTGCCAGTTATACCTCATCCCATTCACCAAGACATAGGAAGTGACCAGCCATGGTGCACAGCTTCCTGGGAGAAGGGTATCAAGTTAAATACAAACTGGAAACTCTGATGTGTCTGAGTGCTGGGCCTATACCTCTTCATGTCCTCTCTTGGTCCAGAAAACCAAGGCCATGATGAGGCCAGGAGAAGATTCTCTCAATCACAAGGGCCTTTACCAAGACACCCGGGACTGAGCCAGGAGCAGCGCACACAAGCATGGCCCTTGACTTCAGAGTTGGAGGGGATTTGGGAGCATCCAAGTAAACAAGAGGAGGGATGGACAAGCCACATAGCTTGGCTGTTGAACCAAATAGATCTCTTCTCATTTAAGAATTGATAAATTACCAAAACAGTGCAGTTCCTAAAGTGACAAAACAAGGGATATGGGGAAAATATAAACTAGTGCATTTTAGAAAAATGTTCAGCTTTTCAATAGGGTAGAAGAATCTGAACAAAATTTTCTTAAGGGAAACAGATTGACCTTTTTAGGACCACAGGATGAGATGAAAGGGAAGGTGGGTAGAATCCTTAGGACTGCAAAGCAATGAATATGTGTTATCACAGAATATACCTTTGAGGGAGTATAAAGCAAACTTAGCACTTTAGACAACTCAATGATGTAGAATACATACCTGAGTAGCTTTTGCACAAGGAAGAGCTAAGGGACAAATGCATAGAAATGATGAGGGGGAAGATGAAAATCAAGTAGGGCAAAGGACATAAATGTGACCCAACAGTCAGGAGTCCTCCCAAAAGCAATCAAGGTAACCAGAGCAGTATCCTTTTTCCAAAATGACAAAAAGTCTGAGCATGAAAATTGAAAAGACCATTTTAATTTTAGACCCTGAACATATCTGAAAACATATTTGTATTAAAGATGTTTAGGAAAAAAAAAAGGAAAAACACTTTAGTCACTCAGGCAGAAAGAGGGAAACAGACAACTTAAAAGGGAACAAGACTGAGGCTGGCACTACCTTCCTTGCTCAACAAAGGCTGGAAAAAAAGGGGACACTGGCATGGGTTCTTATGCTGGTTCCAGGAGCGAAAGGCTGTACTAGGCTGGTTAGTTTTCATATGAAAGGCATTTTCAGATATGCAGGAGTTCAAATGATACTACCCAAGTCTCTTCCTGAAAAAAGTTATCTGGGGACCAGCTGCAACTGATTAAGCGATAAATGAGTAAACGGTTATTCCGAATCATCGGGGTGAAAGTCGCTGCTATGCTATGCAATTCCAATGCAGAACATTATTCTTGGCAAAGCAGACATCTAATGTAAAAAAAAAATTAATAGTAGCATTTTGAGGCTAACGTCTTACGTTATATTAATGAAGACTGCAAAGTACAGAGAGATCTCGGGGACTAAAACTCTGATAAATATCCTGTCTTACTTTGGGAGACTCAAAATATAGCATTTGATTTCTATCTTTGATAAGTATAGAATAGTAATCAAAAATATATTTGAAAACTTAATGGTAATCATCACTAATACTGATGATAATCATCACTAATACTGAAAACAAGACACATCTACTTCAAATCTCAGAAGGAAATAATGACAAAACTGCCATTATTAATTCATCAAAACATATAAAACAGTTGACAGAAGTCCAGACATTTTAATTTTCATAGTAAACATAAAGGAATCTAACTCTCTGAATCAAATACAGATTCTCAAATTGCTATAGCAAAACTGAAAATCCAATACCATGCATCTTACAAGAGGCATGATTAAAACAATATCATGGGATTGTTAAAAATAAAATTGGGCACTAAAACATAAGCTAAATGGAAACTAAAGGAAGTCACAGAAGTATAATTTAAGGCAAAGATATTTGGGAAGCACAAAAAGAGTCTTTTTATACTACAAGAAGATGCGAGTCACAGAATCTTTAACAGGCTTTAAATTTAGTGGCCCAAACACAGCTCTTCACTCCAGCATCAGCACCAAATCACATCACTTATCTTGGCTTAATAACAGTCCATCCGAGCACAATCACTTCATCACACACATATTTGATCATCTTTTCCAGTGACTACAAATGGGATTAATTTTGCTCTGAAAAGTGCTTGGTATTTGTAGGCTCAATTAAATTACTCTCTCAGATGAGCCCAACATACTGGATGTGCCCAGTGCCCTTTCTCGCTCACCTGCTTAAGAGACTGTGGTCCAGAATAGACCCGGAAAATGAAAGAATATGCAGAGCCCTGGGTCTTGCCTCAAACTCCCAGGTTCCATTAGAAACTCAGGAAGAGTGTTGGAATGAAAAGCAAATCAGATATTGACAACTGAGGCTGGGAAATAAGCTTCCTAAGTGTTCCTAACGTGGCTTCTCCTCACCTCCACCTCTTCTCTGCTTCTCCCTCTTCCTCTTCCTTTCTCTCCTTTTCCTCCTCCTTCTCCTCCTTCCCCTTCTCTTCCTCCTCATCCTCCTTCCTCTTTTCCTTCTTCAATTAAAACATGTATTTTCCAGGAAACTCTATACTGTGTGAAAGGGTCATGAGTGGAGGGAGAGACGGTGGAGTTTCTGTGGAACTGACAATTTTCTGTTTCTTGAATGGGTTCTGGTAACACTGGTATTTTAAGTTTGTTTCTTTTTACATTTACTAATTATATATGTACTTTCCACATTTATATTAGTCTTCCATATTTTTAAAAAGCAGTTCCATCATTTAGAAAATGGGTATTTCACATCAAAAACGGAAGCTCCAGCTTTTCTTAAATAAAATGGCAGGGCTGTTGAACTGAGCTAGAGTTTGGGGTAGCTTCTACCTTCACAAGGAACGTGGGCTCTCCTGCTCACCTGAGGCCCAACTGGTTAACTTTATTCCCTGATGTCCCCTGTGACCTCTGGAGTACAAACAGGGTCATTCCTCTGTGGTCAGCACAGGTCTGCTTCAGTGCCACCTCTCTCCCACCACTGTACACAAAATGTGTAACTGCTTTCTTTATCTTAAAAAGTGTGCCCCCGCCCCCCACCCCCCCATAAACAGAAGCTCTGTTTCCATATTTAGGACATTTTTGCCAACTTACTTAAAATGTGTCCCTTGCAATTTTTATTTATATCTGTACCAAACAACCAGACTTCTGTGTAACTTTGTTCTTCCATACTTGGAATGCATAGAAGTGCAATAGGTTTGCCAAATATAGTCTCCAACACAATAAATAACTCCAGTCTGTCCCCGAGAACACACTGGATTTGAGTTATCTATCCTGGTGGGCTTGTACCCTTCTTTCAGGCCCATTAAAAGTTATCACTTTAGAAGGAGCTTGAGAGTGTTGTCAGGGAGATAGAATGAGCAGGGATGTCTTCACCTTTTGTCTTCCTGGTTCAACATCTACCCCTGACACCACCTAGTACTTTTCTTGGCCTGCTTACGAGCTGACCACATTTCGAGGGAAGCCAGTCTCAGACATTACACATTGCCCAAGCACAGAAAAACAGCTCATCACAACAGCCTCTCTTGCTGGGCTCACAACTGAAAGGAGCAGCCACACCACCACGGACAGAACATCCACTGGTGATGAGGGCCAAGGCCTTTGATGTACTGCTCTCCGTGTTGTAGAAGGCTCCTCTTCACTTGTAAGAAAATTTCTTTCTGAGTTCTATGTGCAGGCGTGGTGTGTGTTGGATTCCAAAGCTTCTGAGCCTGTCTTTCGATGGTCTGACACCAGAAGGACTGGTGCCTGTGTGACAGTTTGAAGGGTCTGAGGAGTCTGGAGAGCTTACCAAGAAGGTGAGGCTGCCTGCGCATTGTTCACACAGATAGTCTCTGTGGTAAAAGAACATTTTGGCCTAAATGAATAAATCTCTTCTTTAACTGACAGGATTTGGAATAGTTACTTTGTAGTGTGGTACCCCAAATTTATCCAACTGAGCTGAATAAATCTTTGAAAGAGAACTTCTCAAATGGCCATGACTGGAATAGTAACCTAAAGAGGGTGAAAGAAAGAAATGTGTTTGGCCATAAAGCCACTTCATGAATATGATTTAAAAATATATCACCAATGGAAGGAGGAGGGTGATGCCTGCCAATGTTAAGAAATATGCATTGTACATGACAGAAAAAATACACTTTGTATAATAAGCTCTCAACTCTTGCTTTAACAGTCTACAGAAATAGGGAAATAGATGTAATTCATCACATCTAAGTAATAATCCTAGATGACAGCAAGTGTTACGTGGTAGATAAACAGATAATTTTGACAGACTATGTTTATGCCAGGTACTGGGCTAGGCAGTCTTAACCATATTTTTCTAAAGTTTTTTTTTTTTTTTTCGGTATGCGGGCCTCTCACTGTTGTGGCCTCTCCCCTTGCAGAGCACAGGCTCCGGACGCACAGGCTCAGTGGACATGGCTCACGGGCCCAGCTGCTCTGTGGCATGTGGGATCTTCCCGGACCGGGGCACGAACCCGTGTCCCCTGCATCGGCAGGCGGACTCTCAACCACTGCGTCACCAGGGAAGCCCTAAAGTATTTTAATATATTCCTATCAACAACACTGTTATATGTCTATAAATTAATAATCATTTGTATTATTGTTTTTAGTCTATATATGAAGAAACTGAGAGTCAAGTATTTTAAATAATTCCAAAGACATACCTAATACAGGTAAATTCAGGGCTGGAATTTAGGGTTGTCTTGAGAGCAGTATTGTAAAGAGCAATGTATTTGGGCTTCTCCTTCCACCATTCCACACTACTGGCCAATTAGTAAACTGGAAGCACATATACAAAAATGCTTTTAATCACTGAACAAACAACACAAAAATATGATCACTAAGATAAAGGAAAAAATGAAGTGACACCTCTAGTTTCCCCAGTTTTCTGCCAGAGATACTTTCCAGATAACAGCACAGAGAGGGCACCCCAAGCAGAACACTGGAGTCTCACTGTGGAAATAAATGGAATTGTAATGTGGAGGTGGATGAAAATTATAGGGGAAGGTAATAGAGAGTGGTCCCCTTGAGTTTGTTGTTGAATACTAAGCTACACCTGGCTTGGATAAAATGCTATCAGGCCAGGCAAAGAACTTCCTGGGTGATGAAGGCTGAATAGTTCCTGGAACTCACACAATATAGGGAGACTTTAAATTCCAAAGAGCCAAAGTGGAGTTACCTTGTAAAACAAACCTAGGGCAGTCTGTCAAAACCCCAGAAGAACCACATCTTAGCAGTAAAAATAAACTATACCTGTAATAGAAACTACTCTATATGTGACCTGACAAACCTTAAAACAAGTCTCAACATCAAGTTTGTTGTAGAACAAACCGATCCTCAAGTAAATTAATAGTCAGCCAAAACTTAAAATCAATAAACTTTAAAAAATGACCCCCAAAATCCAGAGGCTCAACAATATAACAATCGCAATGTTCAGCATCCAACAAAACAATTACTAGACATAAAACGAAGAGAAAAATGCCATCTATAACCAGAAGAAAAATTAGTGTATTAACAGACTCAAATTACAGAGGTGATGGAATTAGAAAACAAGGACTTTAAAACCTCCATTATAAATATGATTGTTTAAAGTAAAACATAAAGCATAATGAGAAAGAGATTAAAAATGTAAAATGGAATTAAATGAAACTTCCAGGGATGAAAAAAATTACAATATATGAAGTATAAAGTTTAACAAATGGGCTTAATACAAGACTAGACACTACATAAGAAAAGATTAGGAAAGTTAAATCATTAAAATAGAAACTATTCAACTGAAACACACAAAGGAAAAAAAACTTAAAAATATGTAAAGATTTAGTGACTCGGGGATAGTTTCAAGTTTCAACAGATGTGTAATTAGAGTTTCAGAAGGAAGGGGGGAGAAAAAAAATCTCTCAATAGATAAAAGCCAAAAAGTTTCCAAATTTGATACAAATTATAAGCCCATAAATCCAAGAAGATAACAAAACCCAAGTAGGATAAACACAAAAGAAACCACACAAAATCACCTCAAAATACAATTGCTGAAAACCAGTGCTGAATAGAAATTCTTAAAACATCCAGAGAAGAAATGGACATTACATATATGGGAACAAAATAAGAATGACTAAAGCCTTCTTTCAGAAACAAATGCAAGACCAGGGACAATATACTTACATATTTATAGTACCACTTCCAAAATGCTGACCTGGAATTTTATTTACAACAAAAATTATGCTTAAAAATGAAGATAAAACAAAAAACTTTTTCAAAGAAACAGAACACTGATAGAATTGGTAGGTAGCAGACTTGCACTTTAAGTACATTAAAGGATATTTCAGACTGAAAAAAAAATGATACTAAAGAGAAATTCTAATCTTAACAAGGAAAAGAGTGTGAAAATTCTAAATGTGTATATAAACACAGCCAAACATATGTTAAGTATAAAATATATAAATATTAAAAAAACTTTTGGCTTCCCTGGTGGCACAGTGGTTGAGAGTCCGCCTGCCGATGCAGGGGACATGGGTTCATGCCCCGGTCCAGAAAGATCACACATACTGTGGAGCGGCTGGGCCCGTAAGCCATGGCTGCTGAGCCTGCATGTCCAGAGCCTGTGTTCTGCAACAGGAGAGGCCACAACAGTGAGAGGCCCGTCTACCGCAAAAATATATATATATATATATATATATATAAAACAAAAATAAAACTTTTTCCTAAGTTTTATTTTAAAAACATAATTGGTGGCTTAAAGCAAAAATAATGACAACATTTTGTGGAACTTATATGTAGAATTAAAATATCTAACAATAACACAAAAAGTTTGGAAGAAGGGGTATAAAATAAGTATATTATTAGAAGGAAGATTTTGGTAAATTAAAGATACATATTATAAACCCTTGAGCAACTACATTAAAAGAAATGAATAAACAGAGTGATTCAGTTAATAAGTCACTAATTTAAATAGATAAGAAGGAAAATTAAAGCATACTCAATATAAAACAGGAAGAAAAAAAGCAAGAACTGAGCAAAAAGCAGATATAGAAAACAAATACCAAGATTGTATTGATAATATTGAATGAAAATTGTCAAAATATCCCAATTAAATGGCAGAGACAATATCAACTATATGTAGTATAAAATAATATATTTTAAATATAAAGTATAGGCTAAACAAAATAATGCAAACAGACATACTAGGCAAAGACTAATCATAAGAACTATAATATCAATATAAAAACAAAGTAGACTTCTAAACAAAGAATATTACTGGGGAAAAAAGGAAGATTTTATGATAAAATTGTCAATTCATCAAGAAAACAAAACCATTTCATAATATGCAGGCACTAAATGACAAAGTGTAGAAACATATGAAGCAAAAACTGCTACAACTTTAAGTAGACATAGAACATTATGTTAAGATGTATTAACACCACATTTTCAGAAATTAGTACAAGTAGATAGAAAGATAGTAGGAGAAAGAAAACTTGAATAACAGTATCTACCAAATTGGCCTACTTGACATTTATAGAATGTCCTTCAAACAGCAGAGTTCAGATTCTTTTAGAGAATAACTGAATTCTTTTTTGTAACTAAAACATTCATCAAGATAGATCATACCCTGGGGTTTAAAATGAGTCTCACATAAGTGAAAAAAGAAAATCATAGAGTGAATATTCTCTGACCATAACACCATGAAAGTAAAAATCAAACAGAAATATATGTGTAAAATTCTCAAATATTTAGAAATTGAACACCACATTTCTAAAAATTCAAGAAACAAAAAAGAAATTACAAGAGAAATTGAAAGATATTTCCAACTGAATAAAAATTAAAAACAACACATTACAATTAAAATTCAGACAAATCAGGACTTATTAGGGAATATCTAGTTTTAAATGCTTTTGTGAGATGTGAAGAAATATATAAAGTAAATGACTTAAACTTCTACCTTGATAAAATAGAAAAATAGTAAATTAAACACAAAGTACAGGAAAGGAATAATAAAAACAAAAGTAGAATTCAATTACAAAACAGAAAAATCATTAAAAAATCAATAAACCACAGCAGAAAATAATATGAAAAAGAATATATATATATATATGAATCATTGTGCTGTACACCAGAAACTAACACACTATAAATCAACTATACTTCAATTTAAAAAATCAATAACACTAAAAAGTGTTTCTTTTAAAATAACAATAAAATTGTTAGACTTACAGCTAGACTATTCCAGCAAAAAATAAAAGAAGACAAAAATTACCATATCAGGAACAACAATAAAAAAGGATATCACTATATATTCCTCAGGTATTAAAGGAACATCAGGTAGATATTATTAATAAATTTATGTCAACAAATTTGACAATACAGATGAAGGGGTCACACTCCTTGAAAAATATTACAGAAATATGAAACAGAAAATCTGATAGAAATACTTTAAATAGAAATATGTAATGAAAATGATTTCCACAAAGAAAACTACACATTCAGATGACTTCACTAATGATTTATACCAAACATTTAAGGAAGGAATATCACTTCTGCAAAATATCTCTTTGAAAAATAAGAAAGGATAAAATTCTTGCAAATTTATTTTATGAGGACTTTATTACTCTGATATCAAAAGCAAAAACATTTAAGATAAAAATACTAATATCTCTTATAAGCATACACACAAAAATTCTCTGAAAGATTAGCAAATTTATTTCATGATACATCATGAGAAACTTAGGTTTGTTCAAGGAATGCAAGGTTGGCTTAACATTTGAAAATCAATCATTGTAATTCACCATATCAACAGAATAAAAAGAAAATCCAGGGCTTCTCTGGTGGTGCAGTGGTTAAGAGTCCACCTGCAGATGCAGGGGACACGGGTTCATGCTCCAGTCTGGGAAGATTCCACATACCATGGAGCAGCTAGGCCCGTGAGCCATGGCCGCTGAGCCTGCGCGTCCAGAGCCTATGCTCTGCAATGGGAGAGGCCACAACAGTGAGAGGCCCGCTTACCGCAAAAAAATTAAAAAAAAAAAAAACCCACACCTCAACAGATGCAATACAAAATATATATTCAATACCAATACTAATTCATGATAAAAACTGTCAGACTACTCAGAATAGGAAGGAACTTAAAGATGAAAGACTGAATGCTATTTCCCTAAAGTTGTCAAACTTGCAAGAAGGTCTATACTCAACATATGTATTCAAAATTGCAACTCAATAACACTATACTACTCGATCTCAAGACTTACTATAAACTACATAGTAATGACAGTGTGACTTTTGTGTGTTGATAGACATAGCTCGCTGGATCATGACTGACTTCACAACAACAGTTTTAAGGCAATTCAGTGGAAAGAAAATAGCTTTTTCAGAAAAATTGTGCTTGGACTATAGGATATCCATATGAGATTAAAAAAAACTAAAGTTTTACACTACCTCATACCATATACAGTACTTAATTTTTAAGGCTCTTATATAAAAATTGAAAGCTAAAACTATTAAACTTCCAGGAGAAAATGTCAGAGAAAATCTTCAGAAAAAACAAAAGTCCAGGACCAGATAGCTTCACCAGGAAATTCTACCAAACATTAAAAGAAGAGTTAATACTTAAACTTCTCAAACTATTCCAAAAAATTGAAAAGAAACACTTTCAAACTCATTCTCAAGGCAGCATAACCCTGATACCAAAACCAGATGAAGACACTATAAAAAAAGAAAATTATAGACCAATATCACTGATGAACACAAATACAAAAGTACTCAACAAAATATTTGAAAACCAAATTCATTTCAGTTGAAGCAGAAAAAGCATTTGACAAAATTCAACATCAATTCATGATAAAAACTCTCATCAAGGTGTGTATACAGGGAACATATTTCAATGTAATAATGGCCATTTATGACAAATGCACAGCCAGCACCACACATAATAGTGAAAAGCTGAGTGTTTCTCTTCTAAGATCAGGAACAAAACAAGGATGCCCACTTTTACCACTTATATTTAATATAATATTTTAAGTACTAGCCACAGCAATCAGATAAGAAAAAGAAATAAAAGACCTCCAAATTGGAAAGGAAGTAGTAAAACTGTCACTATTTTCAGAATACATGATACTATATATAGAAAACCCTAAAGATTCCCCCCCAAATTCTTATAACTAATAAATGAATTCAGTAAAGCTATAGGATTCAAAAATTAATATACAGAAATCTGTTGATTTCTATACAGTAATAATGATCTATCAGAAAGAGAAACCAAGAAACAATCTCATTCAGAGTTGCATCAAAAAGAATAAAATACTTAGAAATAAATTTAACAAAGGAGGTGGGGCTTCCCTGCTGGTGCAGTGGTTAAGAGTCTGCCTGTCGATGCAGGGGACATAGGTTTGTGCCCTGGTCCAGGAAGATCCCACATGCCATGGAGCAGCTGGGCCCGTGGGCCATGGTTGCTGAACCTGCGCATCTGGAGCCTGTGCTCTTCAATGGGAGAGACCACAACAATGAGAGGCCCGTGTACCACACACACACACACACACACACACACAAAAAAAAATCAAAGGAGGTGAAGGACTGATACTAGGAGAACTATAAGAAATTGATGAAAGAAATAGAAAGTAGTACAAATAAACAGAAAGATATTTCATGTTCATGGATTGGAAGAATTAATATGGTTATAATATTCATGCTACTCAAAGCAATCTATGGATTCAAAAAGGAGAAAGAAAATGAAAACCTTAATTCAAGAGATGCATGCACCCCAGTGCTCATTGCAGCATTATTTAAAATAGCCAAGATATGGAAGCAATAGATAAATGGATAAAGATGTGGTATGTATATATTGAATATTACTTAGCCATAAAAATAATAAGCTGTTGCCATTTGCAGCAACATGGATGGACCTATTGGGTATTATACTTAGTGAAATAAGTCAGACAGAGAAAGACAAATACTATATGCTTTTACTTACATGTGGAAACTTAAAAAATAAAACAAATTAACAAATATAACAAAACAGAGAATATATAAAGGTACAAAAAACCAACAATTGGTTATTAGAGGGAAGAGGAGTCAGGGGAGGAACAAAATAAGTGCAGTATATTAAAAGGTATAACTTACCAGTTATAAAATAACTATATAACAGGGAATGTAATGTAGCACAGCGAATATAGTCAATATTTTATAATAACTTTGTCTGATGTGTAATTACTAAAAACATCAAATCACTATGTTTTATACCTGAAACTAATATAATATTGTGAGTCAACTATACTTCAGTAAGTGAAAAAAAAGAAAGAAGAGGAACTTCAAGATGGCGGAAGAGTAAGACGTAGAGATCACCTTCCTCCTGACAAATACATCAGAAATACATCTACATGTGGACCAAACCCTACAGAACACCTACTGAACGCTGGCAGAGGACCTCAGACCTCCCAAAAGGTAAGATATTCCCCACGTACCTGGGTAGGGCAAAACAAAAAAAGAGACAAAAGAATAGGGATGGGGCCTGCAACAGTGGGAGGGAGTTGTGTTGGAAGAAAGATTTCAGCACACTAGGAAGCTCCTTGGTGGGAGGAGACTAGGGGTGATGGAGGGGGGAAGTTTCAGAGCCACGAAGGACAGCATAGCAACAGGGGTGCAGAGAGCAAAGCAGAGAGATTCCCGCACAGAGGATCAGTGCTGGCCAACACTCACCAGTCCGAGACACTTGTCTGCTCACCGCCAGGACAGGTGGATGCTGGGTGCTGAGGCTCAGGCTTTGGAGGTAGGATCCCAGGGAGAGGACTGGGGTCGACTGCCTGAACACAGCCTGAAGGGCGCTAATGTGACACAGCTAGTTGGGAGGGAATCCGGGAAAAGGTCTGGAACTGACAAAGAGGCAAGAGACTTTTTCTTGCCTCTTTGTTTGGCTGTGCACCAGGAGAGGGGATTAAGAGCGCCACCTAAATGAGCTCCAGAGACGGGCGTGAGCCACCGCTATCAGTGCAGACCCCAGAGACAGGCATGAAATGCTAAGTCTGCTGCAACCAACAAGAAGCCTGTGTGCAAGCATAGGTCACTATGCACATATCCCCTCCCAGCAGACTGTGCAGCCTGCCACTGCCAGGGTCCCATGATGCAGAGACAACTTCCTCAGGGGAACACATGGTGTGACTCAGGCTGTTGCAACATCACACTGGACTCTGCTGTCACAGGCTCGCCCCACATTCCGTGCCCCTCCCTCCCCCCGGCCTGGGTGAGCCACAGCCCCCAAATCAGCTTCTTCTATAACCCCACCCTGTCAGAGAGAAGAACAGACGCCCTCAGCAACCTACATGCAAAAGTGGGGTCAAATCCAAAGCTGAACCCCAGGAGCTGTGCAAACAGAAAAGAGAAAGGGAAATCTCTCCCAGCAGCCTCAGGAATGGTGGATTAAACCCCCACAATTAACTTGATATACCCTGCAACTGTGGAATATCTGAAGAGACAAAATGAATCACACAGAATTGAGGTAGTGGACTTAGGGAGCAACTATATATATATTTATTCCCTTTTCCTCTTTTTATGAGTGTGTATGTGTATGCTTCTGTGTGGGACATTGTCCGTATAGCTTTGTTTTTACCATTTGTCCTAGGGTTCTGTCTGTCCATTGTTTATTTTTTGTTTTTGGGGTTTTTTCTTAATAGTTTTTAGTGCTTCTTATCATAGGTAGATTTGTTTTTTGGTTTAGTTGCTCTCTTCTTCCTTTTTTATTACTTAAAAAAATTTTAATGATTATTTTTTAGTTTTTATTTTAATAACTTTTCATTTTACATTTTTATATTATTTTATTTTTCTCTTTCTTACTTTCTATTTTTCTACCTTTTATTCTGAGCCATGTGGATGACAAGGTCTTGGTGCTCCAGCCAGGCCTCAGGGCAATGCCTCTATGGTGGGAGAGCCTAATTTAGAAATTTGGCCCAACAGAGACCTTCAGCTCCACATAATATCAGGCAGTGAAAATCTCCCAGAGATCTCCATCTCAACGAGAAGACCCAGCTCCACTCAACGACCGGCAAAGTACAGGGCTGGACATTCTATGCCAAACAACTAGCAAGATAGGAACACAACATCAACCATTAGCAGAGAGGCTGTCTAAAATCATAATAAGGTCACAGATACCCCAAAACATACCACCAGACGTGGACCTGCCCACCAGAAAGACAAGATCCAGACTCATCAACCAGAACACAGGCACTAGAGCCCTCCACCAGTAAGTCTGCCCAATGTACTGAAACAACCTTATCCACTGGGGGGCAACATCAAAAGAAGTGGGAAGTATGAATCAGTGGCCTGTAAACAGGAGACACAAAACACAGTAAGTTAAGCAAAATGAGAAGACAGAGAAAAAACAGCAGATGAAGGAGCAAGATAAAAACCCACCAGACCTAACAAATGTAGAGGAAATAGGCAGTCTACCTGAAAAAGATTTCAGAGTAATGATAGTAAAAATGATCCAAAATTGTGGAAATAGTATGGAGAAAATATAAGAAACGTTTAACAAGGACCTAGAGGAACTAAAGAGCAAACAAACAATGATGAACAACACAATAAAGGATATTAAAAATTCTCTAGATGGAATCAATGCCAGAATAGCTGAGGCAGAAGAACGGATAAGTGACCTGGAAGATAAAATAGTGGATATAACTACTGCAGAGTAGAATACTGAAAAAAGAATGAAAAGAATGGAGGACAGTCTCAGAGAACTCTGGGACAACCTTAAACACACTAACATTTGAATTATAGGGGTCCCAGAAGAAGAAGAGAAAAAGAAAGGGACTGAGAAAATATTTCAAGAGATTATAGTTGAAAACTTCCCTAATATGGGAAGGGAAATAGTTGATCAAGTCCAGGAAGCACAGAGAGTCCATAGAGGATATCCAAGGAGAAACATGCAAAAACACATATTAATCAAACTATCAAAAATTAAATGCAAAGAAAAATTATTAAAAGCAGCAAGGGAAAAATGACAAATAACACACAAGGGAATCCCCATAAAGTTAATAGGTGATCTTTAGCAGAAACTCTGCAAGCCAGAAGGGAGAGGCAGGACATAATTAAAGTGATGAAAATGAAAAACCTACAGCCAAGATTACTCTACCCAGCAAGTATCTCACACAGATTTGAAAGAGTATTAAAAACTTTACAGACAAGCAAAAGCTAAGAGAATTCAACACCCCAAACTAGCTTTATACCAAATGCTAAAGGAATTTCATAGGCAGGAAGCACAAGAGAAGGAAAAGACCGACAATAACAAACCCAAAATATTAAGAAAATGGTAATAGGAACATACATATCGATAATTACCTTAAATGTAAATGGATTAAATGCTCCAACCAAAAGACATAGACTGGCCGAATGGAAACAAAAACAAGACCCCTATAGATGCTGTTTACTAGAGACCCATTTCATACCTAGGGACACAAACAGACTGAAAGTGAGGGAATGGAAAAAGCTATTATATGCAAATGGAAATCAAAAGAAAGCTGGAGTAGCAATTCTCATATCAGGCAAAATACATTTTAAAACAAAGACTATTACAAGAGACAAAGAGGAACACTACATAGTGATCAAGGGATCGATCCAAGTAGGAGATATAACAATTGTAAATATTTAGACACCTAACATAGGAGCACCTCAATACATAAGGCAAATACTAATACCCATAATGGGAAATCAACAGTAACACAATCATAGTAGGTGACTTTAACATCCCACTTTCACCAATGGACAGATCATCAAAAATGAAAATAAATAAGGAAACACAAGCTTTAAATTATACATTAAACAAGATGGACTTAATTGATATTTATAGGACATTCCATGCAAAAACAACAGAATACACATTCTTCTCAAGTGTTCATTGAACATTCTCCAGGACAGATCATATCTCGGGCAACAAATCAAGCCTTGGTAAATTTAAGAAAATTGAAATCATATCAAGTATCCTTTTGGACCACAATGCTGTGAGACTAGATATCAATTACAGGAAAAGATCTGTAAAAAATACAAACACATGGAGGGTAAACAATACACTTCTTAATAATGAAGTGATCCCTGAAGAAATCAAAAAGGAAATTAAAAAGTACCTAGAAAAAAATGACAATGAAACCACGATGACCCAAAACCTCTGGGATGCAGCAAAAGCAGTTCTAAAAGGGAAATTAATAGCAATACAATCGTACCTCAAAAAAAAAAGAAATATCTCAAATAAACAGCCTAAACTTACACCTAAAGCAATTAGAGAAATAACAACAAAAACACCCCAAAGTTAGCAGAAGGAAAGAAATCATAAAGATCAGGTAACAAATAAATAAAAAAGAAATGAAGGAAACAATAGCAAACCTCAATAAAACTAAAAGCTGGTTCTTTGAGAATATAAACAAAATTGATAAAACATTAGCCATACCCATCAAGAAAAAAAGGGAGAAGACTAAAATTGATAGAATTAGAAATTAAAAAGGAGAAGTAATAACTGGCACTGCAGAAATGCAAAGGATCATGAGAGGTTACTACAAGCAACTATATGCCAATAAAATAGACAACCTGGAAGAAATGGACAAATTCTTAGAAAAGCACAACCTCCGAGACTGAATCAGGAAGAAATAGAAAATATAAACAGACCAATCACAAGCACTGAAATTGAAACTGTGATTAAAAATCTTCCAGCAAACAAAAGCCCAGGACCAGATGGCTTCACACGCAAATTCTAGCAAACATTTAGAGGACAGGTGACACCTCTCCCTCTCAAACTCTTGGAAAACATAGCAGAGGGAGGAACAAACCCAAACTCATTCTACAAGGCCACCATCACTCTGATAGCAAAACCAGACAAAGATGTCAAAAAGAAAGAAAACTACAGGGCAATATCACTGATGAACATAGACGCAAAAATCCTCAACAAAATACTAGCAAACAGAATCCAACAGCACATTAAAAGGATCATACAACATGGTCAAGTGGGGTTTATCCCAGGAATGCAAGAATTCTTCAATATATGCTAATCAATCAATGTGATAAACCATATTAACAAATTGAAGAACAAAAACCATTTGATCATCTCAATAGGTGCTGAGAAAGCTTTTAACAAAATTCCACACCTATTTATGATAAAAAAAAAAAATCCAGAAAGTAGGCATAGAGGGAACTTAAATCAACATAATAAAGGCCATATATGACAAACCCATAGCCAATATTGGCCTGAGTGCTGAAAAAGTGAAAATATTTCCACGAAGATCAGGAAGAAGATGAGGTTGCCCACTCTCACCACTATTATTCAAAATAGTTTCGGAAGTTTTAGCCACAGCAAATAGAGAAGAAAAAGAAATAAAAGGAATCCAAATCAGAAAAGAAGAAGTAAAGTTGTTACTGTTTGCCGATGACATGATACTATATAGAGAGGATCCTAAAGATGATACCAGAAAACTACTACTACTACTACTAAGAGCTAATCAATGCATCTGTTAAAGTGGCAAGATACAAAATTAATGGAGAGAAATCTCTTGCATTTCTATACACTAATGATGAAAAATGTAAAAATGAAATTAAGGAAACACTCCTATTTACCATTGTAACAAAAAGAATAAAATACCTAGGAATAAACATACCTAAGGAACCAAAACACCTGTATGCAGAAAATTATAAGACTTTGATGAAAGAAATTAAAGATGATAAAAATAGATGGAGAGACACACCATGTCCTTGGATTGGAAGAATCAATATTGTGAAAATGACTATATTACCCAAAGCAATCTAGAGATTCAATGCAATACCTATCAAACTACCATTGGCATTTTTCACAGAACTACAACAAACATTTCACATTATGTATGGAAACACAAAATACTCCAAATAGTCAAAGCAATCTTGACAAAGAAAAACGGAGCTGGAGGAATCAGGCTCCCTGACTTCAGACTATACTACAAAGCTACATTAATCAAGACAGTATGGTACTGGCACAAAATAAGAAATATATATCAATGGATCAGATCAGAATAGAAAGCCCAGAGATAAACCCATGCACATATGTTCACCTTATCTTTGATAAAGGAGGCAAGAATGTACAATGGAGAAAACACAGCCTCTTCAATAAACGGTGCTGGGAAAACTGGACAGCTACATATAAAAGAATGAAATTAAAACACTCCCTAACACCATGCACAAAAATAAATGCTAAATGGATTAAAGACCTAAATGTAAGACCAGACACTATAAAACTCTTAGAGGGAAACATAGGCAGAACACTCTATGACATAAATCACAACAAGATCCTTTTTGAACCACCTTCTAGGGAAATGGAAATAAAAACAAAAATAAACAAATGGGACCTAATGAAACTTAAAAGTTTTTGCACAGCAAAGGAAACCATAAACAAGATGAAAAGACAACCCTCAGAATGGAAGAAGATATTTGTAAATGAAGCAACTGACAAAGGATCAATCTCCAAAATATACAAGCAGGTCATGCAGCTCAATATCAAAAAAACAAACAACCCAATCCAAAAATGAGCAGAAGACCTAAAAAGGCATTTCTCCAAAGAATATATACATATTTCCAACAAACACATGAAAGGATGCTCAACATCACTAATCATTAGAGAAATACAAATCAAAATCATAATAAGGTATCACCTCACACCGGTCAGAATGGCCATCATCTGAGAGGGAGATACAAGAGGGTAGGTATACGGGAATATATGTATACGTATAGATGATTCACTTTGCTATAAAGCAAAAATTTACAAAGCATTGTAAAGCAATTATACTCCATTTCATAAATAGGACTCAAAAGCACACACCAGAAGAGAAAAATAATGATACAGTGTAATTCAACAAAATTGAAAACTTCTAAAAAACTAAAAACATGATGAGATACCACTACTGATGTATTATTATGGCAATTTTTTTAAAAAACTGACAATACGAAATGTCGCTGAGACAACAGAGAAAGAGGAGCACCCATTAATTGTTAGAGGAATGTGAAATGGGACAGTTCCTGTGAAAAATTGTTTGAAAATTTTTAACGTCTTTATTGGAGTATAATTGCTTTACAATTATGTGTTAGTTTCTGCTTTATAACAAAGTGAATCAGCTATACACATACATATACCCCCATATACACATATATATATATATCCCCATATCTCCCCCTCTTGCATCTCCCACCCTTCCACCCCTCTAGGTGGGAGCTGATCTCCCTGTGCTATGTGCCTGCTTCCCACTAGCTATCTATTTTACATTTGCTAGTGTATATATGTCCGTGCCACTCTCTCACTTGTCCCAACTTATCATTCCCCCTTCCTGTGTTCTCAACTCCATTCTCTAATAGGTCTGTGTCTTTATTCCTGTCTTGCCCCTAGGATCTTCATGACCATTTTTTTTTTTTTAGATTCCATATATATGTGTTAGCATACGGTATTTGTTTTCCTCTTTCTGACTTACTTCAATCTGTATGACACACTCTAAATCCATCCACCTAAGTACAAATAACTCAATTTCATTTCTTTTTACGGCTAATATTCCATTATACATGTACCACATCTTCTTTATCCATTCCTCTGTTGATGGACACTTACATTGTTTCCACGTCCTGCCTATTGTAAATAGAGCTGCAATGAACACTGTGGTACATGACTCTTTTTGAATTATGGTTTTCTCAGGATATATGCCCAGTAGTGGAATTGCAGGGCTGTATGGTAGCTCTATTTTTAGTTTTTTAAGGAACCTCCATACTGTTCTCCATAGTGGCCATATCAATTTTCATTCCCACCAGCAGTGCAAGATGGTTCCATTTTCTCCACACCTTCTCCAGCATTTATTGTTTGGAGATTTTTTGATGATGGCCATTCTGACCTGTGTGAGATGATATCTCATTGTATTATTCATTTGCATTTCTCTAATGATTAATGATGTTGAACATTCTTTCATGTGTTTGTTGGCAATCTGTATATCTTCTTTGGAGAAATGTCTATTTAGGTCTTCTGCCATTTTTGAATTGGGGTTTTTTTTGTTTTTTGTGTTTTTTTGATATTAAGCTGCATAAGCTGCTGGTAAATTTTGGAAATTAATCCTTTGTCAGTTGCTTCATATGTAAATATTTTCTCCCATTCTGAGGGTTGTCTTTTCATCTTGTTTGTGGTTTCTTTTGCTGTGAAAAAGCTTTTAAGTTTCATTAGGTCCCATTTGTATAGTTTTGTTTTTATTTCCATTTCTCTAGGAGGTGTGTTCAAAAGGATCTTGCTGTGATATATGTCATTGAGTGGTCTGCGTATATTTTCCTCTAAGAGTTTTATAGTGTCTGGCCTTACATTAGGTCTTTAATCCATTTTGAGTTTGGTGTTAGGGAGTGCTCTAATTTCATTCTTTTATAAGTACCTGTTCAGTTTTCCCAGCACCACTTTTGAAGAGTCTCTCTTTTCTTCACTGTATATTTTTGCCTCCTTTATCAAAGATTAGTAACCATATGTGTGTGGGTTTATCTCTTGGCTTTCTATCCTGTTCCATTGATCTATATTTCTGTTTTTGTGCCAGTACCATACTGTCTTGATTACTGTAGCTTTGAAGTATAGTCTGAAGTCAAGGAGCCTGATTCCTCCAGGTACATTTTTCTTTCTTAAGATTGCTTTGGCTATTCAGAGTCTTTCGTGTTTCCATACAAAAGTGAAATTTTTTGTTCTATTTCTGTGAAAAATGCCAGTGGTAGTTTGATAGGGATTGCATTGAATCTGTAGATTGCTTTGGGTAGTATACTCATTTTCAAAGTGTTGATTCTTCCAGTCTAAGAACATGGTATATCTCTCCATCTATTTGTATCATCTTTAATTTCTTTCAGCAGTGTCTTATAATTTTTTTCCATACAGTTCTTTTGTCTCATTAGGTAAGCTTATTCCTAGGTATATTATTCTTTTTTTTTGCAATGGTATTTGGGAGACTTTTCTTAATTTCACTTTCAGATTTTTCAACATTAGTGTATAGGAATGCAAGAGATTTCTCTGCATTAATTTTGTATCCTGCTTCTTTACCAAATTCATTGATTAGCTCTAGTAGTTATCTGGCAGAATCATAGGTTTCTCTATGTATAGTACCATGTTATCTGCAGACAATGACAGCTTTATTTCTTTTCCGATTTGGATTCCTTTTATTTCTTTTTCTTCTCTGATTGCTGTGAATTAAACTTCCTAAACAATGTTGAATAATAGTGGTAAGAGTGGGCAACCTTGTCTTTTTCCTGATGTTAGTGGAAATGGTTTCAGGTTTTTACCATTCAGGATGGTGTTGGTTGTGGTTTTGTCATATATGGCCTTTATTATTTTGAGGAAGTTCCCTCTAGGCCTACTTTCTGGGTTTTTTTTTTTAACATAAATGGGTGTTGAAATTTCTCGAAAGATTTCTCTGCATCTATTGATATTATCATATGCTTTTTCTCCTTCAGTGTGTTTATATGGTAGTCACATTGATTGATTTGTGTATATTGAAGAATCCTTGTATTTCTGGGAATAACCCCCACTTGACCATGGTGTATGATACTTTTAATGTACTGTTGGATTCTGTTTACTAGTATTTTGCTGAGGATTTTTTGCATCTATATTAATCAGTTATATTGGCCTGTAGTTTTCTTTCTGTATGACATCTTTTTCTGGTTTGGTATCAGGGTGATGGTGGTCTCGCAGAATCAGTTTGGGAGTGTTCCTCCCTCTGCTATATTTTGGAAGACTTTGAGAAAGATAGATGTTAACTCTTACCTACATGTTTGATAGAATTCGTCTGTGAAGCCATCTGGTCCTAGGCCTTTGTTTGTTGGAAGATTTTGAATCACAGTCTCAATTTCACTGCTTGTTATTGTTTTGTTTATATTTTCTATTTCTTCCTGGTACAGTCCTTGAAGGTTGTGTTTTTCTAAGAATTTGTCCATTTCTTCCAGGTTGTCCATTTTATTCACAAAGAGCTGCTTTTAGTAATCTCTCATAATCCTTTGTATTTCTGAAGTGTCAGTTGTTACTTCTCCTTTTTCATTTCTAATTCTATTGATTTGAGTGTTCTCCCTTTTTTTCCTGAGGAGTCTGGCTAATGGTTTATCAATTTTGTTGATCTTCTCAATACCAGTTTTTAGTTTTGTTATTGATTCCTTCATTTCTTTTTCATTTATTTCTAATCTGATCTTTATGATTTCTTTCCTTCTGCTAACTTTAGGGTTTTTTTTGTTGTTGTTGTTCTTTCTCTAATTGCTTTAGGTGTAAGGTTAGGTTGTTTATTTGAGATGTTTTTTGTTTCTTGAGGTAGGATTGTACTGCTATAAACTTCCTTCTTAGAACTGCTTTTGCTACATCTCATAGGTTTGGGGTCGTCATGTTTTCATTGTCATTTGTTTCTAGGTATTTTTTGATTTCCTCTTTGATTTCTTCAGTGATCTCTTGGTTATTTAGTATTGTAATATTTAGCATTCATGTGCTTGTATTTTTTACAGATTTTTTCATGTAATTGATGTCTAGTCTAATAGCGTTGTGGTCAGAAAAGATACTTGATATGATTTCAATTTTCTTAAATTTACCAAGGCTTGATTTCTGACCCTAGATGTGATCTATTCTAGAAAATGCTCCATGAGCATTTCACAAGAAAGTGTATTCTGTTGTTTTTGGATGGAATGTTCTATGAATATCAATTAAGTCCATCTTCTTTACTATATCATTTAAAGCTTGTGTTTCTGTTTTTTTTTTTTTTCATTTTGGATGATCTGTCCATTGGTGAAAGTGGGGTGTTAAAATCCCCTACTATGATTGTGTTACTGTCAATTTCCCATTTTATGGCTGTTAGCATTTGCCTTATTTATTCAGGTGGTCATGTGTTTGGTGCATAAATGTTTAAAATTGTTATATCTTCTTCTTGGATTGTTCCCTTGATCATTTTGTAGTGTCCTTCTTTGTATCATGTAATAGTCTTTATTTTAAATTCTATTTTGTCTGATATGAGAATTGCTACTCCAGCTTTCTTTTGATTTCCATTTACATGGAATATCTTTTTCCATCCCTTCATTTTCAGTCTGCATGTGTCCCTAGGTCTGAAGCTGGTCTCTTGTAGACAGCATAATATGGGTCTTGTTTTTGTGTACATTCAGCCAGTCTATCTGTTTTGGTTGGAGCATTTAATCCTTTTACATTTTTAGTAGTATCAATATGTATGTTTCTCCTGCCATTTTCTTAGTTTTCCTGGGTTTGTTATTGTAGGTCTTGTCCTTCTCTTGTGTTTTCTGCCTAGATAAATTCCTTTTGCGTTTGTTGTAAAGCTAGTTTGATGGTGCCAAATTCTCTTAGCTTTTGCTTGCCTCTAAAGGTTTTAATTTCTCCATTGAATCTGAATGAGATCCTTGCTGGGTAAAGCAATATTGGTTGTAGGTTTTTCCCTTTCATTACTTTAAGTATGTCCTGCCTCTCCCTGTTGGCTTGTAGAGTTTCTACTGAAAGATCAGCTGTTAAACTTATGGGGATTCACTTGTATGTTATTTGTGTTTTTCCTTGATGCTTTTAATATTTTTTCTTTGTACTTATTTTTCGTAGTTTGCTTAATATGTGTCTTTGCATGTTTCTCCTTGTATTTGTCCTGTATGGGACTCTCTGTGCTTACTGGACTTGACTGACTATTTCGTTTCCCATATTAGATAAGTTTTCGACTATAATCTCTTCAAATATTTTCTCAGTCCCTTTCTTTTTCTCTTCTTCTTCTGGGACCCCTATAATTCGAATGTTGGTGTGTTTAATGTTGTCCCAGAGGCCTCTGAGACTGTCCTCAGTACTTTTCATTCTTTTTTCTTTATTCTGCTCTGTGGTAGTTATTTCCACTATTTTATCTTGCAGGTCACTTATCCATTCTTCTGTCTCAGTCATTCTTTTTATTGAATCCTTCTAGAGAATCTTTTAATTTCCTTTATTATGTTTTTCATCATTGTTTGTGTGCTGTTTTGTTCTTCTAGGTCCTTGTTAAACATTTCTTGTATATTCTCCATTCTATTTCCAAGATTTTGAATTTCTCTTCTTTCAGGTAGACTGTCTATTTCCTCTTCTATTTATTTGTCTATTTATTTGGTCTGGTGAGGTTTTACCTTGCTCCTTCATCTGCTGTGTTTCTCTGTCTTCTTATTTTGCTTAACTTATTGTTTTTGTGGTCTCCTTTTCGCTGGCTATACGTTTGTAGTTTCCATTGTTTCTGTGTCTGCCCCCAGTTGCTAAGGTTTGTTCAGTGGGTTGTATAGGCTTCCTGGTGGAAGGGACTCGTGCCTTTGTTGTGGTGGATGAGGCTGGATCTTGTCTTTCTTGTGGGCAGAACCATGTCCTTTGGTATTTTGGGGGGTGTCTGTGACCTTATTATGATTTTAGGTAGCCTCTCTACTAATTCGCGAGTTTGTGTTCCTCTTTTTCTCTTTGTTTCGCATATGGTGTGCAGCACTGTAGCTTGCTGGTCTTTGAGTGGAGCTGAGTCTTACCATTGAGATGGAGATCTCTGGGAGAGCTATCACTCTTTGATATTACATGGAGCCAGGAGGTCTCTGGTGGACCAATGTCCTGAACTCCCACCTCAGAAGCACAGGCCTGACACCTGGCCAGAGCACCAGGACACTGTCAGGCACATGGCTTAGAGAAAAGTGAAAAAAATAGAAAGAAAGGAAGAAAAAAATAAAATAAATTTACTAAAAAATTTTAAAAATTACAAATAAAAACATTTAAAATTATAAAAAAAAAGAAAGAAAGAAGAGAGCAACCAAGCCAAAAAACAAATCCACAATGATAACAAGAGCTTAAAACTATACTAAAAAAAAAAGAAGAAGAAGAAGAAAAAAGGACAGACAGAACCCTAGGGTAAATGCTAAATGCAAATCTATACACATAAAATCACACAAAGTCCACTGCCTTAATTTTGGGATGATTCATTGTTTATTCAGGTATTCCAGAGAGGCAGAGTACACCAGGTTGATTGTGGAGATTTAATCTGCTGTTCCTGAGGCTGCTGGGGGAAATTTCCCTTTCTCTTCTTTGTTCGTGCAGCTCCTGGTGTTCAGCTTTGCATTTGGCCCCGACTCTGCGTGTAGGTTGCCTGAGGGCGTCTGTTCATCACTCAGACAGGACGGGGTTAAAGTAGCAGCTGATTAAAGGGCTCTGACTCACTCAGGCCAGGGGGAGGGAGGGGTACGGAATGTGGGGCAAGCCTGCATTTGCAGAGCCCAGCCTGACGATGCAGCACCCTGAAGCGTGCCGTGTGTTCTCCAGGGGATGTTCTCCCTTGATCATGGGACCCTGGCAGTGGCAGGCTGCACAGGATCCAGGGATGGGGTGTGGGGGCATGTGGATAGTGACCTGTGCTTGCACACAGGCTTCTTGATGGCTGCAGCTGCCGCCTTGGCATTTCATGCTTGTCTCTGCGGTCTGCGCTGATAGCCGTGGCTCGCGCCCGTCTCTGGAGCACATTTAGACGGTGCTCTGAATCCCCTCCCCTCACACACCCCAAAACAATGGTCTCTTGCCTCTTAGGCAGTTCTTGATTTTTCCTGGATTCCCTCCTGGCTAGCTGTGGAGTACTAGCCCCCTTCAGGCTGTGTTCATGCAGCCAACCCCAGTCCTCTCCCTGGAATCTGATCTCCGAAGCTGGTGCCTCAGCTAGCAGCCCCACCTGCCCTGACGGGTGAGCAGAAAAGCCTCTCAGGCAGCTGATTGCTGGTCAGCACCGATCCCGATCGTCTCTGCGGAAATCTCTCCACTTTGCCCTCTGCACCCCTATTGCTGTGCTTTCCTCCATGGCTCTGAAGCCTCCCCACTGCCAACCCCCTGTCTCTGCCAGTGAAGGGGCTTCCTAGTGTGTGGAAACGTTTCTTTCTTCACAGCTCCCTCCCAGCAGTGCAAGTCCCTTCCCTATTCTTTTGTCTCTATTTTTTCTTTTTTCCTTTGCCCAGGTACGTGAGGATTTTCTTGCCTTTTGGGAAGTCTGAGTTCTTCTGCCAGCATTCAGTAGGTGGTCTGTAGGAGTTATTCCACATGTAGATGTATTTCTGATGTATTTGTTGGGAGGAAGGTGATCTCCATGTCCTACTCCTCCACCATCTTGAAGGTCTCCTCTATGTTGTGCTTCTTTTTCAAAATTTTTTGATCTAGTTTAGTTCCTTAGCCTTTACAAATACATCTTAGTATAATCTTGCCTATATCTACCAAACAAACAAAACAAAACAAAAAATCCCTTACTGGTACTTTCATTAAAAAATGCATTAAACCTGTATATTAATTTTGAGAATATTGACTTTTTTTCTATGTTGAATCCCTCAGTCTGTGAAAACAATATATCTCTCTAATAATTTGGCACATATTAGATTGTTTTTATCAACATTTTACCATTTTCAGCATATAAAACCTATACATGTTTTTTGATATTTACCTATTTCATTTTATTAGTAATTTTAAATGTTATTGTATTTTTAAATATTATTTTTTGTATGTTCATTGCTACTGTACAGAAATCCAGTTGTTGTTTTTTTATTAAATTGAAAGTATATCCTGTTACCTTGTTGGACTCACTCATTAGTTTGAAGGGTTTTTTGTTGTTGTCATTTTTTGTTTTTGTTTTTTGTAGATTCCTTGAGATATCTTACATGGATTATCATGTTACCTGCAAAGGGTAGTTTAATATATCTACTATTCTGAACCCTGTGCATTTTATTCCCTTTCTTGCTTTATTTTTTGCTGTTGTTGTCTAGGACTTCCACTACTAAGATGAATAGTAGTGTTGTGTACAGACATCCTTATCTTCTTCCCAGTCTATGGGATGGAATCCAGTCTTTCACCATTAAGTATTATTTGAGCTGAAGATTTTTTGGTAATTGTGCTTTATCAAGTTGAGGATGTTTCCCTCAAACTTATTTTTCTATTGTTTTATTTTTGTTAGAATAGGTATTGAATTTTGTCATGTGTGTGAGTGAATTGATATGGCCATGTGAGTTTTCTTTTTAGCCTGTTAATATTGTCCAGTACATTGGTTGATTTTTAAATATTAGATCAGCCTTACATTCCTAGAATAAACCTGACTTTGTCATAGTGTATGCATATGTCTATATATTGCTGAATTCTATATACTAATATTTCCTTAAGGATTTTTATTGTCTATATTCATTAAAGATAATCATCTGTAGTTTTCTTTCTTCTTCTTTTTGTACTGTCTTTGGTTTGGTATCAGGGCAATAGTGACCTCATAATATTAACTGGAAAGATCTTCATCCTTTTGTAATTTCTGGAAGAGTTTGTATAGAATTAATAATGTTTTGTGTGTAGAATTCCCCAGCAAAACCATCTGGACCTGGGTATTTCGTTTCCAGTTGATTTTAAATTACAAATTCAACTTTCTGTAATTTATAGGGCTATTCAAATGACCTATTTCATACTGTGTACATGGTGGTAGTTTGTGCTTTTTGAGGAGTTGATACATTTTGTCTATATTGCATGTTTACGTGTGTAGAATTATTCATAGACTTTCTTATTATCCTCCAAATGACAGCAGTGTGTATTATGATTTCTCCTATGTCATCCCTGATCTTGGTAATTTGGTGATTTGTGTTCACACACACATACATAGTCTTGCTAGAGAATTTTCAATGTTATTGATTTTTCCAGAGAATCAACTCTTTGTATAATTGATGTTCTTTGTTGTTTTTCTGTTTCCAAATTTCTTGAAATTTATTTATTCCTGAATGGAATTTCATCAATTCAAAATAATTCTGGGATGACTGTTCTTTTTTTTCAGCACTTGGAAAAAATGTTGTGCCACTTCCTTCTGGCCTCCATGGTTTCTGATGATGAGTGAGTATTCTAGTGTCCTACCATGTCTCTGCTGACAGCACACTTGCTGGGAGAAAAGTGTCTTTTTGCTGCTTCCCATGTGGCATACACTGACACCATGGTGGAGGCAGACCTTTTTACTATCAGCTAAGGATGAGAGTCCCAGCTACCTCCCTTGCCTTTCAAACACCACCCCGGTGGGGGTGGGGTCTTTTTGTTTGTTCCCATTGGCATTTCCCAGAAGACAATTCTTCAACACCCAGTCTGTAACATATTAAGCAAAAGGAATACCCAAGAAACTCACCATATATCACTTCTTGATTCCTGAGGCTTCTATCCAGTCTGTCCCCTTTGTTCCACCTTTCAGAGTCTTCTTATGTTTGTCATATCTATAATGTCCAGTGCTTTTAGCTGTTCTCAGAGGGAGGAATAGAAGGAAATGTGTCTAATGCATTATCCTTGAACCAGAAATCCTATAACGCATTATCCTGGAACCATAAATCCTTAGTCAGATTTTTTTTACAGGTAAAGTAAATAGGGTTTTTTCATCCACATTTTTCACCAAAAAAACCTTCTTGACAATATTTTCCATTTCAAAGCCCCTTAAATGCAGGTAAAAAATTTTTTTCATTCTTTTTTTTAATTGAAGTTACTTTACACTCTTATGTAAGTTACAGGTGTACAATATCGTGATTCACACTTTGTAAAGGTTATACTCCATTTATAGTTATTATAAAATATTGGCTATATTCCATGGGCTATGCTTTCCTGCTTCTTTTCATGTTTCATGCCTTTAATGACATTCACGTTTGAATGTCAAACATTGAAAATTTTGATATTTTGGTTGCTGGATACTTTTGTATTCCTAAAAATACTCTTGAGCTTTTTGTTCTGGGACACCGTTAAATTGAGTGATTCAGTTTGATCATTTCATGGCTTGTTTCAGCACAAAGTCTAAGGTTAATTCTCACCACTACTGATGCAAGAACCTTCTTAGGACTCTAACTGATGCCCCATTAATCATACGATTTTCTGCTCTGGAATTTGGGAACAAGAAGTATACCGTAATCTGCTTAAGCTCCAGGCATTCTTCCTGCTGATCTTTTCAGATGGTTTTTCCCCATACTTTCGTTATTTTCCTCATATGCATGAATTCACATGGCTGAATCCTGGAAGGTACCCTGTGAAGATCTCTCCTTCTCTCCATGCAGCTCTCTCCTCTTGGGGCTCTGCCCTGTGAACTCATGCTGCCTTGCCTGCTCTTGAGGTTTGGTTCTGTTCAATCCTCAGATCAACCACCAGGTTTTCCTTGGTTCCCCCTCTCTGCACTGTAGCCTAAACCCCTTCTCAAGGCAGTAATCTGGGACAACCTTAGCGCTCAACTTGTTGTCATTGGGTTTTTTCCCTACTTCTCAGGAGTTGCTGTACTTCAGTGCCTTGTTGACTACTGTCTTGATAATAATTGTTCCATTTTTTTTCTCTATATTTTTAGGAAGGAGGATAAATCTAATTCCTGTTACTCCATCTTGGAAGGACATGAAAGTCTGAGAGAAAGATTCTTAACCCTGGATACAATATCCCACTTGCATATTAACAAAGCAGCAGCCCTCACAAGTAAAGAAGTAGTAGGCATTGATAAGACATTCACAGAGTCCAGCGTTGTCTTCTCACAGCTCTTCACACATCCATGCCTCTATTAGGATGAAAATCAACACTTGAGATGTTATTTGGTGTGGTGGAAATTCTTGAGAAAAGGGCATGTAAAGATAAGGGGAAAAAAGAACTTCAGTTTATGTGCTTCAAGTTAAAGGTTTTTGTTTTCTTTTTTACAGAGAATCATATAACATGGCGCTCTTAGACATGTTTGCAAAAATGAGTGCAGTTGGAGAAGTTTTCAAAGGAATCAATTTATAGGGAAATCTTTCTGAACATGCTCCAAGAGGGATGCCAAAACTCAAACCCACAGCTCCTGACTTTCCATCCAAAAACAAACAGGCAAAACAAAAAGAAATGTGCCTAGAGAAGGCAGGAGGTGAGAAATAGAAAAATAAAGATAGATGTATCTGCTCACTCATTTATTATCCATGTATTTATACCTCTTAATTATTCATCTACTCTGTGGCTAGGCCTATATAATACCTTTGGTTCAGGAAGGAAAACTTCTCTCATCACTTCAGCCTTTTCCACTCTCTGGTCACCAGGAGGACAGCCCCCACCCCAACTTTTAGCCCCCACCATGTGTTCACAACAGTTCCCTGATGGTCTGTGTATTACAACCACACTACTTACCACCTTTCCTGAGGATCTGGCCCACCAGATGCAATTTAAGTATCCTAAAGGTCTAACAGCACCCCTCAGACCTGGGCCTGTGCAGCAACTTCACTACTTCTAAGCCAAGACTTGGAGGGATGAAGGGGCTTTCCTGCTTTCCTACAAGTGGGAAGCATGGAGTCAAGTGGTGAAGCGAGCCTGAGCAGGAATGGCGAAGACCAAATAGTTGTTCTGCCTCCACAAAGCACACTTTTCTCCAAAACTTGAAAGTTACCTTTGGATAAAGTCTTCCTTTCCTAAAAGAGCTAACCGGACTTATTTTTCCATATTTCTGTCTGTTCAGTTTCTTGTTTGAGTGATAGTGGGGAGAATCACTTTGATTTAGTCATGGGATTATTGTCAGAATTAAATGAGCTAATCTACCTAAAAATATTGGGACAAAAAGGAAACTATTTGTCCAGTTGGATTTTAACCAAAGGAAAAAGTTCTATGAATATACCATTCTATGTTTTCCAAACATATAAGGCCCTCATGACAATGGAAAGTAGTCATGAGTCCATACAATGAACTTACTACCATTTCTTTTGCTTCTGGAGAATTGAGAGGTACAACAGTGCACTGTTTATAAAATGCAGTCAACCAAGGTACCTCTAAATTTCCAGCAAACTATAAATCTTGTAGTAAAAGGAAGAAAAATTAAAGTTGTCACCTAGCCCAGACCAGCTGTGCCTCTTCACTGCCAGATTATTCACATGGAAAGTGAAAAATATCGCCAGGCTCCTGGATGTGCCACCTGTCACCAGCCTGATGTATGGCTGTGTGGAAACTCCTGGCAGAGGCCTTGGTTTTCTGTACCTTTCCATCAAGATGATACCCACTCTCACCAGTACCACTGCTTTAGTCCTGGGGATCTATGTGCTAAGGCCTCACGTATGCCTTGGCCAATGCTTTAATGTAGTGGCCTAGAAAATTCAGAAACTCCAAAAACTAGGCCATATATTATTTGTACTAGAAAGGAATTTGCCTATGTTGCTATTTGGTGTTTCTAGTTACTTCTACCAATACATAAACTTCACTTCAGTTGAACCTCTTCTCTGGCCCAAAATTCACCCTTAAGTATCATCTGTTTGTTTCTACCCTGTGCTGTGACTCTTTCCTCCAGGAGAGGGGCACCTGCCCCAGCACCTGAGGCAACAGAGCAGGAGGCTCTCCATATCCACCTGAGTATCATCTCAGCCCGGTTCGCTCATTACAGACACAACCTTCCAGACACTCCCACCTGCAAGCTCATCTTGGTGTGGCTCTATCTTGCCAACTTTGGGCATGCACTGAGGATAGAATGGCCTGATAAAGTGAACCAACACACTCTGGCTCCAGACACACTTGGGATCAAATCCAAATTGAGTCCCAATTCTGGTTAAATCACATCATCTCTCAAATCTCAGTTTCTTTACCTGTTAAATGAGGATAATAGGATGAATGATAAAGGGATGTTTCAAGGATTAAGTGAGATATGGTGTATCTAACGGGTACAATGCCCAATGATGTTAATTTCCCACTTTTCCCTCTTCTGAACTAAGTATAGAAATCAATTCTATTTTGCCTTGCAACTCCCACAATTAGCAGCAGCTGCCCAATTGCTCTGCTTTGAAGGATGCTGAGGCTGCATATGGATCCTTTGGGGAAAAAGCACATGTCTGCCTGGTTAAGTGTAGATGGGAGGATGGCATGCCTGTTACTCACCATTCCTGCAGGAGGCTGTTCCCTAAGGGCAGAGACTGGTGTATTTAACTGCGCACCTTACTACTGAGCACATTGTATCAATTTGTGTTGGTTGACTCCTTACGTGATTGAACTGGTGGCTGAGTGAAGTAATGTGTCAGTGGATGTGTGGCTGGACAGATGAGCAGATGATGGGTGAATGAATGAATTCTCATGCATGCTGCTGTTTTCTCCTGCCTGCCTCTGGCACCTGGATTGTTTTAAACACCAATGGATTCTTGTCTCCATAATGCCATCCCATGTCATGAATTAGATTCTGCAGAGCAAACTGCTCACTGGTACCCTGGGCTATTTCTGTCCACATGATGTCAGCTCACAGCCTTGTTTCTGAGACCGAAGGACACTTATCAGGGAAAACAACTGGCAAAAATAACGTTGATATTGATGATAATGAGTGGAACTATTTCTTCAACTCTGCTACATTCCTGCTCTGTGCAGACACTTTACCTTTATGACCTGCAGATGGTAGGAAGGTGATCAAACATTGTGTTATTAGAGCTATTCCGGACCCCAGCTGGACCAGGGAGAGAAAGTGAGTTTGGCTTAAATAACTTCAGTCCAGACGCTAAACTCTAATGTCTGCCAGGCTGGTGAAAGATAAGTCTTCCTTGGCCCCATCACTGAAGATTATGATTCTCAGGATCTGTGTATTTAACAAGCTCCAAGGTAACTCTGGTGCATGACCAGCAGCAGAACCTGCTCTATTTATAAGTATCAGCATCAAAAAGCAGCTGCATAGCACAGGGAGATCAGCTTGGTGCTTTGTGACCGCCTGGAGGGGTGGGATAGGGAGGGTGGGAGGGAGGGAGATGCAAGAGGGAAGAGATATGGGAACATATGTATATGTATAACTGATTCACTTTGTTATAAAGCAGAAACTAACACACCATTGTAAAGCAATTATACTCCAATAAAGATGTAAAATAAAATAAAATAAAATGAGTATAAAAAAAATCAAAAAAAAAAAAAAAACTAGGTCCAGAAAGAGAAAACGTTCCTCCCTGCACAATGCAGCCTAATCAGCCTCTGCACACAAATTCCTTGGGATGGGCTGAAAGGGCAGTGCAATTCCCAGATGTGGCACATCTCGGCCAGCATCCACACTCTCTCATCCCGCATGTGGGTTTGGGCCTGGATACCTTACTGTAAAGACCTCTGGTCCTGTTTGGCCTGTGTTGCTCAGGGGGATAAGTTGCTGGCATCCGGAACTCTATATTTATAGGCTAATTTTCTCCCACACAAGGGAGCCAGTTCCCTGCAGTTTCCTTCAACATGGATATTTCTCTTTCGATGAATGTTTTCCCTGGGGACTTACTAGCTCTTCTGCCTGCACACATCTCAGAAACGCAGGTGGCAGGAACACACCCACGGAGAGAATATTTTTACAAGCCCTGAGGCAGTAGCCATAATAAATCACCTCCTCTTCTACCACAGTTCATTATGAGAACTATTCTCAGGCCTGGAATTTTTACAGTCCTTTGTTTGACTAGATGGTAATAGGGCCCCACTTGGTATATGACCATGTTGAAGCACACCCAGTGCCTTCAAGGAGATAAGAATGGGTCCCAACGAAGGTCAGCAGGTCCCAGGACTCAGAAATGCACCCAAGCCACCAACTCCAAGGACTGACATAGGTCAGGGCTAAGTCAGAGACTGGGTATAATGAAAACTTGCAAATCAGGAGAGCCAAGGGTCAACATAGCTATAGAGCTTTGCTGCAGAATGGCAGAGGGGTGTTGGCATGACATGATGAGTAGATGAAGCCCTGACACGGAGCTCCGTTGTGAATTGGAGGTGGTAGAAGACCAGATAGGGGACCTGGAGGTCCCAGCATGAGGTAAGGTGTTAAGGCTAGTTGTGACAGCCTCAGGCTAAGGTGTTCTAAACAGGTGTGGACCTGCAGTGGTTATGGTAGGAGCAACCACAGCAAGGCTTGGGAAAGGACAGGTATAAAGGTAGGCAGGCAGGGCAAAGGGGTAGGGGAAGAGACCCAGGCCTGGGGAATGAGTTTCTTGGGCAGATCTCTTAGTCTGGGAGGGACTTGAAGCATGAAACTGGACCAGTACTTAAGTACTGGGCAGCAGTCTGCATGAAAGCCTGGTGAAGAATCTGAATACAAAGCGGGAGTGAGTGAAGCCAATCCTGATTTCTCTCATTTGCTATCAACATAGCATATCTTTCTCCATCTTTTTCCTTTTAACTTATTTCCATCAGCCATTCTTGTAAGCAGCATATAGTTAGGTCTTGCTTTTGTAAAATCCCATTTGACCATCTCTGCCTTTTTCCCTTCAAACACCAATCTTCCTCCCTCCTTCTGGAACACACCATCTCTCTTCAGTGACTCCAATGACACATATGTTAGGCTGCTTGAAGCTGACCCTCAATTCACTGACATCCTTTTTATTCTTGAATTTTGTTTCTCTTTATGTTTCATTTTGCATATTCCAGTACTTTTCTTCCTGCTCAACAATCTTTTTTATCCTGCCACATTTAATGCTGTTAATCTCATCTCATCTATTCTTTCACCTCAAACACCGTAGTTTTAAACTCTAGCAGCTTAATTTGGGTGTTTGTAATATCTTACATACTTCCTCTTAACCTTTCATCATATGAAATCCAGTTGTAATAACTGCTTAGTAAACTTGTCTGTTAATTCTAATATCAATATCAGTCCTGGGTCAGTTTTGCATGATTGTTTTTTGGTTTTTTTTTTTTTCTTTTTGTCCTTATGGATTTGTATTTCCTTGATTGTTTGTACCCAGGATAGTTTACAGTTTTGGGTGCTGAATTTTTTTTCATATTTTTATAACTATTCTGTAAGGTTTTTTTGTTTGTTTTTTTCCCGTGTGTGTGTGTGTGTTTGTGTGTAAGCTACTTGGTCCTTTCTGGTTTACTTTTAAGGTTTGCTTTTTTGTGAGGCAGAGCAGAAGCAGTGCTCTGGAGCTAATTATCCCCATTACTAAGATACCATCTTTCCGAGTCCTCTACTCAATGACTCGTGAATTGTGTGTTTTCTGGTTTGGCTAGTAGGAACAGATGCTGCTCCCCATGTGAGTGCTGACACCGTATCCTCATAGGTGGGCCTTTCACAGCTCTTGACTGGTTTCCTCATATGAATGTGTGGACCAGGGCTTTCCTGAACAATCAGGCTAAACCCTCTACAGATCTCCACGGCTCCCTTTCTGGGCAGCCCTCTCCTCTGTGGTGCTCCATCCCATGAACTCCAGCTGTCTCAGCTTCCCTGGACTTGCAGCACCATCTCCTCAACTCAAGGAGACCTCCATGCCCTGCGTCAGCTCCTTCTTTCTCCCCCGACACCTAGAAGCTCTCCAAGGCAGTGAGCCATGGCCAACTGAGGGTTCATCTCATGTGGTTTTCACTTGCCAGGGATCCCTGTCCTCCTTTGCTTAATGCCTTGTGTCTTAAACACTGTTACTTCATATATTTGGTCCATTTTTTGAGCTTTTGGACAGGAGGATAAATCTTGTTCCTCTTACTTTGCCTGGAAGCAGAAACACCAGATAATCACTTCTACATTTTAATTCTTGGTATGTGAATGTGCCACTAAAACACGTCCACTAAACTCTCACTGAAGTTTATGTTCTGTATCCAAATAACAGCAGGAACTATCCTTCACTTAGCCTTTGCTGTGTGATAGGCATTGGTGTACTATTTCTAATTCTTAGGGGAAACACTGTGATGTAAACATTGCTGTCCTCCCTTTACTGGTGAGAAAATGGGACCTAGCAAGATAACGGTGTGTCGCTAGTAGGATTTAAGAGGTCGTTTACCTGGATCACTGTAACTTTGAAAGTAGGTCTCCTCTCCTACACAGGTTGCTCAAGTTGTGAGAAAACATCCTTCTGGATACCCTGTGCCCTGTGACACAGGGTATCCACTATAAATCAAACTGTCAGTAGTCTCCAGGTGGATTCCACAGCAGAGTCCATGGTTGTCAAGGAATCTGTTCTTAGCACAGCCTTTGATAAGGGGCAGACTGAAGCCCTCCTCTCCCCACTGGCCTGAGAACATGACAGCAGCCACATACAGAGACAGGCACTTCTCTGCAGAGGGCAGGGATACCTGGCAAGACGGATTTGATGCAGCTGCCAGAGGCCCAACCTCCACAGACACCTAACGGGCCTGGCTCTGTCAGACGGAAGTCAGCTGCCTATCACGGTCACCGCGCCCCATGCCCCATGAGTGATGAGGCCCAATCAGCTCCTGTCGCTGAGCCGGAAACCTGAACCCAACAAGCCTCTGGGATGGCTGTGATCAGGGAAAGTCGCATCCTCTCACCTCTCCTTTTCTGTCTGCAGGGAGGCTGACAGATGCTTCCCACGCTCCCGCTAATTTCTGACCATCAACTAGATAGAAGAGCCCTAGACCCAGGTGGACCTCTTTTAGGGAGAGGCCTCTGGAGGAGGTGCCAGTGGATCAGACCCTCAGCTCAGTTGCTAGGTCTGAATTTCCTGTCTGAATATAAAGGGAAAGAAGGTCTGTCTTGCCTACTTTGTTTAATGATCATAAAGTTTAATGAGATGTTTACTAAATCCTTCATTTATTCTGAGAATATTTTCCCAGTCCTATGGCTTCTCTAAGTGCTGTGGATACAGTGGAAAAGCCACAGGTGAGTCTCTGATCTGTGGGAGCTCACAACTGAGGGAGGTAGTGGACCAGGAAATTGACTACATTTTGCATTGTGGTCTGGGCTACATGGCAGGGGATGAGGGGGGGATTATAATGAGGGAAAGGAGACCAGGGAGGAACATGGTAATTCAGGGATCATTGTGGAGGGCTGCCGCCAGGAAGTGGCATGAGCTGACCACGGAAGAAAGACTTGGAATTAGCAAAGGGAGGAAACTGAGGCAAAAGCAGTGGGCCTGAAAAGTCCTAGAGGTCTCCCAAACCTGTGGCAGCTGCATGTCCAGGGTGCCTTTTCTTCCCTTTTTCCTTTCCATCCTCAGCAGCAGCATCCTCATCTGCCCCTTTTGGTATAGGACAAAGTTGCCTAGTTCTCAGCTAAGAGCAATATAGTTAACTAAAAAATGGAACCCACAATCTGTCATGGAGTTTACCAGCTGTTCCTATAAAGAGCCAGCCACCATTGATTTCATTATTCACCTTTCATTGTAAGATGTCGTTTTTCCGGATCACATAGAATAAAGATATTTATAGGCACAAGGGCCTCTGAAATCATCTCTTTACCTTTCCTCTTGGGTGCAGGAAGTTATTCTATAACGTTTCTGCCAGACCATCACACTGCCTCAGCTCACATCCCTCCCCAGCAAAGAAGCAATCTATTTGTCCCAGTACTGTCTGTCTTTTGGGATCACAAAGCATATATATATATAAACACATATAATTTTTTTTCTCTCTACATGACAATCTAGGAGACATCATCACTGGATTTTGCCCAGCAGCAATTTATCAAATGTCAGTGAATTTCCAGGTGCTCGGCTAACTGTGACAGGAAGAGCAGTAGGTAGTGCTTGGAAGGCTGGTCTTCATTATTTAATGGTTTCTAAGCTTTCTGTTCATCCATGAAGTAGACACTCCCGGTGTCCATGTCACACCCCTCAGAGCCTCCCTGACACCAGACACGGCTGCAGTGGGTGGCTCCAAGGGAGCTCATACTTACCTCCTGCCTAATCCTCCCTCACTGTCTCCTCTAGGGTTTTCCCAAACTCTGGAGCTCTCTTGATGGGTGAGTCCAGAAAAGGGGGTTACCTCCACTGGGAATTACACTCACTCAGTAGGAGCAAGACTCGTGATAAATGTCCCTCATCCTCCCTTCTGAGGGAGCTGGGTATTCCAGGAGCCAGTTTTGATGTTTCTCAGAGGTTCCAGTAGAGTCGTCCCCGTACCCTCAGGAGCCACATCAGTGACATATTCTGTGGCCCCTTTCCTCCCCCTGCGTCTCCCACTCCCTTCTCCCCTATCCCTGCTTCCCAGGATCACCTTCTAAATAAACTTCTTCTACCCGAGTCCTTGTCTCAGGTTCTGCTTCCAGGGAACCCATGGAAGGAAGGGAGGTGGGGACTGCATAACCACGACATTTCCACCCTCTTGCCCCACCGATCCCTCCATCTCCATGTGCACCTGCCTTTAAGCCATCTCAGGACAGCCCTTGTCATGGGCATCCTCTGCACTCAGCCCACTTTGCTCTCTGTCCTTCTCAGACTCCAGAAGGTCTTATTTTCAGCAACATTGAAAGTATGTCATGCAGTGTCTCATCACCAGTATAGTTGTCATATCTTCCAACCTTATTTTTGTGTTAGTTATGATTTTTAGACATCTACACTTTGCACACATTCATTGTAGAAAAATACTTATTAAGAATATTGCAGCTGGGGACTGAGCCTCAGAGTCTTTATCTGGAAAATGAGGTGATAAAAATCACCTTGGCAGGGTTGTTTTACAAGCAACACAGTTGCAGCCCAGTGCCTGGCAACACCTTCTCTACCTATCCCCTTCCTCTTTTCATCTCTGAGACCTGGAGTGATGTTTTTATGCCAGAGTATTGCCAAAAGAACCCCTTAGTGAGATGCTTAATTACAGGGATGACTCCCTCATTTTCAGAAGCCAGAAGAGGAGCTATGGAAAAGGGGGAAACAAGGATAATAAAGGTACTCGAAGTTGGAAGCTGCCTGTCTTCCTCTGAGACTCTTAGACACTTGCTCTGGTATGTCCAAATTAAAATCAGAACATCCTTGCTTTCATCTGTTTAGTAATAATAAAAATAAATTCTAAAAACATGAAAATCTCACAAGGCCCAGGAAGGTGATACTTTCTTACAAATGAAGACACCAAGGCTCAGAGAGGTAAAGTCACTTGGTGAAAGCAGCACAGCTTCTTGTCGAACTGGCCTTTAGACCTCTGCTTGGTAGGAAGCCCCCAGGAAACTCTTTCAGCCTCTAAGGCACAGAGGACTTTCCCAGAAATTGTGTATGATTCTTAGGTGAGGTAATAATTATACCACATTCAGGTTTTTTCTTTTACTTTCAGTTTGGGGGACCTTTCCGTTGTTTTATTTTGAATTTCTTTTTTAGAAGTTATAAATGTATGAGGCTGAACTTAAATGAAATAATGAAACCATGGGAGAATCATGCAAAAGGAGGCCATACAATGACAGAGAGGGAAGGGAGGGGACAAAGAGTCCAGTGAAACAGGCTGACTTTGCTAATGAAGGATGGACACACCCCTTTTGAAGTGTGTAGAGGGTGTAACGGAGCTAGATCTGATCTCCCGACACAATCTTGACTTAGTGGTATTTTCCTATATCCTTGGTGGTGCTGTGGGTAATCCACAGCTCTGGATCTCCTCTAGAGAGCGTGTCTTGTTCTTTCTCACTATCTTCCCTGGGAAGGCTGAGTCTGGAGATTAAGTTGAATTTTTCCGCAAGTGTAACCTAAACCTGCAAGTAGAATGCTGCACTGGTGAAAATCCAAGTTTCTTATCATTATATTAACTGAAATTATGTGAGTTTAAGAAACAAGCAAGAATAGAAGAGGAAAGAAAGGAGAGAGGAAAAAAAGGGAGGGACTAGTCCTCAGATAAACGATGTGGGACACTAGTGTCTGCCTCTTGAGGGAAATGTGTGTATTTATTGCAGACAGCAACATGGAATTGACACTGAACAGAGAAATTCTCCACCCCTCCTCCCACCTTAAGTATGGTAGCATTTGGTTCAGCTCATTTGGGGAACTGGTTTGCTGTGTGTCTGCCTTATGGGCTCCATCACTGATAGGTGCTCTGAGCTGGGTTCTTGGCTCGACTTCTAGGGCTTCACTCTTTACAAGGAGGTCCTGGCAAATCTGTGCTCTCATCTGAGGTGTGGGATGAAGGGTGCTAGAAATGACTGCAGTGGGCTAGCTTTTGATGCAGAAGTGCTGCCTGGCAGGTTATTTATAGAGCAGGAGGAGTGGAGACATGACGAGTGTAAACCTAAACTAAGAATCTTTCCAGATTCACATAAGTGATGCAGTTAATCAAATCTGAGAGTGACAACACATACAGAAAATCCCTTTATGTCTCACGGTGTGTATGTGTGACTGTGGTTTGTGAGTGTGTATTTCATTTTTCTGATAAAATAGGAGAGAATCTGATACCACCACAGCCTCCACACCGACTGTGAAATGCAGCCTTGTGATTTAACTTCTTCCCTGTCCTCTCAGAACAGATGGGACTGTGCCTTACATGGCGTGATGACCTTTCCTCATTTATTCCCAGTTTTATCACTAGCTACTTCACTACAATTCAAATGAACAAAAACATCTTGAGCAATTATTATGTAGAAGGGCTACACTAACAAATGAAAAGAAATGCTTTCTTTCCTCATGGAGATTAAAGGCAGCAAGGGAGGCAGATGGACCACTTGACCACAGCATGCGGTGGGTAGGGAGGGGGCATGAGAGCTTGAGGAGAAGAGAGGCATTTCACTTGGTTGGGGAGGAGGAGGCAGGCAGGCTTCACAGGGGAGGTGGTATGGAGAGTGTGCTTGGAAGGATGGATAGGACTTTAAGTCAAACACAGGGGAAAATGAGATAGGCATTCCCTCTGTATTATGGACCAAAGCAACAGCGAATGTGTAGACGTTAAAAAGTCCAGGGCATATTTAAGCAACGGGGGTTGTTCTGGTGTGACTACACACTAGGTCCAGGTTCTCCGACCTCATTAAAACTCATCTCAGGTGCTGCCACGATTGCAAGGCTAGGCTCCCCTGCCAAATATTCACATTCAGAGCAGGAGCCAATTATGAATCTGTATTTGTAACAGAATCCCCAGGGGTCACGTTAGGGAACCTCATTTTGAGAAAGAGTGAGGTTGGAGATGCCTGAAGTGTCAAGTGAGAGAGACAAAGGGGAGTAGAGGGAGGGGCCAGGGCTGTGGAGAAATCTTACTAATATCAGTGGAGTTTAATTCCATTCTGTATGTAACTGAAGAATTACCAGTGTTTTTGGAACCAGACGGAGGTCTATTACATTAGCTTAGGGAATAGGTCATAAGAACCCTAAATAAAGCACTGCCATTGATGGTTAAAAGGAAGGAAAGATGTTAGGAATAGTGCAGACGTCAAAGTGAAGAGGCTTTCATTCTGGAAATCGAAGGTCTGAAATCAGGTCTGTCACAAAACTTATAGCCTTGGGCAGGCATGGAACTTCTTATTCTCAAAAACCTCAATAGTTAAATAAGGATTGTGGCAAATGTATGCCTTTTTCTATACGGTTTTCTATAATTCAGAGATTCTCAAATATGTGGCTCTTGATTGAAGACAGATCTAGATATTCCCTCACCCCATCCCCTAGAAACTGGATGAGGGCATGTGACCTGGGCTTGGCCTTGCCCACATCCCACCTGGGTCTCTGAATTTTGCAGGAATGATGCAAATCTGGAAGAGCTGAGAAATTCCTCATGGCAACAGTCATGTGGAGAAATCCATCAGGAGCTGTAGCATGGAGAGCATAGAATCGGTGGAAGTTTGCCAAGTTCACCAGCATGCACATCAAATGTCCAGCATCTATTTTGAGTTGTGACCTAGATTGGTTCTCCATCCTTCCCAATGATTTTGTGAGGAGCTGCTCAACAGCCTTCCTTTTCTTCTTAATTTAGTAGTCAGTGATTTACCGTTGCTTGTTGCAACTAAGGACTCTGACTAATGCAGAATATGAATGATAAAAATGTATTATTCATGAAGTCATTTTATAAACTGTGGACTATATTCTGTGGCTTAAAGACATATTAAGCTTCTGAGTCTGGATAATTAGAATAATAACATGATTTATTTAATTTAAAATGGAAGTTTTGAAGAGTTTCTGGGGAATTTGACAAAATTTGCTTCAGATGTGCTGAGTTTGAGGTATTGCTGGGACAACAATTCAGGCAAATAGAAAAAAAATTGGTGTATTAATCAGTATCGATTAGGCTAAGCTGTAATAACAAATAAACCTCAATGTCATAATACAACAAAGTATTATTTCTTGCCAGTGGAGCAGGGGAAAATGGAACATGGAAAAGACGGGGTCTTGTGTGCCAAGGAGGTAAAGCTTAACTCTCCACTCTTCAGTGTGGGCTGCACACAATGACACCATGGTAAGCTGTCACTCAGCATAGGGCACAGCATGAGAAGTAAAGAGAGTCACTTTACAGCGGAGAAACCTGATCATCACTGCCTCAGCCAGCTGATCAAGTTTACATCAACAGTGATAAACCATGTCAGTCTTATGTCCTCTTGGTATGATATGATGAAAATGGTATAGTACCTCCCCAAAACACACGACCCCAGTCTAATCATGAGACAAGCATCAGACAAGTTCTAATCGAGGAGCATTCTACAAAACACCTGACTAGCACTTCTCAAAACTGTCAAGATTATTCAAAAATAAGAAAAGTCTGAGAAACTGTCAGAGCCAAGAGGAACCTGAGGAGACATAATGACAAAATGTGATGTTTTATCCTGGATGAGTTTCTGGAACAGAAAAAGGACGTTAGGTTAAAAACTGAGAAAATCTGAATAACCTATGGATCTTAGTTAATAATAATGTGTCAGTATTGGTTCATTAACTATGACAAAGTTACCATACTAGTGGAAGATGTTAATAAAAGGGAACATAGGCATGGAGTATGTGGGAACTTTCTGTACTATCTTCACAATTTTTTAAAATCTAAAAATATTTTAAAATTAAAAAAAATATTTTAAAAACCTGGACTTTAAATACTTTGGTCTAATAGCAGAATATGTCACTTTTGCTCACATTACTTTGGCCAGACCTAGTCACATCGTCCCATCTAACCACAAGGGGGCTGGGAGGGGTCTCCCTGTATACCCAGGAGGGAAAGAAGACTGGTGATGGGCAAGCACAGCAAGGGGGCAAGGAAAATCTTGGGGCAAAAGAGCCACCTCCAGAAAGGTGATGGGTGCTCTCTCCAAGGTGAATGTGTGGATGTGGTGACATGAAGGCTGAGAAGAGAGCTTGGGGGTGATTGCAGAAGCTCAGCCAGTGGGGAAGGTGCTGCCAGGTGAAGAAATGAGGAACCAGGTCCATGAAGTGACAGTGAGTTGGATAAGGACCAAAAAGGGGCAGGTAACATGTAGTAAGAAAGGGAAGGCCACAGGTCCCTTTGGAAAGCCTAGCTCAGGATGTTGGAGGGTACATGAATGGAGCGAGAGGAGAGATTACTCTTTCAGCAAGTAGCAATAATGGAAAGAATAAAAGCTGAAGGCGAAAATACATCAAAGTAAGAGCATTTCATGCACGAGACTTAAAAAGTTAATCTTTCTCTTTCTGACTTAACTTCACTCTGTATGACAGACTCTAGGTCCATCCACCTCACTACAAATAACTCAATTTCATTTCTTTTTATGGCTAATAGTCCATTGTATATATGTGCCACATCTTCTTTATACATTCATCCGATGATGGACACTTAGGTTGCTTCCATCTCCTGGCTATTGTAAATAGAGCTGCAACGAGCATTTATACTGTATGTTAACACATATACATGGAATCTAAGAAAAAGAAATGCCAAGAAGAACCTAGGGGTAAGACAGGAATAAAGACACAGACCTACTAGAGAATGGACTTGAGGATATGGGGAGGGGGAAGGGTAAGCTGTGACAAAGTGAGAGAGAGGCATGGACATATATACACTACCAAACGTAAAATAGATAGCTAGTGGGAAGCAACCGCATAGCACAGGGAGATCAGCTCGGTGCTTTATGACCACATAGAGGGGTGGGACAGGGAGGGTGGGAGGGAGGGAGATGCAAGAGGGAAGAGATACGGGAACATATGTATATGTATAACTGATTCACTTTGTTATAAAACAGAAACTAACACACCATTGTAAAGCAATTATACTCCAATAAAGATGTTAAAAATAAAGTTAATCTTTAAGGAAAAAACCTCTTTTATTTCCTTTTAAAGTGGCATTTCTGTTCTTGACCTCACCTTTACTGACATTCCTCTAAAATGATATTTCAAGAGTAAGAACCATGTAGAAACCACAACACTGAGAATGGATCTTCTCCTTACCACCGTCCCAGTGAAGAACCAGTGAAGAAGCTCTCCAGATATGGACCACAGGTCCCAGAAGACAGAAGGTAGCAGTGGGGCTCGGCACACTGCATCCTGGGAGGGTTCTTTCCACACCTGGGGGTCATGGGTTTGGCAATATCTGGATGCAGCTGGGAGCAGTACATACTGAATGTGCAAAGATGGTATATTTTTCATAAGTTTAGAGAAGCAGGCCATGGGATTAAGAAAAGATCCACTTCTATCTGGAAGAAAGGTACTTTTGAATATTTTCTGGAAACTAGAAATCATACTAGTAGTCATGCAAATCAACCTTCTTCTGGGACTTCCCTGGTGGCACAGTGCTTAACACTCTGTGCTCCCAATGCAGGGCGCCGGGGTTTGATCCCTGGTCAGGGAACTAGATCCCACATGCATGCCACAACTAAGGAGCCCGCCTTCTATAACTAAGACCTGGTACAACCAAATAAATAAATATTTTTAAAATAAAATAAAGTAGACTATTTTAAAAAACAAACAAACAAACAAAAATTTTCCTCCAGGTCCAGCTGTACTAATAACACTTGTAAGTAATACCAAGGGAGGCTAGGCCAGTCTTTCCTCAGGTAAGGTGCAGAAAAGAGGCAGAAGAAACTGTACAAAGATTTAAACATTCCACACAGTAAGTAAATGGAACTAACCTGAAGCTTTAATTAAAGTACATGTAGAAAATGATATACTGTGACAAATAGAAGAAAGTTTGGACATTGTCCTTTGGTGTCCTCAACAGGATGCAAGCATATAGCTTCTATGAAAATTCAGCAGAAAAGTAAGTGGCTAGGACAAGCTGCACTAGGTGGAACAAAGAGAAATAATGCAAGCGTTCAAGGAAATTAAACACTGAATAGGAGAATTGAAGGCAAGAGAGTGCATAATTGACATCATGGAAAAGTAACATAACATCAAAAACAAAGTTAAATATAATTAAATATAATTTAATTATACTTTAAATATAATTTCCAGAAGTAGAGGAAGAAGCAAAGAGATAATAATAATGACAGAGAAGATGCTAGAAACAGAAATGAAAAGGGAAACTGAACCTAAGAAATGTACAGGATACTTAGGAATAACAGAAGCAATAGACAGGGACATGATTGAAGAAATGTTTTTCTTATCTTAAAATAGATTATACGGCCTCAGGATTCACATTGTTCCTGGCAGAATTCATCTGTTCATCCTGGGAGATACCGTGTCTCCCCTGCCAGGCATCTCTGGGTTCACTGGCTACGTGTCCTACTACCATAGAGTTGAAGGGCAGCAGAGAGAGACAGGCAACAGGCAGGATAACTGAAGTTAGTGGTGAGCTAGGGTAATAATATACATATTTACCACATAGTGCAACATAAACCTCATGAGTCAGAGTGAAGGTCATGAGCAATTAAAACAGATGTTGAAACAAACAACAAAAAATAATTAACTTCACTTTTTATATACAGGCTGAGTGTAAGTGTCAGTGGTCAGTGTTAGGGAAAAATAAACAAGCAAACAAACAAACAAACAAACAAAACCATAAGGCAATAGAAAGGGGTGGCAGTGAATGGAGAAAAGCGTGGGCAGTGAACATCTTTTTGAAAAGGTGGCTCTGAAGCTTGGACTTGGCCTGTCAAACACCTTGGGGTGGAATATTTCAGGCAGAACAAACAGGAGGAGCAGGGCACTATGATGGCAACAAGCCATCACAGCCAGGTCAGGGTTGCCTTAGCATGAGTCAAAGGAGGCAAGATGGGAGTGGGGCAGGAAAGGACATCAAAAAGGCCTTCATAAGCCAAACACACAGCATCCCACTAGCCATGGAGAGACTCTATCCTAAATTCCCCTGGGGTGATACCGCAGGTTTCTAAACAAGCGGCAACAGCATGATTTATATTTTAAAGGGACTCACTTGGCTAATATTTAAGAATGGATTGTAGGGAAGCAGAAGAGAGAGATCAAAAGAGATCAACCTCCCAGCTATGTTATTTTTTTTCCTGAGGTATAATTGACATATAACATATTAGTTTCTGGTGTACAACATAATGATTCAATATTTGTATATATTACAAAATGCTCACCACGATAAATCTAGTGAACATCTATCACCATACAGAGTTACAATTTTTTTTCCCATGCTGAGAACTTTTAAGATCTATCTCTCAGCAACTTTCAATATACAATACATATTATTGAAATATGTACAATATACAAATATACAATACAGTATTATTAACTATCATTACTATGTTGTACATTATATCCTCAAGACTTATTTATTTTATAATTAGAAGTTTGTACCTTTTGACCACCTTCACCTATTTTTCCCATGCCACACCCCTGCCTCTGACACCCACCAATCTATTTTCTGTATCTGTGAGTTTGGTTGTTTTGCGTTTCTTTAGGATTACACATATAAATGAAATCATGTAGCATTTGTCTTTCTCTGTCTGATTTATTTCATTTAACATAATGCCCTCAAGGTCCCTCCACATATTCTCAAATGGCAAAGTTTCCTTTTTATGGAAACTTTTAATCTATCTATCTATCATCTATCTATGTCTTCTTCATTTATTTGATGGCCACTTAGGGTGCTTTCATGTCTTGGCTATAATAAATAATGCTGCAGTGAACATGGGGGTGCATATATCTTTTTCAGCTAATGTTTTTGTTTCCTTTGGATAAATACCCAAGAATGGAATTGTTGGATCACATGATAGCTCTATTTTTAATCTTTTGAGGACCCTCCATACTATTTTCCATAGTAGCTGCACCAATTTACATTCCACCAACACTGCACAAGGCTTTTTTATTCTTGAAATGCTTACCAACACTTGTTATCTCTTGTCTTTTTGACAGTAGCCATTTTTAACAGGTGTAATATCCAGCTCCATTTTTGAGTTACAGTTATGAGGGTAAAAATATTTATGAGCATCCAAAAATGAACAAGTCACAACTATATTCAAATTCAATTGGCCTTAGGCCTCTTCTCTAAAACACAAAATGCAGAAGAAAATATTTTAAAAGTCACAGGAGTTTTGAGGCCATTGAGCTACTCGTTAGGAGCTGACAGCACAATGCTCTCTTACCCCTCTTCCTGCTGCAATGCCTGGTTCCCATGTCAGTTGCTCAGCACTGACTGTAGGCAGAGATGGAGCCAGCACCCCTTTCATAGCTGGCTCATCTTTCCAAACAGATAAACTGTGTCTCCATCACATTCTTCCTCTCAGAACTCCTAATAGAGCACTTTGCAATTATTGGGACAATTGGGCTTTTTATGAGGGTTTTATTTTCTGACTGATGAGATAACAAGGGAACACAGGGCTTGGGAAGGCATGCTTCAGGAAGTGGAATAAAGGCTGAATTATGCAAATGCAACAAAAATAATAATAAAGTCAACAATGGATATCATGAAGTCAGGTTCTGACGTATGCTTGGCCTTTAAGCCATAGTATCAATGAATAGTAAAAGGTAGATATTAGAATCCCCACATTTTACAGAAGGAGACACTGAGGATAAGGAAGGTAAAGTACTTTCCCCAAGAAGTGAGAGCATGAAGGGTGACCCTATTTTATTTGATTCCAAAGCCTCTTTCGAAGATGGTCTGGATTTACCTAGCAGAGAGGACAGAGAGGGCTGTAGAGTAAAGAAACAAATCATCAAATGATGTGCAGCATCGAGAGCATGAGGAATGAAGGGAAGTCTTCAGCCTTGCATTCTACACTGGACTTAAGAGCTCACTTTGGAAAAGTAAGGTTTGAAGCAGCCAGATGAGGATTTTAGTGGTAGCAATGCCCAGATCAGTCAGGTTGGGGCTGCAGGAGGCCACCAACTGCATGTATAAATTTACTCTAATTCAGCACTATTAGAAATGTCAAGTTTACAATTTTTAAAATTTTGCTGCCTGAATACATTTTTCCAAAATTGAATGAATGTAGTGGTAACTTTCTGCTAAACAGCATTCACAGTTGGCTTGCTTCCCTCAACATTGAACAGGTAGCCTCTGTTACCTACAGATTTGTGCTTTCCACAGTGAGATGACCAACCTCGGACCAATTAGATAATTGCTCCAGCAAGCATGCGGCCCAGAACTTCAAAGGGAAGAATGATACAAATGAACTGTCAGTGGCCTTAAGTTCAAAGCTGTGACCTGAACTTGAAATAGCACAAAGATATATGGGAGAGAAACCTCCATGGGCTTTGAGGGAAGAAAAAGAAAAATCCTTTCTTTCTGTTTAAATCAAGCTCTGGCGCTGTTTGTGCTACATCCTGCCCTTGCAACAGCTCTTGACCTACAACCCAGGGAGGTCTCCCCTGACCCTTTCCATTCCACAGGGTCAGGCCGACGTCCTGCTGAGGAGAGTGACTACATTTGTGTGCATTGTCTGTGTTGCTTACCAGGTCAGACAGACCTTTCTCCATGGGGTCAGCCATGAGGCATGCTGGCATTCAGAAGCACACAGTCCTGGAGAAAATTCTGATGCAGAATCGGGGGAGAAGACCAAAACTCCTGCACTGAAGAGGCCAGTAATTCCCAGCAGACATCTCAGGAAGTGTGTAAAGCCTAGGCTACTCCTACATTAGTATGTGCTTATAGAGGACAATGAATCCTAAAATAATGGGATGCCAGGGAAGGGCTTGTCTGAAGGCCATCAAAATTAAGCTCTCAGTTCATTTCTTTTAGAATATCAGATTTTCAATATGTATTAATCTTCCATTTCCTCTTATTTAGAGATTCTGGGGGCAGCAATCATATAGCTTCAGTTGTTAAAGAAGGTCATTCATTTAAAAAGTCAGGTAATGCACAGAATTAACACATTGCAAATAGATTTGTGTAGTTTTACCCAGTGGCCTAGGTAATGCATGACAAAGAGATTCATAGCGTTTTGATTAGCCCTCAGTACATGAGACAAAGAAAAAATAAAGTCAGGGTATATAGCTTGAAGATGTGCTTGTCAATAAATGCAGGTGTATTGTTACATAAATTAACAATAAATACAGAATAGAACTAAAGTATTTTCAAATATTTACACATATATGCACAGAATCAAGACAGGAAAACATAGTCCAATGAAATCAGGACTATCTGGCAGGTGGGATTCTTAATGTATTTCATCTTCTGCTCTATAATTTCCTGTGGTTTTTCCTGTGTTTTCTAATTTTTACAAAAAGCAGACACCATTCTAATAATCACAATAATAAATATTGTCAATAAATACCTCACCAACTGGTGATAAAAAGGAAGAAACAATGAGTAAATCTTACAGTGAAAAATATAGTCATCAAAATATGAATGGGTAGAATAACATCTAACTTGGACACATTAAGGAAATTATGAGTGATTTTTAACTCATCCAAAACACAAAACAGAGAGATGATAAAATAAAGGACATGAAGGATTTATCAAGAGCCTGCAGTATCTATCTAACAGGAATATCAGAAATAGGGACAATGAGGAATGGTAGAGAAGCAATATTCAAAGCCGAATAAAACATGTATCTCTGAACAAAAACTATGCTTAACTCTCAAAATAATAAAAAAAAATCTACTAATCTTCACAGATCAGAGTAAAAGACATCACATAAAATCAAAAGAGAAAAAGGTAAGGAGCATAAGAAAAAAGACAGATTTTTAAACAAGAAATGGCAAAAAGTCTAACACTAGGTACCTCATCTTCAAAAGAAAATGCCAGATACACATGGAAGATTAATTTTTAAGTTTTGTTGGAAAATAGCTGTCAACTTTGGATTCTATAAGCAGCTATGCTTAATTCAAGAATGAGGGTAGGAGATGTCATAAAAAATGTTGGAGTAGGACATTTCAAGAATCAATGTCCATTAAAACAACTGTAAACTGGCTATGTCTCATAGAATTACAAACTGGCTATGTCTCATAGAATTAACATTTTGGGAACTCTGGAATCTAATCTGAAATTCGCATAAACCAATGACTGTTTAAAGGAGTGGGCAGCTGAAATTCAGTGAGAGAGCACTACGGCATTTTCATCCACCTGACTGTCATCCCCATTCCTCAGCTCAACATCTACTGTGAGGACTGTAAACCACACTCCTAGTGTGACTTGTTGGTGACAGGGAGCTGTTATGGACCTTGTTTTAAATATACTGTGGTTGTGCATTTTGACCTGTCTTATAGTTTCCTGAAAGACTGGCACAGAGGCTGACCTTTGTTTTGTCTTCTGTCCTCAGGATGGAGTGAATTTCTGGATGATGGTGGTATCTGTCAAAAGACTTAAATATATATACAAACTATGACTGCATAGGGGTCAGGAAGGTTGATCGGACAAGTAGCATACAGAACCCAAAAGGACAGGAAAGAGGAAGTTAATGAGGAGGGTTATTGGGAGAATAAGGGTTCAGAATGTCCATCACATATGCCAGGGAAGACATAATGCAATGCCTACACCCAGGATCACACGCTTGTTCTGAGAAGACTTGAGAGGATGATATGCTTATACATCTGTCAGATGTATGAGCTCCATGCAAGTAGAAACTGATGGCTAAGGGGAAGTCATAGGTGGCATAGGACTGAAGTAGTTCTCCAGCTCAGAGCCAAGCTGCAAAGACTAAGACAGTGGGTTTTTTGTTGTTTTTTTTGTTTTGTTTTTTTTCCTTCTATTTTTGACTTTAGGTATTTTAGGGAACCTCTGTCAGGTCACTGGACCAGTGAGCTGTCAGAACAGAGATGGGGATAATTTGATTTCCAGAATTCATACATTGCAATATTCAAAGACAATAAAAATTTACAAAGAATCTGGGAAATATGGCTCATTCACAGGAAAATTAAATAAATCAACAGAAACCATCCTTGAGGAAACCCTGAAGAAAATCCTAGAGGAAACTGGACCTACTACAGAAAGACTCTAAAGCAACTGTCTTAAATATGCTTACAGAGCTAAAAGAAATCATAGGAAGAGGACTAGAGGAAATCAGGAAAATAATGCATGAACAAAATAAGAATATCAATTAAAATCTAAAAAATGCAAAAAGTAATCAAATAAAAACCATGGAGTCAAAAAACTAACAACAAAAATATCCGAAATGAAAACTTCACTAGAGCGGTTAAATAATAGACTTGAGCACACAGAAGAAAGAATCAGCAAGCTTGAAGATAAGGCAATTTAAATTATCTAATCTGAGGGGAAGAAATTAAAAAAAATAATTTAGATAAGTGGTAGAGTCAGAAGGACTATCATACATTATCAAGTGTACAGTGTAAGAAATATGGGATCCCAAAATGGGGGAGAAAGAGAATAGGGGAAGAAAGAATATTTGAAGAAAGAATGGCTTCAAATTTCCCAAACTTAATGGACTACATGAATCTACAAATCAAAGAATCTCAATAAACTCTAAGATGCAACCAAATAAATACACATCAAAACACATTATAATGAAACTGTCAAAAGACTAATACAAAAGAAAACTGCAAGGGAAAAGCAACTTGTCATGTACAAGGGATCCTTAATAAGATTTATAGCTGATTTATCATCAGAACTATGGAGGCTAAAAGGGTGTAGAATGATATATTTAAGGTTCTAAAGAAAAAAAAATACCATTAATCAAAAATTCTATATCAGGAAAACCTATCCTTCAAAAATGAAGGAGAAATTTAGATATTCTCAGGTAAACAAAAGTTAATGGAGTTTATCACTACTAAACCTATTCTTCTAGGAATACAAAAGGCAGTCCTTCAGGCTGAGATAAAAGGGCTCCAGACACAAAGCTATGTAAAGAAATAAAGCACTCCAATAAAGGCAACTACATGAGTAAATGTAAAAGTCATTATTACTGTATTTTTGGATTGTAGGTCCTCTTTTATTTCTTACATTATTTAAAAACCAATGTATTAATAAATATGTATAAATCTCTATAAATACACACATAATATATAAAGATGTAATCTGTGATAACAATAAAATAAAGGAGGGGGTGGAGATATATAGGGGCAGATTTTAATGTTTATTAAAACTAAGTTGGTATTAATTTATATTTTATAATGTAAATTATAATCTTCTTTTTAAACACTAAGAAAATATCTGAAAGATACACAAAAAGAAAATAAGAAAAAGCAAAATGGTACAAAACAAAAAACAAATTCGACCCAAAAATGTGGTGAAATGAGGAATAAAAAAGATACAAGACACACAGAAAAAAAATAGCAAAATGGCAAGTGTAAGTTATTACTGATCAGTAATTCGTTAAAGGTAAATGGATTAAAATCCCCAATCAAAAGACAAATATTGGCAGAATGGAATAAAAAAACTTGATGCAACTCTATGATGCCTACAAGAGAGTCATTTTACATCACAAATACATTGAAAGTTAAAGGTACTTTATACAAGTTGTAACCTAAAGGGAGTTGGAGTATCTATATAATATCAGACAAAATAAAATTTAAGTCAAAATGTGTTACAAGAGAAAAAAAGACATATTTTGATAAAATAAAACAATTATAAACATATATACAACAAAGTCCAAAACATATGATGCAAATATTGACATAGTTGAAAGAGAGAAATGAACAATTCTACAGTAATGGTAGCATACTTTAATACCTCACTTGTGCTAATGGATAGAACAAATAGATGAAGATCAGTAAGAAAATAGAAGACTTGAACAAGCCTGTAAACCAGTTAGCATAATATATATATATATATATATATATATATATATATATATATATATATATATATATATATATATATATATATATATATATATATATATATATATAGAACACTTCACCCAGCAATAGCAGAATACTCATTCTTTCATAGTACACATTCTTCAAGACAGACCAGATGTTAGGCTAGAAAACAAGTCTCTATATATTTTTTAAAAATTAAAATCAAAGTATTTTATTTTAAAAATAAAAATCAAAGTGTTTTATTTTTATCAAAGCAAAAATAAAAGTGAACACATGTCAAAAGGTGAGAACAAAACCCCATGATGAGTAAATAAATTTGGAAAACATTTTACTAAGTGAACTGCTGATTATGATGGGGGAAAACAGAGCATTGGTTTAACATAATGGATTAAAACTTCAGAGAATTTACCTCTCCTAATAATTAGCAAAATAAGAAAAACAAAACAAAAAAAAGTACTGAAAGAACACCAATGATTTACCATCAAAAACAACAACAAAAATATAGAATATAACTTAAAGCAACAATCTTTAAAAATTGGGGGCCAAAGGCAAAAATAGAAGACTTTGATATGAAGCACAGCTTGACCAACACTTAACCATCAAAATAAACTGGGAAAAAAATCTGCATTTGTTCACAAGTGCCTTAAACTCTGGAGAGAAGCAATCTTAGTCATATGCCCACATTTTTTTCTTCTTTTGCCCTGAGTGTTGCCAAAAATAGCTAATGGAAATAAATGGGGTAAAATGGATGTGACCATCAGGACCAAGTCCTAAGAGATACACAACCACTTGAGGGGAAATGCAAAGTCAGAGGATTTCCTCATGGGAAGAGAATGCATCTCACCCTAAGATGGAGAAAATGCTGGTACTGTAAATATCAAAGTATCTTAAGATAAAGCAGAGACCAAGAGTTTAAGAAGAATATAGCCTTAACTTATCCCATTTCATCCAAAGAATACAATTTTACTTACATCAAAGCATCTTATCTATCATTCTATCTCTACATATATGTCTAGGAAATGATTAGCAAACATAATACTAATATTATGTATAGATGATAAAATTAGAATTGATTTATTGTTTTGTTTTTAACTTTTTGCAAATTTTAATTATTTAAAATTAGGAGGTGTTATTTTGAAAAATAATACTAATTTTGAGACTATAGGGAAAAAATGGCAGGAAGAAAATATGCCAAAATTTTCATAGTGGTTTAATATAGATGATGTAAATGTGGATAGCCTTGTATTTGCATTTTGCAATTTTTCAAAACACTTCTATATGTTTTTTTTTAAATGTCAGTTTTTATTTTCCAGTTTTAGATGTAACATGTGACGACCTGAGAAGTTATCACTCTGATCTTTACACCAAGAAAAAGCTAAGCAAACTGAAAATTGATAACTTTCCCTGTAGTCATTAGAGAACTAATGTCTTAAGACAAGTCATGACCACAAAGCCTTAAGACAGGCAAATACAGTCACAGCCAAGAGTTGCCTAATAGCAAGGAGGAAGAGAAGCTACAGGTGCCATAAGTTAATAGAAACATTTAAATGGTAATTTTGACTTATATCTGCAGGCTGAGAATGCGCTAACTTGAGAGTGAGAAATTCTTCAGGCCACATTCTTAGGAATATCCTCACACTTACACAGTTTACCTCCAGTAAACCTGATAAGTTCTTACAATGAAGTTCAGAGAAAGAAACCCTCCTGTCTCTGATAAGGGGAAGGGAAGGAATAATCATTGTGAAATACACTCAGAACATTCCCCATAACAAAGATGTACTATCTGTAAGAAATGATTTTAACAGAATATTATCCCAGCTGGAGAAGAGCTCTGCTCCCTCCTAAGTCACCTAAGAGGAGAGAAACAATCTATACAACTAGAGAAACACTTCTGAACACTCACAGCCTAGAGACACAAGCCCAATGAAAGATTGATACTTAATTATAAAATTATAGAATGTGTCCCCTCCCTTACATATTTCCACCACACCAATGGAACTTCAATATAATGGAGATTTACAGCTGAAAAAAAACTGTGAAATGAAGACTTGCTGCACAGAGGAATACTTAGAAAAACCCAAAGTCAAAATAGGAGACAAAATCAAGAAAGCTAGAAGACTTTGAAGCCTCCACCATTTGTAGCTACAATAAACATTAAACACAGCCTGAATCTTAGCCAGATTAACATAAATCTTCACACTAAAGATCTACTTACCTCAGTTTCCAGTACCTGATGCAACACGTTCAGCTTTCAACAAAACATTCCAAGGCATACCAAAAGGAAAGAAAAAACACAATCTGAAGGAAAAAAGCAAGTATCAGAACCAGACACAGCTATGAAAAAGGTGTTAGAATTATCAAACAGGGAATTCAAAACACATGTAAATATGTAAATAGCTCTGGTGAAAAAAAGGAGAAAACATGCAAGAAAGAATGGAACGTAGGTGAGAGATGAACATTCTAAAATGAATTGGCCAGAAATGTTCAAAGACACAACAAAAGAAATGAAGAATACTTTTGATGGGCATATCTCTAGACTGAACACAAACAAGAAAAGAATCAGTAACTTGAAGGCAGGTAAAGAGAAAGTTGTCAGAATGAAATACAAAGATAAAAACAATTAAACAATTAACAGAACAAAGCAAAACAGCAACAAAAAATAGAACAGAACATCCCCAAACTGTGACAACTTCAAAATGTGTAAAATACAAGTATTTGGAATATTAGAAATAGGAGGAAAAGACAATAAAGCAGAAGAAATATTTGAAATTAAAAGAGCCGAGAAGTTTTCTAAATTAATGACATCAAACCACATAAACAGGGAGCCCAGAAAAATACTACACCACAAGGATAAATTCCAAAGAAGAGCTATACCTAGGTAGCTAGAAAACCCAGAAGGGGGAAATCAACTTTACCTATAGAGGAACAAGGAAAAGGATGATACTAAACTTCTTGTCAGAAACCATACAAAAAGAGTAGAGTAAAATGTTTACATTTTGAAAAACAGCAATTTCCCAGCTTAGAATTTATAGTCAGCAAAATTTTCTGTCAGAATTGAAGAGGAAATAAAGACTTTTATAAACAAACAAACAAAAAAAACCACCTAATTTATTACCAGCAGACATGTCTTGTAAGAAATGTTAAAGAAATAATTCAAGGAGAAAAAGATTAATGAGGGAGAAGGAAAAATGAAAGAGGATAAGATCTTTTTTCTTATTTTTAATTGATCTAAAAGATAACTGCTTAAAGTAATACTAACAATGTACTAGGTGTTTATAACATATAGATAAGTGAAAAGAATGACAACAGTATCATAAAGATAGAAGAGAAGAATTGGGAATATGCTTTTATAAGGTAACTGCACTACATGTAAAGTGGCATGGTGTTTGAAGGAAATTTTGCATTACTTAAAACTACAGTAACCAAGAATTTTTTACTAAATGTACAATTGATATGCTAAGAGGGACGGTGAAATGGAATGGTCAATTAAAGAAGTTGAGAATTCAAAAAAAGAAGGGGAAATAAACAAAGAACAAATACAACAAACAAAAATTGCAAACAATAGATTGATACTAACCCATCTCTATCAATAATTAGACTGAATAGAAAGAAAAAATTACCTACGTATGTGTTATCTACAAGAAACCCATATTAAATATAACAATTCAGATAGGTTAAAATAAGAAATGAGGAAAGATATGCCTTGTTAACACTAAGCAAAAGAGTTGGAGTATGTATCTTAATTTCAGATAAAACAAACCAGAATGAGAAAACTTATCAAGCATTAAGAAAATCATTACATTATGATAATGGAGGTACTTCTCCAAAATATAAAAAAATCCTTACTGTGGATATACCTAACAAGATCACATCAAAATATGTGAGGCAAACATATAGGCATACAGAGTAAAGTAGAAAAATCTACTGTAAGAGTTGGAGACTTCAATACCCATCTTTCAGTAATTGATAGATCCAACAGGCAGAAAATGAGTATGGAAATAGTTGACTTAAAAGACACTATGAATCAACTTGAACTAATGACATTTATATAAAAGTCCATCCAGCAGCAGCAGAATACATATTCTTCTTAAGTTCACATGAAACTTTTATCAATATAGACAATATTCTGGACCCTAAAACACAACTCAAGAAATTTTTTAAATTGGAAGTAATACAGGGTATGTTATCAGATTACAATAACATTAAACTGAAGTTAATAACAGAGAGTTGGGGCATCCCTAAGTATTTAGGAATTAAACAAGACATTATAATTTAATGCATGGAAGACCAAAGTCTCAAGAGAAATTTATAATACATTTTGAACTAAATGAAAATTAAAATGCAACTTATCAAAATTGGTAGGATGCAGCAAAAGCAGTGCTTAGATGAAAATTATAGCATTAAATGCAGATATTATAAAAGAAGAAGGATCAAATATTAATAATGTAAAGCCTCCATCTTAGAAAACTAGAGAAAGAAAATTATGCATAGGCAAATGGAGAAAAGACAAAAATGAAGCAGAAATCAATGGATTTTTAAACATGAAACAATAGAAAAAAATCATTAATTCCAGTTCAAGATGGCAATGTAGGAAGATTCTGAACTCACCTCCCCTCAGGGATGAGTCTCCAGGTACTTATGGAAAAATTTCCTCTTAAAAAAACCCTAAAGCCTGCTTGAGTGATGACTACACATTGGACAAGTGAGAACTAAAACAATCAAAGTGGGAGGAGAGATTGGAAGAAAATAAACCCCAACCCTATTGTGGCATCACTCAAATGGGAAGGAACTCAAAACCCAGAGCTTCCCCCTGAGGAGTGAAGGATTTGAACCCCACTTCAAGCATCCCACCTTTTAAGACATACACGTGAGAGATGAGCCCCCAAAATATCTAGCTTTGAAAACCAATAGGACTCACACCCCAGATACACAAGACTCTAGCAAATTGAGAAACAGCTCTTAAAGGGCTCACACACTCAACTTCATCTGCCCAGGGCCCAGCTCAGAGGTAGCCAACTGTACTCAGACTTAAAGTGAAGAAGGCCCATCTACTTATATAAAGCATCAACCTGATGGGTAGGCTCCCAATGTAGCAAATACATCTAGGAACATGTTAGAACACTCTGAGGATGGAGACTGAGAGATGCCATCTTTGCACTCTCCCTTTGGTGTCCCCCATAATACCAGTGTCTCCCAAAAGGGAGCTTTTACAGGAATCTGATGCCCCAATTTTTGTGACTGATGCCTAGAAGACACATCTTGATTGCCTGGCTCTGGAGGCAAGGGGAGCTTGTTCCTGGTCCCATGGACTGTAATAATCAGAGTCACCCAGAAAGCTCAGCTCCCTGTCTGGTGCTTCAATTTTTGTGACTGATGCCAGGGCACACCTCTACACTGCCTGGCTTTGGTGGCTAGTGGGTCCCAGAGGACTGAGTTCTTAAACACTTCCAGGGCACAGAAAGAGAAAACAGACCCAGGACCTCTGCCTTTCTGGGAAGGAGGCTTATTAGCTAATCATGACTGCATCCTGAGGGACAGGATTCTGATTAAACATGCATCTTGGGGCTGACTGTAATATTTCCCAGAGACATTGTAGTTCAGACACTTTCTTCATGTTCACCCTCTGCTGCTTTTCAGATCAACAGTGTCTCCTGAAGGGGACATGTGTCTGGTGTCCTGGTTTTTATGTCTGGTGCCTAGAGGATGCCCCTTGGTCACCTGGCACTGGTGACAGTGTGGCTTGCGTTCCTCAGTCCTCCAGGACTGTCGCAATCAGAGAGATAGTTCTTGGCAAGGTACTGCACAAAGAGTGGACTGAGGTGCACTCCCCAATCTTTCTGTGAAGGAAGCCTTTTTGCTTGCCCTGGAGCTTTGGCCTTCTAAGAAGCAGGCTTTAGCATACATTTAGTGGTCTACAGAGGTACTCAGGGAATGTAGGCTCTGAACGCCATCTTCATGTTCTCCCTCTGCCTTGTTCTAGTTCACTAATATGACACAGAGAAGAACTTATACACTCATCTGGAGCCTCAATTTTTGTAACTGCCACTCAGGGGACACCTCAAAATTGCTGGGTTCTCATGGGCCACAGGGCTTATACTTGCAGTCGCACAGGATTGTATATATTTGCATATTTTAAAAGCTGATATCTCAGGGTCTGGCTTCCAGGCAGCCTGAAACTAGGTGCCGAGATCCTCCCCTTTGGGATACTGACTGGTTTTGGCACACCCTCAATGACTGGGAGATACTAAAAATATAGTAGTTTATATGGAAAAGCACAAAGGTTTGAGACACAAACAAGAACTAGGGCAGAGTTGAATGACAAAGGTTATCTCCTACATAGGACATTCCTTCAAGAATGGAAGAGGTAGTTGTTTTATCTACTGGATAGAAATCAACACAAAGAGTCAAGCAAAATGAAGAAACAGGAATATGTTGCAAATTAAAGAAGAAGAAAAAACATCGAAAAAAATAATGAAATGGAGGTAAGTAATTCACCTGTTAAAGAGTTCAAAGTAATGGTCACAAATATGCTCACTGAATGGGGGAGAAGAATGAATGAACACAGTGAAAACTTCAATAAAGAGATAGAAAATATAACAAAGTACTAAATAGTAGTAACAGAGCTGAAGAATAAAATAACTGCACTGAAAAACAGACTAGAACACTTCAACAGCAGGCTAGATGAAGCAGAAGAAAGGACCAGTCAACTTGAAGACAAGGCAGTGGAACTTATCCACACAAAGAAACAAAAAGAAATAAGAATTGTTTAAAAAAGTGAAGATAGCTTAAGGGACTTATGGGACAACATCAAATGGACTAACATTCACATAACAGTGCTCCCAGAAGGAAAAGAAAGAGAGAAAGCAGAAGAAATCCTATGTGACTAAATGACTGCTGAAAACATTCCTAACCTGGGGAAACAGACATCCAGGTCCAGAAAGCCCAGAAAGTTCTAAATAAGAGAAACCTAAAAGAGATCCATATAAAGACACAATTATAATTAAAATGTCAAAATTTAAAGACAAAGGATCTTAAAAGTAACAAGATAGGGCTTCCCTGGTGGTGCAGTGGTTGAGAGTCCACCTGCCGATGCAGGGGATGCGGGTTTGTGCTCCGGTCTGGGAGGATCCCACGTGCCACGGAATGGCTGGGACCGTGGGCCATGGCAGCTGAGCCTGTGTGTCTGGAGCCTGTGCTCCACAATGGGAGAGGCCACAACAGTGAGAGGCCTGCATACCGAAGTAGCAAGATAAAACATTTACATACAAGGGAACTCCCATGAGAATATCAGCAAATTTTTCAGTAGAAACTCTGCAGGTCATAAGGGAGTGTTGTATTTGAAGTGCAGAAAGGAAAAAATAAATCAACCAAGAATACGCCACCAAGCAAAAGTTATCATTTGGAAGTGGAGGAGAGATAAAGAGTTTTCCACAGAAGCAAAGGCTAAAGGAGTTCACCACTAAACCAGTGTTATAAGAAATGTTAAAAGGATTTCTTTAAGCTGAAAAGATAGGATGATAATTAGTAATGTGAACATATATGAAAGAATAAATCTAACTAGAAAGGTAAATATATAGTAAAGGTAGTGGATTAATCATTTAAAAGACGAGTTGGAAGGTTAAAAGAAAGAAATAGTAAAAATAACTAAGAATGCAATAATTAGTTAAGGGAAAAACAAGATTAAAAGATGTAAAATGTGACATCAAAAACAAAATGTAAAGGAAGGGGGAGTAATAATGTTGAGCTTCACAAGGGGATAAAATTTAAATTATCAACTTAGAAGATTGTTATAGATATAAGAAGTTGTTATATGTAAGCCTCATGGTAACCACAAAGCAAAAACCTATAGTAAATACACAAAAAATAAAGTGAAATGAACCTAAGCATAACACTAGAGAAAGTCATCAAACCACAAAGGAAGACAGCAAAAGAAGGAGAAAGCAAAAGAGAGGGATTACAAAAATAGTCAGAAAACAGTTAACAAAATGTCAATAAGAACAAACCTATACAAAATCACTTTAAAAATAAATGGACTAAATTCTCCAATCAAAAGAAATAGCATGGCTAAATAAATAAAAATACAAGACCCATCTATATGCTGTCTAGAAAAGGCTCACTTTTGATATAAGAAAAACACAGACAGAAAGTGAAGAGATGGAAAAAGATGTTCCATGAAAATGGAAGCCAAAACAAAGCTAGTATATCAGAAAAAAATAAACTTTAAAACAAAGACTGTAATAAGAGACAAAGAAGAACATTACCTAATAATAAAGGGGTCAATCCAACAAGAAGATTTAACACTTATAAATATTTATATAACCAATATAGGAACACCAAAATATATAAAGCAAATATTAACAGACTTAAAAAGAGAAAAAGACAGCAATGCAATTCCAAACCGGATGCCATTTTTTTCCCCTTGCCTGATTGTTCTGACTGGGACTTCCAGAGCACTCAGGCAAGATTGCTGTGTTGAATAGAAATAATGAGAGTGGGCACCCTTGACTTGTTCTTAAACTTAGAGAAAAAGCTCTCAGTCTTTAGCCATTGATTATGATGTTAGCTGTGGGTTTGTCATATATGGCCTTTATTATTTTGATATATGCTTTTTCTATGTCTAAATTATTGAGTTTTTATCTTAAATGGATGTTGAATTTTGTCAAGTGCTTTTTCTTCATTGCTTGAGATGATCATATAATTCTACTCTTTCACATTGATTGATTTGTGTATGTTGAAACACCCTTTCATTGCAGGGATATATCTAACTTGACCATGGTACATGGTCATTTTAATGTGCTGCTGAATTTGATTTGCTAGTATTTTACTGAGAATTTTTCATCTATATTCATCAGGAATATTGGCCTGTAGTTTTATTTTCTAGTAGTGTCCTTTTCTGGTTTTGGTATTAGGATAATGCTGGCTTTGTAAAATGTGTTTGGGAGTGTTCACCCCTTTTTGGGAAATATTTGTGTTAATTCTTTATGCTGGTGAAATTAATCAGTGAAACTATCTGATCCTGGGCATTTCTTTATTCAGAGAATTTTGATTACTGATTCAATCTCCTTACCAGTAATTTGTCTATTCAGATTTTCTATTTCTTCCTGATTCAACCTTGGTAAGTTTTTTTGTCTCTGAGAACTTTTTTTTCAATTTCTATAGATTGTATAGTCTCTTGGTATATAGTTTCTCATAGAGGCATGTTATGATCCTTTGAATTTCTGTGGTATCTGTTGTAATGTCTCCTTTTTACTTATAATTTTGTTGATTTGGGTCCTTCCTTTATTCCTTGGTTAGTCTAAGGATTCATCAAATTTTTATCTTTTAGAAGAATCTACTCTTAGTTTGATTAATCTTTTCTATCATTTTTCTGTTCTCTATTTCATTTATTTATGTCTAATCTTTATTGTTTATTTCCTTTTCTAATTTCAGCTCAGTTTGTTCTGCTTTTTCTAGTTACTTAAGGCGTAGAGTTAGATTGTTTATTTGAGACTTTTCTTGGTTCTTAATTAGGTATGTATTGCTATAAACTTCTCTTAGAACTGTTTTTGTGCATTGCACAAATTCTGGTATGTTGGGGTTCCATTTTTGTTTTTCTCAAAAAACTTTTGATTTCCCTTTCAATTTCTTTTTTGATCCATTCCCTTTCAATTTCTTTTTTGATCCATTTCTTTTTTGATCCATTGTGTAGGAGCATTTAATTTCTATGTGTTCATGAATTTCCAATTTTTCTCTTACTGTTGAGTTCTGGTTTTATGCCATTGTGTCCCAGGAAGATACCGGGTGTGATTTCAAACTTCTGGAATTTGCTAAGACTTGTTTTGTGGCCTATATATGGTCTGTCCTATTAAATATTCCATGTGTGCTTGAGAAGAATGGGTATTCTGCTGTTGTTGGATAGAATGTTCTGTATGTGTCTGTTAGGTCCATAGGTCTATAGTGTTGTTTAAATTCACCATTTCTTAACTAATTCTCTGTCTGGGTGATCTATCCATTGTTGAAAATGGGATATTATCATATTACCTGGACAATTATTGTACTACTATTTGTTTCTCCTTTTAGCTCTGTCTGTTTTGGCTTTATATATTTAGGTGTTTGAATGTTGGGCACATAAATGTTTATCATTGATATATCTTCTTCATGAATTGACCTCTTTATCATTATATAATAACTTTATTTGTCACTTTTTACAATTTTTAGTTTAAAGTCTATTTTGTGTAAGTATAGCTTTTTTTGTTTGTTTTGTTTTGTTTTGTTTCTTGGGTTTTTTTTTTAATTGTTTTTTTTGTTTGTTTGTTTTTGTTTTGTTTTTTTGTTTTGGTTACCATTTGCTTGAAATGACTTTTTTCATTGCTTCACTCTCACACTATGTGTGTCTTTAAGGCTAAAGTGAGTCTCTTGTAGGCAGCATACTGTTGGATCTTCTTCTTCATTTTAATCCATTAACCCAGTCTATGTGTTTGGACTGGAGAATTTAAACCGTTTATGTTTAAACGAAGTATTGATAACTAAGGATTTACTATTGCCATTTTGGAGATTGTTTTCTGGCTATTCTGTAGGTTCATTGTTCCTTGTTTCTTATCCTGCTTTTTTTTTAATGTTTTGATGTCTTTTGTTTTCAGTATGTCTTGATTTCTATATCATGTTCTTTTGTGTAATTGCTACAGGTTTTTCCTCTGTGGTTACCAGGAGGTATTCATAAAACATCTTAAACTTATAACACCCTATTTTAAGCTGATAACAATTTATCATCCATAGAATTTCTAAGCTTTACACATTTACTTCTCCTCCCCTTCATATTTTGATTATTCCTGTTACAATTTACATATTTTTTATATTGTGTAACTAATAACAGATTATTGTAGTTATGGTTATTTTCACTATGCTTATTTTTAAAACTTTTAACCTATAGTTTTTTTATGTTTGTTTGTTTGTTTTTGTAGTATGGGGGCCTCTGACTGTTGTGGCCTCTCTTGTTGCAGAGCACAGGCTCTGGATGCACAGGCTTAGTGGCCATGGCTCACGGGCCCAGCCGCTCCATGGCATGTGGGATCTTCCTGGACTGGGACATGAATCCATGTCCCCTGCATCGGCAGGTGGACTCTCAACCACTGTGCCACCAGGGAAGCCCTAACCTATAGTTTTAAGTGAACTATGCACCATCATTACCAAATTACAGAATCTAACTTTGACTATATATTGAATATTACCAGTAAGTTTTACACTACGTTTTAATGTTTTATAATGTTAATTAATGTCGATTTATACTTCCACTCAAAGAAGTCCCTTTTGCATTTCTTGTAAGGCAGGTTTAGTAGTAATGAACTCTCTCAACTTTTGCTTGTTCAAAGAAGTCTTTATCTCGCCTTCATTTCTGAAGGAGAGCTTTACCAGGTATAGCATTCTTGGATGAAGAAATTTTCTTTCAATATTTTGAATATGTCATCCCAATCTCTCCTGGCCTGAACTTTTTCTGTCAAATAATATTATAGGAGATACCTTGCATGTAACTTGCTGCTTTTAAAATTCTTTATCATGAGGGTGGAGTCAAGATGGTGGAGTAGGAGGATGTGGAGTTAGCATCTCCTCACAAGTAGGCCATCTACTAGGCACTGGTGGGGGACTTTGGACACCTAAGGAGATGGGAGGAATCCCCGTGTGACCAGGTAGGATGTGGGAGGGAAGGAGGGGTAAGAAAAGTGTAGGTGGATGGGACCAGTGTCCCTGAGGGGTGTTAGGAGAGAGGAGAGGTTCCCATGTTCAGAAGGGCACAATGATGGCATGGGGATACATGGGGATGGAGATGGACCTTTGGGGAATTAACAGATCAGAGGGGTACATGACCAGCATCTCCCCTGCTCCCTCAGGCTCTGGCAAGCCTGTTCAGGTCCTGGGCCTGAACCCCCCCAGGAGCTCCCTCCAGCCATGTGGGACCCTGGACTGAGCCCTGTCCCCACTGCCAAGGCCTTTTCTGGCTGTGCAGGTCCTGTGCCTAGGCCCAACATCTGCCCTCACTAAGGCCTTTTACAGCTGTATGGGCCCCAGTCCTGAGCGGCATCCTCCTTCAAAGCCTCTTCCAATCTTCTTATTTTTTTATTTTATTATTCATTTTTCCATTTTATTTTTAATTTTGTGCTGTTGTGGCTCTGTTTTTCTTCTTCTTCTTCTTCTTTTTGTGTAAATTTATTTATTTATTTACTTACTTACTTACTTATTTTTGGCTGCTCTGGGTCTTTGTCTCTGTGCATGGTCTTTCTCTAGTTGTGGTGAACGGGAGATACTCTTCATTGCAGTGTGCAGGCTTCTCATTGCAGTGGCTTCTCTTGTGGTGTAGCACAGTTTCTAGGCATGTGGGCTTCAGTAGTTGTGGCTCATAGGCTCTAGAGCATAGGCTTAGTAGTTGGGATGCACGGGCTTAGTTGCTCTGTGGCATGTGAAATCTTCCTAGACCAGGGCTCAAACCCATGTCCACTGAATTGGTAGGTGTGTTCTTAACCACCGCACCACCAGGGAAGTACTGTGGTTCTGTTTTATTCCTTAGTTGTGGTTTCATCTTTATTTTTTTCTAATATATATTTTATTTTTCTAATTTTATTTTATTTTTTATTCTTTGTTGTTGTTCTGCTCTGTTTTTGTTTGTTGCCTTTTTCTCTTTTTGCCACTCTGCATGGCTTGCAGAGTCTTGGTTCCCAAGCTGGGGGTTGGGCCTGAGCTCTTGTGGTTGGAGCGCTGAGTCCAAACCACTGAACTAAAAGAGAACCTCAGACCCCAGGGAATATTAATCAGTGTGAGCTCTCGTGGAGTTCCCCATCTTGGCCCAAGGCCCAGCTCCACCCAACTGCCTGCAAACTCCACTGCTGGATGCCAAACAACCAGCAAGACAGGAATGCAGCCCCACCCATCAAAAAAAAAATGAAATGACAAAAATATATGTTACAGATGAAGGAACAAGGTAAAAACCTACAAGACCAAATAAATGAAGAGTAAATAGGCAATGTAACTGAAAAAGATTTCAGAGTAATGATAGTAAAGATGATACAAAATCTTGGAAATAGAATGGAGGCACAGATTTGGAAAATACAAGAAATGTTTAACAAGGGCCTAGAAGAACAAAAGAACAAACAAACAGTGATGAACAGCAAAATAAATGAAAAATACACTAGAAGGAATCAGTAGCAGAAAAACTGAGACAGAAGAACCAATAAGTGAGCTGAAAGATAGGATGGTGGAAATAACTGCTGAGGAGCAGGATAAAGAAAAAATAATGATAAGAAATGAGGACAGTCTCAGAGACCTCTGGGACAATATTAAACACACCAACATTTGAATTATAGAGGTCTCAGAAGAAGAGAATGAGAAAGTGCCTGACAAAACATTTGAAGAGATTATAGTGAAAAATTCCCTGACATGGGAAAGGAAATAGCCACCCAAGTTCAGGAAGGGCAGAGAGTCCCATATAGGATAAACCCAAGGAGAAACATGTCGAGATACATATTAATCTAACAAATAAAAATAAAAAAAATATTATAAGCAGCAAGTGAAAAGCAACAAATAACATACAAAGGAACACCCATAACATTATCACCTAATTTTTCAGCAGAAATTCTGCAGGCCAAAAAGAAGCAGCAAGGTATATTTACAGTGATAAAAGAGAAAAACCTACAACCAAGATTACTCTACCCAGCAAGGATCTCATTCAGATTTGATGGAAAAATCAAAAGCTTTACAGACAATCAAAAGCTAAGAGAATTCAGCACCACCAAACCTGCTTTACAGCAAATATTAAAGGAACTTCTCTAGGTGTGAAACAAAATAGAAGAAAAGCCCCACAAATGAAAACCCATAGCCATTAAGAAAATTGTAATAGGAACATACGTATTGATAATTACCTTAAATGTAAATAGATTAAATGCTCCAACCAAAAGACACAGACTGGCTGAATGGATACCAAAACAAGACCCGTATGTATGTTGTCTACAAGAGACCCACTTCAGACCTAGGGACACATACAGACTGAAAGTGAAAGGAGGGAAAAACATACTCCATGCAAATGGAAGTCAAAAGAAAGCTGGAGGGCTTCCCTGGTGGCGCAGTGGTTGAGAGTCCGCCTGCTGATGCAGGGGACACAGGTTCGTGCCCCGGTCCGGGAAGAACCCACATGCCGTGGAGCTGCTGGGCCTGTGAGCCATGGCTGCTGGGCCTGTGCGTCCGGAGCCTGTGCTCCGCAACGGGAGAGGCCACAACAGTGGGAGGCCTACATACGGCAAAAAAAAAAAGAAAGCTGGAGATGCAATACTCATATCAGATAAAGTAGACTTTAAAATAAAAACTGTTACAAGCGACAAGGAAGGACACTATATAATGATCAAGGGATCAATCTAAGAAGAAGATATAACAATTGTAAATATTTATGCACCCAACATAAGAACACTTCAATACATGAGGCAAATGCTAACAGCCATAAAAGGGGAAGTCGACAGTAACACAATAATAGTGGGGGATTTTAACACCCAACTTACACCAATGTACAGATCATTCAGACAGAAAAGAAATAAGGAAACCAAAGCTTTAAAGGACCCAATGGACCAGATAGAATTAATTGATATTTATAGTACATTACACCTGAAAGCAGCAGAATACACTTTCTTCTCAAGCGCACATGAAACATTCTCCAGGATAGATCACATCTTGGGTCACAAATCAAGCCTCAGTAAATCTGAGAAAATTGAAATCATATCAAGCATCTTTTCTGACCACAACACTATGAGACTAGAAATCAATTACAGGAAAAAACTGTAAAAAAACACAAACAAATGGAGGCTAAATAATATGCTACTAAATAATCAACCAATGTATCACTGAAGAAATCAAAGAGGAATAAAAATATACCTAGAAAAAAAGAAAGACAACAAAAACACAACAACCCAAAACCTATGGGACACAGCAAAAGCAGTTCTAAGAAGGAAATTTATAGCAATCAATACAATCCTACCTCAAGAAACAAGAAACATCTCAAATAAAAAATCTGACCTTACACCTAAAGCAACTATAAAAAAAGACCAAAAACAGAAAATGCAAAGTTGGCAGAAGGAAAGGAATCATAAAGATCAGAGAAGAAATGAATGAAATAAAAGTGAAGAAAATAGCAAAGATCAATAAAACTAAAAGTTGATTCTTTGAAAAGATAAACAAAATTGACAAACCTTTAGCCAGATCAAGGAGAAAAAAAGAGCATTCAAATCAGTAAAATTAGAAATGAAAAAGGAGAAATTACAACTAACACCACAGAAATACAAAGGATCATAAGAGACTACAACAAGCAACTATATTTCAATAAACTGGACAACCTCAAATAAATGGACAAATGCTTGGAAAACTACAGCCTTCCAAGACTGAACCAGAAGGAAATAGAAAATATAAGCAGACCATTCACAAGGAATGAAATTGAAACTGTAATTTAAAATCTTCCAAAAAACAAAAGTCCAGGACCAGATGACTTCACAGGTGAATTCTATCAAACAGTTAGAGAACAGCTAACACCCATCCTTCTCAAACTCTTCCAAAAAATTGCAGAGGGAGGAGCACTCTCAAACTCATTCTATGAGGCCACAATCACCCTGATACCAAAACCAGACAAAGATGTCACAAAAAAGAAAATTACAGAGCAATATCACAGATGAACATATATGTAAAATCCTCAGCAAAATGCTAGCAAACAGAATCCAACAACACATTAAATGGATCAGACACCATAATCAAGTGAGATTTATCCCAGTAATGCAAGGAATCTTCAATATATGCAAATCAACGAATGTGATACACCATATTAACAAATTAAATAATAAAAACCATATGATCTTCTCAATAGATTCAGAAAAACTTTCGACAAAATTCAACACCCATTTATGACAAAAACCCTCCAGAAAGTAGACAGAGAGGGAAACTACCTCAACATAATAAAGGCCATATATAAAAAAGCCAGAGCAAACATCATTCTCAAAGGTGAAAAACTGAAAGCATTTCCTCTAAGATCAGGAACAAGACAAGGTTGCCCACTCTCACTACTCTATTCAACATAGTTTTGGAAGCCCTAGTTATGGAAATCAGAGAAGAAAAAGAAATAAAAAGAATCCAAATCAGAAAAGAAGAAGTAAAACTTTCACTGTTTGCAGATGACATGATATTATACATAGAAAATCCTAAAGATTCCACCAGAAAACTAGTAGAGCTCATCAATGAATTTGGTAACATTGCAGGATACAAAATTAATGCACAGAAATCTCTTGCATTCCTATACACTAACAATGAAAAATCAGAAACAGAAATTAAGGAAACAATCATATTTACCATTGCAACAACAACAAAAATGATACCTAGGAATAAACCTACCTAGGAGGCAAAACACCTGTACTTAGAAAACTATAAAACACTGATGAAAGAAATCAAACATTACATAAACAGATGGAAAGATATACCGTGTTCTTAGATTGGAAGAATCAATATTGTGAAAATGATTATACTACCCAAAGCAATCTACAGATTCAATGCAATACCTATCAAATTGCCAATGGCATTTTTCACAGAATTAGAACAAAAAATTTACAAGTTTGTGGAAACACAGAAGACCCCGAATAGCAAAAGCAATCTTGGGATAGAAAAATGGAGCTGGAGGATTCAGGCTCCCTGACTTCAGACTATACTACAAAGCTATAGTAATCTTCCAACAAGAAGATGGTATGGTACTGTCACAAAAACAGAAACATAGATCAATGGTATAGGATAGAAAGCCCAGAGCTAAGCCCACACACTTATGGTCACCTAATCTACGACAAAGGAGGCAAGAATATACAATGGAGAAAAGATAGTCTCTTCAATAAGTGGTGCTGGGAAAACTGGACAGCTACATGAAAAAGAATGAAATTAGAACACTGCATAACACCATATACAAAAATAAACTCAAAATGGATTAAAGACCTAAAAGTAAGACCGGATACTATAAAACTCTTAGAGGAGAACATAGGAAGAACACTGTTTGACATAAGTTACAGCAAAATCTTTTTTGATCTACCTCCTAGAGTAATGAAGATAAAAACAAAAATAAACAAATGAGACCTAATTATACTTAAAAAATTTGCACAACAAAGGAAACCATACACAAGATGAAAAGAGAACCCACAGAGTGGGAGAAAATATTTTCAAATGAAGCAGTGGACAAAGGATTAAACTCCAAAATATACAAAGAGCTCGTGAAGCTCAAAAAAAAAAAAAAAAAAAAACAGTCAAAATAATTGGAGGAAAGCCTAAACATTTCTCTAAAGAAGACCTACAGATGTCTAAGAGGCACATGAAAAGATGCTCAACATCACTAATTGTTAGAGAAATATAAATCAAAACTACAATGAGGTGTCACCTCCCACCAGTCAGAATGGCCATCATCAAATAATCTACAAACAATAAATGCTGGAGAGGGTGTGGAGAATAGGGAACCCTCTTGCCCTGTTGGTGGGAATATAAATTGATGTAACCACTATGGAGAAAATTACGGAGGTTCCTTAAAAAACTGAAAATAGAACTACCAAACGACCCAGCAATCCCACTACTGGGCATATACCCTGAGAAAGCCATAATTTAAAGAGTCATGTACCACAAGGTTCATTGCAGCACTATTTACCATAGCCAGGACATGGAACGAACCTAAATGTCCATCAACAGATGAATGGATAAAGAAGATGTGGCACATATATACAATGGGATATTATTCAGCCATAAAAAGAAATGAAACTGAGTTATTTGTAGTGATGTGGATGGACCTAGAGTCTGTCATACAGAGTGAAGTAAGTCAGAAAGAGAAAAACAAATACCATATGCTATCACATATATAGAGAATCTAAATTTAAAAAAAAGGAAAAAATGGTACTGATGACCCTAGGTGCAGAACAAAACTAGAGACATAGTTGTAGAGAACAGACATGTGGACACGGGGCAGGGAAGGGAAGGGTGGGACGAACTGGGAGATTAAGATTGACATATATACACTGCCATGCATAAAATAGATAGCTAGTAGGGACCTGCTGTACAGCACAGGGAGCTCAGCTTGGTTCTCTGTAGTGACTTGTATGGGGTGTGAGAGGGGTGCCCAAGAGGCAGAGGTTATAGGTATACATATAGCTGATTGACTTCATTGTACAGCAGAAACTAACACAACATTGTAAAACCATTATACTCCAATAATAATTTTTTTAAATAAAATTCTTTGCCCTTATCTTTTGACAATTTAATTATAATGTGTTTCCATGTAGCCCTATTTGGGTTTAACCTATTTGGAGTCCTTTGGGTCTCATGGATCTGTATGTCTATTTCTGTCCCTGGATTGGGAAGTTTTCAGCCATTATTTCTTTAAATATACCTTCTGCCCATTTCTCTTTCATTTTCCTTCTCAAATTCCCAATATGCAAATAATGTTTCTTTTCATTTTGTCCCATAAGCCTCGTAGACTTTCTCAACTTTTTTGTATTCTTTTTTTCTTTTTGCTCCTCTGATTGGATAATTCCTAATGTCCTATCCTCCAGTTTGCTGATTCGTTCTTCTGCATGGTTATGTCTGCTTTTGAAACTCTATAGTGAATTCTTCAGTTCGGTTATTGTGTTTTTTAAAGTTAGGATTCCTTTCTTTCTCCCTTTCTCTCTCCCTTCTTTCCTTCCTTCCTTCCTTCCTTCCTTCTTTCCTTCCTTTCTTTCTTTTTCTTTCTTTCTTTCTTTCTTTCTTTCTTTCTTTCTTTCTTTCTTTCTTTCTTTCTTTCTTTCTTCCTTCCTCCCTTCCTTCCTCCTTTCCTCCCTTCCTTCCTCCTTTCCTCCCTCCCTCCCTTTCTTTCTTTCTTTCTTTCTTTCTTTCTTTCTTTCTTTATTTCTTTCTTTCTTTCTTTCTTTCTTTCTTTCTTCTCTCTTATTGTTTCTGTTACTTTGTCAAACTTCTCATTTTGTCCATGCATTGTTTTCCTAATTTCCTTTAGTTGTTTTTGTGGCTCACTAAATTTTAAGGAGATTATTCTGAATTATTTTGCCTGATGGTGTATAGATCCCTACTTCCTTAAGGCCTGTTATTAGAGCTTTATTAGTTTCCTTTGGTTGTGTCATATCTATCTGGGTTTTCATGATCCTTGATTCCTTATGTTGGTATCTGCACATTTGAGTAATTGGGTTCTTCTTCCAAGCTTTACAGGTTTGCTTTGGCAGAGACAGATCTTCACCAGTAAGCTTAGTTTAGTTTCTGGACATATCTGCTAGTAATATCCTTCTGCAGGCAGGGCCCAAATATGTTCTATTTGGGGAGTGAGTCAACTGTTCAAGCTCTGAGGTTGGGAGGGTCTGGGAGCTATCTTCAACCTTGGTTGCAAATTAATCCTCCAGCTTATGCCTGGCAAGATAACTCTCTGTACCTGGTACTGGCTTTGCTCTGGGCCAATAAGCTCTGTCTGCTCACCACTCTGCTCAAAAGCACTGAGCCACATGGTTTCTAATTATTCTCACCAACCCTTCTTGTCAGATATGGTCTCTGTCTCCTGACACTCTCCACAGTGAATGGAGCTGTGACTCTGCTCCTTGCCTGGGCTTGGGCAAACCAGGTTCTAGGGCTGGAAAAACTCCTTACTTGAAGATCCAAACCATACATATCGACACCACACCAACTTCCTTGGCCAGAGTGCACCACCAACTTGGTTATGCATATGAGTCAAGCTGCTAGTTAGGATTACTATCTGGTCACTGCAGGTATGAACCCAATCTGCCAAGATCTACCTACTAGTTGTTGCAAGCCCTGCTCCTTTCTCTGTTACAGTCAGACTCCCAGCGGTTGAGCCCTGAAGATTCCTTGCAATCCCCATGGGGCAAGATCATGGTAGGGGCTCCCAAAAAGTCCCCATAAGACTTGGGACCAGTTTTCCACCCAGGTTCTATTTTCCCACTGGAGGAATGAGAGGCTCAGGAGAGAACTCTCTGCATGATGCTATACTGGCCAGGAGGAAGGTCAAGGTGGTCAATGTGTGGCCGCTTCTCTTACCCTTCTAATGCAGTCTGTCTTGGTCTCTGTGGCATAGACGTGTGCTTTAGCTTAACCCACATGTTCTAAGTTTCTCTCAGTCTTGTCTTGTTCTTGAATAGTTATTAGTTATTCTTCTTTTGTGGGGAGGTCAAAGTCACTAACAATCTATGTCACCATCTTTTTGACTTCACTCCCTGGATTAAATAATTTTTAGTCAATATGTTGCAGAATTTTAATCATTTTTTAAAAAGGTAATGCTCAAATTATCTCATAGTTGGCAAGTGAAAGTTGTTTAATTTGGCTCCCATATCATTTTGATAAACCTCAGTCTTTGAATACATCCTTATTTTCTTGCACAGAGTGTCTTAAAATCCGTTTGCATTCTCCATGCTCCAGAGGTTGATTGAGCCATTTCTCTGAAGAGCTCCAATTCCTCTTAATAGATTGTTGTGGCATTTAGAAAACAATCTGCTGCTAATGCTGCTCAGGCTATTTGCTATTACTGTGGTGTTATTGCTTTTAGCCCCATTCAGTAGACAAAAGTGGGAAGACTTTATTATTTACAAGAAAGAGAGAGGGAGAGAGAGAGAGAGAAAGAGAGAGAGTATGAGCTCAAAATTGAAGACAGAATGTTGAGATATGCTGTTAGAATGACCTGGAAGAAAATTGAACAAGGTATTAATTAGTACAGTGCAACTGAAATAGAACCAATTTGAAAGCATTTTATAAATTTCAATATGCATGACAAATATACCAAATTTGATGACTATAATAATATTGTTATAATGACAATTACATGGCCATAGAATATGGTTGAATGGACATTAAATTTTTAACTAAATACATGAGATTAATTCACAACTTGGTTACCAACAAGCTTTATGAACTAGCTTTATGAATTGTTTATTCCTCTGAGCTTGATCTATTAAAGTGAAGAATAATACTCACCCTACTGGTGAGAATTTCAATGAGATAATTATAAGTATTTTGCAAAATGCCTAGTGTAAAATAAAATAATAAAATATTATAATCCATTTCCTCTCCCTTGTATTACTTAGCAAACTCCAGGACAGAGTAAACTTATTATATGAAGAAGAAAGAATTGAACCAGCTGGGGAAAAGGAGATAAGGAAAGAGAAGAAAGAAGTTATGGAGAAATAGGAAGGAAGAGAGGAGTTAAAGGATAGTAGAAAAAAGGGAAAACAGAGGGCACATTTGGGGGATTCCTCAACAATGTCAGAGTGTTTAGTTACTCAGGGAAAGACCTCAGCTCTCTACCCTGCTGAGTCAAGTTGGAATGCAGCATATTGAGAAAAGAAGGGGCCACTTGGCATACTCTCCATAGGTGATAGTGGGTATAGGAAAAGTTGGTTTTTACTCCAGATGCAATGGGGATGCTTCAGAAGAGCATCATTACTCTTTCAAAGGGACAAACTGGGTACCCAAATCTGAGCTTTGATGATGAAAAAGAAACAGAAGGAAAAGTCTTTCAACTCAGCTTTTAAGAGCTTGGCCTCTTTTTGAGAACAATGAAGGGAGTGACTTCTACGCCATCTCCTTCTCAATCTCCCAGGTACTTGGTGTAGAATAACATGTCTCTCTTTCCCTTCCTTAGTGCTCAGTCCCCATGTGATTGACACAACAGATCTTATGCAATGTCTGTACAGTCACTAGTCAAAGGGACCACAGCTTAGCAATGCATTTCTTATCTTAAAGAAGATCAAAATGCAATTGACCTATGACAAAATACAAATAGCAGAGTTATACTGCATTCTAAATGGCTACATAACTGGATAAATATTAAAAGTGACTACTTGTGACATTATACAAAACCAGGACAAGGCTCTTATTCTTTGTACATGATTCAGAAGACAATTTTTCAAAAATTATTAGTCTAAAAGGTAGTATAATTGTAACTTTGTAAGTCCAAATGTTGTCTTTAACATGACTTAACAGACTAATGCATTTAAAAGAATTATTAATTTAGGTTTAGGGATACACAATGTATAAAGGTGGACTTTTGTGACTTCAGTGATAGAAAGAATGGGACATAGATAGATGTTAAAAGAGCAGAGTTTTTTATGCTATTGAAGTTAAGCTAGGATAAACTTAGAGTGTTATAACTTTAGGATGTTAAGTGTAATTCCCATGGTAACTACAAAAAAAACTATACAACATACACAAAATAAAATGTAAAAGGAATTTAAATGTTTTACTTAAAAATCAACTAAACACAAAAGAAGATAGTAAGCAGGAAATGAGGAACATAAAAACTATAAGGCATAGAGAAAACAAATAGCAAATAACAGAAGTAAATACTGCCTTATCAGTAATCACTTTAAATTTAAATGGATTAAACTGTCCAATCAAAAGACAGAAATTGGCAGGATAGATTAAAAATAAAGACCCAACTATATGATGTCTACAAGAGACTCACTTTAGATCCAAATATACAAATAGGTTAAAAGTAAAAGGATGGGAAAATGTTCAATGTAAATGGTAACCAAAAGAGAGCAGGTTTGGTCATACTAATATCAGACAATATATAATTTAAAACAAAAATGGTTAGAAGAGGGCTTCCCTGGTGTTGCAGTGGTTGAGAGACTGCCTGCTGATGCAGGGGACACGGGTTCATACCCCGATCTGGGAAGATCCCACATGCCGCAGAGCGGCTGGGCCCGTGAGCCATAGCCACTGAGCCTGCGCGTCTGGAGCCTGTGCTCTGCAATGGGAGAGGCCAAAACAGTGAGAGGCCCATGTACCACAAAAAAAAAAAAAAAAACCAACAATGGTTAGAAGAGACAAAAAAGGATATTATATGTTAATCAAAATTTCAATAGAGCAAGAAGGTATAACAATTATAAACATTTACACACCTAATAACAATCAAAATATATGAAGCAAAAATTGACAGAAATGAAAGAAAAAACAGTTCTATAACAGTTTCAGGCTTCAATACCCCAATCTTTGTCGGATAGAACAACCAGACAGAAGATAAGTAGAAAAATAAAAAAATAGAGGATTTGGACACTATAATAAGCCAAATAGACATATAGAGAATATTCTACAGCACACACATTTTTCTCATTGCACATGGGGCATTCTCCGGAGTAGACAATATTAGGCTATAAATTAAGTCTCAGTGTATTCTTAAAAATAAGCATCACACAAAGTACGATGATTAAGCAAAAAGGAGAGAATATTCAAGTTACTAAAATTAGAAATAAATTTGGAGACATTAGCACCAATTCTACATAAATAAAAAGGATTAAGAGAGCACTATGAGCAGTTATATGCCAAGAAATAAGATAACCTAGATAAAATGGACTAATTCCTAGAAATGAGAAATATACTAAGACTAAACACAAAGGTATAGAAAATATGAATAAACTTTAAACTACTAGGGAGATTGAATAAGTAACAAAAAATATCCAGCAAAGATAAGATTTGGAAATGATGACTTCACTCATAAATTCTACCAAACATTACATTTAAAGAAGAACTAACACCAATCCTTTTCAAACTTTTTCAAAAATAAGTAAGGAAGCAACATTCTAACTCATTCTGAAGCCAGAATTAGCCTGATACCAAAATCAAAGATGCTGCAAGAGACAAACTAAAAACAAAGATCCCTTATGAACACTGATGTAAAAATTCTCAACAGAAACTAGCAAAACAAATTCAGCAGTATTAAAAGGATATACACCATGACCAAGTGGGATTTATTCCTGGAAAGAAGGGTGGCTCAACTTATGAAAATCAATCAACTGTAATATACCATATTAAAAAATGGAAGGAAAAAAAACATGATCTTCTTAATTAATGCAGAAAAAATATTTGACAAGATTCTACACTTTAATGATAAAAACACTTAACAAACTAAGAATTGAATGAAACTACCTTAACATAATAAAAGCCATATATGAAAACCCACAGTGAACATTTTGCTCAATGGTGAAAGACTAAAAGCGTCGCTTCTAGGATCAGGAAAAGGCCCAGATACACACTCTTACCACTTCTATTTAAGATAGTACTGGAAGTCCAAGCAAGAGAAATTAGGCAAGAAAAAGGAATAACAGGCATCTAAATTCTAAAGGAAGAATAAAACTATCTCTGTTCACAGATAACATGATTTATAAATATACAAACAAAATTTTCACAAAAAAATTGTTAGAATTAGTAAATTAATTCAATGTAGCAGGACACAAAGACAACACAGCAGAATCAGTTAAAATTTTATGCTTACCATATAGAATTTTAAAAAGAAATTAAGAAACAACTCCATTTACAAAGCATCAAAAAGAATAAAATATTTGGGAATTTACTTGATGAAGGTGGTAAAAGACTAGTACAGTAAAAACTATGAAGCATTGCTGAAAGAAACTAAAGAAGATAAAAATAAATGGAAATACATCCCATGTTTGCAGATTGCAAGACTTAACATTAAGATGTCAGTACTACCCGAAGTGGTCTATAGATTCAATGAAATCCTTATCAAAAACCCAAAAGCATTTTTTGCAGAAATAGAAAAATCCATCTTAAAATTCATGTGGGATCTCAAGGGATTCCAAATAGTCAAAACAATCTTGAAAAAAGAAGAGAAAAGCTAGAGAATTCATACTTCCTTATTTCAACATATACTACAAAGCTAAAGTAATCAAAGAGTGATAAAGATAGACACATAGACCAATGGAATAGAACAGAACAAAGAAACAAACACTCATATGTCAAATGATTTTTGGTAGTCAAGGCTGCCAAGACCATTTTATGATGAAAGAGCACTCTTTGCAACACATGGTGGTGGGGAAACTGGATATTTACATGTAAAGAAATGAAATTGTACCCTTACCTAACATTACATAAACAATTTACTCAAAATGGGTCAAAACCAGAAATGCTAGACTTAAAACTAAAAATACCAGAAGAAATCATAGGACAGAATCTTCATTGCATTTGATTTGGCAATGATTTTTTTTTATATTGATGCCAAAGGCACAGGCAACAAAAGGTAAATTAGAAAATTTGGACCTTACGTAGATTTTAAATATTTGTGCATCACATGCCCACTCTCACCATTTCTATTCAACATAGTATTGTAATTCCTAATCACAATAATCAGACAAGAAAAAGAAATAAAATGCATTCAAACTGGAAGGGAATAGGTAAAATTGCTATTATATTCAGATGTCATGATACTGTATATAGAAAACCCTAAAGATTCCACACAAAAGCTGCTAGAACTGATAAAGGAATTCAGCAAGGTAGCAGGAAACAAGATTAACATACAGAACTCTATTACATTTCTTTACACTATCAATGAAATATCAGAAAGGGAAAGTAAAAACAAAACAAAACAAAAACAAACAGCTTTAAAAATTGCACCCAAAAAACAAAATACTTAGGAATAAACCTAACCAAAGAGGCAAAAGACTCATAGGCTGAGAACTATAAAACACTGATAAGGGAAATCGAAGATGATTTACAGAAATGGAAAAATATCCTATGCTCTTGGACTGGAAGAATTAATGTTGTAAAAATGGTTATACTACCTGAAGCAATCTACAGATTTAATGTGATCCCTAACAAATTACCCAGGACATTTCACAGAGCTAGAACAAATAATGCTAAAATTTATATGGAATTATAAAAGACTCAGAATTGCAAAAGCAATCCTGAGGAAAAAGAACAAAGCTGGAAGCATAACCCTCCTAGACTTCAGACAATACTACAAAGCTACAGTAATTAAAACAGCAACGTGTTGGCACAAAAACAGACATATGCATCAATGGAACAGAATGGAGAGCCTTGAAATAAACCCAAACACCTACAGCTAATTAACCTATGGCAAGGGAGGCAAGAATATACAATGAAGAAAAGACAGTTCTTCAGCAAGTTGTGTTGGGAAAGCTGGAGAGCAGCTTGTAAATCAATGAAGTTAGAACACACCATCACACCATACACAAAAATAAACTCAAAATGCCTTAAAGACTTAAATATAAGACATGACACCATAAAACTCCTAGACGAGAACACCCTCTGTCATAAATTGTAACAATATTTTCTTAGATCAGTCCCCCAAGGCAATAGAAATAAAAGGAAAAGTAAACAAATGGGACCTAATCAAACTTATAAGCTTTTGCACAGCAAAGGAAACCATAAACAAAACAAAAAGACAACCTACAGAATGGGAGAAAATATTTGCAAACAATGAGCCTGAAAAGGGTTTAATTTCCAGAATATACAAACAGTTCATACAACTCAATAATGAAAACCAAACAACCCAATCAAAAAAATGGGCAGAGGATCTAAATAGACATTTATCCAAAGAAGACATTGCCAATAGGCACAGGACAGATTGCCAATAGGCACAGGACAAGATGCCTGACGTTGCTAATTATTAGAGAAATGCAAGTCAAAACTATAATGAGGTATCACCTCACACAGGTCAGAACGGCCATCATCAAAAAGTCTACAAACAATAAATGCTGGAGAAGGTGTGGTGGAAAGGGGACCCTCTTACACTGTCCCATATATATATATATATATATCACTGTGCTGTACATCAGAAACTAACACAACATTGTAAAACTACTATACTTCAATAAAAAATTAATGTAAAAAATATAAATATTTGTGCATCAAAAACCTTATCAACAGAGAAAAATACAATTCACAGAATAGGAAAAGATATTTGCATATCATATATCTGATATGGGATTAATATCCAGAATATAAAGATAACTCCCAAAACTCAATGACAGAAACCAAACAACTCAATTTATAAATGGGCAAAGAACTTGCATAGACATATCTCCAAATCAATACTGGAAAAAAACAGCAAATTTTACTAATATGTGGAAATTATATAATAAAGAAAACAACCAATGGGTCAAAGAGAAAATCAAATGCGAAATAAAAATATCCTAAACAAATATGGAAGCACAACATACTAAAATTTATGGGTTGTAGCAAACAGTACTGAGGAAAGTTCATTGCAATAAATGTCTACATTAAAATTAAAAAGAAGAAAGATCTCAAATAATAAACCAAAATTTATACCTCAAGTGACTACAGGAACAAACTAAGCCCAAAGTTAGCAGAAGGAAAGAGATAACAAGATCCGAGTGGAAATAAAGACTAGAAAAATAATAAAAATAAAACTAAGAGTTGGTTTTTTGAAAATATAAACACAACTGTTTAATCTTCAGCTAGACTAACTAAGAACAAAAAAGAGAAAAATATAAAATGATAAATGAAAGAGAAGACATAGTAATGAAATAATAATTATAAAACTGAATAATACAGAATGTGCAAAAAATACTGGTGGTTTTAACAGCATTATGGAGATAACAGATAAAAGACTCAATAAAATTGAAAATAGAATAGTGAAATAATATAATCTAAAGAAGAGAGTAAAATTATTTAAAAAATAAACATCTCAGGAAGTATGGGTCAATATCAGAAAGTCTAACATATATAAAATTAAAATTCCAGGAGTAGAGGAGAGAGAGAAAGGGCAAGGAAACTACTGAAAATAATAAAGACCAAACTTTCCCAAAGTTGATAATAGAGATGAACTTAGAGATTCAAGAATTTCAGCAAGCCCCAAACATAGTAAATATAAAGACTATTGTACCAATGCACACCATAGTCAAACTTCCAAAAGTCAAAGGTAAAGAAAAAATTATCAGGTTCAGTGCTGGTCTGGGAAGATCTCACATACTGCGGAGCAATTAAGCCCATATGCCACAACTACTGAGCCTGTGCTCTACAGCCTGTGAGCCACAACTACTGAGCCCTCATGCCACAACTACTGAAGTTCGTACACCTAGAGCCCATGCTCTGCAACAAGAGAAGCCACTGCAATGAGAAGCACGTGCGCCTCAATGACGAATAGCCCCTGCTCACTGCAACTAGAGAAAGCCTGTGTGCAGCAATGAAGAGCCAACACAGCCAAACATAAATTAAAAAATTAATTAATTAAAAAAAGCGAAAATTGTGAAAGCAGTTAGAGAAAAATGACATACTACATTCAGAGAAGCAACATTTTTAATGACAGGTAATCTTTTCATCAGAAACTATAGACTTCAAAATACAGTTCAATGACATCTTTAAACGAGTAAAATAATAAACAGTAGCCATAATTCTGTATCTGCTGCAAAAATTTTCTTCAAGAATGAAGACAAGAGTTTTCAGTATACAAAATGGCATGGATCCACCTTTCCATACTCCTCCTTGCAAAGCAAATCTATAAACACTGGAAGTAATGCAAAGGACAACAAAAACTTTGCAAGATTGTAAGAAAAATGCAGACTGGTTTGAAATCTGCAGACTGGACAAACTTCACAGTGGCAGGACATTTTGCATTATTCACTCAACAGTGGATAGCCACCCTGATCTGGCATTTCCTGATCACTGAGCTAGCAATAGAAAGTGGCCCAGATATGTTCATTCCTTTCCTGGACCAAGTGAAATTTCCTCTGAAAATATCAGGTGACCAAGAATCACTGGCATGGAGAATGAATGGAAGCCCCACTAGAAATAAACAACCAGGGGAAACGCCCTCCTTTATCCCTTTACCAAGAGATACCAAGGCAAATGGGCAGTGCCTGCAGTGAGGGAATTAGCTATAGCAGGCAGCTACGTTTGGGAAATCCTCTTTATCCCAAATGACCATCAACTCTACTCCTATAAGAGACACCAAAGTAAACAGGTGAAACCAGAAAACAGCCTTTTCTGGGACAGGAGGACAAGGACTCTCCTTTTGCACCCAGTGATACCCAGGCAGGTAGGCAGCCCTGGTAAGGAGATATCATCACACCATTCCACCTCTGAGATACAACCAGTGGCCCAAGATGTGGAAACCCAACATCCACTCAGGTAACAGTAGCCAGGACAGGAGGGAGTCCTAGTGGCCCCAGATAAACTAAGCAGAGCAAAATAACACAAAGACTCTGTGACTTAAACTGCCTTGGGAAATAAAGACGACAGATGAAGGGGACTATCTGTGCACTAAACCTAAACAGAGTGAGTACCTATTAAAATAAGTGATTTCGTAGGGCCTACATTCTCCCAAGAGAGTAGAAAAAAATCCCAGGATACAATAGGGAATCACCTATCTTAATAAGAACAAAGACTAAAACTGAATGAAGAAAGAGAATCTGAAAAAGATTTTAAGCAGACATAAAATTGATTCAACACTCAATTCCATTCTTGAAACAAATGAAAAAAATTAAAATCACAGGAGACACCTGGATGTTATTTGAAAGAATCAAATAGAAACTATAGAACTAAAAACTTTAGTAACAGAATTTAAAAAAATCCCTCACTAGATGAGTTCAATAGTAAAGTAGAGATGAATTATAAAATATGGTAGAACTAGTGAACTTGAGGAAAAAGCAATAGAAATCATCCAATATGAATAGCAATGAGAAAATAGACCAGGGTAAAAGCTAAGCCTAAGTGACCTGTGAACCAATAATGAAAGACTGAACATTTCTATTGTCAAAATTCCAGAAAAAGAAGAAAATAAGAGTGGGGTTGAAAACTTACCAAATTTGGTGAAAAATGAAAACCTACAACTCCAAGAAGTTGAGTGAAGTCCAAATAAGATAACCCTAAGAAGCCCATGTCAAAAACACATAATAATTATACATTTGAAAACTAAAGTTAAAGGAAAACATTTTGAAAGCAGCCAGAGAGAAATGACACATTATATATAGGGAAACATGGACGTGAATAGCAGCAACATAGTAAACAATAGAGTCCAGGAGAAAGTGATTCTATTTTTCAAGTACTGAAGGTAAACAATAATTAACCACAAATTATATATACAATGAAGCTATCCTTCAGGAATGAAATAATTTATTGCCTACAGACCTACTCTTAAGGAAGCCAAAGAAAATTCTTCAAACAGAAAATGAATGATAAAAAGAAGAAATTTTAGAGCAAATAAAACTAAAAATAAGCAAAAGAAAGGGAAAAGTAATGATAAAAAGTGAAATTGATTAAGTGAAAAACAGAAAAAATAGAGAATCAATGAAATCAAAAGATTTTTATAAAGATCTATAAAATGCATAAATATTATATTGATCAAGACAAGACAGAAGATAATACAAATTAACTCTAGCAGTAATGAAATAAAGAACATCACTACAAGTCATGTCATTAAAAAGGTACGAATTTAATTATAGTCAATAAGAAAACTTAGATGCCATAGGTATATTCCTTGAGAGACACAAATTACTCAAGAAGAAAGAGGTAACCTTAATAATCTCATATCTATTGGAAAAAAATAATTAAAACCTTTCTCACCAAGAAAATTTCTGACCCAGAAATCTTCACTGGTGAGTTCAATCAAATACTTAATAAAACTACAATTTCTACACTCTTCCAGAAAATAGGAAAAATAGGAAAAAATTTCCAAATGATTTTATGAGGACAGCATTACATGCTGCCAAACTGAAACCAAGAAGAGATATTCCTACCAGAAAAAAGCTAAAAATAAAACTACATCAGAGGCTCACCTAGGGATTGAATGCCCTATTACTTTGTAAGCAGAAATACCAGATTACTTAAAATGCCATTTTACCTTGTTAGAATTCAAGCCTCATTGGGCATCCAGCCTGTGCTCAGGGCCAACCTAATCTGGTAAGTAGCTGTGTTATTGCTTAGCCCCATCTTCCTGGGTGGGATGGCTAATTTAGGTAGAAGGATGCTTTGAAGGCCTCAAGAGTGACTCATTTTGGACACTTACTACTAGGAACACCTCAAGATGTCATTTAGCTCCACTTGTCTGTTAAGACATTCCTGGGAAAAATGAATAAGTAAAGGTCCTCTCGATCATTCTGGGAGTCCACAGCTATCTCAGAGTGACACAGCAGGAAGGGGAAGAAACAAAAAGATTATTTCAAATTTCAGTGGAGAATCTTAACTGGGTAGCCATTTGTATTATATGATTTGGAGATTAACTTCCTAAAAGTAAGTTATCCATGAGGCATTACTATTCCAAAAGAAGTAAATGAGAGGAGCCTTCATAGAGTCCCAAGCCTGAAGCCATGGAGGGCAAAACCAATCTTTTTTCATCTGTGTGACACCAACTTGTCCTCCTGGGTGACGCTGATTGTCTTCAGTACTCCCAGAATGGCAGGGCCTTGGAGATATTTTAAATGAGTTCTTAGAACAGTACATGACATTAAAAAGTTGTTCAGGGGCTTCCCTGGTGGTGCAGTGGTTGAGAGTCCGCCTGCCGATGCAGGGGACACGGGTTCATGCCCCGGTCCGGGAAGATCCCACATGCCGCGGGGCAGCTGGGCCCGTGAGCCATGGTCGCTGAGCCTGCACATCCGGAGCCTGTGCTCCACAATGGGAGAGGCCACAACAGTGAGAGGCCTGCATACTAAAAAAAAAAAAAAAAGTTGTTCAAATACTGTTGTGACTTGAGCAGCTGGACATCCATCCTATCTCAACTCCTGACTAGTCTCCATCATCCACTCAGTAGCCAGACTTAGAAGCTGGGGTTGTTGCCCTGATCCCTTGTGGCTGACAGTCCAGAACTCGAATACCCCTGGGCCGGGTCGTCCTAAGGGAAAACTGAGCTTCCAATCCAACCCAGAGTCAAAAATTGATTTAAAATATGATATTATTGGGCTCCCTTCAGCGGTCTACACTTACCGTCAAACCATTCATATCAACACCAGCCTCATACACAGAAAGCATATGTTAGATGTTACACCTATGCAATCTGGCACACATCATCGTGTTACCAACCAGGGTTCTTGGCCTTCTTAATCAATAGAAATTGATAAGAGGCCAGACAAGAAATTCAGGCAAGGCTTTAACGGGGCTCCTGAGTGAAAACAAGTAACAAGTTTCTCTGCTCATTCACTGAGGTGGGGCGGGCTGGTTCTTTATATGGGGTGAGGGTAGGGGTGGGTCCAGGTGCTGGGTCTGGAGGGATGGCTGAGGTGCTCTGCCCACCCTTTTGGTGGTGTTGTGTGCAGGGGGCATGCGCGGTGGTCTGATTTTGTTCTGGACGCCCTGCTTTTGCTCCCAGCTCTTCAGAAGTGGCAGATGATGGGGTTTTGGTCTTTTTGTAACTTATTGTCCATAATTTGCCCCAACTGTGCATGCATGCACTTATTTTTAGTCCCTTATAGTTTCTTTGATTTTTATTGTTCAAGAAGTTGTTTGTCTAGGTGCAAGCATTGCAGCAAAGGGCCCCAGTTCCCAGCCTGTCTCAATCTCTTCCTTCTGAAAAGTCTCCCCCCTCTTCTCTGATTAGAACATCCATCCTTCAGATTAAACTCATGTGTCACTGTATGCAATAAGTTCTCTGTGTTTCTCCTGGGCTGAGTGAGGTGTGGATCCACCTGTGCTTGCTCAGGCCCTCACAGATTTATCATGGAATGATATAGTGTACTGTCTTGTATTCTGATTGCCTTTTACCCTGTGTCTCCACCACCACAAGTCAGTTCAGTGAGGCAGGGCTGGATCTGATGTGTCTCTTCATCATCCAGAACTGAGCACAGGGAAGACCCCCAATAAATGGCAGCCTATAGAATGAAAAATCCCCGGGAGCAGGAATCATTTTTGGTTCACTGATGTATCCTCGCTGCTACTGGGCATTCAGTACATGCTCAGTAAATATTTGTTAAATGAACACATGACTGTCTGGAGGGAAAAGTTGATATATATTGAGGAAAGGATTATAAAGAGGAAGAAAAAGAAGGTGAGGAGAGGTTATGTTCTTTTCATTTAGACCCTGTAAAGAAATCCTGCTGAAAAGCTGCTTCTTTCATGCTCTTTGATCTCCCACAGTTCTCAGAAACCCTTTGCCCCACCACAGACAATTATAATTGCTGCACGTTGCAAACTGCCAGAATAAGGCTGTATTCCCCCACTCTATCATTTACAGAATCAAATAGCCTGTAATTTTTCTGCACAGCATCAATAACCCAATGGATCTAATAAGAAATTTGTGAATTTTATCAATGGATTTCTAAACTGTACATACCCTGAGCTGTGAAATGCCAATTTCATACTTTAGAACAGAAATCAAATAGAATGATGAGTAAATCACATGCATCATTCTGCCGTCTCGTTTTCCAGACATCAGCAACCACGGGACTGGAAAGGTTGGTTAGAAATGCGACTTTCTCACCCACAAAGACCAGGTTGCATGTGTGCTGGTCTTTTATAAGGGCCTGGGTGTGGAAGTTGTGTTCCTAGGACCTGGGATAAGAACAGAAATACTTGACCTGTGATTGCAGGAGGGATGAACCAAGCAAATTTTGTTGCAAAAGCTTAGACCCAAGTACTGGAGAGAGCATTCTCACTCAACATCCATTCACGTACCCCACAAGTACTTATTAAGAACCTACTAAATGCCAGGCCTCTAATTGGCATTTAATGCATGTGGGCTGCAAATTCTGACAAGTTAAAGACTGAAATAGAGGTTGAAGTTGGTAGGCAGAATAAAACCCTCCAGAAATGCCCATCCTCTAATCTCTGTGAATATGATACCTTAGGTGACAAAGAGACTTTGCAGATGTGATTAAGGTTATAGACTTTCAGATGCTGAGATTATCCTGGGTCACTCAGATGGGCCCAGTCTAATCACATGGGTTCTTAAAAGATGAGAACATTTCCTGGCTGGGATCAGAGAGATGCAACAAGATGTGACAAGATGTGACAAGGACTCAGGCTTCTGTTGATGGCTTTAAGAATGAAGGAAGGAGCTACAAGCCAAAGAATGTTGGTGACTTCTAGAACTTAGAATGGCCCTCATCTTACAGCCAGCAAGAAAATGGAGGCCTCAGTTTTATAACACAAGAAACTGAATTCTGCTAACAACTCAAATGATCAAGGAAATATATCAACCCGTAGAACCTCCACAAAGGAATACAACTCTGATGATATCTTGGTATTAACCTGATGTGATGTGATGTGATGGTCAGTGTTGGACTCCTGACCTACTGGACTGTAAGATAATAAATTTGTGTTGCTTTAAGTCATTACTTTGGTGATAATTTTTTACAGAAGTAATAGAAAGCTAACACAGCAAAAAGAGCTCAAAGATAAGTATAAACAAAATCAAAGCAAAAGCAAGTTCACAATTTATAGGTCAAGAGCCTTCTTAAACATTGCCTGGGACTGGAAACTCAATGTCCTTGGGTGCTGGTGCATGGTGTAGACATGCATGCAGCTGACACAGAGACTTGGATACTGGGTAGACAAATATGCCTGTCAAAATTTTTATCTGTTCCCAATGTCTCAGGGCCCAGTTCTTTGTTATGATTGAAGAGGAGCAGAGAAGGAAAAAATGGTGGAGTTAATTGGATATGGAGAACAAAATGGGTGTAGAATTTGCAAAAGCCAACAGAGATCAAATCTAAGCAATGATGAGGCAAAATCAGCCTTTCTCCAAAAAAAGTAAATTAGAAACACCCGTTGAGCTTAAAAAAATTAAAATAAAACCCTGATGATGTTGCTATATTTCTAAGGGACTGAGACTTAGTTGGACTGGCCTGTGGCCCACTAATGAGTATTTTTAAAAAACTTTGTTGGCAATGCTTATGTATAGTCAGGGTAGAGAAATCTTGGTTTAAGGGATGACTGATCCTTGGGTTTTTTAAAAGATTTCATATAAACATAGATGAAGGTCAATGTAGGACATCTGGAGAAGACATGATTGACTGGAGAGAGGTCTCAGACCAGGGAAGATGAGGCTGGAAGTATTAATACAAGGGCAGGAAAAGAGGGGAAAGATGGGAAAATGGATCAAGCAGATTTTTACCATAGCTCGGCCTGCTCTTTGGACACACACCAGCATACCATGCCAATGTAAACAGCAGAAACAGACACCATCCTTGTCTCCTGAAATGTCCCCAATGGCCTTTCCTTTCCCAGTTTCATCCTCTCCTCAGAGCTCTCTCTTTCTGGCTGTGACTTGCTCTTCGACGCTCCTAAGATAATCTTGATTTGAGTTTGACCCCTTGCCTGACCTTGACACACCTCTCACATCCTCCAGAGACATGGGGATTTCATCAGCTGTCTCCCTACAGGAGAAAATTAGACCCTGGGCACAGTTTTCCTAATGTATTTGTTGGAAAAAATCAAATTATATGCTCATGATGGGTGCAAAATTTTTTTGGAAAAATGTGAAAATGAATGAAGCTCCCAGTTCTCTTACCCCCCTGATATGATCAAGGAAGGCACAGTATCAATTGCTTCTGAGTCCTGTAGCTGCTTAGGGGCAGATATGCAGTCACCTTTACTCACCCACTCCCTTACCACAGGAGTGTCCAAGGAAGTAATATGTGCCAGGCATGTCACCATGTGCTGCTGACTCAGTGCTGGTGGACCAGACAAACATGGAACTTGTACTGGAGAAACTGACAAACGTGATTCTCAGTTACTGTGGTGAATTTTAAGCCAGATCGGCCAGAATGTTGTGGAAGAACATCTCCAAAACACTACTGTGGGGGCAAGTTTAATACTGATTTGGGGTTATACTGGACCTAGGACTGTTAGATAAAAATAAACCTTAATAAATTACCCTATACATCTAATTATATATATATAAGCAATTTCAAGTTCAGAGAGGGGATGTTGCCCAGGGTGACTCAGAAAGTTAGGAAGCTCTAAGCCCATGATGTTTCCACCATATCTTAAGATTTCTCTTGTGGTTCCACTTCTGGGAACATTTCATTCAGCATTTCCTAATCTGTCCTTGTCCCCCATACACAGTGCCATTTTTTGGCCAGTGGGAAGTAAGGCAAAGCAGGGTGTGTGAGACCAATTTCCTGACCCCACCTAGCTTTTGCTGGGTCTTGTATTAAGGGCCTGGAAACAAGTTTAGGTCAGGATCATTTCAATAGGCCTGTTTTTCCACTAGCAGTTCATTCCATTCATATTGAAACACTAAAACCTTTAAATACCTCTTCCCAAAGACTTTGCATATTAAAAATGAAATCTGGAAAGGCATTGCTTAGCCTAAAAGTTTGAACCCCTGACTGTTGAAATTATGTGCTGTTTATTCATTACTCTTTTAGACATTTTTTGTTGCCAGAAGTCAGCTTCCTAAACACTATCATTACCTATGTATAAGCACTACAAGATAATCATCATTCAACACAGACTCCCCCAATTATTCATGCCTTGGTTAGACCATAAAGGATCATTTGGCCTGATTATCTATTCTCAGCTTCCAGTTAATTAGCTGAGTAATCTCAGTTCGTTTTATTTTATTAGTGCTCTGCACAGACCCAGAGGAAAGTGCTCCAGGAAGGACACTCTGGCTACTTTTGCATTCATACAGCAGCCAGTAGAGCATAGTTAATAAAATTTGCAGCTATTCAACTCCCTCAACCTTTCAAAGTTCATCTGTGATAGATCTGTGCTATCTATGATCCTACTCAAATTAAGGCAAGAGAAAGATATATTCTGCGTTTCATTTGTCTAAAAATTAACACTTCACTAGAGCAAATAAAGCTACTTTCTACATCCCTGTGGAAAATGAAAGTGCAAGGCAATTAATAACAGGCCACAAACCTACTGGGGTATAATGAGTCCTGGATTACAGTCCCTGCAGTGTCTGATGCACCCAATTTCCCACAAGTTCCTCCAAGAAATGATAATGAGGTCATTTTGGATAAAGATGTTGGATGTTCAAATCCCAAACCAAAATAATTTCATGTTAGAAGAAAAATGAATAATTAGAAAATAGTCATTGTAGGATTAATTTTTTTTTTTTTTTTTTTTTTTTTTTTTTGGTACACGGGCCTCTTACTGTTGTGGCCTCTCCCATTGTGGAGCAGAGGCTCCGGATGTGCAGGCTTAGCAGCCATGGCTCAAGGGCCTAGCCGCTCCACGGCATGTGGGATCTTCCCAGACTGGGGCACGAACCTCTGTCCCCTACATCAGCAGGCGGGCTCTCAACCACTGCACCACCAGGCAAGCCCTGTAGGATTAATTTTACTTTCTAATCCCAAACCTACTTGTCAATTTAAGGCAGTTACCTAGGAAAAACTCACTGCTGTCTTCTACCCATACTCAACACTTCTGACACCAGATGTGAGGGTCTATTCCCTCACCAGTCAGTTCTATGACATCAGCTCAGTACCCTACAATTCAATTCACTTAGATACTATCCACCTTGAGTTAGTGTCAGATCCCACAAGCTAAGAGCTCAGTCCCACAAGACTGTCCCCAATTCAGATGTCAGTTGCAAGTTCCAGGTTACCCCTGGAACTTCTGACTGACTGCCTATAAATTGAGGTTCTCACAACCACCTTGTTTTTAACAATTTGCTAGAATGGTACACAGAACTCAGGGAAACACTCGCTTATATTTATTGATGTATTATAAAGGATATAATAAAGGATGCAGATGAAGAGATACATACATAGGCTGAGATAAGGAGAAAGGGTATAGAGTATCCTTATACTCTCTGGGTGAACTAGCCTTCCAGCACCTCCATGTGCTTTGCAACCTGGAAGCTCCCTGAACCCTGTGCTTTTGGAATTTTTATGGAGGCTCCATCACATATGCATAATTGATCATTAACTCAATCTCCCTCCCAGAGGAGGGAGTGAGAGTGGGCAGAAAGTTCTAAGTTTCTAATCATGACTTAGTCTTTCTGGTAACTAGCCCTCACTCTAAAGCTATACAGTAGCTTACCAAGAATCAATTCCTTAGAACAAAAGATCTATAACTCAAAAAATTCCAAGGGATTTAAGATCTCTGTGTCAGAAAGCAGGGTCAAAGACCAAATATCAAAGCAAAAGATGTTCCTAGTACTCTTATCACTTAAGCAATTCCAAAGGTTTTAGAAATTCTGTCCCAGGAAATTATGCATATATATATATATTTTTTTTTCCTCACTGTATGATTGCTGACCTTGTAACCTAGTTATCCCGTTTTCCAGAGTCCATTGTAGAAAATATGAGAACAATGACATATATACATGTAGGTGTTTTTGCAAACAATAAACAAAATTTATAAATACTTAAATATATAAAAATAGAGAAATGTTTGAAAATGAAAGATTAAAGATCTCTGAAAATATGCACCCCCTTATAAAGGCAATGAAAAAGATGGAAATTTTGTAAATATCAACTTTATTCAGAGCTCTGGAAGTCAACCAAGGCTTAGAGCAACACAAGGAGTGTTTACACAAGAAAAACAGAAGAATCTTGGTGATCTTGATGGTGTTTTAAGTTACACTATTCCTATCACACACTTCCCAGCTCAGTAGTAGCCTTGAAGATAATAGCCTTTATTCCTGGTACCAGAGGGAACAAAAGAAATTTTATTTCCGAAGAATTTTTATATTTTGATCTATCTAATATTTTCCTGGAATAGCTGACCTGAAAGGCTTTATTTTATTGGTGGTCCAATGTTAAAATCATTTCCCTGAGGGACTGTGTGCTTGTTGAAATATTTACTGACAAGCATTTAAAGGTATAGCTAAATTAAATAATAGCTAATAGCTGAGGCAAACAATAGACTAACCAAAATCCTTAAGAGGAAAAGCTAAGATGTGAGATGTCCAAAGGACTTTGAAAAGCTCCAACAAATTCCTGGAAGTGTAGAATGCCATGAACAAATGCAGGGCTGTGCATATGATCAGGAAAACTTGAAAATTCCCCAAGCTCTTGCCTCTGGGTGAACTTGAAGCTCTGCACAAGCAGGAAGTGAAGGCTAAGGCAGAGTGATAAGTTGCCTGTTTGGGTTTGAAAATATACCCCAACATAAACACAGGGCCCCTGGGAAAGACAGAGATATATTGGTGCCAGGAATTTAAGGAAAAATCTGTCCATCATTAGGTGATCACTAAGCCAAGCAGAGATGTCAGTGACCACATGCAACAAAGAATGCAGACTATACAGAATTAGTTCAGAAGTCATTAAACAAACACCAACAACTACAACCAGCAGCAGGAACAACAAACTCTGGAGAGGGAGGCAAATCTTACTTCCAGAGTTGCCACATTATATTATTGGAAATTCCACTTTTCAACAATAACAACAGAAAAATCAAGATATGAAAAAAATTTAAGTATAGCCCATACACAGGAAAACAAAACAAAACAATTAATTGAAACAGTCCCTGAGGAAGACCAGATTTTGGACTTACCAGACAAAGATATTAAAATATTAAATCAGATATTTAAAATATGTTAAAAGACCCAAAGGAAACCATGTTTAAAGAAATAAAGGAAAGTATGACAATAATATTTCACTAAGCATGAAATATTAATAAAGAGAAATTATTAAAAGAAACCAAATAGAAATTCTAGAAATGAAAATACAATAAATGAAAATTTTATTAGAGGGGCTCAACAACAGTTTCAAAGTAGGGAACACCACCAAGCCATCAGGGTTTGAATGATCAAAGGATCAACAAGTTTGAAGAAGGAAAACACATCAGGGCCTCAAATTTGCAATGGCATTTTACCCTAGAGCATTTGCTAATTTTTAGCATGGGGAATAGAGACTAAACAGAAAACATTATGCTTAGCTCTTTCAGCAGTTTTACTGGGACAGAGAGCCACAACTTGGAGTTTAGGGCTACCAACATAGCCACAACATCAGGGCCCTACCAAGCCTGATCTAAGTAGCCATTTCAGTGATCTCAAAGCCTAGAATAACAGCAAAAGAAAAGTAGAAGAAAAAAATAAAGATGAGAGCAAAAAAAAAAAAAAAAAAAAAGAAACAAAAAGGAAAACAAATATAAAATATAAATAATTGATAAAGCAAAAATGTTTTTAAAAAGACTAATGAAGGTGATAAATCTTTAAAGAGAGAGAGAGAGAAACAGGAGAGAGGAGAGAGAGAGTGAGAGAAGAAGGGAGAGAGGGAGAGGGAAAGAGAAAGAGAAGATACAGAGACAGAAATCAGGAAATTAATGAGACCATCATTATGGATTCTTTAGACAAAAAACATCACTGAAAGGTATTATGAAAATTTTGTGTGAAATTTCAAAAATTCAGGTGAAACAGACAAACTCATTAATAAATGTTTTATCAGTGGTTACCAAGAAAAATAAAGTATATGAATATTTCTATATGCATTAAATAAATTTAATCTATATTTTAAGAAACTTATCCACAAAAGAAATTTCAGGCCCAGATGGTTGAACGGTGAATTCTTTCAAACACTTAAAGAAAAGATATTAGTTTTACACAAACTCTACAAGAAAATTTAAAAAAGAAAAATCACTTCCATGCTCAATGTATGGAACCATCAAAACATGGATATCAAAATCTGACAAAGATATAAGGAAAAATCTACATATGAATCTCTCATTAAACTTCTTATGAATGTAGATGCAAAAATCTTAAAATATGCACAAACTGAATATATATGTAAAAATATATAATCCATAGCAATCAAGTTGGATTTATTCCAGAAATGAGTCTATATTAACTTTAAGAAAATAATCAATTTAACTCATCACATTTATTAAAAAAGGATAAAAATATATAATTACCCAAACAGCTACAGAAAAAGCATTTCATAAAATTCAACACTTGTTTGCAATTAACAACAACAAACCTAAAACAAAAGTTATACTTATTTGTGAAATATGGAAATATTTACCCCTGAGATAAGGCACAAAACAAAGAGGTCCACTTCTATTCAACAATTATGTTGTCCAAGACAGTATAACAAGGGAAGAAGAAGAATAAAATTTACATGGATTTGAAAGGAAAAAAATAAAACATCATTATTTGAAGATGATACAATTGTGCATACAGAGAATCCAAAAGGATATGCATATAGATTACTTGAAGTAATACGTAAATTTAGCACCTGTGTAAATTAGACATATTTAGCAATTAGTTGCTTCTTCTGCTCACCTCCTGGGAAGAAGCAGTCCTGGCTTCCTCACTGATGTTGAACATGGCCATAGGACTTGTTTGGCCAGTGGAAAGTGGGCAGAAATGAGTGTACTTAGGCTTTTGGGGTTTTATGATTGAGCCCTCTCAGAGTTTTCCACCTCCTCCTATCAAAGAACACATAGCAGGTATGTCAACCTGTCTTGTACCTGGGAATGAGACATGTCGAGTAGAGCTGCTGCAAACAACTCCCAGATTCTCATTCAGAGGCAGAACAGCCCCAGCTAGTTCTCAAGAACACTTTCACTCAGTTCTTCACCAGCTTACCCAATATCACTGAACTTTGGGGTGATTTCTTCTGCAGCATTCTTGTACTGATAGATGATTATTGCAAAAAGACACCTGATAAAATGTCAGTATGTAACATTAAATTCCAATTTGATATTCTAAGAAAAAACAATGTTAAAAGAACATTTTAAAACATGACATATTTATAAAAGCATAGAACTCAAATTTTTAGGAATAAATTTAACAAAAGATGTGTGACAACTCTACAAAGAAAACTAAAAATACTGAGAGAAAAGAAAAAACCTGAATAAATGGAGTAGTAATCCATGTTTGTTTATTGGAAGACAACACCAAAAGATGTCAATTCTCACTCCTACTGATTTATAGACTTTTAATAATTTACAGTTAAGATTTTTAATAACTTACAGTAATTTAAACAGTGCAGTATTAGTGCAGTGAGCAACATGTAGATCAACAGAACAAACCTACATATCCACCAAGAGCACAATAACAAATGCTGTCACACACAATATCCTCACTTAAAGAACAAAAGGTGGCAATGAAATGTAGTAGAGAAATCATGGCCTTTTCAAATGGATTGACTGGATATTCATATGGGAAACAATATTGATCTATCCTTACCTCAAGAGCAAAAACAAATTCCTGATTGGTCACATACATATTCATGAAAGGTAAATATATAAAGCTTCTAATACAAGGAGAATATTTAAGGACTTGGCAAAATGTGCTTAAATAGGACAAATAAGTCCCTGACCACAAAGAAAAAGATTGATGCATTTGATGTCAAGAACTTCTGTTTGTTAAAACAACACTAAGAAAACAAAAAAAGCAAGCCACATCTGGATATCCCCCACCAGTATCTTAATAAAATAGAAGATGATCATATAGAAAACAAAAAGAATACCTACAAATCCTAAAAAGGAGTCAGACAATCTTCTACAAAAATTGACAAAAGTCTTTGAACAGACACTTCAGAAATGGCTAACGGGCAAATGAGACTGGTGCTAAATATAATTAATCATCGAGGAAATTCTAATTAAAACCACAATGAGATACAAGTACACACTCAAGCAAAATGTCTAAAATGTTTTGTAAAATGGCAATACCAAACAATATCAAAAATACGGAAGAACTGAAAGTGTCTTTCTCTGCTGGGGGAATATATGTAGAGCAACTACGTTGGAAAACTGTGTAGCAGTACTTATTAATGGTAAATACACACAAATCCTATGACCCAGAAATTCTTCACTCCTAGATATGGAAGAGCAGGTCAGCTTCAGGGAAGGGATGCATCTTTATGAGCAATAAAGACACTATTTGCAGATATCTTAAAGGTATGCATCACATGTGTTCACCAAAACACATGTGTGAGAATGTCCATAGTGGTTCTATTTATAGTTATAAATATATATAGTTCTATATATATAAATAAAAACTGTATATATAAATATATATAGTTCTATATATAGTTATTGTGGAATTGCTGATATCAAATAAATTATTGCACTCTAAACAGGAATTAGATAAAATACATGACAACAACTTGTAGACAAAGAACAATGACTAAATCAGGGCTATTATCATTGGGAGAAGGGAAGCACATGAGAAGAATTTCACATTCATCCTAGCTTTCTTCCTAGATGCATTTTTCCAAACCAGAGCATAAGGATATAGAATCCAGGCAAGGAACAGCAGTCTCACAGGGCATTAAAACTAGAGATCAGGCTGCTGAAGCTGCTGTGACATGCAAGACAGGGTATCAGAGGAGAATCACAGTAAAGGATTCCCAGCATTCATATAAAAATTCCCATTGAGTTCTTGACCTCAAGATAGATTGCTCATGTGTATGGTAGTTGTCTGGAAGGCCTAGCAGAGAAGATTTACTTGGAGGATGGAGAGTTGTGCAGATATTTTAGAGACTATACAGTGATGGGAATTTGTTGAGTTCAGTGCAGTCAAAATGATGACTGAGGGTCCAGAAATGTCACAATATAAAAACAGGGAATGCCCTCTAAACATAAGGGAAAAAGTGAAACATGCCTGCCTCAACAAACCCTAATGCCAAATCTCAACAAAATCAAGGTGATCTACTGGTGATTTAATTGCCCTCCAGAAAAATGTTAACATTTAACATACTTTGGAAGAGGACTATACAACCCAGAACTTCTAATATGTATCATCCATATGAATGATCTATGATAAAAATGCACTAGATGCTAGATATATGAATAAGCAGGCAAAATGATTGGAAATCAGTAGCTGAAATAGTCAATAGAAGCAGATTTGAAGATGTTCCAGGTATTAAAAATAGCAAAGACTAACATATTAAATAAAAATAAAGCAAAAGATGGACAAGGATAAAACATAAAGCACATCAGCAGATAATATGAATCTATAAAAGTCAAATATATATTCTGCAGCTAAGAAAATACAATATCTGAAACTATGAACTCTCTGGAAGGATTTAATAGAAACTAACAACAGTAGAAGACAGGATTAGTAAATACAAACACAGGTCAATAAAGCATATTCAAAGTGAAGCACAAGAAGATAAAGAATAGAAATGAGGAATACATAAGTAATGCATGATATTCACAATGGTATGTTATATATCTCTTTAAGTGAATGAAATATAGATATAAATAATGCTGAACAGATCTCAACAATACAATTATGACTGATAAAAACAATAGTGGGATGCTGTTTGAATAAATGTAAGCACACACACACAACAGTTCTATATAACTTTTAGTAATATATACAGACTAAGAGTAAGTATATATTGTAAAGATATTTAGCAAATAGTTTATGACAGTGAAGAGAAAATAAACAGTTGAGATTGGGCAGTAAATCAAAGGGTACTTAAATTTACTGTGTACTGTTTTATTCATTTTATTAAAAAGAAAATCTGTATAGAAAATATGACAATATAAAAAAAATTCTGTATGGTGGACACACATTGTTAATGTACCTCATACTTTCCTAAATCTTTCCTTTTTTTCTAAATTAAAAACAAAATTAGTGAATGTACTATGACCATTGAAAAATATTCAAACAATGTAAAACATGTAATTCCCCTTTGTCATCAGAGCTCCTTGCATTCCACTTCACAAAGATTCAAAATATTACCTTTGTAACCCTTTCCCATGAAGTTAAAGGAGGCCCTGCTTGCTCTAAAATGGGAGAATAAATCAAAAAAGAGGGGACGCATAATACAAGAGATCCAACACAGTCAAAGGGAATTCCCAGAATCATGGTGAATGCAGATCCTAGGATAACAGCTATGTACAACCACAGAAGAAAGGAAGTCATATTGTAGAATATCAGAAGACTTCTGGAGAGATTTCTTCAAGAAGATGGATGGAAATCAGGGAAAAACTGGTGCTTCAAAGTGGACTGAGTCTCACTCAGCTTTTCTCTGAGTGGACGATTGGCAAAGAGTTTGGGGCTGAGTTAGAAATAAGTACATAGAAAAAATAAAGCAATCAAATAAAAGTTAAGAATTATTAATGTCAGGAAAAGCAATATTTTATGTAAATGAAAATAATAATAGAATACCATAATACTCAACTGCATATGCCATTTTATGTCTGTAATTTTCTAAATGCTGAATATTAATCTACTAAAAATTATAATACAACTATACTGGGATATCAAGGACATGAGAAATTCCATTTATGGAATGAAATGAAATAGATATAAATCATGTTTAATAGTAGGAAGTTAACACATAGTATTTGAAACAAACAGAAAACAAGAAAAAAGAAATCAGGTGATTGGTGTTTTCCATAACAGATTGTAGAATTATGTGACTATTTTAAATCCATGTAGAAATAACTGGAAAAAATAGATATTTTTAAAAAGTGATTAAAGATAATAAATATATTTACTTTCCTTTTCTATAACAATATCATCAGTCATCTTCTCCCTATCTTTTATGCTACTGTTGTGCTGTGTTTTCATTCTGTCTTGGTTTTTAAATTTCAAATTACATTATTGTTGTTATTACTATTATTATTACCTTATACAATGGCTTTTTTACATTTGCTTTATTTTATCATTTTTTTCTTGCATTTCATATATTCCTTATGATATTTTCCTTATTTTACACATTTAGAATTTCAGTTAGCAAGAGTTTGTTGGTATAAACTCAGGTTTATTTTTGGAAACTTCTTTATTTTGCCTTTATTATAGAAAGGCATGATTGTTTTGTCTATAAGTCTATGTTGTCAGTATCTCATCACTTTGAAAATAACATTTCACTAATTATAGGTATAGGTATGGGTTCATTTTTCATTATCTTGCCTAGAGCTATTTCCTGGTATCTTTTACCAATTCTGGTAATTTCTTAAACTTTATCTTCTCAAGTACTCCCTTTCCCTCACTCTGTATTTTTCTCCTCTGAATCTCTGGTAAGATTCATTTATATTAGGGATTTACTCTCTATCACCAATATTTCTTAAATTCTATTAATTCTTTAAATCTCTTGTCGTTCTGTGCTGTGTTCTGCAAAATTTTCTCAAATCTCTCTTCTGTGTTGTGTTCTGCAAAATTTACTCAAATCTCTCTTCTGGGTTTTCGTTTGTTTGTTTGTTTGTTTTGATGTTTAATCTGCTGTTTAACTTAAATATTGAATTATTTCAATTATTATGACTTTTAACTTCTAAAAGTTCTAATTGTTCTATTCAAACTTCCCTGGTCAATTCTTTAATCTCTTTAATCTCTTCCTTACACGTATTTTTGTTACCTTCCTTATGTACTTACTTTACATCCTATATCAAATAATTTAAATATCTAGAGTTTTGTGGGTCTGATTCTTCTGTCTGTTGTTTCTTTTGACACTTACTCATAGTGTTTTATTTCCTATGTCTCAGGTGATTTTATTTAATTATTTTTATAAAATCATGTCTCAATATATTACTTGTGAGAATTTTTGGAGCCCTGGTTTAAATAGTTTTCTACCTAGGAGAATTTCTTTTTATTTCTATCAGAGCCAGGGAACCACCACCATCAGCACAGCAGAAATTGTTCCTTTCCACAGGACAGGTGCAGCTTCATTTGTTTACCTGTTTGGATTTGTTGTTTTGTTTTGGTTTGTTTCTATCTTTGTCTTTTTCCTTTGGCATGGGAAGATTTGGTGCCTTGGAGGATTCCCCATATTCTCTTACTTGTTCTTTTGTTTTAAAATTATTTTAAAATACTTTATACATCACTCGTTTTAGTACTGAATTATTGTGGATACCTAAACTTCCACAATGAAAAACATTTATAAAAATACCACAAGGAAATCTTTCAATTCAGTCATGCTCACTTCGTGGTGTGGCACTATGGAAGTAATACCCTTTGTTATCCAGTCATCCGGGATTTTTGCTTGCATCACAAGTAGATGGGAGTGAAGGCAGACAGTTGTTGTTTAGTAAGTGAACACATGGATACCACGTATGTAAGCTCCTCTTCTCTGCTGTGGAATTCTTCCCATCCAAGATGGCCAATATAATATACATGATACTTTTCTGTTTATATTTTATTTGTTTAAAAAATAATTACTGTAATAGGAAGTGCATGCACATGTTTCAAAATTCAGGAGGTACAAAACTGTATACAATAAAAAATCTCACATCATATATTGATAATGAGGGAGGTTATGTATGTGTGTTCAACAGGGCATATGTGGGAAATCTCCACACATTCCATGTGATTTTGCTATGAATCTAAAACTGCTCTAAAAATTAAAGTCTATAAAAATTTCCCCCACCTATTTTCCTGTAAATACTCATTTCTTCTCTACTGATCATCCAATATTGGTTTGCCTTTTTTTTTTAATATGGAAGCTTTAACGTCTCTCAGTACTTAGATATTTGTTTTAGAGGAACAAAGGTTTCATGAGCATCTAGTTTATATAAGGATCTAGCCCATTGAATTACCACCAAACAGCTACAACGTTTAAATTGATAGATTAACAAATACTGTATGTGAGAGACCACAGAAGTTTTAAATGGCAAAGCAAGGGTTCACACTAAGCTCTATATGATTTCAAAGCCCATGCTCTTCCTATTTCCCTACCTTGCCCATACGTGGGTTTTTCTTGATCACCATTTTATGAAGCAGAAATGAAAGCCCTATTTGAAGTTTGCAGACATGGATTCTCCTGCCAGACCTTTAATTCAGCAGGAACATGAGTGTTAAATGCAATACAGGACTGTTCTCCTCTTTTGTTATGCACTTTAGGACAATCTTGAAGAGATGAAGCAGATCTCTCATAGCTGCACTTGATGTCTCATGAGGCTCCTGCAAGGCAAGTGCACTGTTTCTCAGGTTCATAGTAAGACATGACATTAAAGGAAAGAAAGAGGTTGGCTAAGCTCTCTTGGGATGGTTGCCTAGAGTCATTCAAATTATGGGGTAAGTTGGAGGTGATCTTGTAAGAAGCATCCAACTTGCTGGACTTCATTTCCACCCTGAAGTGCTGGACCAATTGATGTCCACAGTTTCCTCTAGGTCACATTTTATACAGCAGGAGAGTGAAAAATCATGTTGATGTCCTTCACCCTTGGGTGAAGGAGTGCTCTCCAGTCCAGAAAGCACAGAGTCTCCTGACAAGGAAACATCTAGTACAGGGCTATCTTCCCTTCACTGAATAAAGCTGAGCACCCAGGATGTTGGCAGAGACCATGCCAGGGATGTCTATTAAGATTTAGTTTGTCTGAAAATTAACTTTTCAGGGGATAGTAAGCCAAGTGTTCAAGTCCATATTGCCTGGTTGCACCTGTTTTTGTTGTTTTTTGTTTTTGAAGCAATACCATGTGGCAGTTTAGAGAGAGGTTTAAGAATCAGACTTGAATTCAGGTCCTGGCTCCACAACAGCCGCCCTATGTGACCTCTCCAAGTATCAGCTATCTCAGCTGAAAACAAGAATTTGGTAAGCCTCCTAGTGTTTGTTGGGATAATGGAGTAAAACCTTTGTTAATTATGTGCCCCCAGTATCTATTACACTCTCTTCCTCCAGTACACACTCTGCTCCTGTAGACTCTCCCTCAGGTGTGCTGCACCCATTCACACTGCCTCTCTGGTTTTATTTGCACTGCTTCCATTTGTGCACATGCTGGGAATGAATAACCTTTCCTATCATATAGGATAGTAATTCTCAACACTGGCTGCCCCTAGAACCAACCACCTGGGGAGCTGTTAATAAGCATAGATACCTGGGCTCCATCTCCAAAAATTCTGATTTAATTGCTCCCGCACTGGGAACCTGCTATAGACTGGATGTTTGCATCCCCCCAGATTCATATGCTGAAGCCCTAACCCCCCACAGTGATGATATTAGGAAATGAGGTCTTTGGGACATAATTATATGAAGATGAGATTATGATGGTGGAGATATCATGATGGGATTAGTGCCCTTATAAGAAGAGAAAGATGCACCAGAGCTCTCTGCCAAATCTTTGAAACTTGGTATATTATGGAAAGAAAGATGAATATTTTCTGCAACTAGTAACAGCAGAGAGATTTGGACTGACATTTCCAATTTTCTCAGTAAGTAAAAGGGTGCCTACAAACTGTTCATATTCAAGACTCACATAGTTTTCTTTGCTTTTGAGATAAACAGATCACTACAGACTGTTTCTGTATATTCAAGCATGCACCAAGGACTCCACTCAGTCTGAATGTGGTGTGTTTCAAGATCCATTTCATTTCATGTCCTAATTTCTGCAGGAAGTCTTTCTTGATTTTTTTCAACCCACTTAATACTTTTCATTATTCTATAGCTTTTAGTGATGGCATGCTGAATATAAAAATGGGCAATGGCCAGACCATACATGACAGTAGACCTCAACAGTAAGCAGCTCCAAATAGTTAGTGATCTCGGATGGCCTCGGCCAGCAGTGGCTTGAAGCAGGATTTCAGTTCCCCAACTAGAAATTGAAGCCAGGCTGCAGCAGTGAGAGCACTGAATCCTAGCCACTAGACCATGAGGGCCAGTGACTAGTGACAAGGCCCTGGTTTGTCTGCTTTTTAGAAATGAATTTCAACAAAAAGACAGAAAGTAGTGAAACAAGTAAAGTGTTTATTAGAAGGGGAAAAAAAGTACGTGTGAATTAGGCATTCATGGGCAGGCTCAGAGAGATAGTCGCTCCTCGTGGTAGTTTAAATCATTTCTTCTGGGTTTCCTCTGGTCAATCATTTGCTTTGCCTGGCTCTGAGTCCATATATGATATAACTCAGAGTTCTTCCCTGTGTGTGCATGCGTATCTCTTAGCCAAGATGGATGCAGAGGCCTGTGGGAAGGTTGACATCACCTACAATGGGATGGTTCCTCCCTCCCTTTTTGACCCCTGAGAAGCCATTATGTGTACATGTAGCCTTTCTGTGCATGTGTATACAGGAAGGTCTCCTTGACCTTGAGAATGAGAAATATGTGGTCTTTTTATCTCTTAGCTGAGCAGGACTCAGCTCCTCTCTGCTCCTGCTCTTATCTTTATCTTGGAGTATCTGCCCATAGGGGACAGACTCTAGCTGTTCAGCCTGTGGTCCATCTATCTAGTGCCTCATTAGGACTTGATTAATAATTGACAACTTCCTTAATTTTTGCCCCTGCCTCCAACTTAGGACCACCCAATCACATGGAATGTTCTGCTTCTAGTTACCTCACTTGCAGCTTCCCCAGGCCTGCAGTCTCTAGTCAGGGCACACCTGAAGCCTTATCTGTTCTCCACTATAAAGTTTTTCCACTCCTCTTCCTGCCTTTGAGTCTCTGCCAAAATGTAAGTGATGTAGTAAGCTCTGAATAAATACTTAGTTCTCATTGACTTCAACAATGATTTCAACCACATAGCAATGTTAATTATGCAAGGGATCTTAATACACTTGGCAACTGGGAGGTTGGACTTTTGTTTTCTCATTCTGACTCTTAGAATTCCCTTAACTGACCACACACCTGGCTGGGAAAGGAGCAGGGATGAGAGAACATGTCCATTGTGTCAGAAGTCTCTGCCACAACTAAATTTTATCATGTGAAAAATCAGTGGAAGGAGAGTGAGCTTTGAAGCTAGTCAAGCTTAGATAGATGGCTAACACTGACACTTACTAGCTGTGTGACATTGGACCCAGTACTTACACTTCAGGGCCTCCATCTTTTCACCTACTGAATGGGCAAGAGAAACACCTACCCCCTAGGGCTGTTGGGAAGAACACAACATAGTCATAAAATCAAGTGGCCAACATGCTTGCCCCAGCAGGAGCTTAAATTATGCCAGTCCCTCATATTTTTCCCTTCCTGGATATTTCTATTGAAATAGGTATCTCATATGAACTTGATTTGTTATTACTTTCAAATCAAAGAGTAACTTACTACTCATGTGGCCCTTTAATACTAAAGGGTCTTAATACTTATTAACAGAGATTATTCCCCCAGAACTTTTTTCTACCAGTCAATTGTCTCGATGTTAAGGGAACAGCAATGCTTAAGCCATGCTTCCTGTTTGCTCACAGTTTAATTGAGGAGAAAAGTCATCACTCAAACAATTAAAGTAGATGATGTTATACGATATTCCCGACTAGTGACAAAGGTGACAACTGTTACTAGAATTCACAGGGAGGGACATCAGGTACGTGGTGACCTGAAAATGATGTGCAGTCAAGTTGGAGTACATCTGGGTGCTGAAACACACATAGAATTGGCTAAAAATCACAAATGCAGTTTTTAAAATACCATTGTGAAAATAATACATCCTCGTTGTATTGAAATTTTGGAAGACACAAAAAAAGTTAAAAAGAGAAATTATCCATAACCCACATTCTGGAGATAATCACTGGTAATATTTTAATATATTTACTCTTAATCTTTTTTACTATACATAGTTTTAAAATAATTTGTTAAACAGAGTTATAAAGATTAAATAAATGTGCACATATATATTGTTTCAGTATGATTTTTCTCAAATAATTCATCATGGGCATTTTCCTATATTATCAGAAGCTTCTGTACCTAGAAATTGAACAGGTGTAATATTCCTCAAAGTTTATGAAGTGGAGTTTAAAGATCTTCTATTATTCATGTAATCAAATTGTTGTTTATGTTATCCTCTATTATGTATATTTCCATTTTTCAATATTACAAATAAAGCTGATAAATAAGGCAGCATTGTGGATCTTTTCACACAAACTATTTTTCTGAAGTTTGGATTATATCTTTAGATTCCCAAAAGTGGGATCACTAGGTCAAAGAGCAAGAGCATCTTTGAACTTGGTACATATTGGAAAATGTTTTCATGGGGTCAGACACACCCCATCTCAGGATTTCAAGGGAAGGGGGCCACAAGAAAGAGGGGAAGCCATCCATTGTTACAGAAACAGAATGAGTGAGTAGGCGGGTTTTTTTTTATGGGGAAGAGCCTGTATCATCAGCAAGACCTAGTGCAGTCCTTGGCATTGAGTATTGGTCCAATAATTGCTTGATGAATAAATGAAAGCTGCGAAGAGGAAGAATTGTGGACAAGTTGGGGAAAGCAGAATGGAAACGTTATTTTGGAGGAGGTGAAGTCTTTGATAAACATTGTGAGATAAGTTTGGAGAGGGCTGTGGAGGGTCCTGAATACTGGAGTGAGGACTTTGGATTTGACTCCATAAACCAACGGGAGCCACAGAAGAACTTTGCAAGGGAACAAAATGATAAGAATAATGAATTTTGCAAATAACCTTCAGGGTATCTGTGTGAGGGTTGGGAAAGACTGGCTGCAAACTAATAAACCACTGGTGAGCTTATAGGAGTTAAGATTCTCCATATTCAATTATCTATTTCAATTATCTAAATGTAAAGCAAGACTATTTGGGATAAGGGAGTGGGGACAGGAATGGAAAAGAGGTTGTGAGAAAATAGTGCAGGAGGATTCCCTGGCGGTCCAGTGGTTAGGACTCCGTGCTTTCACTGCCCAGGGCCCGGGTTCAATCCCTGGTCAGGGAACTAAGAGCCTGCAAACTGTGTGGTGCAGCCATAAATGAATAAATAAATAAATAAGTGGAGTTGATAAGTTACTGGACAGGGGGAGAGGGAGTGTGGGAGGAGCCTAAATGACCTCTACTGGAACACTAGGATCCTCTTCATAGGCATGGGGCTCCAGGAGGGAGCCGGTTTGGACAGATTGATGTTATATGAACACCTGGCATCTGGATCTCAAGAGAGATGGGAAACAGACACAAGGATGTGGACAGTCATCTATGGAACAGCAATAGATGCAGGTCTAGAAAACTCTAAGATTTTTGTTAATAATGGACGCAGGAAGGCTGAAGTCTGATTAAATTAGAGGGATAGTTTTTATGAATCAAAGGAAATCAAAGAAACAAAGGAATAGTCATAGGATGTTTACACAAATAATTATTGTGAGGTCAGTGACTACAAACAGCAGGGTTTTATTTACTAGTGAAAAGGCTTAGCGCTAGCCATCATAAAAAGAAAGAGAATAATAGAACCTAAAAATACAGAAACAAAAAGTCTTTCTACTGCTGGGCCATCCCACCCTATAAGAAATTCACTTCATTATTGTTTTCCAATCTATGCTCACAGCCACTATGTCAAAGGAGGTTAAAGGGCTAGAGGACAGATGGGAAAGTTGGCTCCAGGATCACAAATGATCTATGAAGTATAGGAAAATCCATCCAATCAGCAAGAAGTCTGGAAATCCATGAAGCAAACAGACACCAAAGGACTAAACATCAAGAAGTCAGAGGGTTGAGAGGAGAAATACACATATGGGTCATTGTTGGAGGCATTTAGAAACCGTACCATACCATTACAGCAATTAGGCATTCTCTTAGCCCTACTATAGGCATGGTTGTGATGATTCCTAATGGGAGTGTAGAGCACCACCTCCTGTGGGAGGCATGGAGACCACCTTGGCAGTGTCCCAAAGCTGCCCAGGCCGACATCTCATGCACCACATCCTTGCTTGCTAATCTGGTATCAGAAGGGCTCTTCAGCTCCCTTAGGAGGTCATCTTGGTGCAGGAGAACTGCCACCCTCATAGATGTTCTGGCAGGATGGCTACAGTGACTGCAGGACACTCATATCCAACTCAGATGAACAATGTGTCCCTACAGTGAAAATGCAATCACAGAAAGTGAAAAATTAACGAAGCAAACCAAAGATGGTGAGGAGGGGTCTTGTGGGAGTCCGAAGCAAGCCAAGGCAATAACAGTAACAGGCTGTGTACTGAGAACTTGCTTGGACACTTGTCTCATGCCAGCCACTTCACATATATCATCTCAACAAATTCACAGAGCTGCCCCACCCTGCAAATGGGTAAAATGAAGCATTAAATAGATGGCTAAAGTTTTGGGGGCTGTGGAGTCCCTAGCATGGACATTCAGCCCTCCTCTGACTTCTCCCCATCATTGTGGCTCTGTCTGTGTATCTGAGGCTGAAACAGAGGTGGGCAGAGGACTTTGGTCAGTGTTTCCTTCTAGCAATATTCTAATTCTAATTTAAAATTAGCCTACTGTTAGGAGACTTGCCCTCAGCCCAGGCACTGCCCTTCATTTCTCTGTGGTCTTGGGAAATTCACTCTGCCCCTGGGACACTGGTAGCAGGAGAAGGAATCCTGGTGGAAAGAAAGCCTGGCATTCGGTCTGGTTAGAAGATGCATGATAGGGCTGGGCCTCTGCTCCTTTGTCCTAGGACTTGGGTAAGGACCTGACCACCTGGGTCTGGCAATACCCTTCGTCTGTACATTGTATTAGAATACCCACCTCCTGGAGGAGTTGTAGGGATTAAATGTGAAGTATATAGGAAAGTGCTTTACAAACTCTCAAGGGCTATCCAGGTGTGAAAAAAATATTTTTCTAAATGAGTACTAAGTGACACATATATCACATCTTGGGTATATGTGCTTGCATGGTTCCATCCCAAGATAACATCTTGGGGGACTGCACACTCATCCCAATGACATAATCTGTCCTTGGGTCTTCCTGAAGTTTATAGGCCAGCTAGGAAGTGAAGACTCTGAGCTCCATTTGATTCCTAAGGGATGAAAAGCCAGAAGCACAGCAGTGGGAGATGTAGAAGATCTATAAGTGGGAGGCAGAGGAAATAAAGAGCAGGAAAAGCCAGGCTCTGGGGACAGCTATGTCAGGAGACAGATCTCTGCCACTTCGCTGCACCTGCCCCAACAAATAACCAAGGACCAAGCCTCTCTGTGCATCCTTGTCTTCATTGGTCGATGAGACAACAGCATCTTAATTGTAGACTCACATCAAAATGAACTTGGGTAATGTCTCTAACTGCCCTGCAAGACATGGAAACCATGTAATTGAACAGTGGCAAATAAACCGGGAAGAATGCTCTGAGGCCTTCAATCTTCCCACTAAGTCCTTGTGGGCCAGTAGGTCAGTCCCCACTGGCTCCTGGGGACTCCACATAATCTTGTCCTATGTCAGATGTGCCTTTGGGTTAGAGTTCAAAGATGAAGAAAGGTAGGAACAGGGAGGTGATTGATCAGTGGGGTTATTCTTTCAAGATGGTTTCAAAGCCAAATTAAAAAAACACTGAAAGAAATGTGTTTCATCCTTTGATGACTAGACCTCATTTTTGACCAAATGCACAGTGTCCAGTTGAGGTAACTCCTCAGTGACCAGATCAGGGATGCTAGGATTATTATGTGAGATGATGTAAATGGAAGCACATCTCACACGTGGTCAATCTATTTATTTAAATTCGAGCAATAATAAGTTCTTTGCAATTGAATTGGCTTTATTGAAAAGGTATCCTGTATAAGAACTGACTAACTTACTGTGTAGCTGGATGGAAGAGAAGAAATATCTATTCCACTATTTTCATTTTGAGGATGTTACCAGAGAGGCACCAAAACTTCCTTAAGGACGTACAATAAATTCAGGATGAACCAGAACTTGAACACCGGTCTACAGAAATTTTACCAGGAATGTTCTTCTATTTTTCCCAATTAAACATGAGAGAATAAGGCTCAGAGAAGTTAAGTAGGTTGTCCAAGGTGACATAGCTCATAAATGACAGAGCCAGAATTCAAACTCAGGCAGTGTCAAACATAAGGCTATACTGCCTCTGAGTCAAGACTGCCTGGAGATTAAGTACTGAAATGAAATGGGGCTGGCTTCAAACACCAGTGGAAAAGCCATGAAATTGGCTTTTTTTGTCTTAGATGCAGACTGTATTTCCAGGGCCAGTATCCAGGTGGTGCTTCCATGGGTTTGCATGTCCCATGGAGCTGTCCTCTCCAAGCAGACCTCTGAATGAGCTGTACACGTGTCCACTTCAAGCTCAAATCATCTCTTCTCTTAGTGGTCAGGGAGGGCCTGGCAATTTGTCTTATCACACTATTCAGAGAGGCCTCTGTCTCTTGCTAGAAAATTTGGGATGAATTTGATAGCTCTGGGGCCTCTTGAGGCGGAATGATCTGAAGTTTAAACTTCTGTTAATGTGAGTAACTGTGAGCAAAATGTGAGAAGGGGTGATGAGAGATGAGGGAGTTGGACCTGGGAGTAAAGACAGGTCAATTGAGAAATGGACCTGTCAATTACTTAAACTCTCTTCACACATGGACATTGAAAAGAGATGGGTGACTAGGTTTTGACTGGAATATCCACTTGTCCGATGAGTAAAATCTGTGAAAAAAAAAAAAACACCAAAAAACTAAAAACAAAACAAACAAAAAAAACTCCAGGGCACACACGGTAGAGAATTTTTTTTCAAAGTCATTTAGATTTCCACATGTGAAAAATTAAGACATTTCTAAATGCCAAGGGCCTGGAAAGCGAGTGAGCAGAGCTGGCAGCAGAAATGGGACCCTCCCCAGCCCCTCATGCTACTCTGTATATCCTTTCATGTGCTTGACGGCTAAGGCCAGTGGGCCAGTGATTTCCATTATATTCTTTCCAAACACATACACATTCTCATCTTACAAATCTCCGAGCCACAGGTGCTCCACCTCCCACCCAAACCCCCAACAGAAGAAATAGAAGCTCAGCAATGTCATCGCGAGGTGGGTTGGCAGCAGAGCCTGGACAAGAACACCTGTCTTCTGACTAGAGGGTCAAAGTTCTTTCCATGGCATCCTACAGATCTGAGCCTGAACAAGAGAACCCCAGGCACTGTGGTGCATGGTCTGGGCTAGGTTCATAGTCCAGCTCCGTCTGATACCAGCAGTGGGAGCCTGGAGAACACTCAGGTACTCTGGCCTGCTTCCTCATATGTGTAATGGGCTGATGGTCCCCACCTGTAGATGTGCATGAGCAAGCAGGTGAGATGATGAGGGCAGTGACCCAGCACCTGGCAGGTGTGCAACATTCGGTAGTTCCCATTCATGCAACTGACATTTCCAAGCAATCCCAATATTCCAGTTTCCACAGTAGGTTCTGGGATACCAAAGATGGTCAAGAAGAGCTCCAGCTTCCAAAGAGCTGCCAACATACAGGAAAGCCAGGGAAGTAGGCAGCTGTGTATTACAGGTGCTCTACCAAGGTCCCAGGGAAAATGGGTCAGGAAGGTTGTGAATAGAAGAAATGCCATATTGATGCATAAAACATTGATGCCTCCACACCTGCAGGTCTCACGATTCTCCCCAACTTCACTCTTAGGAACAGGAAGAGGCTGTCAGTGTGTAGTGACCTCAAGGTGGCCCGGAAGCTGACTCCTGAACTATAAAAGTTCTCTCACAACTCAACAAGACCAGCTGGTGGAAATGTATCCTCTGGTGGGTCGAGAAATATGAGTAAGACTGTGTTTTATTTGAAGAAATGCCACCTTACACTATCAGTTATTGACACCTTACTGCAGATTACTTAATCAGGGTGTTTCATTGAGAGGGAATACATCACAGTTCACATTTTACCAGCTCGGGAAGCTTTCACTGACTATTTTCTTTGGAAAGGTTCAAAGTTCATATTTATATCAGGGAGATTCATCATGCTCTTTGAAGAGCAATCCCAGATCCACTTTTTGCATGTGTCCTTGAAATAGATCATCAAGACAGATACCACAGTGGTAATTTCAAACACAGTATAAATGATGCCATAACTGTGAGGGCTCAAGCCTTCAGAGCCTCAAGTAGAAGTAAACCAAGCAAGAGGTTTGTCAAGCCCTGGAGGAAAAATAAATAAAACTGCAATCTTGGTACACATTCAGATCTCTGACTGATTTGCAAGCTTTCAGCTGAAAACTTAGGGATGTGTGTGTATGTGTGAGTGTGTGTGTGTGTGTGTGTGTGTGTGTGTGTACACTCATCTTCCCAGCTATATCAATGTCACTAGATACCAATGGTGATGAGTCTCAAAAGTGAATTATCTGTAAGATGAGGAAATAGCAAATGACTTTCAAATAAAATATAACTTATTTATTGCATAGATTTAAATGAATATAATCTATTATCTTTTTTAACATCTTTATTGGAGTATAATTGCTTTACAATGGTGTGTTAGTTTCTGCTTTATAACAAAGTGATTCAGCTATACATACACATATATCCCCATATCTCTTCCCTCTTCCGTCTCCCTCCCTCTCACCCTCCCTAACCCACACCTCTAGGTGGTTAAAAAGCACTGAGCTGATCAACCTGTGCTATGCGGCTGCTTCCCACCACCTATCAGTTTTATATTTGGTAGTGTATCTATATCCATGCCACTCTCTCACCTTGTCCCATCTTACCCTTACCCTTCCCCATGCCCTCAAGTCCATTCTCTAGTAGGTCTGCGTCTTTATTCCCATCCTGCCCCTAGATTCTTCATGACCAATGTTATTATTATTATTATTTAGATTCCATATATATGTGTTTGCATATGGTATTTGTTTCTCTATTTCTGACTTACTTCACTCTGTATGACAGACTCTAGGTCCATCTACCTCACTACAAATAACTCAATTTCATTTCTTTTTATGGTGGATTAACATTCCATTGTATATATGTGCCACATCTTCTTTATCCATTCATCTGCCGATGGACACTTAAGTTGCTTCCATGTCCTGGCTATTGTAAATAGTGCTGCAATGAACATTGTGGTACATGACGCTTTTTGAATTATGGTTTTCTCAGGATATATACACAGTAGTAGGATTGCTGGGTCGTTTGGTAGTTCTATTTTTAGTTTTTTAAAGAACCTCCATACTGTTCTCCATAATGGCTGTATGAATTTACATTCCCACTAACAGTGCAAGAGGGTACCCTCTTCTCCACACCCTCTCCAGCATTTGTTGTTTGTGGATCTTTTGATGATGGCCATTGTGACTGGTGTGAGGTGATATCACATTGTAATTTTGACTTGCATTTCTCCAACGATTAATTATGTTGAGCTTTCTTTCACCTGGCTGTTTGCAATCTGTATATCTTCTTTGGAGAAAAATCTATTTAGGTCTTCTGCCCATTTCTGGATTGAGTTTTCAGTTTTTTGATATGGAGTTGCATGAGCTGCTTGTAAATTTTTGAGATTAATCCTTTGTAAGTTGCTTCATTTGCAAATATTTTCTCCCACGCTGAGGGTTGTCTTTTTGTCTTGTTTATGGTTTCCTTTGCTGTGCCAAAGCTTTTAAATTTCACTAGGTCCCTTTTATTTATTTTTGTTTTTATTTCCATTTCTCTAGGAGGTGGAAAAAAAGATCTTGCTGTAATTTATGTCATAGAGTTTTCTGTCTAGGTTTTCCTCTAGGAGTTTTATAGTGTCTGCCTTACAGTTAGGTCTTTAATCCATTTGGAGTTTATTTTTGTGTATGGTATTAGAGAGTGTTCTAATTTCATTATTTTACATGTAGCTGTCCAGTTTTCCCAGCACCACTTATTGAAGAAGCTGTCTTTTCTCCATTGTATATTCTTGCCTCCTTTGTCAAAGACAAGGTGACCATATATGTTTGGGTTTATCTCTGGGCTTTCTATCCTGTTCCATTGATCTATATTTCTGTTTTTGTGTCAGTACCAAACGGTCTTGATTACTGTAGCTATGTAGTATAGTCTGAACTCCAGGAGCCTGATTCCTCCAGCTCCATTTTTCTTTCTCAAGATTGCTTTGGCTATTCGGGGCTTTTTGTGTTTCCATACAAATTGTGAAATTTTTTGTTCTAGTTCTGTGAAAAAATGCCATTGATCCTTTGATAGGGATTGCATTGAATCTGTAGATTGCTTTGGGTAGTATAGTCATTTTCACAATGTTGATTCTTCCAGTCCAAGAACATGGTATATCTCTCCATCTGTTTGTATCATCTTTAATTTCTTTCATCAGTGTCTTATAGTTTTCTGCATACAGGTCTTTTGTCTTTTTTGTACAGGTCTTAGGTACGTTTATTCCTATGTATTTTATTCTTTTTCCTGCAATGGTAAATGAGAGTGTTTCCTTAATTCACTTTCAGATTTTTCACCACTAGTGTATAGGAATGCAAGAGATTTCTGTGCATTAATTTTGTATCCTGCTACTTTACCAAATTCATTGATTAGCTCTAGTAGTTTTCTGGTAGCATCTTTAGGATGCTATGTATTGTATCATGTCATCTGCAAACAGTGACAGCTTCACTTCTTCTTTTCCAATTTGGCTTCCTTTTATTTATTTTTCTTCTCTGATTGCTGTGGTTAAAACTTCCAAAACAACGTTGAATAATAGTAGTGAGAGTGGGCAACCTTGTCTCGTTCCTCATCTTAGGGGAAATGATTTCAGTTTTTCACCATTGAGGACGATGTTGGCTGTGTGTTTGTCATATATGGCCTTTACTATGTTGAGGTAAGTTCCCTCTATGCCTGCTTTTTGAAGGGTTTTTAATATAAATGGGTGTTGAACTTTGTCAAAGTTTTTTTGGCATCTATTGAGATGATCATAAGGTTTTTATTTTTCAATTTGTTAATATGGTGTATCACATTGATTGATTTGTTTATATTAAGGAATCCTTGCATTCCTGGGATAAACCCCCTTGATCATGGTGTCTAATCCTTTTAATGTGCCGTTGGATTCTGTTTGCTAGTATTTTGTTGATGATATTTGCATCTATGTTCATCAGTGATATTGGCCTGTAGTTATCTTTCTTTGTGACATCTTTGTCTGGTTTTGGTAGCAGGGTAATGGTGGCCTCGTAGAATGAGTCTGGGACTGTTCTTCCCTCTGGTATATTTTGGAAGAGTTTGAGAAGGATGGGTGTTAGCTCTTCTCTGAATATTTGATAGAATTTACCTGTGAGGCCATTTGGTCCTGGGCTTTTGTGTGTTGGAAGATTTTTAATCACAGTTTCAATTTCAGTGCTTGTGATTGTTCTGTTCATATTTTCTGGTCCTTCCTGATGCAGTCTTGGCAGGTTGTGCTTTCTAAGAATTTGTCCATTTCTTCCAGGTTGTCCCATTTATTGGCATATAGTTGCTTGTAGTAATCTCTCATGATCCTTTGTATTTCTGCAGTGTCAGTTGTTACTTTTCCTTTTTCATTTCTAATTCTATTGATTTGAGGCTTCTCCCTGTTTTTCTTGATGAGTCTGTCTAATGGTTTATCAATTTTGTTTATCTTCTCAAAGAACCACCTTTCAGTTTTATGGATCTTTGCAGTTGTTTCCTTCATTTCTTTTTCATTTATTTCTGATCTGATCTTTATGATTTCTGCTAACTTTGTGGGTTTTTTGTTCTTCTATCTCTTTAAGTGTAATGTTAGGTTGTTTATTTGAAATTTTTCTTGTTTCTTAAGATAGTACTGTATTGGTATAAAATTCCCTCTTAGAACTGTTTTTGCTGTATCCCATAGATTTTGGGACATTGTGTTTTTATTGTCATTTGTTTCTAGGTATATTTTGATTTCATCTTTGATTTCTTCTGTGATCTCTTGGTTATTAAGTAGTGTATTTTTTAGCCTCCTTTTGTTTGTATTTTTTACAGATTTTTTCCTTTAATTGATAACTTGTCTCATAGCATTGTGGTTGGAAAGATACTTGATATGATTTCAATTTTCTGAAATTTACCAAGGCTTGATTTGTGATGCAAGATATGATCTATCCTGGAGAATGTTCCATGAGCACTTGAGAAGAAAATGTATTCTGTTGTTTTTGCATGCAATGTCCTTTAAGAATCAATAAAGTCCATCTTGTTTAATGTATCATTGAAAGCTGTGTTTCCTTATTTATTTTCATGTTGCATGATCTGTCCTTTGGTGAAAGTGGGGTGTTAAAGTCCCCTACTATGATTGTGTTGCTGTCGATTTCCCTTTTTATGGATGTTAGCATTTGCCTTATGTATTCAGGTGCTCCTATGTTGCATGCATAAATATTTACAATTTTTACAAACAATCTTCTTCTTGGATTGATTCCTTCATCATTATGTAGTGTCATTCTTTGTCTCTTGCAATAGTCTTTGTTTTAAAGTCTATTTTGTCTGATATGAGAATTGCTACTCCAGCTTTATTTTGATTTCCATTTGCATGGAATATGTTTTTCCATCCCCTAACTTTCAGTCTGTATGTGTCCCTAGGTCTGAAGTGGGCCTCTTGTAGACAAAATATATACAGGTCTTTTTTTTGTATCCATTCAGCCTGTCCATGTCTTTTGGTTGTAGCATTTATTCCATTTACATTTAAGGTAATTATCTATATGTATGTTCCTATTACCATTTCCTTAATTGTTTTGGGTTTGTTATTGTAGGTCTTTTCCTTCCCTTGTGTTTTCTGCCTAGAGAAGTTCCTTTAACATTTGTTGTAAAGCTGGTTTGGTGGTGCTGAATTCTCCTAGTTTTTGCTTGTCTGTAAACGTTTTAATTTCTCCACCTAATCTGAATGAGATCCTTGCTAGGTAGAGTAATCTTGGTTGTAGGTTTTTCCCTTTCATCACTTTAAATATGTCCTGCCACTCCCTTCTTTCTTGCAGAGTCTCTGTTGAAAGATCAGTTGTTAACCTTCTGGGGATTCCCTTGTATGTTATTTGTTGCTTTTCCCTTGCTGCTTTTAATATTTTTTCTTTGTATTTAATTTGTGATAGTTTGATAATATGTGTCTTGTTCTTTTTCTGCATGGATTTATCCTGTATGGGACTTCTGCGCTTCCTGGACTTGATTAATTAATCCTTTTCCCATATTAGGGAAGTTTTCAACTATAATCTCTTCAAATATTTCCGCAGTCTCTTTCTTCCTGTCTTCTTCTTCTGGGACCCCTATACTTTGAATGTGTTGCATTTAATGTTGTCCCAGAGGTCTCTGAGACTGTCCTCAATTCTTTTCATTCTTTTGTTTTTACTCTGCATTGCAGTAGTTTGTTTCCATTATTTTATCTTCCAGGGCACTTATCCATTCTTCTGCTTCAGTTATTCTGCTAATGATCCCTTCTAGAGAATTTTAAATTTCATTTATTTTGTTGTTCATCATTGTTTGTTTGCTCTTTAGTTCTTCTAGGTCCTTGTTAAATGTTTCTTGTATTTTCTCCATTCTATTTCCAAGATTTTGGATCCTTTTTACTATCATTATTCTGAATTCTTTGTCAGGTAGACTGCCTATTTCCTCTTCATTTGTTTGGTCTGGTGGGTTTTTACCTTGTTCCTTCATCGCTGTGTGTTTCTGTATCTTCTCATTTTGCTTAACTTCCTATGCTTGCGGTCTCCATTTCACAGACTGCAGGTTTGTAGTTCCCGTTGTTTCATTGTCTGCCTCCAGTGCCTAAGGTTCGTCAATGGGTTGCGTAGGCTTCTTGGTGGAGGAGACTAGTGCTGGTGGGTGTTCTGGTGGATTAGGCTGGATCTTGTCTTTCTGGTGGAGGTCCACATCCGGTGGTGTGTTTTGTGGTGTCTGTGACCTTATTATGATTTTAGGCAGCCTCTCTGCTAATGGATTGGGTTGTGTTCCTGTCTTGCTTGTTGTTTACCATAGGGTGTCCAGCACTGTAGCTTGCTGGTCTTTGAGTGGAGCTGGGTTTTGGCGTTGAGTTCGAGATCTCTGGGAGATTTTCACCATTTGATATTACATGGAGCTGGGAGGTCTCTGGTGGACCAATTTCCTGAACTCGGCTCTCCCACCTCAGAGGCACAGGCCTGACGACCTGCCGGAGCATCAAGACCCTGTCATGCACACTGCTCAGAATTAAAGGGAGAAAAAAAGAAAGAAAGAAATTAAATTAAATTAAAAAGTTATTAAAATACAAAATAAAAATTATTAAAATTTAAAAATTAAAAAGTAATTAAATAAAAGAAAGAAAGAAGAGAGCAACCAAACCAAAAAACAAATCCACCAATGTTAACAGGTGTTAAAAACTATACTAAAAAAAAAAAAAAAAGGACAGACAGAACCCTAGGATAAATGGTAAAAGCAAAGCTATACAGACAAAATCACACACAGAAGCATACGCACTTACAAATAAGAGAAAAATGAATAAATATATATATTGTTGCTCCCAAAGTCCACTGCCTCAATTTTTGGATTATTCATTGTCTATTCAGGTATTCCAGGGATGCAGGGTACATCAAGTAGATTGTGGGGATTTAATCCACGAGGCTGCTGGGAGAGATTTCCCTTTCACTTCTTTGTTTGCTTAGCTCCCGGGGTTCAGCTTTGGATTTGGACCCGCCTCTGCGTGTAGGTCACCTGAGGGCGTCTGTTCTTCTCTCAGACAGGATGGGGTTAAAGAAGCAGCTGATTTGGGGTCTCTGTCTCACTCAGGCTCGGGGGAGGGAGGGGTAGGGAATGCGGGTTGATTCTGAGACAGCAGAGGCCCACATGATGTTGCTACAGCTTGAGGCATGCTGTGTGTTCTCCTGGGGAAGTTGCCCCTGGCAGTGGCAGGCTGCACAGGCTTCGTGGAGGGGAGGTGTGGGTAGTGACCTGTGCTTGCACACAGGCTTCTTGGTGGCGACAGCAGCAGACTTAGCGTCCCATGCCTATCTCTGGGGTCCGTGCTGATAGCTCCGGCTCGCGCCCGTCTCTGGAGCTCATTTAGGCTGCGCTTTTAATCCCCTCTCCTTGCGCACTGTGAAACAAAGAGGCAAGAAAAAGTCTCTTGATTCTTCGGCAGCTCCAGACTCTTTCTCAGACTCCCTCCAGGCTAGCTGTGGCACGGCCCCTTCAGGCTGTGTTCACACCGCCAACCCCAGTCCTCCCCCTGGGATCCGACCTCCAAAGCCTGAGCCTCAGCTCCCAGCCCCGCCCGCCCTGGTGGGTGAGCAGACAAGCCTCTAGGGCTGGTGAGTGCTTGTCGGCACCGATCTTCTGTGCAGGAATCTCTCCGCTTTGCCCTCCGCACCCCTGTGGCTGAGCTCTCCTCCGTGGCTCCGAAGCTCCCCCCACCTCTGCCACCCGCAGTCTGCGCCCACGAAGGGGCTTCCTAGTGTGTGGAAACCTTTCCTCCTTCACAGCTCCCGCCCACTGGTGCAGGTGCTGACCCTATTCTTTTGTCTCTGTTTTTTCTTTTGCCCTACGCAGGTACATGGGGAGTTTCTTGCCTTTTGGGAGGGCTGAGTTCTTCTGCCAGCATTCAGTAGGTGTTCTGTAAGAGTTGTTCCACATGTAGATGTATTTCTGATGTATTTGTGGGAAGGAAGGTGATCTCCCCTTCTTACTCTTCCGCCATGTTGAAGCTCCTCCCCTCTATTCTCTCGTATGTCATCAGTTGAACTATGTACTCTTTTAAACCATTTTATCTGTAATAAAAATAAATTAAAAAGCTGACATAGCAAGCAATTTATCTTTGTTTTCAGAGAGAGTTTGGAGGTTCGCTTCTTTGAGGAATTAGTGCAATGATAATTTTTGATTTTTGTTTTGCAACTTGACACTTCTGTCATTAAGACTTATACAAGCAGGCAGTGAACCACAGCCTCCAAGGACAAATCTGCAGTCCTCTCTCATGAGTGCCTGGCAGCCTGGCTGGTACTGCTCCCGTATCTGCAACAAGTAGAGATGCAAAAGAATCACACACACACACACACACACCCTCCCCAATGCAAACCCTCTGCCGTCCAGAGTACACTTCTCCCCTCTGATTTGCCTGGGGATTCATTTCTAGGTGTCTTTAAGCTCCAGTGTAACTACAGGTTTCCCTGGGGGTGTCATCCCCAACCCAACTTGGGCTTAATGCCTGTCCCCTGCTCCCCCTAGTCCCTGCACAGACTGCTGCATGGATGTTCTTTTTACTGCTGTTTCCCTCACTGGGCCTTGCTCATTCTTATACCTCGAGGGTTGGCACTCACTGACTGGCCAGGCCAGCCACACAGACTAGATCCCTGGGGCCAACTCTCTAGAATCAGATTCCATACCAATCCTTACTTAGCCTAGCTCCCCCTTCTTACCACACTGCCCCAACCTCTAACCGTCTGCTTCATGTTTGATTTGACTAATAACTGTGTTACATAGTACTTTATAGTTCACAAAGCATTCATGTGTTTGTCATTTGGTTTCATGCCCTAGATAATGTCATGACTTTGTGCCTCCAGGGGAAGCTGAGGGTTAAGGATACAGTCACTTTGTAGAGCCCAGGCCTCTGGATACCAATTTCACTGTTCTTCCAGGAGTAACCAGTGCTGCCTCTCTAGACCCTGAGAGCAGAATGCTCCCACCCTGGTCAGGTTCCTCCAGGCCCAGCATCCAGCAAGATCTCTCTTCCTTCAACCCTGGTGCCCACAGGACAATTCTTCTCCCTTCTGCTGGTAATTTTTATGGTGACAGCTGCTCCTGTAATAGTGGCCTTTGGGTGATGTGTCAATCTCCAAATACACTCCCCCACACACAGATACATACACTGCTCCGCGCACATATCTACCTAGTCATACACACACATACACCCACACACATATATCCACATATGCATATAGCAACCCACACATACATACACATATGCATGCATGCATATACACATACACATATGCATATATGCACACACATGCATACACACACATACACATCCCTAACTCTTTGACTTTGAGGTACTTGTTTCCTGTTCTTATAATGCACCAAGAACTTAATATGAAACCAGCCACATGGGAGGTGCAAAGTGAAGATTGTGTCTGTTATGTTTGATTTCCAGGGCAGTACATATTTCCAGGACAGAATATCCAGCTCAGTGGTGCCTCTGTGCCCACACAAACCCACCTGGACCCTAATACGTCAGGTTCTTTCCTTTCATGGCTGCCCTTCAAAGAAATCCTCCTGAAAATTTTCTTCATGGTGATGCCCTTCAGCAGAAAGTCAGGATCAGAGTCAACAGGAGGTTTAACTGTGTCCGTATGAGAAAGAGATCAATTCATTTTTCATTCCCCGTGGAGTCTGCATCATTTAGAAAGTAATTGAAACCACGGTGGATACATATCATTATACATTTATCCAAACCCATAGACTGTGAAACACCAAGAGTGAACCCTAATGTAAACTGTGGACTCCGGGTGACAATGACGTGTCAGTGTAGAATCATCAATTGTAACAAACACACCACTGTGGTGGGGGTGTTGATAATAAAGAGGCTGTGCTTGTGTGGGGACAGGGGGTAAATGGGAAATCTCTGTTCCTCCTGCTAAATTTTGCTGTGAACCTAAAACTGCTCTAAAACATAAAGTCTATTTTAATAATTATAACTGAAACCAAGGCTGGAGAAGTACAGAGATTGTTTGGCCAGTACTAAAATGTGTGTCAACTGACTCCCACTGTTTATCAAGAAAGAACTGTCCACAGAAGGTATACACAGCATAGAGAAGCCACAGGCAAAGTCAAGGAGGAAGATTGCCTTGTGACATTAGGAATCTGGGACACAGTGAACTAGGGTTGCCATTGTATCTCTGAGGGAAGTGCTCTCATGGGGGCTCAGAGTGGCATGGGCAAGGATGTTTACTTCAGCATTCGGCAAGCAACCTAAATCCCCTTCAGTACTGGAGATCAGTGAATGAACTATGATGCATCCATACCGGGAAAAACTATGCAAAATTATAAAATGTGTCTTAGAGATGAGCTCTAATTAATTATTGATTAAAAAAATAGAACCATAAGTAAGAAGGACCGTATTTATAATACACACACACACAGACTCATTGCATATTTAATGTCAATCTAGATACCTTTGGGGTAAATTTGTATTGGGAGTTTGTGAAGAAGGATAGCTTGCACATTTTCTGTGTGTTTTGAACTCTTGGAACAATAACATTCATAATTTATTTATGGGAATTATGAAAGGAATACATTGTCTACTGTAGGTAAAAATTTCACAAAATTTTGTTTATTATCTACTGCATTTGAGGGACTGAATATAAGTTATTGCTGATTTTCATACATAATCAGGCAAAGAAAAAAATTGTCATCTCATTTCTCTTGTGAAGGATTTGAGGCACACAGGGTTAAGGGCTTTTGCTCAAGTTCACGAGGCCTGGAGCACCATCTAGGGCTGCCAGCTCTTTGTGCACTGTGTCTGCAATTCTTCAGCCAAATACACCATCTTTGAGGTGCAGATATTGTCATAAACTTCAAGCTCTAAAGCTCACAATTGAGTATGAGGTTTCAAGGTGGACACAGGAGGGCTGGTCAGTTCAAAGGTAGGAAATCATACAAAATTAATCCTGGACTCTTCCCATCTTTATTTTAGGCACTCTGCTACAATCCTCTTAAACTCCTGGCTCCCCCAAAGTTCTATTTCATACCCCTATGCAGAAGGTTTAAAGAAGAGTCTCATTCATTGCCCAGGTTAAAAGGTTCTTACACAGAGTATTGATTTATTAAATATTTGTCAGATTTCTCCTTCCTCAACTCTGCCAGTATTTCCTAAGTTCTTCTATTCTGGGCACTACGCTAGTTAATGGACCCAATATAAAGGAGATACAGACCTTACCTTTAAAGAGTTTAATGTGAATTGGGAAACAGTCTAGGCTTCATTAAGTTATGAATGTATTCATTCATATACCTATAAATGCAACTATGTGAATATGCTAGGAATAGGGCCACATTAAAAGAGAAAGAACATTTTTACCCTAAAGGAGCTTAGGATAAAACAAAAAGTAATTGAGCCTCCATAACTTCAGGTATTGTATTACTTAGTGAAGCAGCAGTTGAGGAGCACTTACTCTGTGAGACACACTTTGCCAATTCCTTGAGAAGCTGGATGTCCTCAGGGTCCAAATGATCTCTGCTCTGTTCAAAATCCTGCCCTCCCTCCAGCTGTTGCAGTATCCAACATTCCTGGGTATGAGCCTAAATATCCTCCTTATCTATGGTTTGAAGTCTTTCTTCAGCTGTTCTGTCTAGTTTAAGCTGAATAAGCAAAACTACCCCTGGTCCAGCAGACACCAGAACATACTCATTTTTCTCAGCCCCAAGAACAAGACTCAGTATCAAATTCTTGCCATGGTAGAATTCTCTGTCAGCTGTTTCTCCTCATCACATCCTTTCCAGTTCATTGCACAATTCTTCATGTGGATCCCCACATTTATCTGCCTGATATATCATCATGTTGGAATGTGATTCTTTACAGAGACTGAACACCCAGTATGAGGGAGGCTGCTATGGATACCTCATGAAGTGCTTTCCCCCTTTTTAATGAACCCAGCTTCATAATGTTTAATAAGATTACTATCTTGCTCTACTGCAGAGTCTTGTCAACATGAAAAAATGGTCTTCACTAACAGCATGAAATATCTCAGATAACCAACATGAAGAATGCCATGTAACAAAGGCACAAAATAACAAAATAATCAGTTTTTCCACTCAGATGTCTTCTAATATTGCTCACACTTTTATAAGAGCAGCAACAACCGTAATAAATAACGCAGAGGCTTGGTGTGTCCCAAGATCTCTGTCACCAGCCAGGACTGAATTGTGGAATGAAAATATTTCATTTGGGGTACTCTGTACACAACCATATATTTGTCAATGTTTTTATAACTCTTAAGACTTCGTGATATAATCAGCCCTGTATCCTTTCACAGACTGAGGACATCCAAATATATGTTAAAAGACAGGTCTGATGATGCTCTCATTCCCCTTATTGCAGTGGCAACACCATTAAGGGTTTGCATGCAGTTTTATTGGGTACTACTGCTATAGGAGTTTATCAGTTGGCTATGAAAAAAAAAAGTTCTTTTGGAATAAAACTTATACTAGGATACATTTTTAAAACTATGATTTTAAAACTATTTTATGTATCCATTTGAAAACTGACAGCATTTTGTGGTTCCTAAAAGCTATTATGTTCATTAGGTTACACTGTTACAAGAGGTTATAAACCACTTCTCTTCTCCCAAAATAAGGAATGAAATAGCAAATACAACCCTCCCAGCCCCTTCTTCACATGGAGATGTCTCAATTCATTCTCAGAAAAGCACTGAAACTTAGGACTGGGAGAAAACAGAAATATTCTTCTTATCCATTTCCTTGCTTTGGGGGTTGGAGAAAAATATTAGTCAAGTGAGGTGAAAACCTAGTTTTAAAATCATTAAAAGGGAATAAAAAATCTTTATCCATCTACTGTCACCAGTTCTAACTGTTCATACTCAGTGTCAAGAAATATTTTTCTCCTATTTAAACTCTGCCAATGTCACGGTCCTCTGGGCTCCACTTCATCAGCCAACCCAACAGGAGGCTCCCAGAAGTGACTCTGAAACACCCAGTGCTCATTCATCAGTTGGCACCACCAGACTTCCTGATGGATGGTTGCATGGATGGATGGATGTGTAGATGGATGGGTAGATGGGTAGATGGATGGGTGGATAGATGGGTGGATGAATGATGGATGGAGGGATTGGTAGATGGTTGGATGGCTGGGTAGGAGGGTGAGTGGATAGGTGAGCAAGTGGATGATGGATGGATGGAGGAGTGTCTGCTCAGAAGCTGGGGCTTTGAAGTAAGTCAGACAAGTTTGACTTTGGGCAAGCCAACTTTCACTTTCATGTGCTGATCCAGCCCCCTCCAGGAGACACAGCCCATAATTCCTGTGTCACAGACTAGCTGTGCCAGTTTAACAAGATAATGCATGCATGGGGTATGCTAACAATGGGCCTAGCTGATCACAGGCCTCAGGGTATGAGGACTGCTGCTGTCTGACTACCATGGTTACTATGATGAGTGCATTACATTCTTCTCTCCTCTGGGTATCAATCTTTCCTAAGTTTCAACACGTCTATGCAAAACATCTTGTTCTTTTTGTCAACTAAAATTATTATTGTTTCTGGTGGTTTTATCTTCTTTTCTAAACTTCTCACATTCTCCTTAAATATCAAAATTCTACTTATCTCGCTTCCCTTAGGCAGACCAGGGCTCACTAAGTGAGGCCTCAGCTCCCCAGCAGGCTTTCCTGGTAGAGTTACAGCTTTCTGGTGCATCCATGACTCAACATCAAATTAGATTTTATCTTAAATGTGCATTTGTTGAGCACCTCACCTACATTCGAGGCCTCAGGTCTGTTTAGACTTCTCATGACCAGCCCAGAAAGCAAAGCTGAAGCAACCTACATTTCTCTTCTGGAGTCATGTTAATGCACAGGCAAGACATAGTTTTGCTAGATTGGTTTGTGTTTGTGGTTATTATCATACTTGGCTTGGAAAGTTGGTATTAACTGAAGAATTTCCCTGCCTCTTAGATCACCTAATACATGATATAGGGCCTTTATGTGTTTCAATCTTTATCTGGGTCATGTATGTGAATAGATTCCAAATATATCAGAAGGGGACTTTTAGGATATATCACTAACAAGAAAGTAGGACTTTTCTAAATTTGATCAAACACATTTTTCTAACCATAGTGGTATGAAATTAGAAATCAATTACAAGAAGAAAACTGAAAAATTAATAAATACGTGAAGATTAAACAACATGCTACTGAGCAACAAATGGGTCAGGGAAGAAAATTTTTAAAAAGAAATTTAAAAAAAGAGATAAATGAAAATAGAAATGCAACATGACAAACTTATGGAATGCAGCATAAGCTGTTCTAAGAGGGAAGCTCATAGCAATTAATGTTACTTCAACAAACAAGAAAAATATCAAATAGACAAATTAACACTACATCACAAAGAACAAGAAAAATAAGAAGAAATAAAGCTCAAAGTTGGTAGAAGAAAGGACATAACAAAGACTGGAACAGAAATAAATAAAATAGAAATGAAAAAATGATAGAAAACATCAATGAAAGTAAGATCTGGTTCTTTGAAAAGATAAACAAAACGAGAAAACCTTTAGTTAGACTCACCAAGATAAAAAGAGACAAGACTCAAATAAAATCATAAATGAAAGAGGAAATATTACAACTGATACCAAAACAATGCAAAGGATCATAAGAGGGTACTATGTACATGAATAAATTGTACAACCTAGAAGAAATGGATAAATTCCTAGAAACATACAAACCACCAAGTCTTATTCATGAAGAAATAGAAAATCTGAGCAGGTCAATTACTGGTAAGGAGATTGAATCTGTAATTAAAAACCTCCCAATAAACAAAAGTCCAAGACCAGACGACAAGGACACCACAAGTAAAGAAAAAAAAAAAAAAATTACAGGTCATTACCCGTGATAAAATAGATGTAAAAAGTTAAATGATGCAAAAACCCTCAACAAAATATTAGCAAACCAAATTCAACAATATATTAAAAAGATCATATACCATGATTGTGTGGGATTTATTCCAAGCATGTAAAGATGGTTCAACATTCACAAATCAATCATTGTACTATAACAAATTAAAAATAGAGTATAAATCATATGATCATCTTAATAGACACAGAAAAAACATTTGACAAAATTCAAAAATGATAAAAAGCTCTCAACGAAGTGGGTGTAGAGGGATATATCTCACACAATAAAGGCCATATATGAGAAGCCCACAGCTAACAAAATACTCAATGTTAAAAAGCTGAAAGCTTTTCCTCCAAGATCAGGAACAAGACAAGGTCGCCCACTCTTGCCACTTTTATTCAACATAGTTTTGAAGTCCTAGCTAGAGCAATTAAGTAAGAAAAAGAAATTAAAGCCATCCCAATTGAAAAAGGAAGAAGTAAAACATCACTCTTTGCAGATGCCATGATATTATAGGTAGAAAACCCTAAAGATTTCATTAAAAATCTGTTAGAATTAGTAAATTCAGTAAAAGTGCAGGATACAAAATCAATACACAAAAAACTGTTGTGTTTCTTTACATTAATATTAAACAGTCATAAAAAGAAATTAAGAAAATAATCTCATTTACAATTGCATCAACAAGAATAAAATACCTAGTGATAAATTAAATCAAGCAGGTGAAAGACCTGTACACTGAAAACTATAAGACATGGATGAAAGAAATTAAAGAAGACACAAAAAATGAAAAGGTAGTCTGTGTTAATGGATTAAAGGAATTAATATTATTAAAATGTCCATATGCAAATATACAGAATGCCCAAAGCAATCTACAGTTCAGTGCAGTTTCTATCAAAGTTTCAATGGCATATTTCAGAGAAATAAAACAAACAATCTTAAAATTTTCACAGACCCACAAAAGGCCCCAAATAGCCAAAGAAATCTTGAGGAAGAAGACCAAAGTGGGAAGCATCACATTCTTTGATTTCAAACTACACTACAAGGCTATAGTAATCAAAACAGTATGGTACCAGCACAAAAAGGGGCACAGATCAATGGAACAGAATAGAAAGCCCAGAATAAACCTACACATATATGATTAACAAGTATACAACGAAGGAGCCAAGAATATATACTGGGGAAAGACAGTCTCTTTTATAAAACTGGATGGCCACATGCAAAAGAATGAAACTGGACCACTATCTTACACCATACACAGAAATAAACTCAAAATGGTTTAAAGACTTGAATGTAAGAATTGAAACCATAAAACTCCTAGAAGTAAATATAGGCAGTAAGCTCCTTGATATGGGTCTTGACAATGACTTTCTGAAATTCACAGGAAAAACAAAGTCAACAAAAGCAAAAATAAATGAAAGTACATCAAAGTAAAAAGCTTCTGCACATCAACAAAATGAAAAAACAACTTACTGAATGGAAGAAAATATTTGCAAATCAAATATCTGATAATAGGTTAATATCCAAAATATATACAGAAGTTATACAACTCAAGAGCAAAAAAAAAAACACAGATCCAATTTAAAAAATGGGAGGAGGATATAAATAGACAGTTTTCCAAAGAAGACATACACATGGCCACAGGTACATTAAAAGTTGCTCAACATCACTAATCATCAGGGAAATGCAAATCCAAATCACAATGAGACATCACCTCATACTTATTAGAATGGCTATTATCAAAAAGACAAGAAATTAAAAAATGTTGGTAAGGATGTGGAGAAATGGGGATACCCTGTTTGGTGAGAATATAAATTGGTTCAGCTTCTATGAAAAACAGTATGTAGGTTCTTCAAAAAATTAAAAACAGACCTACCATATAATCCAGAAATTCCACTTCCAAATATATATCCAAAGAAATCAAAAGCATGAATTTGAAAAGATATATGCATCCCCCATGTTCACTGCAGCATAATTTAAAATAGCCAAGGTACAGAAGCAACCTAAGTGTCCCTTGATTGATGAATGGATAAAGAAAATGTGATATATATATATATGTATGTATATATATATATATACATACATATATATATATATACACACATATATGATATTATTCAGTCATAAAAAACAGGAAATATTGCCATTTGCAGTAACATGGATGGACCTTGAGGGAATTATGTTAAGTGAAATAATTTAGACAAAGATAAATACTGTATGATAACTTATATGTGATAATATAAGTGATAACTTATATGTGGAATCAAAAAATAAAACAAACAAACAAACAAAAACTCAGCTCACAGATACAAAGAACAGATTGGTGGCTGCCAGAGGAGTGAGAAACTGTGAGGGGAGGGTTTAAATGGGTGAAGGGGGTCAAAAGGTACAAACTTCCAGTTATAAAATAAATAAGCGCTGGGGATGTAACGTACAGCATGGTGACTATGGTTAGTAACACTGTATAGCTGACTGAACACTGAAAGTTGCTAAGAGAGTAGATCTTAAAAGTTTTCATCACAAGGAAAAGATTTGTAACTCTATATGGTGATAAATGTTAACTAGGCTCACTGCAGTGATCATTTAACAATATACACAAATATGAAATCACTATGTTGCATACATGAAACTAATATAATGCTATATAGAAATTATACTCCAATTAAAAAATGTGTATGGGCTTCTAAATAATTCAATGTAAGAGGAAGGGTCATGGTTAATTTGGCTTTAAATGCCATCTTTGTATAATTCCAGGCACGTAGTATATACTCAAACATTTTGATGCATGAACCAGGGAGTAAACAGCAAACTTTTTTCTGGTTCAGTTCTGTGAATTAAATGTGGGGTCCAACATAATAAATTTCAATAGGCCACAAGCCCAGTACAGCTTAAGGCACCCTGAATCCAGCTTGTTTGCATTTCTGCACCTATTTATGCTTCTACCGTGAAGCCAGGACTGTAAATCCTATTTCCTAGCAAAGTAGATGAAAAGGCAGTAGCTACTGTAATGACCATCTTGAATGTGGGCCAAATCAGGTGAAGCCAGGTGGGATAAATAGGCTGAGGCCATGGCCTCATATGTGCCTATGTCCTACAAAGGCAAGCTAGAGTCCTTCCAGCCTCTGGAAGCAACCCTACCAAAAACAGGAAGGAAGTCCTGCCACTCTAAGCTCTGTGAATCTCTGAAACTTCTCTGTGTGGACTCAAGATTATTTCACTGGTCCCAGCACACAGGGTAATCCCTGTGATTCAGGAAGAGCCTCAGCTACCGGAATATAGCCTCTGTGTGTCTGTGTGATGCACAGCCATCCTGCAATGAGACACATGAGTAAACAAGAACAGAGTACAGGGGATCAGACTCGAGGATTTCATGCAAAAGTAAAATAGATTACTCTGCTACAAGGGATTTTGAACCATCTTCTCTATTTAAAAACAGTGTTATATGTATTCATTAGCTGTGACAAATGTACCATGGTAATCTAAGATGTTAACAATAGGGGAAAATTCATTGGGGTATATGGAAACCCTGTAATATCTTAGCAAATTTTCTGTAATTCTATTCTAAACATTTTTAAATTTTATTTTTGTAAATAGTCTTACTCCAGGTCGTATGGTAGTTCTATATTTAGCTTTTTCAGGAAAATCCATACTGTTCTCCATAGTGACTGTATCAATTTACATTCACACGAACAGTGCAAGAGGGTTCTCTTTTCTCCACATCCTCTTCAGCATTTATTGTTTGCAGATTTTTGATGATGGCCATTCTGACCAGGGTGAAGTGATACCTCACTGTAGTTTTGATTTGAATTTCTCTAATGATTAGTGATGTTGAGCATCATTCATGTGTTTGTTGGCAATCTGTATGTCTCCTTTGGAGAAATGTTTATTTAGGTCTTCTACCCATTTTTTGATTGGGTTGTTTGTTTGTTTTGGTGAGTGAGAATAGCCCTTTAAGGGCCATTTATTATTTTATTTTGAATTTTATTTTATTTTTTATACAGCAGGTTCTCATTAGTCATCAATTTTATACACATCAGTGTATACATGTCAATCCCAATAACCCAATTCATCACACCACCACTCCCATCCCCCCACCACTTTCCCCCCTTGGTGTCCATACGTTTGTTCTCTACATCTGTGTTTCAATTTCTGCTCTGCAAACCAGTTTATCTGCACCATTTTTCTAGGTTCCAAATATATGCATTAATATATGATATTTGTTTTTCTCTTTCTGACTTACTTCACTCTGTATGATAGTCTCTAGATCCATCCACGGCTCTACAAATGACCCAATTTCATTCCTTTTTATGGCTGAGTAATATTCCATTGTATATACGTACCATATCTTCTTTATCCATTCACCTATCAATGGGCATTTAGGGTGCTTCCATGACCTAGCTATTGTAAGTAGTGCTACAATGAACATTGGGGTGCATGTGTCTTTTTGAATTATGGTTTTACCTGGGTATATGTCCAGTAGTGGGATTGCTGGATCATATGGAAATTCTATTTTTAGTTTTTTAAGGAAGCTCCATACTGTTCTCCATAGTGGCTGTCTCATTTACATTCCCACCAACAGTGCAAGAGGGTTCCCTATTATCCACACACTCTCCAGCATTTGTTTGTAGATTTTCTGATGATGCCCATTGTAACTGGTGTGAGGTGATGCCTCATTGTAGTTTTGATTTGCATTTCTCTAATAATTAGTGATGTTGAGCAGCTTTTTATGTGCTTCTTGGCCATCTGTATGTCTTTGGAGAAATGTCTATTTAGGTATTCTGCCCATTTTTGGATTGGGCTGTTTGTTTTTTTTAATATTGAGCTGCATGAGCTGTTTATATATATTGGAGATTAATCCTTTGTCCATTGATTCATTTGCAAATATTTTCTCCCATTCTGATGGTTACCTTTTTGTCTTGTTTATGGTTTCCTTTGCTGTGCAAAAGCTTTTAAGTTGCATTAGGTACCATTTGTTTATTTTTGCTTTTATTTCCATTAGTCTAGGAGGTGGATCAAAAAAGATCTTGCTGTGATTTATGTCAAAGAGTGTTCTTCCTATGTTTTCCTCTAAGAGTTTTATAGTGTCCGGTCTTACATTTAGGTCTCTAATCCATTTTGAGTTTATTTTTGTGTATGGTGTTAGGGAGTGTTCTAATTTCATTCTTTTACCTGTAGCTGTCCAATTTTCCCAGCACCACTTATTGAAGAGACTGTCTTTTCTCCATTGTGTATCCTTGCCTCCTTTGTCATAGATTAGTTGACCATTGATGCGTGAGTTTATCACTGGGCTTTCTATCTTGTTCTATTGATCTATGATTCTGTTTTTGTGCCAGTACCATATTGTCTTGATTACTGTAGCTCTGTAGTATAGTCTGAAGTCAGGGAGTCTGATTCCTCCAGCTCCGTTTTTTTCCCTCAAGACTGCTTTGGCTATTTGGGGCCTTTCGTGCCTCCATACAAATTTTAAGACTTTTTGTTCTAGTTCTGTAAAATTGCCATTGGTAATTTGATAGGGAGTGCATTGAATCTGCAGCTTGCATTGGGTAGTATAGTCATTTTCACAATGTTGATTCTTCCGATCCAGGAACATGGTATATCTCTACATCTGCTGGTATCATTTTTAATTTCTTTCATCAGTGTCTTAAAGTTTTCTGCATTCGGGTCTTTTTCCTCCCTAGGTAGGTTTATTCCTAGATAGTTTATTCTTTTTGTTGCAGTGGTAAATGGGAGTGTTTCCTTAATTTCTCTTTCAGATTTTTCATCATTAGTGATAAGAATGCAAGAGATTTCTGTGCATTAATTTTGTATCCTGAAACTTTACCAAATTCATTGATTAGCTCTAGTAGTTTTCTGGTGGCATATTTAGGATTCTGTATGTATAGTATCATGTCATCTGCAAACAGTGACAGTTTTACTTCTTCTTTTCCAATTTGTATTCCTTTTATTTCTTTTACTTCTCTGATTGCCATGGCTAGGACTTCTAAAACTATGCTGAATAATAGTGGTGAGAGTGGGCATCCTTTTCTTGTTCCTGATCTTGGAGGAAATGCTTTCAGTTTTTCACCATTGAGAATGATGTTTGCTGTGGGTTTGTCATATATGGCCTTTATCATGTTGAGGTAGGTTCCCTCTAGGCCCACTTTCTGGAGAGTTTTTATCACAAATGGGTACTGAATTTTGTCAAAAGCTTTTTCTGCATCTATTGAGATGATCATATGGTTTTTATTCTTCAATTTGTTAATATGGTGTGTCACATTGATTGATTTGAGTGTAATGAAGAATCCTTGCATCCGTGGGATAAATCCCACTTGATCATGGTGTATGATTCTTTTAATGTGTTGCTGGATTCTGTTTGCTAGTATTTTATTAGGATTTTTGCATCTATATTCATAAGTGGTATTGGTCTGTAATTTTCTTTTTTTGTAGTATGTTTGTCTGGTTTTGGTATCAGGGTGATGGTGGCCTCATAGAATGAACTTGGGAATGTTCCTTCCTCCACAATTTTTTGAAAGAGTTTGAGAAGGATGGGTGTTAGCTCTTCTCTAAATATTTGATAGTATTCACCTGTGAAACCATCTTGTCCTGGACTTCTGTTTCTTGCAAGATTTTTAATCACAGTTTCAATTTCATTACTTGTGATTGGTCTGTTCATATTTTCTATTTCTTCCTGTTTGAGTCTTGGAAGTTTATACCTTTCTAAGATTTTTTTCATTTCTTCCAGGTTGTCCATTTTATTGGCATAGAGTTGTTTGTAGTAGTCTCTTAGGATGCTTTGTATTTCTGCGATGTCTGTTGTAACTTCTCCTTTTTCATTTCTAATTTTATTGATTTGAGTCCTCTTCCTCTTTCTCTTGATGAGTCTAGCTAATGGTTTATCAATTTTGTTTATTTTCTCAAAGAACCAGCTTTTAGTTTTATTGATCTTTACTATTGTTTTCTTTGTTTCTATTTCATTTGTTTCTGCTCTGACCTTTATGATTTCTTTCCTTCTGCTAACTTTGGGTTTTGTTTGTTCTTCTTTCTCTAGTTCCTTTAGTTGTAAGGTTAGATTGTTTGTTTGAGATTTTTCTTGTTTCTTGAGGTAGGCTTGTATAGCTATAATCCTCCCTCTTAGAACTGCTTTTGCTGCATCCCATAGGTTTTGGATCATTATGTTTTCATTGTCATTTGTCCCTAGGTATTTTTTGATTTCCTCTTTGATTTCTTCAGTGATCTCTTGGTTATTTAGTAATGTATTGTTTAGCCTCCATGTGTTTGTGTTTTTTATGTTATTTTCCCTGTAATTGATTTTTAATCTCATAGTGTTGTGGTCAGAAAAGATGCTTGATATGATTTCAATTTTCTTAAATTTACAGAGGCTTGATTTGTGACAAAAGATGTGATCTATCCTGGAAAATGAGAAGCACTTGCACTTGAGAAGCAAGTGTAATCTGCTGGTTTTGGATAGAATGTCCTATAAATATTAATTAAATATATCTGGTGTATTGTGTCATTTAAAGTTTCTGTTTCCTTATTCATTTTCATTTTGGATGATCTGTGCATTGGTAGATGTGGGGTGTTAAAGTTTCCCACTATGATTTTGTTACTGTCAATTTCCTCTTTTATGGCTGTGAGCAGTTGCCTTATGTATTGAGGTGTTCTTATGTTAGGTGCATATATATTTATAATTGTTATATCTTCTTATTGGATTGATCCCTTGATCATTATGTAGTGTCCTTCCTTGTCTCTTGCAACATTCTTTGTTTTAAAGTCTATTTTATCTGATATGAGTATTGCTACTCCCATTTGCATGGAATATCTTTTTTCATCCCCTCACTTTCAGTTGTATGTGTCCCTAGGTCTGAAGTGGGTCTCTTGTAGATAGTATATATATGGGTCTTGTTTTTGTATCCATTCAGCAAGCCTGTGTCTTTTGGTTGGAGCATTTAATCCATTCATATTTAAGGTAATTATCGATATGTAAGTTCCTATGACCATTTTCTTAATAGTTTTGGGTTTGGTTTTGTAGGTCTTTTTCTTCTCTTGTGTTTCCCACTTAGAGAAGTTCCTATAGCATTTGTTGTAGAGCTGGTTTGGTGGCACTGAATTCTTTAAGCTTTTGCTTGTCTCTAAAGCTTTTGATTTCTCCATCAAATCTGAATGAGATCCTTGCTGGGTAGAGTCATCTTGGTTGTAGGTTCTTCCCTTTCATCACTTTAAGTATATCATGCCACTCCCTTCTGGTTTGTATAGTTTCTGCTGAGAAATCAGCTGTTAACCTTATGGGAGTTCCCTTGTATATAATTTGTCATTTTTCCCTTGTTGCTTTAGTTAATTTTTCTTTGTCTTTAATTTTTGCCAATTTGATTACTATGTGTCTCAGTGTGTTTCTCCTTGGGTTTATCCTGTATGGGACTCTCTGTGCTTCCTGGACTTGGGTGGACATTTCTTTTCCCATGTTAGGGAAGTTTTCGACTATAATCTCTTCAAAGATTTTCTCGGGTCCTTTCTCTGTTTCTTCTCCTTCTGGGGCCCCTAAACTGTGAATATTGTTGCGTTTAATGTCGTCCCAGTGGTCTCTTAGGCTGTCTTCATTTCTTTTCATTCTTTTTTCTTTATTCTCTTCCACAGCAGTGAATTCCACCATTCTCTCTTCCAGGTCACTTATACGTTCTTCTGCCTCAGTTATTCTGCTATTGATTCCTTCTAGTGTAGTTTTCATTTCAGTTATTGTAAAGTTCATCTCTGTTTGTTTGTTCTTTAATTTTTCTAGGTCTTTGTTAAACATTTCTTGCATCTTCTCTATCTTTGCCTCCATTGTTTTTCTGAAGTCCTGGATCATCTCCACTATCATTATTCTGATTTCTTTTTCTGGAAGGTTGACTATCTCCACTTCATTTAGTTGTTTTTCTGGGGTTTTATCTTGTTCCTTCATCTGATATATAGCCCTCTGCCTTTTCATCTTGTCTGTATTTCTGTGAATGTGGTTTTTGTTCCACAGGCTGCAGGATTGTAGTTCTTCTTGCTTCTGCTGTCTGCCCTCTTGTGGATGAAGCTATCTAAGAGGCTTTGTTTGTTGTTTTGATATTGAGCTGTATGTGCTGTTTGTATATTTTGGAGATTAATCCCTTGTCAGTCACTTTGTTTTCAACTATTTTCATTACCATATGACCCAGCAATCCCACTCCTAGACAGATACCCAGAGAAAACCATAATTCCAAAAGATACTTGCACACAATGTTTATTGCAGCACCACTTACAATAGCCAGGACATGGAAGCAACCTAAATGTCTATAAAATGGAGACACACATAAAGAAGATGTGGTACATATATACAATAGAATATTACTCAGCCATAAGATGGAACAAAGTTGTGCCATTTGCAGAGATGTGGATGGAACTAGAGACTGTCATACAGAGTGAAGTTAGTTAGTAAGAGAAAAACACATATTGTATATCAACGCATATATGTAGAATCTAGAAAAATGGTACAGAAGAACCTATTTGCAAAGCAGAAATAGAGACATAGATGTAGAGAACAAATGTTTGGACACCAAGCAGGGAAACAGAGGGTGGGATGAATTGGGAGATGGGGATTGACATACATACACTACTATGTATAAAATAGATAACTAATGAGAACTTACTGTATAGCACAGGGAACTCTACTCAATGCTCTGTGGTGGCCTAAATGGGAAGAAAATCTAAAAAAAAGAATAGATATATGTTCTCCTCCAACACCCCACTCCCACACAGGTGCACAGGGATCACAGGGCTATGGTTGGAGGCCTGAGAGGCCTGAGGAGTCTGGGGGCCAGCTGGGTCCTTGGTGCCTTGTTCTCTCCCTGATGATGGCAGGGCAGGGTCTGGCAACATGTCCCTGAAGGTGCCACCAGCAGAGATCCATCTACACAGCTGGGCCTGGGCACTGGTGGGAAGACCCAGTCTGGACGACCGCTCAGGGGCAGCGTGATCACTTTGTGCAAGGACACGCCCCCCACCCCACCCCCGCTTAACAAGGATCTCGCCCTCGGAGGGCAAAAGGACCTTGAACAAGTAAAATGAGGGGTTATCATTTCAGGAGTCTCCATAATAAGAGTAGCAAGCATCCATATCAATGTTTGCTTACATGTGCTATGATCACAAACATCTTATGCATAATTGTTGCAATTATTGTGATAGTTTTAATAGTAATGGAGTTGTCTTCTTTTGAGTCTGTGTCATATAGGAATTATGGACAAGCGAAACTTGGGAGAGAAATTTCATGTGTGTTACTGGGCTTCTACACCTTGGAATTGTGCACTGCATTCACATATACAATCTTCGGCTGTGTTGGTTTGTGTTGCAAAAATGATGCTCATACACTGTTACAGAGGAAGCTGAGAGTGCTTTTTAAAAACCTTAGAAATGTGAGAATTTTCCCGGTGTGGGCTTACTGATATATCTGTGTAACAAAGCTGCTACACAGTCCACAGATTTTGTGCAAAAGAAAATACAAAACAAGTTGAATTTTTCTTTTCAATATTTAAGAAAATTCTTCACACATATTTTTGTAGGCTCCAGTTGAAATGTTTTTCCCTAATTAAATATGATATCATTACAAGAATTTATTTTCTAGGTACTCTGAACAGCTGTCAATTCTTCCTAATGGAGCTTTTGTAAGACACCATAAAAAAAGATTTGAGATTGTCTCTAGAGCACAAGCTACACAGCCTTGGAGCATGATATTGTGTAATTCTCAGGAGAATTTCAAATAATTTATGCCTCTACAAGTAAAGAGTATATTTCAGTCTGAGTTCTTCCACCTGAGCTAGCTACCTGAACAAAGTATGAATAAAATACATCCAATTAATTTCCTTCATCGACTGCTCCTCTCCTCATTAAAGTTCCTTTCTGCCCTGAAAAGAAAAAAAAAAAAAAGGAAAGGATATATGTATACGTATAACTGATTCAGTTTGCTGTACAGCAGAAACTGACACAATGTTGTAAAGCAACTATACTCCAATAAATTTTTTTTAAAAATAGTCTTAATCCATTTTCTCCCAGGGTTTTGTTAATGCAATTTTTATTTGTTTCTCAAAATTTAAATAATGTTGTGTCTATAATTTTGAATCCTATCTCTTCAACTCGTATACTAAAGTAAGCACTTTCATGTTGTTATAAAAGATTTGTGAACATTATTTTTAATGGCCTCATCATGATCATTAAACAGATGTGTAATAGTTTAATTATACACTTTCTTATGTTGAATACTTGAAAAGAAAAACTCTAACAATGCTTCCCAGGAAAGCTTTGGTTGTACAGAGAGCAACACTGTGCCAAAATCTTCTCCTTCCTTCCTTTTCTGTTGCTTTGATGTACATAGCATTTCTGGGCTAGGTTACTGGTGGTAGGTTTGGCCTGGTTTTCACTATATGGGTTAATTTCTTTATAATGTGTGGATGAGAGATTCTGCAATCTGGCTTGTCTCTCAGAAGTTTTTGCCTGTCACATAAACCACAGGACATGTAAGACTTACTCAAAGGCACTTTTGACAATTGCCCTATTATATCCATTAAGCCCAGTCATCATCCCAGATACTGTGTTGGTATCAGTCTCCCAACACAGTAGACCTGGAAACTGAGGCGAGCCTCCCACAGACAGCTGAGAAAAGGAAATCAGACACCAAGGCTCTGCTGGGAGATGACCTTGACCCCCAAAGACTCCAATCAGGTTATCTGTCTCTCATGAATGGCTTTTGTATGCAAGGCTACCACTCAGTGGAGCTTTGGCTACTGCCCACTGAAATCATGGGATAAAAACAGTCTTCCAGTCCCTAGCAAACCAGGTGAGAAGTGAAACCAGTCACTGGCTGGATTCAGTAAACAGGGCTGCTGCCACTGAACTTTGTCATCAAGAGACGCCATGGCATGTCACAGGGAACACAGCTGATATGCACCACCAGGCAACAGAAAAGTCCAAGAGAACAGTATACTCTCTCTCCCGCTGAGGCACTTCCACAAGATGGTTTGGTCTTGGTACTGGAATCATTTTCCTGGTGGTGACAGCTCCCTTCCCCTTTCCAAGGTAAGTATACTGTCCTGGCTACTTAAAATTATCAGTGCCAGTTTTTTCTTTTATAACAGGCTTCATAGATATTCTGTCCCAGTCTTGGGTATAATTTTTGAGTGATAAAAACTGTATTGCTGGGCTCCTCTTGAGAGCCCATTTTGTGCTCTGCTAGTGAAGGATTAATGGCGAGATGTGACTTGCCTCGTTAATTAGCCCACCTTCAGTTCCTTCCCCCATCCAACCCCATCTCCCTCAGAAAGTTTCATGGGTATAATGCCAACGAACTGTATTTCTTGATGCTCATTTCTTTTCCTGGTCATTCCAAATTTGTACAGGGTAGAGACTGTTTCCCATTTTAAGTTATAATCCACTGTAACTGTTCCCTGACAAGAGTCTTTTAAGTGGAATTGCTCTTGTTACGGCTCTATTAAAATCCATCAAGAAGATGAAAAGTCAGCCATTATGGGCTCATGTCTTTTTCTTCTCAGGTGAGATTCTTACACATAGAAAGTTTTATAGCACATTAACATGTTTAATGTTATCCCAGGTTTGCAATCTGAGTAGCCAGAAGAGCTCTTGAAACCCCAAATGGAGAGCCCTGCAGCTGAAACCGAGCTGACTCCAGGCCAGGCCCCCTGTGCCGCAGGCATGCAGAGCGCTGTGGTCCTGGAGCAGCTGCTTTCCTTCCTTCCTTCAGTGCCTCCTGGATTTCCCTGAGGCTGTGCCAGGAATCTAGTCTTCCCAAGGCATTCCTGAGCCTGTTGAGGGGTGACCGAGGAAGAAGGGGGAAAACCTGCCAAACAAGGGATAGGCTGGGAAACTCTTGGACAAAGATGTCAGGGATGTATGTGTAATTGATCTAGAGTGAGTGACTATATCATTGCGTCTCAAAGAAAAATTCTGTTCTTCATCTGTGCTCAGCATAAAAAAGAGCCACGTGTGCCATGCATGCAGGGGTGAGGGAGGGAGGAGTCGAGGTACACGTGCTTCTCAGCCCTGTCTCTGCCCTCCCTGATCCAGAAAGGCAGACTGAACATTACTTACCCTGCACCCACACAAAGACAGAAAGACAGGCAAGCATCAGCCAATACAGAAAAATGAGCCTGCTCCTATGTAATAACAGGAGCTGTGACAGGCCTCATCTGTGATTAAAGGCTGGGGTTGTCACCAACGGCACCAAGATGCTGCCGAATATGCCTTCCAGTGGGAAGAGCAGTCCTGGGATGGGAGCGAGGAGACCTGCATTCTCATTCCCTCTTCCTTTCCCTTTAATCAGTGCCGTGCAATGTGCTAGACATATATGTAGACAGGAAGACACAAAAAGTGGTTAGGCTGATTTTGTCTTCATTCTTCTTTATCACCAGGCTTTTACATTTTTGCCGAGATGCACCAGAAGGAAATCCATTCAGCAGGAACATATTGTGGACCAATATGAGTCAAGCACTAGGCCAGAAATGGGAGACCCAGACTGAATGGAACAAGGCAGCACCCTGGCCTCCCAGCACTTGGAGTGGGAAAGCAGGGAGATGTGTGACCTTGGAGATGCTGCTGAAGGGTTCTGCAGTGAGACATGGACACAGGGCATGCCTGCCTGGGAAGAGAGTTGGGATAGTGTTCAAGAAAGACTTTGTAGGTACCAGTACCCACCAGGTAGGAAAGGGCATTGTCGGTAAGAAGAAAGGTTTAAGCAAAGGTCCAAAGGTGAGAAAATGCACCAGGTATGTGCCGTCTCACAAATAGCTTTGTACTGCTGGTTGTGAGCTGCTGAAATGCAGAGAAGAGCATGGAGAGCTGATAGGGTCAGACCTGGGAGCATCTTGCTCCAAGCTCAGAGTGTCACCTTCATCCTAAAGGGCAGAGTGCAGTCACATTTTGTCTTGGAAAGCATTTTTACTCACAGCATGGGAGAAGCAAGGCTGGAGGGTGGCACTGGAGGTAGGCAGACCCAAGAGTCTCTGTCCGTGGCTACAGTCCAAGAGGGAGAGAACAAGGACCATGCTCCTGCATCTGGCACAGGGCCTGGCACACACCAATGTAAATAGTTGCTGAGTTGATGGATTAGCGGAGAAAAAGTGGGTCAGTGAAATGACACTGGCAGTAGAAATGGGGGAGTGGGCATTGACACTGTCAAGAGGGGAAAAATGGGACCATCACCAACTGGAGGGTGGAGTTTAGGAGGGAGGGGCCATTAAGAAACCCTCTTTTCTCTAAGCTTTTCTTCCTTATTTGTGGGATAACAGGGCATGTCTACAATTTTCTGTTGTTCTTGCAGATCTAATGACTGTCACTTGGTAAACAGCAAGTCAGTCGTCTACATGAATTAGCAGAAGTGATTTGGCTGACAGCAGCTCTTCCAGCACTCAAGACAAGGAAATACGCTAAGTCAATGCCTCTGAAACTTACATGCCTGAAAACCACACAGATTCCTGGGATTGACATCAGGACAGGTCTGCGATGGCCTGGAGAACATGTGTGTCTGACGTAGCCCAGGCCACATGATGCCAATGGTCTCCTCCTTTAAGGAGCACTGCTCCAAATGGCAGAACCCCAGGTTCTGGGATAAGCTGGGGGGACAGGACTAAGGAAAGTTGGACAATTTCTCCCCTCAGGTTTAAACTTTCAGGTTCTGAATCCTCCAAGGCCTCTGAGCCTGAGTCAGGAGCTAGAGATCAGATCCCAGGGACAGAAAGTCTTCAGAGTCTGAAAAATTTCTCACTCCCTCTTCTGTATGTGTGTTTTGTTAAGTCCTTGTCCATTTTGCTTCAGGAATAAGTAGGAGTAAGCAGCAAAACCCTTAAAGCATAAAAGGCCTATGCACTTGGCTCAGAGGGAAAAGGGGAATTGGGGAAACCACACCTTCTGCAGCCAGGGTTCCAAATAGAGGAACCTGTTTTTGTTTTGTTTTTTTTTAAGGAGAGATGGACCAGCACATTTCACAAAGGAGGCCAGTGAGACCAGAAATTGGGACCAGGGACATAGACCAGAGCTACTGTGAGGAGAACCTAGGGAAGGAAAGGTGCCTGTCGGTGACTCCTCAGTGGGTTTGTGTTGTCTGTGGATAGACCAGGGCCCCTGGTGTGAGTCTTGAAGAACAGGGGTTTCATGTATGAACAACTTTTTCTGAAGGACATTCTTCCTTGAATTCCTTCCTCTGAGATTTTTTAACTTACTTTCTTCTTCAGTAAGTCTGCCCTATGCCAGGACATCTACCATCATGTGGCCCCGGACAGTGGTGCTGGATTTGGCGAGTGAGCTGCAGTTTCATGCAAACACAATGCCCCTTGGAACATGGTTTCTGTTTAAGGAAGGCTTTTTCTGTCAGTCCAGGCACAGGTCCCAAGGATGCTCTCCAGTTAATTCCCAGACTACTTTCTTGGCCAAAACTTACAACATGACAGCATGCTTTGTGGTCAGCAGTCCTCTCTTTCACCCATTCTTATCGGGCATCTTAAGCTCAAACTCACCAGGTCTTTTCAGCCTCGCACATAACATACCCTATACCCTGGATTTCTGAATCAACCTGACACACCTGGAACACCTGTACATCGTTCTCACCACTGAACCTGTGCCCTCACCCAGCTCCAGGGCAGAATTCCTCTCCTGCCGTCTCCTCAGTGAGTTGAAGACAAACTGTTGTAGGAAAAAATGGGGCACGAGAGAATGGACACGTCCCAGATCTTGGGTGAGTCCCTGGGACGGTGCTGAGTGAGGGTCCTTGGCTTCACACAGGAAAGAATTCAAGAGCAAGGCAGAGAAAAGTGAAAGCACATTTATTTGTAGAGACACACAATCCTTAGACAGAGCGTGGGCCATCTCAAAAGGCGAGAGGTAGCGCCAGGGTATGGGGTCGTCTCGGAAAGCAAGAGAGGCGCTGCAAGAAACACACCCCACAGACAGAGTGTGGACCAACTCAGAAGGCAAGAGTGGCCCCGAGGTGTGGAGGTGGTTAGCTTTCATGGGCTGGTTAATTTCATAGGCTAACAAATGGGAGGATTATTCCATCTGCTTTGGAGAAGGGGCAGAGATTTCCAGGAATTGGGACACCACCCACTTTTTAGTTTTTTATGGTCGAGCAAGGTGCCTGTGGGTGTGTCATAAAGTGATGTATTACAGTGAGCACATAATGAGGCTCAAGGTCTGCCATGCTAGACCTAGTTGGCTCTAACAACTTTATGCTGTGTCCTTTTTTTATTATTAATTTTTATTGGAGTATAGTTGCTTTACAATGTTGTGTTGATTTCTGTTGTACAGCAAAGTGAATCAGCTATACGTATACATACATCCCCTCTTTTTTGGATTTCCTTTGCATTCAGCTTACCACAGAGCACTGAGTAGGGTTCCCTGTGCTATACAGTAGTACTACGATGTATAAAATAGATGACTAATATCGTATCATGTTCTTAATGGTTATACCCTTTCCCCTTCCTTCCTGTCTCAAAAGTATCAGACTCCCTTCTCTGTAGAGACCTCAGAGTTTGGTTGGGGAAAAAGCAAATGCACATAAAAGGCTAAGAGAGGGGATACCTGACTGGGGTCTACACATGTGCGTACCTTGCACGCCTGCGATATGGGAATTATCATGGACCTTTTCAAAAATGCAGAGGTTCGGTCCACTAGATAATTTGCCTAAGATCACACAGGAAGTACAGAGCCTTGGTTTAAATGCTGGTCTAAAGGGTCTGCCCCTCCCTCATCACCTCCCATTACTGACAACAGGAACTCCCCCAGGGGCAGGCAGAAGGAAAGGATGACCCAGGTACAGAGGAGCACAGACTGGAATTCCACCTGTAGTCCCAAGGAACAAGAAGACTTCTTGACCTGCCCACCAAATTCCCTGGGGCAAGTAGCCTCTGAGGTTCTGACCTTGGAGAGCCCAGCTGTCCAGCCCCTGCTTACAGCTGCTTATCTCCCATCAAAGGCCTGGGAGTGCCTTCTAAGTAAGGGGTCATGCACTTCTGTTCACCCAAGACAATTGATTCAGCATAATTATTAATAGCACATCCTTTCGTGCCCAAAAATGTCCTGGTTTGAATGATAAATTACAGGTTTATCCTACTTAAGGGGAAAGTGGCCACCAGTCAACCTGCCTTCCTGCTGGTGGTCTTGCCTCCCAGAAGCTGAGTCTCCTTCTCTCCATGACAGGTGTGTCCACCTCTGCCCTGTGTCCACACCAGGAGCAGTAGTACGTGGTCTCCCCAGGCTTTCAGATGCACAGGTTGTGTTCCAATGGGTCAGATTCCTCTTTCACCCTAACGCAAGCCTTCCCACTCATCACCAGGTGAGTTGTCCTCAAAGGCCCTTGTGCTCCCACCACATTTGTCATTGTTGGGTCAGGGCTCCCTAAGTGGGACTCACCCTGTTGGTTGTGATGCATTTATGAAGAGACCACAGTGCTTCCCTCATCACTGTGTCCCCAAATCTCACCCAGTCTCTGATAGAAGAGAAGAGAACAGTGAAGTCTTCTTGAGCAGATTAATGCATTAATGTTGCCTTGTGTCTTCCATCCTTCAATGCTGGGACCATTTCTCTCTGCTTTTGGTCCCCAGTACCCACACAAGTGGCTAAGACAGGGTGGGCAGCCAGTAGACACCTGTTGAATTGGCTGACACCAAACTTGGGAAATGGCATTGCACCATGACCTGAGCCAGGAACACACTGTCTGCTGTGTGTTTCTCAAGCCTACCTGCAGGAGGAAGCTTCTTCCTTGGGCCAGAACCTGCCTGGTTTCATAAGCAGAGCATCACTTACCATCAGCAGTCAGAAAACTAGGGTTTAAGGATTTTCCCTGACCCCTGGGAGCTGTGTGACTTAATAACAATCACTTAAATGTTCTAGACTTCAGCTGTAAAACCTGAGGGAAATGACTGGATTTACTCCAGGATGATTTAAAGAATCATGCCCTCCCCTCTGCCACCCCAAATCTCCCACCCCTTCCTGTTGCTCACAAGGTCGGTTGGCACAAAAGTTCAGATGCAGGAATCCATGGGTCCTGACATTTCCACCATTGCCCTCAGCTCACATGGCTGCTGCCAGGGGTCTTTTCTCTTCAACACCTGAAGCCAGCCCCCTGCATCCCTCAGTGCTTGTCCTCCACCCCACTGCTCTCTGAGCAGGTGAACTTCTTCCCCTGCAACCATGTGCCCTTCACGCCTGTACAGCTCACCATGCATCACTACACCACACATGTCCCTTTGTAGGCTCCTCAGGGAGGTGGCCATGGGCCATGTGCAGGTTCATAGGCCCCACAATGCACAGAGGGCCCTGGGCATGGCAGGCCTTCACTAGGTTCTTGCTGACTGGAGTCTCCTGCTGAGTTCCATGTGCCGTGGTTTTAGCTCATTTCCTCCAGTCCTGTGATCAAGAACGGGGAGTCTCAGAGCAGGCACGGCCTTGAGTCCTCCAGTCTGCCTCCTGCACTCAGATAGGGCAGGGCCGGCCCTGAATCACACGTGAGTCCCAAGGCAGAGGCCACACCCAGGAGTCCCCACACTTCAGTCTCTTTCTCATTCACCACTGGGCCTTTGTTCTCAGTAAAAAATGGAATATTGTTGATCAAAGCCCTCTGGACAATTATTCTTGTTGTGGCTTTTCATGAGACACGGCTTGTTTGTTTTCTGTTTTTGTTTTTCTCGTCTTCTGACTTCTGGTTCAATTTCATAAATGGATTATTTGTTAAGAAAAAAATAAACTTTGTACAACATGAACTGCAAAGCAGCACTGTGATTTACAGTGAGAAAAAGCACTTTGAGCAACTCTGGCTTCCTTGAGCAATAGCTCTCCAACACTCCCAGTGAAGGAGGGCATGAGAAAGTCAGGTGGAGTGTCACCGGCCCCCTGGCGGCACCCCGGGAGAGCTGTCCCCTGCAGGCGTGGGGTTGGGGCCCCAGGTGCTGAGCTTCTGCCGAGTACTGTGTCTGCTACTTTCACAGATGATAAGACTGGGGATCAAGGAGGGTTGGGAGCTCCTCAAGGTCACCTAAGGTTGAGTGCGAACCAGAAGCCATGTGCTCTCTGTGACATTTGGGGCCAGTGAGTGACACGTTGAAGGGCTTCCACCCTGAGTGCGGCCCCCTGAGTGTCCCAAACTCCTGTGGCATGCATCAGGTCACAGCTGAGTAGTGCCCCTGAAATGAGATGCAGAGGATGACTTGGATCAAAGAGGCCAGCAAGGCCAGGTCAGGCTCCATGCTGCACCCTCCCTGTCCACGTGGGGCCTCTACACAGGCCTTAGAAAGGAGGCCTTGTGGAGCCCCAGGGGGTGGCTGGAGAAGTCAATCCCTGGAACTGTTTAAACCCATGTTGTCATGTTCTCCACCCCCACCAGGGCAGTGGAGAAAGTACTGCCAAGTGTTTCAGGCTGGGAAGGCAATACTTGAAATTTCAGGGTGATTTCTTCATCACTCCAGATAAGGAAGCATCCCACAGACCCAGGGAGGACAGCAGGGGTAACCCCTACTGCAGAAAGAAGAACTGCCAGGCTGACACAGCCCACACATGCAGGGCCAAACGTGGACCAGGTCACCTGGCTGCCTCACCTGGCCCTGGGCCTGCCTCGGGCCCCTGTGGGATGCTGTCACTGACACAGATGTCTGCTCCCCTGCATCCGTGCTGCCCAGCTCACCTCTGCCTCCCCACCCTCTGGCTTTGCATTTCCGATCTGCTCCTTAGCACTGCTGGGCATCTGCTCCTCCACAGCTTGTGTAGGAGGACGCTGAGCTCTCCCCGGGCACAGTGGAGGCTGCAGCAAAGGTAACAGCAGAGCAGGGGCTTTGGAGACGGAGTCCAGTGGGCCTGGTTCATAGACTCCTTCTCTGCCCCTCTCCTTTCATCCTCCTTACCCCTTTCCAAGACCAGACCTTCCTGATGATGACTGTCTGGTTCTCATCAAACTCCAGGACCTCTGGCAGACAAAGCGAATCAGAATTTCCAGGAGAGTGTTCCAGAGTATTAACAAGGATTCCAGGTGATTCTGAAGATCAAACAGTGGCTCACATTCCAGATTCAGGCTGGGCCATGTACCTATGGATGGAAACAGCTGTGCTTTGCGAGTCATTGCATCCAGGTGTGAATACGGCTGTCCTGCCTTCCCCTCTCTGCGCTGGGACTTGAGGGCTGGCAGCAGCCCCCATGCAGGATGATGCCTGCTGCGGTCCTCTCTTTTGTTCTACCAGCTGGAGCTAGGGCTGGGCTGGGCTTTGCCCTGGGCCAGCTTTCACCTGGCTCTGTGCATCCACCCTGCAACTCTCCTCCTTTCAAGGTGAGGTTTGGATCTGGAAGATGGGGGCATGCGAGGGTGATATTGGGGCTCACTGACAGAGCAGCTGGTCTGACAGACTTTCTTGGCCTGAAGCCATTTAGGCTTAACCAGCTTAGGAAAAGTGGCTTTTTCCACATGAATCCCCCTCCCCGGATGACCAGTGTGTCAAAGCTCCAGGTAAAGATAAGGGTTACTTGGCCTCCCCTTAGTCACTATTCCTGTGCCTTTATGGCTCTGCAGGAAAGAAGTATGGTCTGGGGTAGATTCTGGCCTCCCTGGGCACGTTGGCTAACAGTACACAGGTACAATCCATCCTTCCAAGGGCACTTTGGGAATTAAATGAGTGTGCATATCTCAAACACCAGCATATACAGGTGCTATATAAATTATAGTTTCCTGAGCTGCACTGAAGGGAAAGAACCATGTATTTTCCATAATAGACTTCTAAGCAGTTTTTTGATTTGCTTTTTGTCTTTTTTCTTTCCTGCCGAAGCCAGAGGTTCTCAGACTAAAATGCACCTGTTAAGCTTGTGGAAAGTGCAGATTTTTAGTTCTCACCTGCAGACATCCTGAATATTTAGGTAGAAATGGAGCCTAGGAACATGCAGTTTTAACAAATGATACAGTTGATCTGGAAGTATCCTTAGGGAAGGACCACCCTTAGGGAAGCCAGAGTGGGGCTTGGAAAGGCCCCAGCTGCACCAGGCATGGCTGGAGGTAGGAGCTGGGTCTGAAGCCCAAGCAAGGGGGTCCATGCATGGAGGGGTCAGGGGTCACAGTCAAGGCTTTTCGCAAACTCCAGTGGTAAGGTTTAGTTTAAAGCATGGAGCAGGGTTAGCAGCTGGGCAGCCTGGAATTGGGGAAGCTGGAGGAGCCCAGGCTTTTGCTGACAAGTGAGCCTCTTGCCACCTGCCTCGCTGGTGTGCGTACTTGCAGAGCTGAGGCTAGTTAAAGCAGATGGACCAGGCAATGTCCCCAGTACCCAGTGCTCTGCCTGACACAGAAAAGGTGCTCACAATATATTTGTTGCTGAGAGGAAGGAATGAAAGAAGGAAGGAAAGAAAATTTTAAGTGTTCCAATGTAGCCACTGGACATTGTACATCACTTTATAATTGCCCTTTCCCTCAAAGTGCCTTGGTCCATGCTGCCCCAAAGCATGGGGTCCTGCATAGCCATAGACCCAGCAGAATGTAGGGAGAAGGTGGCTCGAGAGTTGTGTCAGCGGAAGAGTCAGACAAGGCAGCTGGAGGGAGGAAAGGTCATGCGAGACCACAGTCCATGAACTGCCACCACCCAGGAGGCCCTCAGACAAGAAGATCAAATGGGACCATGGATGTGAAAGCATTTTCAAAACTGCCTTATCCTGTATATATGTGATGAAGTACTCAATTGTTTGATGACCAGAATATTGTCATGAATAAATAAAAGTTAAAATTAATTAATTAATTAAAATATTAAAAAGTCATTTGGGAGAATGCTTAAACTGAAAAGAATTGTAACTGAATGTAATCATTGCCCCAAAGGTATTCCCTAATTGCCCCTGAAAGGCAGTTGAAAAGTGTATCTTTAGAAAGCCTATGTGCCTGCATCATAAATAATATTGTTTATTAAACAAAGATGGAAAAGGCCACAATGATGCTATAACAAAGCCACCCAATTAAAAATATCAAACCAGGATCCAGGAAAGTTAGAATTCTCTGGTACTGTAACCTCGCTCATAATAACATAATTTTCCCTTGCAAAAGTTGACTGACATAGATACTAAACTACAAAATTAACATATCTTTTCCAATATCAAATATGTTTCATTATGAGAAAAAGCATCCTGTCTGTTTCTATAGTTTGTGCACTAAAATTTATAACTTCCTCAGTAAAGTTCCCTGTTTTGTTACTCAGGGATTTGTTAAGATGTAATAAATGTCTTTGCTGCCAAAACAGAAGAGTGAAAACTAAACACTGACCAAGGTGAGTTTGGCCAAGGATGTGCCAATCAGGGGAGAGCAAATATTAAGTGAGTCACTTGAGGGAGTTGAAAACCAGCTAAAGACTCTTCCAGGAAGCCAGGGCAGCTCCCAGAGGGCACCAAGCAGATTTAGTTAGTGGATTTGCAGACACATCGTGAAATGAAAGGTCACTGGTGGCCCTGCTTCACAGGAAGTGCACTCTGATCTTCCTTACACGTCCATTTGTTGAGAAAGCAAAGAGGAATGATGACTGCAGTCAGCAGGAGGTGTTACAGCTGGCCTGGGAGGGCCTGGTCTAGAGAGTGTGACCTCAGGACCTGTGCATCTCCCCTTAGCCCACCATCCAGCTTTGAGATAGAATTCACATACCATAAAACTTACCTAGTTAAATGTACAATTCAAAGGGTTTTTGCATCTCTGCAGAGATGTGCAACCTCAGCACAATTCATTTTAGAATACTTTAATCATCCTGAAAATAAACCTGACACCCAGTAGCAGTCACTTCCAAATCTTCCCGTCCCCAGGAAAATACCAGTCTACTTTCTGTCTCTATGGATTTGCCTATTTGAGACATTTCATATGAATGGAATCATACAATATGTGGTCCCTTCTGACTGGCTTCTTCCATGGAGCATTCCTTTTTATGGCCAAATAATATTCAATTATATGGATATACCACATTTATTTATCCATTCATAAGTTGGACATTTGGATTTTTTCCATTTTCTAGGTATTATGAATAATGGTGCTATGAAAATTCATGTACAAAATTTTTTTTGTTTGTTTTTGGCCATGTGATAATTCTATGTTTAACTTTCTGAGGAACTTGCCAAACTATTTTTCACAATGGTTGAATCTTTTCACATCACCATTAAGGATGTCTGAGTGCTCCTACTTCTCCACATCCCTCACCTACACTTGTTATTTTCCACTTTTTTTTTAATAGCCATCCTGATTGGTATGATGTGGTATCTTATTCTGCTTTTGATTTGCATTTCCTTAATGACCAGTGATGTTGAACATCTTTTCATGAGCTTAATGGCCATTTATTTTTTTTTGAGAAATATCTAAGTCATTTACCCATTTTTTGAAAATTGAGTTGTTTATCATTCTGTTGTTGAAGTGTAGAAGTTTGTTATATATTCTGGCTGTTAAACTTTTATCAGATACATGGTATACAAGTATTTTCTCCCACTCTAGTTTGTCTTTTCACTTTCTTGATAATGTCCTTTAATACACAAAAGTTTTTAATTTTGATGAAGTTCAGTTTATCTATATTTTCCTTTGTTGCTCATGCTTTTGGTCAAAGTCACAAAGATTTCTTTAAGATTTCTTTAAGAGTTTTATAGTTTTAGCTTCTACATTTAGTTTCATAAGTTAATTTTTAAGTAATATGTGAGGAGGGGCTCTAACTTTATTCTTTTTTATTTGCAAATGGGCATCCAATTATCCCAGTATTTTTTCCCCATTGAACTGTTGGCACCCTCGTCAAAAATCTATTGACCATAAATTTAAGGATTTATTTCTGGACCCTCAACATATTTTCTTGATCTGCCACACCACACTGTCATGATCACTGTAGTTTTGTAATAAATTTTGAAATTGGGAAGTATGTGTCCCCCTTATGTACTTTTACAGACTATTTTTTCCTATTCTGTGTCCCTTACAGTTTTGTATGAATTTTAGAATCAGTTTATCAACTTTTGTTTTAAAAAGCCAGCTAGAATTTTGACAGGGTTTGAGTTGAATCTGTAGCTCAGTTCAGGGAATGTTGCTGTCTAAACAATTTTGTGCTCTGATCCATGAACATAGGATGTCTTTCTGTTTATTTAGATCTTAATTTCAACAATGTTTTGAAGTTTTTAACAGACAAGTCTTGCACTTCTTTCATTAATATATTCCTTATTTTATTCTTTTTGATGCTGTGGTAAATAAAATTGTATTCTTAATCTCATTTTTGGATTGTTCATTGATCTTGTGCATGTGAATTTTCTTATACCACGTGAATTGGCACTATGAGATTCTTAGGGGAATCCTTAGGATTTTCTTTATGTAAGATCATGTCGTATATGAATAGAGACAATTTTACTTGTTCCTTTCCAGTCTGGATGCCCTTTGTTTCTTTCTTTGCAACCACACCAACTTCCAATATATATTGGACACTGCAGGAGAATGTTTTCCTCCCACCAGCACCCTCTACTGAAAAGCATAACATTGATATCTCTGTGGAGGAGAAATGCTCAGTGAAATTTCATTGTTTATCACAGAACACACACTGAAGCGTGCATTCAGAGTTGAGAGGCAATAAACTGATAACTGACACACTCCCACAAGTAAAATCCACAGCTCTTCTTCTAGGTAGTGAGGGAGTGAAAGAAATCTTAATATTTGAAGAACACATGCAGTTGTCTTATGTATTACAATTTTTAATTTTCACAACCCTTAAAAGATAGGCATGCATAGCCCCATTTTATGCTTATGGAAATGGAAGCGCAGGAGTATTACAATTATTATTCCAAAGTCATACGCATCTAGCAGGGGTGACATCTCTTGTCACTGAGTTCTGTGTGTGCTCTTGCCCTTGTATCACACTGTCTTCAGTCAATACCTGTTACAAAGACTAAATATTTTTGGAGGCTTCCAATCTAGTAGATGAAAGAAGTAGAAACACCACTCCCAGATCTGATGGCAAAGGGATGAGAACATCCAATGTTTTCAATGCCCACATTAAACAAGAAATCAGTGACCAATGTGACAAATAAAACAATTCATTCACTGTACCGAGAGTCATTGTGTTTTACTGTTAGAGCTGGTGGAATGTAATTTAGATGATTTTCTGTGTGTCCTACTGAATTTCTCATTTGGACCAAATTTTAGGGCTGCTAACAAAAACAGATGGAAGATTCTACACTTTTTTATGCTACAGTGAGAAAATGTAAAAGTATGATATCACATAAAATAACGGATGCTCAATCTAATGAAAAAGTATAACCCGCTCCAACAGAAGCATAGCTACCCAAGAGTCTCTTCTTTGACTTTCCCTATTTATAGTGCCATAGCCATTGCAAGAAGGTTTGCTCTTCTTCTCCAGTCTTCTGGGGGAGAATTTCAGAGATGTGGCACTAACAGCCAGACTGACACATTGGCTAAAGTATTTACTGGTAAGGACAGATCGTGTGTCAGATTCCAGTGGGTCAGAACTGAAATGATAGCCCTACCTCCTTACAGATGATCTTTTCCTCAGCAAATTAATAGTTTCATCCATCTGACAAATATCATTTGAGTGGGTAACACATGCAAAGCATTGGGAGAAACACTCAGGGGCTCTAAATTGAATCAGAAATCCTGTGCTCAAGAGCATATCTTAAAAGTCTCCTACAAAGTAGGCAAATGCAAGCCCAAGGAAGGAAAGATTTGATCACATAGATACTTCCACTTGGTTGTAGTTTCTAAAATAAAATGTAAGCTCAGGACCAAAAATCATGCAGCTATAGAAGGGGTATGGTAACTCACGTCCTGTGCAGCTGCCAGGAGGCTAAAATAAGCTGGTCGACTTAAAGGGCCCAGTGCATAGTTGGAGACCAACACATCTCTACTCCCCTTTTTCCCTTCTACAACCCACAACTGGAAAATCCCAGAAGAGTCCAACTTCAGTTGAAATTTTAAACATGTTTTTTACAAGCACAATGGGTTGTGCCACCTCGGGCTGGATGTTGAGGCAATGTATTAACAGATCCACTGGGAAGACCCCAGCCCTGGGCATACAGAGGCCCAGGCTCACTCGAACTTACAATTTCAACCTTGGTTGCCTAGAACCATTCTTAAATGACTACTACGAGAAATGATTTTAATGAATTGGAAAAATTCTTAATCATATGTATGTTCTTAATCACAGGTATGATTAAATAAACACTAAGATGATATTAAATAATATCTCCTAATAATTTTCTAACACAGAGACAGGTGACTGTCGCTAATTGACTGCTCCCTAAAGTCCCAGGACCTGAGTAGCATGTTTTAGATAAGTTATTCCATCTAATTTAATCTTCACAGCAGTGTACGAATAAGGTATTGTCTCATTTTTCTGATTGACAGAGGGGAATGGGAGTTCCTGGGTCTCCTGGCTGGTTATAAGATTTGTTTTGTTTTGTTTTTTGTTGTTTGTTTTTTTTTTGTTTTTATTAGAGTATAGTTGATTTACAATGTTGCGTTAGTTTCAGGTGTATAGCAAAGTGAATCAGTTATACATATACATATAACCACTCTTTTTTGGATTCTTTACCTATGTAGGTCATTACAGAGTATTGAGTAGACTTCCCTGTGTTACACAGTAGCTTTTAAGTGGTAAAGCTGAGACGGAAATCAGCTCTTACTGACCGCAGAGTCTGTCTCCTCTGTTTTCACCACTGACCGATCTCTGTCAACAGCAACATTATACTTCCTGACAGGAACCTGACAGGCATCTTGTGTCCTTCATAACTCAGCCATAACCCAGTTAAGGATATTTTACCTTAATTAGGCTAAATATATCATTTTTACATGCTAATCAGGCTACAGGACCGTGCTCCTGGAATACCATCTGTGGCCTCAGGGGGCTGTGTGGGGGTTGGAGAAGGGCTGGAGCCAGAGGGTGGGCCTGGACTCAATGACTTCTCTCCTGCTAGCAGGGGCCTCATGCGACCTCCTTGGCATCTCAGAACTCTGTGACGACAACGGGCTCCCCACCTCACAGGGCTTCTGGGGGGATGTGCTCACACCTTCTGAATAAAAAATCTCTTGACCAAGGGCTCCTGACGGGAAGCAGCAAGTATCATTTCGGCCTGATTGTCTAAGCAAGTCTTACCACAAAGTAGGTGCTCAAACACCTATTAAATTGAACTAAAGAACTAACAAATATAACATTATTACTAGTAAATAAGCATACAGTAAAACACTTATAATTTTGTGAAGTTTAATACTTGTATGATTAAAATGAACAGATAATTGGACTCTGAACTGTTCCAACACCCCAAATACCCATTTGTTCCATCTCTTTGAAGTCATATCCCCTTCCTCTCCCTAATCGCCAATCTGTTCTCTGTCACTATAGTTTTGTCTCTTCAAGGATGTAATAGAAAGGATAGAATAGATAACCTTCTGAGACTGGCTTTTTTCCCTCATCACAATGTCTCTGAAAGTCATCCAAATCACCGTGTGTATCAATAGCTTATTCCTTTGTATTGCTGTGTAGTAGCCCATTGTGTGGATGTACTGCAATTGCTCAGCCAGTCACCAGGTGGAGTGTTTTTGGGTTGTCTTCAGTTGTTGGTGATTGAGAGGAGAGCTACTAAAACATCTGTGCACAGATATTTGTGTAAACTAAATTCTTAGTTCACTTGGGTAAATAGCAAGGAGTATGATTGTTGGGGTCTATGATAAGTGAATGTTTTTCAGAGTGGCTATAATATTTTACATTTTCACAGCAACCTATCATAATCTAGCTGCTATAAATCCTCACCCGCACTCAATATGACCAGTATTTATTTTTAGTCATTCTGATAAGTGTGTGTTTGTATCGCATTGTGGTTTTAATTTGCATTTCTATAATGACTGAACATCTTTTCTTGTACTTCTTTGCCATCTGTATATGCTCTTTGATAAAATGTCTATTCAGATCTTTTGCCCACTTTTTAGTCAGGTAGTTTGTTTTCTTATTCTTGAGTTTTGAGAACTCTTTATATAATCTAGACACAAATCCTTTGCTGTATTTGTGATATGCAAATATTTTCTCCCAATCTGTTATCTATCTTTTCATTCTCTTAACTGTGTATTTTGCAGAACAAAAGTTGTTCTTTTTCTTATTTGGATGAATTCCAATGAATTTTTTTTTTCTTCTATGGATTGTGCATTTATGTGCCATGTGTAAGTATTCACTGACTAACCCCAGGTCAAGGAGATTTACTTCTATATTTCTTCTAAAATTGTATAGTTTTAAGTTATATATTTAAATCTATAATACATTTTAGTTAAATTTCTACATCAAACCTTTTTTATGCATATGGTTGTACAATTGATCAAATATCACTTGTTGAATAAACTATCCTTTCCCATTCTGTTTCTGTACTCTTGTCAAAAAACAATTGGATGGGTCTACATGGACTTTCTATTTTATTATTTTGATTTGTATGTTTATCCTCTTGGAAATACCAACTGACTTCATTACTGTGGCTTTACAGTAAGTCTGAGCATTAGGTAATGTGATTCCTCTGACTTTCTTCTTCTCTGCAAAATATTTGTGTTACTCTAGTTCTTTTGGCTTTCCACATAATTTTTATAATCAGCTTGTATATATCTATAAACAATCCTGCCAGGATTTTGACTGGTATTATATTTAATCTATAAATCAATTTGGGGAGAAATGGCATCATTTTACTCTTACATTTTTCAATACATAAATATGGTATAACTCTCCATTTATTTATGTATAAATAAGAAATCAGATACTTTTTTCATCAACATGTGGTAGTTATTAGCATTCAGATTCCCTACTTGTTCTGTTAGGTTTATACCTAGGAAGTATATTTGCTAAAGTTATTGTAAATGGTATTATTATTTAAATTTATTTTCCAATTGTACATTGCAGGTAAATAGAAATATGATTGCTTTTTGCATATGACTTTGAAAACCACAACTTTTCTGATCCCACTTATTAGTTCTAGGAAGGGTGTTTGTGTGTGTGTGTGTGTCTGTGTTGTTAATTGATATTATCTACACAATCATGTCATCTGAGAATAGAAACAGTTTTATGTCTTCCATTCCAATCTGTATGCCTTGTGTTTGTTTCTCTTATCTTATTGTAGTGACATAATTACTGCACAGTGTTGATAGGAACCATGAGCCCTGCTTTGTTCCTAATGTGGGGGACAAAACATTCCATCTTTCATCATTAAAATGTGTTGAGAGCTGAAGGTTTTTAGTAGAGTCCCTTTATCAGGTTGAGGAAGTTCCCATCTATCCTTAGTTTTCTTAGAGTTTTTATCATTAATGGAGGGTGCATTTTGTCTAGTGTGTATTCTGACACTGATGTAATAATGTGTATTTCCTTCTTCAGACCGTTAATATCATGGATTACAGATTTTAGAATATTGAACCCACCTTGAATTCCCAGGATAAATCCCTATTTGTCCATAGTATTATTCTTTTATATATTGCTGGACATTTATTTGTTAATATTTTGTTGTGGAGTTTATGTCAGTTTCTCATGAGGAATATCAGTTGGTAATTTTTTCTTCTTGTGCTGCCTTTGCCTGGTTTTTGTATGAGAATAATTTCTAGCCTAATAAAACAAGATGGGAGGTTTTCCCTCCTCCTCTATTTTCTGGAAGAGGTGTGTTTAATTGGTTTGATTTTATCTTTAAATGTTTCATAAACACCTCCAATAAAACTGGATGAGCTTGAAGATTTTTGTTATTGGAAGGTTTTTAACTAAAAATTCATGTTTTTCATCATTCTAGCACCATTTGTCTATTTAGTCTTATATGAGTTTTGGTAGTTTGTAGGTCTGCAGGAATTGGTCTTCTTTAATTCACTTATAGAATTTATGTGCCTAGAGTTATTCATAGGGTTCCTTATTAGCCTATAGGCACCCTTATTAGGGGTCCTAGACAAACTCTGTAGAGATATCTCTTCTTTCATTCCTCACAGTGGTAATTTATGTCTTCTCTCCTTTCTGTTGGTTAGTCTTGCTACACACATCAATTTTCTTGCTTTTTCTAAGAACCAAATTTGGATTTACTACTTTTTTTCAGCTTTCAATTTCTTTTATTTCTGTTTTTATGGTTACTAATTCCTTATTTGTGCTTGCTCTGAGTTTTTTTGATTTGTTTTGTTTTAATTTTTCTAGTTTATTGAGGTGCAGCTTAGGTTCTTGATATGAGGATTTTTTTTTCTTTTTTAAATTGATGTATAATTGACATACAATACTGTATCAAGCATACAATATTTGTATGATTTGTATGAAATATGATTTCATATTTGTATATAGGGCAAAATGATCAACACAATAAGTTTAGTTATCCATCACCATACATGTTACAAAAACATGTTTTTCTTCTGATGAGAATTTTGAAGATCAACTCTCAGAAACTTTCAAATATGTAATACAGTATTATTAACTATAATTACCATACTGTATCTTATGTGCCCATGACATGTTTATTTGATAACTGGACTCCCTTTACCCATTTCATCCACTTCTGTGTCTGGCAACCACCAATTTGTTCTCTGTATCTATGACCTAGGGGTTTTGTCGCTATTAGATTTTACATAAGTGAGATCATATGGTATTTGTCTTTCTCTTTCTGACTTATACCACTTAGCATAATGATCTCAAAATCTATCCATGTTGTCACAAATGGCAAAATTTCCTCATTTTTTTCTGGATATATCCCATATATGCAATAGGATGGTATTCACCCAAAAAATAGATAATATTATATATAATATATGTCATATATAATTATGCATCAATATTATAAAAACATTGTATTTAATATATCATATATACTTATATATTAATATTATATATACTTTATGTATAACATATATGATTATATATTAATATTATATAAAAATATAGACATTATATAAAAAGTATCATTTACAATTATATATTAATATTACATGTAAGTAAATATATACATTATATATAATACATTATATATAATGTATCATATATATTTATAATTATATATGTTATATATTATTATATATTATATTATATATTAGTATGTGTGTAATATATTAATATTTTTATATATCATATTAATAAATATATATAATGTATTATACAATATATTGTATATTATTATACATAATACAAAATATTATTATTGTGTATTATATAATTTAATATATTATACTATAATATTAATATTATAGTATATTAAATTACTATAACAATATTATTATATCATTACATTATTGTACTACTAATATATAAATTATATTAAAATAATAATATATTAATATAATAATAATATATTAATATAACAATGTTATAATTTATATTATTATATTATTATATACTATATAACTATATATTATATTATAATATAAAATAAAATAATAATATGATGTATTACATTATAATTGAATAATATAAATTATATTATAATTATAGATTATACAACTTATAAATTATATAATATACGATTTATATAATATTATATAAATATTTTATAGATTATAAGAATTATATATTATATAAAGTATATTATACATATTTTATAAATATTATATATTATATAAATTTTATATTACACATAATGTGTTATATATAATATATAATTATATATGATACATAATATATATATTACATAATATTCTATTATTATTAATATATGTTATATTAATATATGTTAACATATTATATATAATACATTATATACGTATTATATAATACATAATATTGTTCTCCACACTCTCACCAATGCATGTTATTTCTTGTCCTTTTGAAAACAGACATTCTAACATGTGTGAAGTGATATCTCATTGTGGTTTTGATTTGCATTTCCCTGATGATTAGTGAAGTTCCAACATTTTCGTGTACTTACTGGCCATGTTTATGTCTTCTTTGAAGAACTGTCTATTAAAATTATCAGCACTTTTTTTGCTCTCTGCCGTTCAGAAGCTTTTTAGTTTGATGTCGTCCCACTGTTTATTTTTGCTTTTGTTGACTTTGCTTTTGTTGTCAGATCCAAAACAATCATTTCCAGGTTCAAAGAGCTTATTGCCTATGTTTTCTTCTAGGAGTTTTATGGTTTCAGGTCTTATGATCATCCTTAATACATTTTGAGTTCATTTTTATGTATGTTGTAGGACAGTGGTCCAGTTTCATTCTTTTGCCCATAGCTGTCCAGTTTTTCCATCACAATTTTTTTAAGAGACATCCTTTCCCTGTTATATATTATTGGACCTTTTGATATAAATTATGTGATCATTTATGTGTGGGGTTATTTCTGGTCCCTTTATTCTCTTCCATTGATCTATGTGTCTGTTTTATGCCATAACCACACCGTTTTGATTATTATAATTTGTAACATAGTTTGACATCAGGGACTGTGATGCCTCCCACTTTGGTCTTCTTTCTCAAGATTGCTTTGGCATTTGGGGCCTTTTGTGGGTCCGTGAAAATTTTAGAATTGTTTATTCTAATTCTGTGAAAAATGCCTTTGGAATTTTATAGAGATTGCATTGAATCTGCAGATTGCTTTAGGCATTCTGTAGATTTGCATATGGATATTTTAATAATATTAACTTCTTTAATCCATAAGCACAGAATACCTTTCATTCATTTATGTCTTCTTCAATATTTTTCATCCATGTCTTATAGTTTTCAGTGTACAGGAATTTCACTTGCTTGATTAAATTTATTACTAGGTATTTTATTATTATCAATGCATTGCTTTTTTTTGTTTTTTTTGTGTGTGTTTTTTTGGATATGAATGTTTGCTGTTATTTTTTTTATTTTTTTACATCTTTATTGGAGAAAAAATGCTTTACAATGTTGTGTTAGTTTCTGCTGTATAACGAAGTGAATCAGCTTTATGTATACATATATCCCCATAACTCCTCCCTCTTGCATCTCCCTCCCACCCTCCCTATTCCACCCCTCTAGGTTGACACAAAGCATCGAGCTGATCTCCCTGTGCTTTGTGGCTGCTTCCCACTAGCTATCTATTTTACATTCGGTAGTGTATATATGTAAATACTACTCTATCACTTTGTCCCAGCTTACCCTTCCCCCTCCCCATGTCCTCAAGTCCATTCTCACATCTGTGTCTTTTTCCTGTCCTGCCCCTAAGTTCATCAGAACACTATTTTATTTTTTAGATTCCATATATATGTGTTAGCATATGGTGTTTGTTTTCTCTTTCTCACTTACTTCACTCTGTATGACAAACTCTAGGTCCACCCACCTCACTACAAATAACTCAATTTCATTTTTTTTTATGGCTGAGTAATATTCCATTGTATATGTGCACCACATCTTCCTTATCCATTCATCTGTTGATGGACACTTAGGTTACTTCCAAGTCCTGGCTCTTGTAAATAGTACTGCAATGAACATAATGGTACATGACTCTTTTTGAATTATGGTTTTCCCAGGGTATATGCCCAATAGTGGTATTCCTGTGTCATATGGTATTTCTGTTTTTAGTTTTTTAAGGAACCTCCATATTGTTCTCCATAGTGGCTGTATCGCTGTACATTCCCACCAACAATACAAAAGGATTCACTTTTCTTTACACCCTCTCCAGCGTTTCTTATTTGTAGATTTTTTTCTGATGGCCATCCTGACCAGTGTGAGGTGATACCTTATTGTAGTTTTGATTTGCATTTCTCTAATAATTAGTGATGTTGAGCATCCTTTCATGTGTTTGTTGGCAATCTATATATCTTCTTCAGAGAAATGTCAATTTAGGTTTTCTGTCCATTTTTAGATTTTTTTTTTTTTGATATTGAGCTGCATGAGCTGCTTGTAAATTTTGGAAATTAATCCTTTGTCAGTTGTTTCATTTGCAAATATTTTCTCCCATTCTGAGGGTTGTCTTTTTGTCTTGGTTATGGTTTCCTTTGTTGTACAAAAGCTTTGAGGTCTCATTAGGTCTCATTTGTTTATTTTTGTTTTTATTTCCATTTCTCTAGGAGGTGAGTCAAAAAGGAGTTTGCTGTGATTTATGTCATAGAGTGTTCTGCCTATATTTTTCTGTAAGAGTTTTATAGTGTCTGGCCCTACATTTAGGTCTTTAATCAATTTGAGTTTATTTTTGTGTGTTGTGTTAGGGAGAGTTCTAATTTCTATCTTTTACATGTAGCTGTCCAGTGTTCCCAGCACCACTTACTGAAGAGGCTATCTTTTCTCCATTATATATTCTTACCTTCTTTATCAAAGATAAGCTGACCATATGTGTGTGGGTTTATCTCTGGGCTTTCTATCCTGTTCCATTGATCTATATTTCTGTTTTTGTACCTATACCATACTGTCTTGATTACTGTAGCTTTGTCATATAGTCTGAAGTCTGGGAGCCTGATTCTTCCAGCTCCATTTTTTTTCCTCAAGCTTGCTTTGGCTATATGGGGGCTTTTGTGTTTCCATACAAATTTTGAAATTTTTTGTTCTAGTTCTTTGAAAAATGCCACTGGTAGTTTGATAAGGATTTCATTTAATCTGTAGATTGCTTTGTGTAGTATGGTCATTGTCACAATGTTGATTCTTCTAATCCAAGAATATGGTATATCTCTCCATAACTTTGTATTGTCTTTAATTTCTTTCATCAGTGTCTTATAGTTTTCTGCATAAAGTTCTTTTTCTCCTTAGGTAGGTTTACTCCTAGGTATTTTATTCTTTTTGTTGCATTGGTAAATGGGAGTGTTTCCTTAATTTCTCTTTCATATTTTTCATCATTAGTGTAAAGGAGTGTAACAGATTTCTGTGCATTAATTACATATTCTGCTACTTTACCAAATTCATTGCTTTGCTCTAGTAGGTTTCTGGTAGCATCTTTAGAATTCACTATGTATAGTATCATGTCATCTGCAAACAGTGACAGTTTTATTTCTTCTTTTCTGATTTGGATTCCCTTTATTTATTTTTCTTCTCTGACGGCTGTGGCTAAAACTTCCAGAACTATGTTGAATAATAGTGGTGAGAGTGGGCAACCTTGCCTTGTTCCTGCTCTTAGAGGAAATGGTTTCATTAGAGATCACTGAAGAAATCAAAGAGGAAATCAAAAATTACCTAGAAACAAATAACAATGAAAACATGATGACCCAAAACCTATGGGATACAGCAAAAGCAGTTATAAGAGGGAATTTTATAGCAATACAATCCTACCTCAAGAAACAAGAAACATCTCAAATAAACAACCTAACCTTACACCTAAAGGAATTAGAGAAAGAAGACAAAAAAAAAGTTTGCAGAAGGAAAGAAATCATAAAGATCAGATCAGAAATAAATGAAATTGAAATGAAGGAAATGATAGTAAAGATCAATAAAACTGAAAGCAGGTTCTTTGAAAAGATAAACAAAATTGATAAACCATTAGCCAGACTCAACAAGAAAAAAAGGGAGAAGATTCAAATCAATAGATTTAGAAATGAAAAAGGAGAAGTAACAACTGACACTGCAGAAATACAAAGGATCATGAAAGATTACTACAAGCCACTATATGCCAATAAAATGGACAACCTGGAAGAAATGGACAAATTCTTAGAAAAGCACAATCTTCTGAGACTGAACCAGGAAGAAAAAGAAAATATAAACAGACCAATCACAAGCACTGTAATTGAAACTGTGATTAAAAATCTTCCAACAAACAAAAGCCCAGGACCAGATGGTCTCACAGGCGAATTCTATCAAATATTTAGAGAAGAGTTAACACTTCTCCTTCTCAAACTCTTCCAGAGAGAGGAGCACTCCCAAACTCATTCTACAAGGCCACCATCACCCTGATACCAATAGCAGACAAAGCTGTCACAAAGAAAGAAAACTACAAGCCAATATCACTGATGAACATAGATGCAAATATCCTCAACCAAATACTAGCAAACAGAATCCAACAGCACATTAAAAGGATCATACACCATGATCAAGTGGGATTTATCCCAGGAAGCCAAGGATTCTTCAGTATACACAAATCAAGCAATGTGATTCACCATATTAACAATCTGAAGGATAAAAACTATATGATCATCTCAATAGATGAAGAAAAAGCTTTCAGCAAAATTCAACATCGATTGACGATAAAAACTCCAGAAAGTAGGCATAGAGGGAACCTACCTGAACATAATAAAGGCCATATATGACAAACACACAGCCAACATCATTATCAATGCATTTGTAATTTCAATTGTTTTCATAAAATTTGCTCTTCTAAGTATTAATATTACAAATTTCTATCTATGCAGTACTTTTGCTATATCCAACAAATATTAATGTTTCACTTTCATTTTTGTTCAGTTCAAAATATTTTCCTCTTTTTTAGAAATGTTGGATAACATTTATTTACTTTAATATTTCTCTCTCTTCTAGTCCAATCGAGATAGATAGATATCTCAGATCTTTGGTTGTTCTAACATTTCCCAGAATGCAACTTCTTTAGTCATTTTCCTTTTTTTTTTAATACAGTAGGTTCGTATTAGTCATCAGTTTTATACACATCAGTGTATACATGTCAATCCCAATCACCCAATTCATCACACCACCACCCCCCGCATGGCTTTCCCCCCTGGTGTCCATACGTTTGTTCTCTACATCTGTGTCTCAATTTCTGTCCTGCAAACTAGTTCATCTGTACCATTTTTCTAGGTTCCACATATATGCATTAATATACAATATTTGTTTTTCTCTTTCTGACTTACTTCACCCTGTATGACAGTCTCTAGATCCATCCATGTCTCAACAAATGACCTAATTTTGTTCCTTTTATGGCTGAGTAATATTCCATTGTATATATGTACCACATCTTTATCCATTCTTCTGTCAATGGGCATTTAGTTTGCTTCCATGACCTGGCTATTGTAAATAGTGCTGCAATGAACATTGGGGTGCATGTGTCTTTTTGATTTGTGGTTTCCTCTGGGTATATGTCCAGTAGTGGGATTGCTGAATCATATGGTTATTCTATTTTTATGTTTTTAACAACCTCCATACTGTTCTCCATAGTGGCTGTATCATTTTACATTCCCACCAAGAGTGCAAGAAAGTTCCATTTTCTCCACACCCTCTCCAGTATTTGTTGTTTGTACATTTTCCAATGATGCCCATTCTAACTGGCGTGAGGTGATACCTCATTGTAGTTTTGATTTGCACTTCTCTAATAATTAGTGATGTTGAACAGCTTTTCATGTGCTTCTTGGCCATCTGTATGTCTTCTTTGGAGAAATGTCTATTTAGGTCTTCTGCCCATTTTTGTATTGGGTTGTTTGTTTTTTTGATATTGAGCTGCATGGGCTGTTTATATATTTTGGAGATTAATCCTTTGTCCATTGATTCATTTGCAAATAGTTTCTCCCATTATGAGGGTTGTCTTTTTGTCTTGTTTATGGTTTCCTTTGCTGTGCAAAAGCTTTTAAGTTTCATTTGGTCCCATTTGTTTATTTTTGCTTTTATTTCCACCAGTCTAGGAGGTGGATCAAAAAAGATCTTGCTGTGATTTATGTCAAAGAGTGTTCTTCCTATGTTTTCCTCTAAGAGTTTTATAATGTCTGGTCTTACATCTAGGTCTCTAATCCATTTTGAGTTTATTTTTGTGTATGGTGTTAGGGAGTGTTCTAATTTCATTCTTTTACATGTAGTTGTCCAGTTTACCCAGCATCATTTATTGAAGAGACTGTCTTTTCTCCATTGTATATCCTTGCCTCCTTTGTCATAGATTAGTTGACCATAGGTGCGTGGGTTTACCTCTGGACTTTCTATCTTGTTCCTTTGATCTATGTTTCTGTTTTTGTGCCAGTACTATATTGTCTTGATTACTGTAACTTTGTAGTATAGTCTGAAGTCAGGGAGTCTGATTCCTCCAGCTCTGTTTTTTTCCCTCAAGACTGCTTTGGCTATAAAAAAGTTCCAATTTTTATACATCCTTGTGGACACTCTTTTCTGTTTGTTTGTTTTTATATAGTAACCATCCTGTGTTTAATATACTCCATACACCTGTCTTATGTTTCCTCTCACTTCTCTGTATTCCCTTCTCTCCCTGCCTTACTAAACTGTATGGTTTCCACTCTGTCTTTCAGCATCTAGTACAGCACTTTCTATACAGTAGGAGTCAATGAATATTTGGTGAATACATGAATGGTTGAATAAATGAAAGCCTATGAGAGTAAGTGTGGTTAGTAGTGTTTCTAGCTCATTGCTTTGCAACTCCATTTACCTGTTTTCCAGGTATGATTTTTGGCCCAACATGAGGTCTGTATTTGTGAATTGTCCATGTGAGCTTGAGAAAAATGTGCCTTCTGCTGTTGTTGAATGGTATGGTGTTCTACAAGTCAATTAGATCAAGTTGATTGACAGTGGTGGGCAGAGCAACTGTATCATTACTGATTTCAACCTGCTGGACCTGTCAGTTACTAAAAGAGAGGTGTTGAATTCATCAACTGTAACAGTGGATTCATAGATTTATAATTTTGGTTCTCTCTACTTTTACCTCACATATTTTAACACTGTTGTTAGATGAATGCACATTTAGAATGATTTTATGTCTTCTTGGAGAATTGATGCTTTTATCATTATGTAATTATTCTCTATATGCCTGATAATTTTCCTTATTCTGAAGTCTGCTTTGTCTAGAATTTATATATATAAATTCTATATAGAGAGAATTGTCATATATATATATATATACTCCAGGTTTTTATTAGTGTGAACATAGTATATTCATTTTCATCCATTTACTTTTTTTAACCTATCTGATCCTTGACATTTATAGTGAGTTTCTTCTAGATGATGGATAGTTAGATCTTGTTTATTTTTTATACACGCTAACAATCTTTGTCTTTTAATTGTTGTATTTAGACCATTCACATTTAAAGTGACTATTGATATATTTGGAACATATATTCATCATGTTGGTTATTGTTTAATATGTTTTAAATTTATTATTTATTTTCCTATTTTCCCACCATCCCTGGTTTTAATTGAGTATGTTACATGATCTCATTTTATCTCCTCTAGTAGCATATCAATTATACTGGAAAAAAATTTAGTGGTTGTCTGAGAGTGTGAAATATACATTTTTAAACTAATCTAAGTTCACTTTCAAATAACATTATACCTCTTGATGTGTCGTGCAGATTTTTTTTTTTTTATTTATTGTCTGTATTGGGTCTTCATTGCTGCATGCAGGCTTTCTCTAGTTGTGGTGAGCAGGGGCTACTCTTCGGTGCTGTGCACGGGCTTCTCATTTTGGTGGCTTCTGTTGTTGCGGAGCACGGGCTCTAGGCATGTGCGCATCAGTAGTTGTGGCTTTTGGGCACTAGAGCACAGGCTCGGTAGTGGTGGCATATGGGCTTAGTTGTTCCGTGGCGTGTGGGAATCTTCCTGGACCAGGGCTCGAACCTGTGTCCCCTGCACTGGCACGCAGATTCTCAACCACTATGCCACCAGAAAAGCCCTGTGAAGGTATTTTTGAACAAAGTATTCCTAGCTCCTTTTTTCCACCCATTATGGCATAGCTTTCCTTAATTTCATTTTTCACATCCTGTAATTGACTAATATATTGTTATTATCACTTTAAACAAAATATTTAATTCAATTAAAGATAAAAATTATTTTACCTTTGTTTATTTCTTCTCCAACACTCTTCCTTTCTTTATATAGATCTAAGTTTCTGATCTGCACCATTTCCTTCTCTCAGAAGAATTTGTGTCAACATCTCTTGCAGGGTAGATAGAAGTCCTTTAGTTTTTGTTTCTCCTTTACTATGAAGGATAATTGGGATGGATATATAATTCTAAGTAGTGGATATTTTCTTTCAATATTTTAATTATTTTACTTCACTCTTCTAGAAAAGTCCAATGTAATCTTTATTCTTGTACTAAACTAATGTTTATTCTTGTTACTAAATATTTCCCCCCTCAGTCTTATTTCAAGATTTCCTTTTTGTCTTTGGCTTCCATCAGTTTGAATACGATACACCTAGATGTACATTTGTTTTAGTGTTCTCTGGGCTTCTGGGATCTGTGCTTTGATGTCTGCCATTGATTTTGGATAGCTCTTGGCCATTATTACCTTAAATATTTCTTCTACTTCAAATCTCTCTTTTCTTTCTGACATTCCAATTTTGCATAAGTTACACATTTGGAAAATTTCCCACCATTCTTAGATGTTCTGCTTTTTGGGGGTTTTATTATTATTTTTGTCTTTGCATTTCAGTTTGGGAAATTTTTATTAACTTATCTTTAAAAACCATTGATTTTTTTTCTCACTCTGTCCAGTATACTTATGAACTCATAAAAGACATTTTTAATTTTTGTTTTTAATTTCTGGTATTTCTTTTTGATTCTTTTTTAGAATTTTAATTTATCTGCTTATACTACTCATCTATTCTTGCATGTTGTGTATTTTTAAAATTACAATCCTTAACATATTCATCAGAGTTCCTCTAAATCTCCTGTCTGATAATTCCAACATCTGTATTATGTAATAAGCCTGCTTCTGATAAGGGCTTTGTCTCTTCAGACTGTGTTGTTGATGTTGTTGTTGATGATGATGCTGTTATGACTTCTGGCATGGCTTGTGGTTTTATCTGAAAGCCAGACATGATATATCAAGTAATAGGAATGAAGGTAAATAGGCCTTTAGTGTGTGGGCATTTATGTTAATCTGGCTAGAAGTTCAGCTACTTTTAATGTTGGCTGTAACTGTAGGTGCTACACACTTCAAATTCTTCTAGTGTTCTTTATTTTCTCCCATGTTAACTTTGTGCTTCCCCAAATATTCATCCCCAGAGAGTCTGCATCTTGCAGCTGTTTTATCTGTCATCCTCTTTTATCATACTGTTGTGGTGGAAAGTCATGGGGAGAGAAAGTGTTCCATAATCTTGTGACTAAATCCCAGTCTTTTAGTGGACTGTGTCTCTGGGCCTGGACGTTCAAAAGTGTTAGCTTTTTCATTTTGTTTTACTCTGCGGTTAGATAGGAAGACTATAGGGGGCTGGAGTGAGAGAAATACCTTACCCCAGGGAGGATGAGGCTCTGGTAAATTCTTTTCCCCTGGAAAGATGCTTACATCAAATAGAACACTCTGGGCATATTTCACAGGGATTACTCTTCCCTTTCCCCTTCTCCTGACAGAGCCTCTAGAATTTCATTCTCAGATCTTCTCCATGAGAACACGGTGGATTCCTAGTGGTAAAACTGAAAAGCATGGAGGACCCTAAGACTGAAGCTCCCAAAAGTTTCTCAGTCTCACACTAGTCCACACTCAGCCTCCAGGAATTTGTCAAAATTGCCATATAAATAAGATCCCATTAGTTATGACTCCAGCAGCTTCTGTTCTGAGTAAGCAGATTTGGTTTGTGACTGTGGATTTACCATCTCTCCAGATAGTATGGAACTGAACTGGAGATCTCAGTGTCACCAGCAGCAAGTAGATGAGCAGGCTTCTCTGTGGTCTCTCTTTAAGCTTTTAAAAATTATTTGTTTATTGGTAGATAAATGCATTCACATTGTTAAAAAAGAAAACAGAAGAGTATAAAAGTGTACTTTGAAAAGGTACCCACTTTCTGCCCTGTTCTCACCACTATCACTCATAGGTAACCACAGTTATTCGTTTCTTATATATCCTTCTGCTTTCTTTGTTTACGTACAAGCAGATTAATAGTATTTCTTAGTACCCTCCCCATTTAAATAAATGTAGCACATTGTGCATTCCATTCTGATGTTTCTTCCTCTTTTCACTTGATCAATATCTCTTGGAGGTCTTTTCATATAGATTCATGGAGCGTACCTCATTTCTTTTTGTAGCTGCAGATATCTCATTGTATAAACACACTGTCTCATATTGATGGATACTGGAGTTGTTTCTCATCTTTTGCTAGAACAAACTGCTTCAATTAATAACCTTGGGCATATGTCCTCTTGAGTACACATATGCATAACTGTAGGATAAATTCTCATAAATGGTACTACAGAGTCAATGATATCTCCATCTCTACCTTTGCTTAAATATTGCCAAGCTGCCCTGCATAGGGGTGACACCATTTTTAAAATTCCCACTGATAATGTGTGAAAGTGAGTACCTTTTCCCTGCAACCTCCCCACAGTCAGTGGTTGTACTCTTCATAGAGGAGCTAATCCCACCCCCTACAGTGGCATACCTTAAATGAAGGGCTCTACTTGCCCACCTTCAGCTCACCAACTTAACCACTACTTACCAATTTTCTCCTGCAACTACCAGAGGTGCACGACAGACTTGCAAAAGATCCCCTGCTCTACTGTACCTTGACAAGAAGGAGGAAAAAGCCAGCCACACTCAGGAAGAGACTGACAACATCCCAGCTCTATTTCTCTTGAGTCTAGATATGAGTCAACACCACATAGCTCTTACCTCCCAACTCTGCAAGAGAGTCTAGGCCTCCTTTTCCAGACCTTGATGAGATCCAGCCCTCAGTCACAAAGATGCCTTCTCTGAGTATGCCCACCTGCTTTTAACCTGTAAGGTATAGATAGACCCATCATCCCACTAAGACTGTGGTGCTTAGCCTTTATGCCAGCTTGACTTTGTGTCCTCTAACTATAGCAACAATCTTTTAACCAATGTTCACCATACACCAAAGCCTGTGTATACAGCAACTCAGTGAGGACTATTTAAACATGGAGGGAAAGAGGGAAGAGGGGGTAGACTCTTATTTTACAAACATGAAAACTGGCTTAGAAACTTAAGTGGTTGACAGCCTTACTGTTCCCAAACTACAACCTTGGAAATCTAACTTTTCTGATGAGCTGTAAATAAGTATGCAATAAGGACTCCTAGACTCAGCCAGGGTACATTGTCTCCAACAATGTATGTAACCTGAAGTTCATCTTCTTCAATGTCTAAAATTTCTGAGATTCTAGTGTGATTGACTCCAAAATGCCTGCTTTTAATTCCCCATTCCATCTCTTACAAAAAGGCAAGGCTATTGTCTTAAGCAGTAGGCTTTACTTCTGAAATAAACAAAAGAACAAAGGCAATGACTGACTGGATTGGAAGGTTAAATACACACCTGAGTCACTGAATGGACTTTGTGCTACTTTGGAATAGAAAATTAATTCTCAGGACTCACTGTGCAGACTGGCTCTTGTGGGAGGTGTGATATCTTCTTGGAGATGAGCTGGAGGAATGGTAAAAAGTGGTTCAGGACTCCCTGTGACCATAACAGAAGTGTTTGGTGCTTGCTCTCACTGGCTCCTGCTTTACAGCAGTCAGACAGGACACATGACAAGGAGGAACTGTATGGTATTACAGTAAGGCCAGCTTAGATGTCGTCAATGATATATTGACCAATTCCATCCAGGTCCACTGGTGGACACAGTTGTGCCTCTACATTCCAGAAAGTAGTTTTCTTAAAGAAGTAACTGTGTTCCTGCCTGGTCCCACTCCTGCCTCTTCCCCTTCACCACCAGCAGTATTGACATGTCTAAAGATAAAACTGAAATAGAAATTCTCAAAAAAATTTGTCATACCACACATTAATTTTGGGGAGGTAATGTGGAAGAGGGCCAGGAATCCGGCCTACTTTATACTCTCAAAATTTCATAAATTTCTCATATTCAGTCTGGTACAAATCTGGGTTTATGTCTGTTAACGTTCCTAGCACTTTAAGAAACCTTCTGGATTTATCATTAGCCATATCAGCAAACCAGTCTTGAAAGAGGAATGAAGCCTAATTGAGTCAGGTTGGCCTCTTGTTCTGTTATGTTTGGGAGTTACATATATGTGTGTGTGTGTGTGTGTGTGTGTGTGTGTGTGTGTGTGTGTGTTAAAGAAAATAGGTTAGCTGCATTGATTCAAATCCACTAAGGAAAAAGAAAGCCCAGTTTGCACCTTTGCTTTCTTGTCTGCCAGTGCTAAATATCTTTGTAGGATCTTTTCTCTTTTTTCCTTCCTATACACTTGTACACTAGGGTGAAGTGATCCTCGGACAAGTCATTCTCCCCAGCCTCCTGGGATCCTTTTGGAAGGGGAAGAATATTAGGTGAATGACACCTCAGGCATTTGCATTGTCAGTATTTGGAGAACTATCCACATCTTGCATTTCATAAGCAAACTCACAGTTTAGGAGAAAGAATGCCGGACTTACAAGTCCCAAGATTCAGTTCTTGTTCTAGCACTGTATTAGTGACTATGATCTTACCTAGAATAATAACACTATGTTCCTTCCTTGAATTAGGAATGAACTGTCACTTGGAAGCACAGTCTTTATAGCCAGGCAGCCTCGTGTAATGGAATGAGTCTGGTTCTTGGGGCTTAGACCGACCATGCACTCAAAATCAGGCCCCCTCTCTACCCACTGTGCAAACTTAGGCCAAGGCCTACCAGCCCCTGAGCCCACTGTGCTCATCTATGAAATCTGAAGAGTGTTGTCTGCCGCATGAGGCTACTATGAGGACTAATGTGATCATGTCTATACAGTGCCTGGCACAGATGGGGCTCCATGAGCAGCACAGCTCTCTGAAACAGGACCTGCCATGGCACAGGTAGCCTGAAAACTAGGGTGGGAACTCTTGAACTCATGATCTCTCCCACCTGCTTGTGCTGACGCTCTGATAAGAAATCTCTATCCATTCTGGTCTGAACTCTTCTGAGTATATGCTCTTACACAGCAGAGCAGGAAGAACATAAGCATTTCATTTTTCTTATCATATTAAAAATAAGGTTTCTAAACCCAAGTTCTAACTCATCAGGAAAGCATGCTGTTGTTGATTAGTGATGTCTGTCCCTGTCAAGCAAAGAGCAAACTGGGCAAAATGTACCACATTTTACCTATCCCTGAGTAATGGGTGATTTTCTCAAAACTGTCACATGTATTAGTAATCCTGGCATCTTTAGTTCCCAGCATAAGGCTTGGCATGCAAAACACATCATACGTGTTTATTGATGGATGGAACCATCTTGACTTTGCTGAGTTCAGTTTTACTAACATCCCAGCAGGTATCTGGCACGGTGTCCTAGACCTGCCATCCGTGGGTATGGTGTGCTCAGGGCCAACTGAAGACTGAAAATCGGGGAGCAATTCCGTGGTGGGAGGTGAGAAATGACAGGAACGAGGATAAAATTCTTTAGGGGTGGAAGCTATCTGAGATCAAATGAGGGTGGAGAAGGAAAAATTAAATCAAGGTCCAAACTGAGGTCTGGTTTATGGAGACAGACGGTCGCAGGTCTGAGAATGAGGGCTGGGTAGGTGTAAGGACTGGTTGCCAGTCAGTTCTCTTCAGTTCAGGGCACGGAAACAGAGTCAGGTGTCCTTGCCGTGCAAGTAGCTGCCCGTGTGTCCCTCGGCCTCAGCACCCATCAGACTGCACAGGAATCTCCTGGTTATGCATCAGTCTCTCCATCTGGACTGTAAGCCCCTTGGGGACTCCCCTTTTTGATGTCTGTGTTCTCAGGCCCATTAAAGGGCAGCCCATGCAGGTGCTCATGGAACATTCTATGGGTACTCAGACGTGGCCATCTGAGCCACGGGAGTTAAGCTAAATGGATCCTAGTAGATTCATTCAATTCCAACTCCTGCTGGGACTCTAGGCAGGGCTAAAGAGATATTGGCCCATCTTTCTTCCACCAGACCAAGGGAAAAGAGCAGCATGGCCTGCAGGCACATGGGAATCACAGCAATAAGAACAGTCATCAAAATGAGCACCTACCATGCTCTAGGAGATTTTGTATAGTTAGAACACCTAAAACAGAGCTAAGGCTGGGGCAAGGAATGGAAGTGTGTAGTGCCCTGACCATTGCATGGTGACCCCTCATTCATGCTGTCATCCTAACCTCGGCCCCTTCTTGCCTGGCATCCTTGTACTGGTCCCACTGGATCAGAGCAGCAAGACTATGGTGCAGAGTGTGGAGTGGTCAGAGTTTGAACCCTAGCTTGACTTTCAACAAATTGTGGAGGTTTGAGCTTACTGTGTCTTGATTTCTTCATCTGTAAACCATAGATAATAACATCACACAGCTCAGTATAAAGATTAACATGAAGAACATCTACTGGAATACTGGGACACAGTAAGTTCTCAATACATGGCGGTTGTTTTTAATGCCATCATAGTGCTACCTTCATGCCACAGAGCAGGTCATTAGATTCTTGTGAGCCCTGGTTTGCTTATCTATAAAAGAGATCCCCAGACCCCCCCTTTTTTTGCCAGTATCATAAAATTCTTAAGTGTTAGTAAGTGAAAATAATGCAGCATCCAACACATCAGGTGAGATATATTGGTGGGATATATTCTCACAGCTGTCTGGGTTACCTTAGACAGAACTTGTACCCATCTGAACTGATAAAGAAATTAGGACACAAAGGGGAAAATGACTTGCCTGTGTTATATACTAAAAGAATCATATAATTTAGGACTGAAAGGCATTTTAGAGGTCAACCATTTTATACTTCTTTATGGATAACACACCTTGCAAATAATAAGTGCTAAACAGAGATTTACAGATTAGTTGGTAATGAGATTTGCAATAGTTATTAAACTGAAAATACCTTTTATTTTATTATTTTATGATTAGACATTTTAAAACCTAAGACTCTAGAACAACACTTCCAATATGGCTATCATTTCTAAATGATAAGGAAACAATAAAGTCTTTCATATGAGATAAGGAGTGGGGTGTCAAGGAACTGGTCCTCACCCCTCACACCATTTAATCCTCCAACAGCCCTGTGAGGCAGGAATCATCAGTTCTAATTTTCAGATGAGGCCACCAAATGTCTTTGCCTAAAATGATACATGTGTTAGGTTGCAAACCGGCTTTTGTGCCCCCTATCATCTGACTCTCACCACTACACTGCAATGCTAGAACCCCAAGGAGACCAGAGCTTTCTTATGAACCTGCTGGAGGCTTATGACATCAATGTCATGTTGGTCATTGACAACCCCTGTTGCTCATAGGACAGGTGAACCACTGTCACATGGGGAGGTCACCCAGGCCCCAGACGGCCTGATTTTTTATTAAGTTACTACAAAGGAATATTGTTTATACTTCCAACAAATGTAATTTCTGCATCTCCTTTCTTCCCTTCCTCCCTAGAGGTAAGATGAGAGCACCTTGGTTTTAAGTCCTGCTTTGGTAGGTCATTGGAAGGTACCACTTTCAGAGCTGCCTCTGGATTTGGTCTTAGGAGTTATCAAAGCAAATTCTCTCATCTCCTTGTTGTGTGACTTGAGGAGATGGGGTGAAGACCGCATATCACCAACAGCAGGCCGAGCTCTGGAAACACTGGGGTGGAGAGTTGAGAAAGTCTGTCTGGTCTTTGTCTCTGGATGTATCAAAATGAGACAACTGTCTGGTCAGTGTGGTCTTGGATGTCCATCTACCTGAATCAGAAGCTAGACTAGTTGGCCTTTCAAGGTTTTTATCAGTTCTGGGACCCTAGCCTTGGGGTCAAATGCCTTTCCCTGTTTATTAGAGTACATCTATGTTTCCTCTGTTCACATAGGTAGAGACTTCAAAGAAGGACAAAGGATGCTTCTGTCACCAAGTATGAGCTTCTCTAAGGACAGATGACATGGAGAGGTTGCTTAGAGAACTAAAATTGTAAAATGAAGCCTTGAAACCTTTCTCAGAATAAGTTAATGAGAATGGTGGCCACTCCATGTAATATTCCTCTTTCTCTGATTTCCCTCCTCTTGGGATGGGCTGGAAGATTCTTTCAGGCCAATGATGTTAACAAGACTGTGTACCAGTTTGGAGCCCTCACAAACAAACCTCTGTTTAGCAGAGGTGACACTCCTTGAGCTAAGTAATTGGGACCAGAGAGGTAACAGATTTGTTAGAGAGCAAATGTGACATTGCCTTCACCCAGCAGACTGGTGTGGTCGGGAACCCTGAGTGTCAGTGATGAGTTTCTCTGCTTTCCTCTGGAATGTTTTGACCTAGGACAGTGCCTGTTGCCCTCTGGCTGGGGCGTTCAGTGGATGCCAGCTTGGGCGAGACTGCAACAGTTTGTCAGCCAGAGAAGCCAACTCCTGTGAGTAGAGTTTAGTTCTTTTTAGCTAGTTTAGAATTTTGACCTGGAGTATTGGGTTGTTAGTGACAAATAATTTCTTCCCCTTCACCCTTCCTGTCTGGCTCTGATACTAGAATAGCCATCAGTGTATCCATGTCTGGGACCAAGTTCCAGCCAAGCTAACGTACACAGGAGAGAGAAATAGCTTTAAAATAAGTGGATCACATGTCTTATCTCAAGACTAGCTTTATAGGACTTATTGCTTTCTTCAAAAATATTTTCACAGTAGCTCTTTTATATGGAACTCAAGACTAAAGAAATTCACATGTAGAAATGCAAACAGACATTGCTTAATCAAGGTAGAGTCTTTTAGGTAAATATATAAATAGGTTTGGGCACTGAAATGTAAACTGTAAAAAAAAAAGAGAAAAAGATGGCCCCTGTGTTCATAGAAGCACTATTTACATTAGCCAAGACATGGAAGCAAAACGTAAATGTCCATCGACAGATGAATGGACAGGAGTATGTGACACACACACACACACACACACACACACACACACACACACACTAAAATATTAGTCATAAAAAATAATGAAATAATGCCATTTGCAGCAACATTGATAGACCTAGAGATTATCATACTAAGTGAAGCAAGTCAGACAGAAAGACATCATATGATATCACTTATAAGTGGAATCTAAAAATATATACAAATCAACTTATTTACAAAACAGAAATAGACTCAAAGACATAGAAAACAAATTTATGGGTATAGCAGGGGGAGGGGGAGATAAATTAAGAGTTTGTGATTAACATATACATACTACTTTATATAAAATAGGTTAAAAACATACTCAATATCTTACAGTAACCTATAAGGGAAAGAATATTTATATATATATATATATATATGGTATAATTAACTATATTGTAAATTAACTATACTTCCATTTAAAAGCAATTTTACAAGATGGCATTAATCTTCTGTTTCATGGACTGGGTGTCTGCTTATATTAAGGAATTATTGTTAATTTTGTTAGGAGTGACTCTGGCCTTGTGATTATTTTGAGAAGGAAAAAAAAATCCCTACCTGTATGTCCCTTCTGAAGAAGTTATTGGTGAAATATTGTCACTCAGGCTCTCTTCCCTCTGGTTTCTTGTTGGGCTCAGCCATAAGAGATATCATCAGGGCATCTGAGAGGAATCAGGGGATGTGGGAGCATCTCAGGGGATCTGAGAGGGATGAGAAAGAGGTGGCAATTGTCCCCAGCTCTCTCACTGCTACATCTCAGAAGGGATGTGTTCTTCTCTCTCATCCACGGCTCTTGGTGAGGGATTTTGCTTCTATGGTCATCAGGATTGGAACTCTATTTCACCACTTTCCCTTTCAGGGAGGTATGTTGTTGATGATAACCCGATCCCCTCCAGCCCTGGATGGTTCCCATAACTCCCCCTAAACCTAGAAAGAAACCGTTTAATAAGCTCTCAGCTACACCCTTGAGGATGACTTCTATTTCTTGCCAAGACTCTTTCTTGCTAGGGAAAAACAACAAAGAAGGGGAGAAGGGTTATTGACTATAGATGAAACAATATTGGCTTCATGTTGACAATGTTGAAGTAGGGACAGAAGGCTCATAATAAGTTTCTACTTTTGAATTCATCCGAAAATTTTCATATTAAAAATTTAAATGAAAGATTATGTTCTGTAATTGGGGGGGGGGGCAGCCACACCCTGTTGTGTCTTCAATCTCCTCTGTTAGGCAGCCAAACATCCCAAAGAACACAGAGGGCATCTGGGAATATTTTTAAGGCTACGTTAGAAAGTACTTGCAGACAATTTGGCAACAGAAAACAGTGATCAGACAACTAACATTGCTTGTAAATGAAGAAATTCACTCCTGGAAGTTTCCAATATTTTCTTTGAAATCAAAGCACAATTTTAAAGAAATTTGAAGATGATGTTCTATTGAAGGTTGTTTGCTTCAAAGCCAAATCATTCATTTGGTTCCATCTTGCCAAGAAATGGGGAGGAGCAGAAGCAAGCAGAACTACAATCCTGCAGCCTGTGGAACAAAAACCACATTAACATAAAGACAGACAAGATGAAAAGGCAGAGGGCTAAATACCAGATGAAGGAACAAGATAAAACCACAGAAAAACAACTAAATGAAGTGGAGTTGGGCAACCTTCCAGAATAAGAATTCAGAATAAAGATAGTGAAGATGATCCAGGACGTCAGAAAAAGAATGGAGGCAAAGATAGAGAAGATGCAAGAAATGTTTAACAAAGACCTAGAAGAATTAAAGAACAAAAAAACAGAGATGAACAATACAATAACTGAAATGAAAACTACACTAGAAGGAATCAATAGCAGAATAACTGAGGCAGAAGAACAGATAACTGACCTGGAAGACAGAAAGTTGGAATTCACTGCTGCGGAACAGACCAAAGAAAAAAGAATGAAAAGAAATGAAGACAGCCTAAGAGACCTCTGGGACAACATTAAACGCAACAATATTCACATTATAGAGGTCCCAGAAGGAGAAGAGGGAGAGAAAGGACCAGAGAAAATATGTGAAGAGATTATAGTTGAAAACTCCCCTAACATGGGAAAGGAAATGTTCACCCAAGTCCAGGAAGCACAGCGAGTCCCACACAGGACAAACCCAAGGAGAAATACGCCGAGACACATAGTAATCATATTGGCAAAAATTAAAGACAAAGAAAAATTATTGAAAGCAGCAAGGGAAAAACGACAAGTTACATACAAGGGAACTCCCATAAGGTTAACAGCTGATTTCTTAGCAGAAACTATACAAGCCAGAAGGGAGTGGCATAATATACTTAAAGTGATGAAAGGGAAGAAACTACAACCAAGATGACTCTACCCGGCAAGGATCTCATTCAGATTTGACAGAGAAATCAAGAGCTCTACAGACAAACAAAAGCTAAGAGAATTCAGCACCACCAAACCAGCTCTACAACAAATGCTAAAGGAACTTCTCTAAGTGGGAAACACAAGAGAAGAAAAGGATCTACAAAAACAAACTCAAAACAATTAAGAAAATGGCCATAAGAACATACATATCGATAATTACCTTAAAGGTGATTGGATTAAATGCTCCAAAAAAAAGACACAGGCTTGCTGAATGGATACAAAAAAAAGACCCATCTATATGCTGTCTACAAGAGACCTACTTCAGACCTAGGGACACATACAGACTGAAAGTGAGGGGATGGAAAAAGATATTCCATGCAAATGGAAACCAAACGAAACCTGGAGTAGCTATACTCATATCAGATAAAATAGACTTTAAAATAAAGAATGTTACAAGAGACAAGGAAGGACACGACATAATGATCAAGGGATCAATCTAATAAGATATAACAGTTATAAATATATATGCACCCAACATAGGGGCACCTCAATACATAAGGCAACTTCTAACAGCTATAAAAGAGGAAATCGACAGTAACACAATAATAGTGGGGGACTTTAACACCTCACTTACACCAATGTACAGATCATCCAAAATGAAAATAAATAAGGAAACAGAAGCTTTAAATGACACAACAGACCAGATAGATTTAATTGATATTTATAGGACATTCCATCCAAAAACAGCAGATTACACTATCTTCTCAAGTGCACACGGAACATTCTCCAGGATAGATCACATCTTGGGTCACAAATCAAGCCTCAGTAAACTTAAAAAAATTAAAATCATATCAAGCATCTTTTCTGAACACAATGCTATGAGATTAGAAATGAATTACAGGGGGAAAAACGTAAAAAACACAAACACATGGAGGCTAAACAATACCTTACTAAATAACCAAGAGATCACTGAAGAAATCAAAGAGGAAATCAAAAAATACCTAGAGACAAATGAAAATGAAACACGATGAACCAAAACCTATGGGATGCAGCAAAAGCAGGTCTAAGAGGGATGTTTATAGCTATACAAGCCTACCTCAAGAAACAAGAAAAATCTCAAATAAACAATCTAACCTTACACCTGAAGGAACCAGAGAAAAAACAAACAAAACCCAAAGCTAGCAGAAGGAAAGAAATCATAAAGATCAGAGCAGAAATAAATGAAATAGAAACAAAGAAAACAATAGCATAGATCAATAAACCTGAAAGCTAGTTCTTTCAGAAAATAAACAAAATTGATAAACCATTAGCTAGACTCATCAAGAAAAAGAGGGAGAGGAATCAAATCAATAAAATTAGAAATGAAAAAGGAGAAGTTACAACAGTCACTGCAGAAATACAAAGCATCCTAAGAGACTACTACAAACAACTCGATGCCAATAAAATGGACAACCTGGAAGAAATTGACAAATTCTTAGAAAGGTATAACCTTACAAGAATGAACCAGGAAGAAATAGAAAATATGAGCAGACCTATCACAAGTAATGAAATTGAGATTAAAAATCTTCCAACAAACAAAAGTCCAGGACCAGATGGCTTCACAGGTGAATTCTATCAAACATTTAGAGACGAGCTAACACCAATCTTTCTCAAACTTTCAAAAAAATTGCAGAGGACGGAACACTCCCAAACTCATTCTATGAGACCACCATCACCCTGACACCAAAACCAGACAAAGATACTACAAGAAAATAAAATTACAGACCAATATCACTGATGAATATAGATGCAAAAATCCTCAACAAAATACTAGCAAACAGAACCCAACAAAACATTAAAAGGATCATACACCACGACCAAGTGGGGTTTATCCCAGGGATGCAAAGATTTTTCAATATACGCAAATCAATCAATGTGATATACCATATTAACAAATTGAAGAATAAAAACCATATCATCATCTCAATAGATGCAGAGAAAGCTTTTGACAAAATTCAACACCCATTTATGATAAAAACTCTCCAGAAGGTGGGCATAGAGGGAATCGACCTCAACATGATAAAGGCCATATACGACAAACCCACAGCAAACATCATTCTCAATGGTGAAAAACTGAAAGCATTTCCTCTAAGATCAGGAACGACACAAAGATGTCCACTCTCCCCACTATTATTCAACATAGTTTTGGAAGTCCTAGACATGGCAATCAGAGAAGAAAAAGAAATAAAAAGAGTACAAATTGGAAAAGAAGAAGTAAAACAGTCACTGTTTGCAGATGACATGATACTATACATAGAGAATCCTAAAAATGCCACCATTAAACTACTAGAGCTAATCAATAAATTTGGTAAATTTGCAGGATACAAGATTAATGCACAGAAATCTCTTGCATTCCTATACACTAGGGATGAAAAATCTGAAAGAGAAATTATGGAAACACTCCCATTTAACATTGCAACAAAAAGAATAAAATACCTAGGAATAAACCTACCTGGGGAGACAAAAGACCTGTATGCAGAAAACTATAAGACACTGATGAAAGAAATTAAAGATGATACCAGCAGATGGAGAGATATACCATGTTCTTCGTTAGGAAGAATCACGATTGTGAAAATGACTTTACTACCCAAAGCAATCTACAGATTCAATGCACTCCCTATCAAATTACCAATGGCATTTTTTACAGAACTAGAACAAATCATCTTAAATAGCCAAAGCAGTGTTGAGGGAATAAAATGGAGCTGGAGGAATCAGACTCCCAGACTTCAGACTACACTACAAATCTACAGTAATCAAGACAATATGGCACTGGCACAAAAACAGAAGCATAGATCAATGGAATAAGATAGAAAGTCCAGAGATAAACCCATGCACCTATGGTCAACTAATCTATGACAAAGGAGGCAAAGATATACAATGGAGAAAAGACAGTCTATTCAATTATTGGTACTGGGAAAACTGGACAGCTACATGTAAAAGAATGAAATTAGAACACTCCCTAACACCATACACAAAAATAATCTCAAAATGGATTAGAGACCTAAATATAAGACCAGACACTATAAAACTCTTAGAGAAAACATAGGAAGAACACTCTTTGATATAAATCACAGCAAGATCTTTTTTGATTCACCTTCTAGAGTGATGGAAATAAAAGTGAAAATAAACAAATGGGACCTAATGAAACTTAAAAGCTTTTCCACAGCAAAGGAAACCATAAAGAAGACGAAAAGTCAACCCTCAGAATCGGAGAATATATTTGCAAATGAATCAATGGACAAGGGATTAATCTCCAAAATATATAAACAGCTCCTGCAGCTCTATATTAAAGAAACAAACAACCCAATCCAAAAATGGGCAGAAGACCTAAATAGACATTTCTCCAAAGACATACAGATGGCCAAGAAGCACATGAAAAGCTGCTCAACATCACTAATTATTAGAGAAATGCAGATCAAAACTACAATGAGGTATCACCTCACACAAGTTAGAATGGCCATCATCAGAAAATCTACAAACAATAAATGCTGGAGAGGGTGTGGAGAAAAGTGAACCCTCTTGCACTGTTGGTGGGAATGTAAATTGAGACAGCCACTATGGAGAACAGTATGGAGGTTCCTTAAAAATCTAAAAATAGAATTACCATATGAACCAGCAATTCCACTACTGGGCATATACCCAGAGAAAACCATAATTCAAAAAGACACATGCACCCCAATGTTCATTGCAGCACTATTTACAATAGTCAGGTCATGGAAGCCACCTAAATGCCCATCGACAGATGAATGGATAAAGAAGTTGTGGTACATATATACAATGGAATATTACTCAGCCATAAAAAGGAACAAAATTGAGTCATTTGTTGAGACATGGATGGATCTAGAGACTGTCATACAGGGTGAAGTGAGTCAGAAAGTGAAAAACAAATATCGTATATTAACACGTGTATGTGGAACCTAGAAAAATGGTACAGATGAACCAGTTTGCAGGACACAAGTTGAGACACAGATGTAGAGAACAAATGTATGGACACCAAGGGGGGAAATCCACGGCAGGTTGGGGATGGTGGTGTGCTGATTTGGACGATTGGGATTGACATATATACAGTGATGTGTATAAAATTGATGACTAATAAGAACCTGTCATATAAACAAACAAACAAACATCTAATACTAAACTTACTTTGTGTTATTTGTATGGAAATATGTTAATATAAATGTTTCAGACATTACATGAAATTTCTAAAAAATAATAATGAAAGAAATGGGGAGGAAGGGTAGTGCTGAGACCTCTGTCCTCCTCCAGTCAACAGAGAAGTCTTCCTGACTCCACACTATTCCTTCCTTCCTATGCCTTGAAGCAAGTTTAAAAGCTCACACACAGAAGGTACAGCCAGCACTGATGTCTAAAGATGCTGCACCACCAAAGCAAGAAGGGAAGGTGTGGTACAGATATCATGAGCATTGATGCTTGTGTGTAAATGCAATGCATCCTCTTATGCAGGGGCGCTAACAGGGAGCCTTTGAACATTTGAAGTGTGGTTTATTTGATTGGCAGATGGCTTTGGCAAAGAGTGAACGTAAAATTGAATGTGAGAAATGTCCAACAGCCCATTGATTTTCCTGCTTTGAGGATGGGGCCTGAGCTGGGAGGCCCAGCTGAGGATGTCTGATACGCACAGCTGGGATGTCTGATGTTTCCTTGACCCATCACCCAACCCTGCTCCCCACAGTGTATCAAGCACTGTGGTTTCTGCCCTCCAAACTGGAGAGGGGCTTCTCACCCCTGGATAGGTGTGACTTTAAAGCAGGGCTTCCCTAAGACTTAAAAATTAAAAGCAGTTAAAGAAAATATCAGAGCAGTTGCCAATTTATTGCAGTATTGCGTGGTTCCAAAGCCCTGCAGAGGGCAGGAGGAGCAGGGCTTGTCTTGAGAGGCTGCTGCATCTTTCTGTTCTCTGCCCCCTCTCCACTCTGCCCCTGCAAAGGACACAAATGATTTCCTTTTTCACTCCTTTTTTTTTTCTCTTTTCCTTTGTATTTTCCTTTAATTATCTTTCTTCTTACCCCCCCCCTCTTTTTTTAAATTTAAAAATAGCATGTGTGCTCATTTAAAAATATCAAATTACCCTGACAGAGAGAGTACAAAGGGAACACGCAGACTTTCCTCCCCGCCCCCAGGCCTCTTTTCCGCCTGCTGGGTGTGTATTCTCCCAGAGCAAGTGTGACTCCTGCACAAACAAGAACACACACACGGACACTCCTATACACATTCTGCTCTGTGAACTCTTCACAATAATAAATTAAACTATGATTTTTTAAAATAATTGCTTTATTTTTTGGATAATGTTTGTTTTGATTTTTTAATAATAATTTAATATGTTACTTATTCTTAACAATATTCATAAAATCCTTGGGTAAATACATTTCAGATATATGTTTCAGTTCCTGTGTGTGTGGCCCTAAGGCTGCATTTTCTATATTAGTTAGCCTCAATAAAAAAACAGTCTAGTCACTGGGTTGAGCCAAAGACTTAAGGCCACCTGTCTTCATTCTGTTTGGAAATTTGGTGGATGGAAAAGTTTCAGGTGGATGAACAGGGCAAACAGCACGTGTCTGCTAAATAGACAGATGCTTTGCTCTCAGAGTTCATCCCTACAGGGAAGGAACTGATGTATGTAGGTAGGGAGTGGATCCTGAGGATCTGAGCCCCACAGTCCAGGCAACTGAGGCAGTGGCCTGAGACCAGAGTCAAAGATTTGGGTCCTGGGTCCTGCCTGTCCACAGGGTGGATGATGCAGTTGTGAGTTTATGGCACAGGCCTTTCCTCGCCTCTTAAGTAGAGTGTTCCAAACTCAGAGCCCACGAGCTAGTCCCATGCACTTCTTTCTTGGGGTTAAGCCTGGGGGGTTGGAATCTGCCCCATGAGATGGGGTTCTGTGGGGCAGTATGCTGGACCACCCTCACACAGAGGACTAAGACAGAGAAGGGAAACACCTGGATGGGCCTGGAAATCCAGGAAGCCCAGGATCAAAGGTGGCTTTCGCAGTCAGAGCCAGGGTCAGAAGGTCGGATGGAGGAGATGAGAGTAGATCCCAGAGAGGCTGGAGAAAGTGGAAGCACATGCATTGATCCCTGGAGTCATGGAGAAGTGGCTCAGCCGGAATGAGAACAGAGGCTGGAGCCGTTAGAGGAGAGTATTTCCTCCTGGATTGAGCATAAGGCCCACAGGGAACCTGCTTTCAGGTAGACTGGTGGGCGTGCTCACTGCACATTCCAGCTTCCTGTGCTCTTTTGTCCATCAGGAAAGCAACGAACGATGCCAAGACCGAGGGGCAGTCAGGGGTGTGGACCAAGCGAGACCTGGCGAGGACTCATCTCTCCCTGCTCTGGTGAGACGGGAGCTGGGGCAGGCTCAGCCCCTCTTTTCCTGTGGCCCTGCTTGTCCCAGAGGACGAGGGCATTCCCTCTGGACGTAGCCCTCCTGCATTAGTCATAGCAAGGTGAGATGCTGTAGATAAACTAAAATCTCCGCAGCTCACCACAGTAGGAGTCTGGTTTTTGATCACGTAAAACGTACTTTGTAAAAAACGGGGTGGAACGTGGGGGGACGTTTCTGATCCACCCCGTTATCTGGGGACCTGGGCTGACAGAGGGTCTGCTCTCTTAATCCTGCGGTTTCTGAAGTCACCCTCCATGTCGCCCCCCACAGCGCAGACAGGAACGAGAGGATGAGGGTGGAGGGAGAGGTTTCTGTAGGCTGTGGGTCACGGTGACGACACACTTCCCTCCCACCCTATTTCACTGGCCAGAACTCAGTCCCGTGGCCACACTTCACACACACGACGTCTGGGAAATGTCAGCCAGCTGAGTGGAGGCCCAGCAGGAGTGGCCAAGCTTGGACTGGGGCACAGTCACCTGCCTCCGTACCATCATCTGCCTGCTTCCATTCCAACCCAAAGCGCAGGATTCGCCCAGAGAGGTGTGTGTGCCTCTTCCTGAGGCTGATGACCATAAACCAATGGAGACAGGAAGGCAGTGGGCAGGGCACAGCCGTTAAAAGAATGACACAACCATTAAGAAGAACAGGAGACTACAAAAAGCGGTTAGAATTGACCAGGCACAAGATGGTGGAAGATCGGACTTCCAGTAGGCTGTGAGCCTCATTACATGCTCATTGTAAAACATTAGCTAATGACACACCCACAGGTGCCATGACAGTCCCAAGGTCGACCATAAAAGGCCAAAATGCTGGTGGTGCCCCAATTTCTAAAAATCCCTGCCCCTTCTCCAATATAATTAGAATAACCCTCCCACTCGTTAGCTCATGAAATCACCCAGCCCATAAAAACTTGGGGCCTCTCTCGCCTTTTAAGACTCTCCACACTCTGTCTATGGAGTGTGTCTCTCTCTAAATAAACCTGCTTTCACTTCACCCTGGCTCACTCTTGAATTCTTTCCTGCGTGAAACCAAGGACCCTCATTTGGCGGCCCACCCCAGGGACTCACCTGATCATCCTCTCATGCCCCATTTTTCCTACAACAAAATCAGTTTTTCTCATCCACTGTCCACATCCAAACCAGAGGACATCAACACTGGTGGCCTATGGGCCACATCTGACAGGCAGAAGTGTTTTGTTTAAGACACACAGAGGGTGTAAAAGTACATTTGTAAAGCAAACTACACAAAAGAACTCAGTTTTTGTTATAACAGTAAAAAGTCCAGGAAAAATCCAGAAAGATTTCACAGGGAATCTGACCTTCCTGCCTTCTGGGTTGTGGAAGGGCCTGTCCCCATGGAGCCGGCCTTCCCCACAGCATCACCTGGAGGGTGGTGGTGGTACCCTCCCTCCTCCACTCTGCCTCAGACCCCACATTCCTCTTGCCCCTCAGAGACAGCACCCTCATAGGGCTCACCTGTGGCGCTTGTGGGCATGTGAGGATTTTGTAAATTTTTAAGTTTCTACTTTCCTGCTGCCTCAACATCCCCACACATGGACAGCAGTCCCGCTCAGATGCACCAGTGTGATAAGGATGGTCTCAGCCACAAGTTCCCCTCTTGCCTTCCTCTGGCTGTGACCCTGCGTGCCTCTTGTTTGTGTTCTCCACCCCTGACTTGCCTGCAGGTCCTCACTCTCAGCTTCCCACCTTCGTGGTTGAGCTCAGTCCCCTGGTGCTCCTCCCACGTGGTCACCTGCATGGGGCGCCTTCCCCTTTCTCTAGGACTTGTGAGTATAAGAAATCCTTTAGTTTCATATGCCTTTCTGTGTCCCCATTGGAGTGATCCTTAAAGACCCCACAAGGGGGAACTTGCTCCCCCATTTATAACACAGAGGGATGCCCTCCAGTCTGCATGGTGGGATGGATCATGGGAACAAGAGGGCACTGGGAGCTCACCCAGCCAAGGGTCTGATCAGAGATTCCTGAGTAGATTCATGTGAGCGCAGTACCTGCAAGACCATCGCAGGGAGAATGGTAGAAGCTGGGGACTCTCCATAGACACAAAAAAACAGAGGAGACACCAGAAGGCCAGTCTGTCAGGCAGCACAGGGCAGGGAGTGAAGGGCTACTGGAGGAGTAGCAGGAAATGAAGCCGAGTGGTGGGGAAAAAAAGACCATGTCAGAATGCAGCTGAGAAGCTTTTATTTACCTTGAAGGACAATGGAAAGGCCTTGACGTGTTTTTCAAGGGAAAGGGAGTGACACTCTTTGCGTTTTATAAAGCTCATTTTCTTTGTCGTCACTAAAGGATGTATAGGATGCAAACCAGGAGGCGTTGTGGGGAAATCCAGACACCAGAGCACTTGTTCCAGGGCCACTGAGTGGAGGAAGGAAGGAGGGTCCATTCCAGCGAGATCAGCAGCCCCAGGGTGCCAGGTGGCCATCGGTGACACAGAGTGTTTGCCACCTTCAGCACCAGAGAAGCAAATGGTAACATCTTGTCCGGAAGTTTCCATTTGATCTGGGCCCCAAGGAACTGGCTCAGAAGGCTTCGTCACCAAACGAGCTCCTGAGTGGAGTTTAATGTTTGCCAATGGCTCGCACACACATACAGTAATTAATGATTTGATTCATTGTGCTTCGGGGAGCCACTGTCCAGCAAAATAATCCAAGTAATTTAAATCTGCAGTAAAGTAGGAGTGCAACAACATTTCATGGCTGCACACAGCAATGATTTGCTGGAGAGAGAAGAAAAAGCAAGCGTTTTTATCAGAGTCACATCCGAATAATCCATAGGAAAGCAGTATTGAGTGCACAAGTGATTTGATTACATTGCTCCACAGCAGTCCTCCAAGGCAGAGTCAAGTCCAAATGCATTTCAGTGAATGTGCATAATACCAAAGGTTCCGTAAACCAACACATTTCATCAACATTACTCTGTGAGTGTCTGAGATAGAAAATGTTTGCAGAACGTTAACCACCTTTTTATTCAGAATAAGTTTCCTCCACCATTAGCCACTGGCATCCTCGGCTGATAGAAGCCCGAGTAATGCCCCATGGGGTAGGATCTTCCTCGACAAGCCCCTCTTTCAGAGTCCCTGGCCACCGGTGTGCTTGTGTGACCCTTCCCATCCTTCACACACCCACCAAGCAAGCTGAGTGCTGCCCTGTGCCAGCCATTGTTGCCCGGAGCTCAAGGAGTAGGCAGGCCCGCCCTGAAGTGGGCAAACACAGTGTAGTGGGAGAGAGACAAAGAATGATCTGGGTGCTACAGGACAGCAGCAAGGGCCATCTGGAGGTGGTGAGACCTGAGAAGCTAGCTGGGAGCAGAAGTAGAGAGGGCAGGCGGGTTGTTTCAGGTGGCACCCAATGCGCTATTTTGATGGAAAGCACACACATCTCTTTAATCAACCATTGGCCTCAGATAGACAGAAATAAAATCCTTAAATCAAGAAGAGAATACATGGAATAGATCCAATAAGTCTTCAAAGCAAGGGATACCCACGGGGTCAGCTTGGAGCCCTGCCTACCTACTTTACTTCCTTAATTCATGTTTCTTGAGTGGCTACTGTATTTCAGGCACTATTCTAGGTGCTGAGAATATAGGTGAGAACAGGGCAGATCCAGTCACTGTCTTTGTGGATCTCACATTTAAATGGGGCAGAAAGAGGGAATTCCCTTGCGGTCCAGTGGTTAAGACTCAGCGCTTTCACTGCAGGGTTCGATCCCTGGTAGGGGAACAAAGATCCCATGAGCCACGCGGACAAAAACAAAATGGGGCAAAGAGAGAATGAACTGATTGTTGTGATAAGAGCCATGTGGGAAATTACTGGAGCAGGGAGGAGAGAGGGAGAGAAGGGGACAGTGTATAACTTGGGAAGAGGCACCTCCTTTGGATGGCAGGATACCAGAGTCTGAGGGAGGCATAATGTCAGAGGGTGAGAGGAGCAGGCATGGGAGTTGCTGGTGGGAGACACTGCAGAGAGAGGACACAGTGAGTGCTGAGGGCTCATTCCAGGGCAGTAAGGCCAGAGCTGAGCGAGTGAGTTGGAAGGACACGAAGGAAAGAGGATTGTGAGATGAGGCTGGAACCTCCGACATCAGCTGGACTTCCAGCTTCCTCTGTTGACCTGGGACATTTCCCAAAGCTGTCCAAGGCCACTGGGCAGCACACTCCTGCCGGGATGACTTTCCCTCAACATAAGAGTTGGCTACATGTCCAGGGGTGAACCAGACTGACACCTGCTCTCCCTGTGTCATTAATAATGGTGCCCTGTCCTCTTTCACTTTCAATCTCCTAGTCTGGATAATAAATGTTATGGCCACCCTGGCTGTAAAAAAGAAACCAATTTCCAGGCACCCTACAGCCCACGCAGCTGACTCATCCTATCTCTTTCACAGGTACGAACACTACTCAAAGTCTGTAAACACCCAAAACATAGCAACTCGGTCTAAATCAAAGAGCCCTGGTTGAAAACAGTTTTGGAATGGATGTTAGGTTTAATTATATCTGAAGAGACAAGATTTCACCAAATTTAGAGGTCATGTATATGACATTCTCTCCTGAGCCCAGATTTCACTCATACTTTTTCTGAAGTCTATACGACATGTGCCAGGCACTGTACAAAGAGGTTCTCCAGGGCTTCCCTGGTGGCGCAGTGGTTGAGAGTCCGCCTGCTGATGCAGTGGACACGGGTTCGTGCCCCGGTCCGGGAAGAGCCCACATGCCGCGGAGCGGCTAGGTCTGTGAGCCATGGCCGCTGAGCCTGCGCGTCCAGAGCCTGTGCTCCGCGACGGGAGAAGCCACAACAGTGAGAGGCCTGCGCACCACCAAAAATAAAAATAAAAATAAGAGGTTCTCCAGAGCAATGTCATTCAGCCCCTGAATGATCACGATCCCTGTTTTCCTCCAAGAACTTGGGAAGCTTATCCCAGGCACATGCTGAGGAGGACTTGAGCACAGGCCAGGGGCTCCAGGGTCCATATCCTCCCATACTACACAGACAACTCCCCTGAGAACGACCAGCCCAGCCCTTCTCTGGAGCTTCACACCCCATCCCCGACTGATATCGGCCAATACACTGTGATCCCTCACAGACATCTCAAATCCAACTCACCCAAACCAGAACTCTGTTTTCTTCTCCCAGATCTGCTCCTTCTCTGTTCTTCCACTCAACTGCTGGAGGTGAACTGCCACCTGCCTGACCACCAGTCCACTTACACTCCCCAGAGAATCCTACTTCTTGTCTGTCTCCACCCACCCCACAGCTGGCCCATTATCCAGCTTGAAAACCTTAACGCCATTCTAACCTGTGTTCTTTCCTCAAACCCAGCTGCCCCCTGCACATGGAGCCCTCCCCCTGGTGCTGACTCTCCCACCCGGACCCCATCAGATCAACCTCTCCTGATGACAACACAGCCAGCTGGAAGGAGCAACTAGAAGGATCTCTGGAGTCACAGCAGAGCTCAAATCCTAGCTCTCCTGCTGACCGGCTCTGGGACCTTGGGTGAAGTAATTGGCTTTACTGAGTCTCCACTCCCTCTTCTGCAAACTAGCATCTGATGGGCTTTTAGTGAAGTGAGCCAAGTGCCCAGTTCCATCAGTAGAAATTATGGATAATCTCTACTTCTAAAAACTAGCCAAACCCAATATTTCATATTTCTCCCTCTCTGTCTCTCTTTCTCTTCTCTGTTTCTCTCATTAAATTGAGCACTTACTACGTGACAGGTACGGTGCCATAAGTTTTCAAGTTGCCCAGCATAACCTTCTAAGAGAGATATTGCTATCTCACTTTACCAATGTTTTATGAGTCATTGACCTTATCTGGCACCAACTCTAACAAAGGGACTAAGGCTTCTTCTGTCTCATAAATTCACTGGCTGAACATGGGTTAGAAGCATTGAACAGATGTAGCGTCTGCGCCTACAAGCACGGATGGCATGTGGGACCACTGTGTCCCAGCCCAAACGGGAAAAGAGAGAATCCAGAAACCTTCCCCAAACTACAAGGTAGAATCACAGAAGCACAGCAGCCACTTGACACGAGTGCCCCACCGGCACACCCCCGAGGAGGGCAAACCGCAGGGGAGAAGAGCTCACGGTGATGGGATATTTACTCCGTGCCTGGCCCTGCGTTCTCAGCTGCAGGGCATCTTTTCATTTACCCCGCAAAATAAAATCATGGAGGAGAAACAGCCCCCACTACTTTTGGAGGTAGTCACGATAATTTTGAGGTAAGAACTCTTGGACAAATGGGGAAACTAAGACTCAAAAATATTGGTAACTTGGCCAAAATGCTAGAGCTAATAAGACAAGGGGAACATTTTAAATTCAGCTCGGCTCTGAGTACACACTAGCCTTCTAAGACATACTTGGGTGTTTGACGCGACATCGTCTGTAAAATGCTTCAATGCAGAGGGAAAATACACGCCTCTGCTGGCACGTGGCTCCCCGTGCTGTCACCTTCTCACATGTGATGAAATGAAAGGCTGCAAAGGAGACCTGATCATGATCATGTGTGCTAAGCCCTCTGCTGGCTTCTGCAGCAGAATTAGGAGAAAAACAAACAAACAGATAAATAAAAAGAGGAGAATTTGGAACAGTTCCTGGAGGGGCCTCAGTCCTGTAAATCCATTTGGTGGTGGGACTGAGCATCTACTCTCTCAGTCTGCTGCGCTCCGAGAGCAGGCTGCCAGGACCAATGGTCTGGGCAGTGACTCCTGTCACTGGATGCAGCCGAGCAGAGTCGCTGTGGTTGAGGAGGCCACGTCCTTGGGGAATTTCAAAGTGAATGACCTCAATGTTGAGGAAGGAAGGTCATTCCCATGTCTGAGGAGCATCACCCAATGGCTCACTGCAAAAAACCTATCTTTTCTTTTTTTTATTTATTCTTTTTTTTTTTTTTTTTTTGCAGTACATGGGCCTCTCACTGTTGTAGCCTCTCCCCATTGCGGAACACAGGCTCCGGACGTGCAGGCTCAGTGGCCATGGCTCACGGGCCTAGCCGCTCCGCAGCATGTGGGATCTTCCCAGACTGGGGAGTGAACCCATATCCCCTGCATCAGTAGGCGGACTCTCAACCACTGCACCACCAGGGAAGCCCTAGGCATTATTCTTGAGACTGCTCTTTCCCTCGCTTTCCAAGTGCAAGCCCTTAGCAAGACTGTGATCCCTACCTCTAAAGCACAGCACGAATCCAACCATTTTCCACCATCTTTAATGCCACCACTCCAGGTATATCCAGGCTCCCCCCACTCACCCAGACCACAGAGACTCCCCACTTCTCCTCTGTAAGGTACTCTCCACTCAGCAGCCAGAGATGTCTTCCCTTTCTCAATACTTTGAGCAATGGCTTTACCTCCCACTTAGAATAAAACTCACCTTTCTAACAAAGTCCAATATGCTCTATCCCTGCTGAATACTATGACTCAATCTGGACCAGTCCCTCCTTCACTTGCTGGCCTAGTGGTTCCTGGGGCATCTCCTGGCTTAGCCCAGCTTCTCCCTCCAGACACATATCACCATCTGGACCAAATGTCATCTCCCTGAAGAGGTTTACCCTGACCAGCAGCTACCCACAGCCCCTCCCCATATGTCTGTGTTTTATTTGCTTCATAAATCTTACAGTTAACATGTTTATTACTCATAGTCCACACAGATCAGCTCCTAAAGGGCAGGAATGTTTTATTCCATGAGGATCTCCCATGCCTGGCACCTATTAGAGGTTAATAATTACTGAATGAATGAATGAATGAATGGACGTGGTGATTTGGGCCTTTGTGTCTTCAGCAAGAGAAGAATATACTATATCAGGAGACCTATACCAGGGCCTGCTGGAGGGTGGGCTGGAGAACCCCTTGCACTGGCACAAACATGAGGGAAGTTACAGTGGCATGTAACATCCCCCCAGGCCTCCCCACCCTGCCATGGCCCCCGCTGTGAGCCTGGTGATTACCTGCTCATCTTTCAAGATCAGTACCCTCCTCAGCCTCTCCTGACAGCCGGGTGGGGTAGGGTATGTGCCCCTGCTTGCACTCATGCACCCACATCAATGGAACGGCCCATCCACTTCCCTGCATGTCTGCCCCAGGGGACACCCTCATGGATGGAGCTCCCAAAGGGCAGAGGCATGCATCCCCAACATAAATACAGACCTGGCACACAGTGAGCGCTCAATGCTGTGTGTTGAGCCTCTAGATCCAGTCTCCAACTGCTCAAGTGGGGAAAAGGCAGGTCTAGATAAGAGACTGTCTGCATCTAACTCTGGGTCTGAGCTCCGGAGTCTGAGCTTCAGCACCCGACCCCCCCCACCCCCCATTTCCCTGTCTTCATTTTCTGGGCTGGATCTCCCGGACTCCCTCAGGCTTGGGCATCAGCCCCCTTCCCCCACCCTTGCCCTCACTCCCTACATAGATTCGGCATTCTTCTTCTGTGTGGGTGACTCCTAGTCTTAATCAGGCTCCTGACTCCAGACCGGATGTCCAGCCACATAGCCAACATCTCCCCTCATTGGTAGGCAGCATTTCAGACTCATCCTTCCCAGAGCTGAGCTCCGCATCCCAGCCCTCGTGGACCTCCACTGCTGTCATCCTCAAAGCTGCCATGGATTTCTCTCCTTCCCTCTGCAGCAAATCCTGCCACCTTCCTGGAGATCTTTTCCCTGCTGGCACCCCCATCACCCTGGTCTGGCCACACTCGTCAGAGGTCTCCTAGCCAACCTCTTTTCTTGTCCCCTTGGCCTTTCACACTGTTCCAACACAGAAGCTAGGGAATTTTTTCAGAAGTTCAGTCAGACCATGTCATTTCTCTGTTCAAATCTTTCCATCTCATTCAAAGAAATTCCAAGTCAGTGACCACGGCCTATGTCAAGGCCATCTGACCCTGGCTCAGCACCTGCTTTCCCCTTGCCCCAAGCCCTGGTTCTCGTTCTTCCTCTGTCCTTAGAGTTTGACAAGTCTGCCCCTCCCTTAGGGCTCTGCACGAGCTCTGGCACTGCCTGGACTCCCTCTGCAGGGATGCCCACGGCCACTCCTTCACCTCATGCAGGCTCTGCCAATATCCCCTCATCAGAGGAGCTCCACCTGAGGGGCTCCCCTTTAAAGCAAACCCCCCAGTTACTCTCCACCCTTTGCTCCAATCCATCCCTCTTGGTGACACTTAGGGGCACTGGGCATATGACACAGGTGTGTGTTTACTGTCTGTCTCCATGAGAATGGGGCTTTGAGCTGCATGCAGCACACAGGAGAAGGGAATAAATGAGTAGATGCAGCTTTAATATTTCCTCCAAAGATTAAGTTCTCTGTGCCAAACCCCATAAACGCCTCAAGTATAAAAATTCAAGTCAATTCGCATGACTCAGACCCTGTCCCAGGGGAGCATGGTAGGTCGGCTGTAGATCAGATTCTATTTCAAGGGCACTTTCCTCATCACTCAGGCCTCATCCTCAGTGGCCTGAGTGCTAACCCTTCCTGGGCTTACATTGGACCAGACTTGTAGTCGGGGGCAGAACTGTGGGTGATTGAGGAGAACTGCTGGCCAGGCGATGCCAGGAACTCGTGCACTGGAGGGGATTTCAGTTCTCCCTCCCCACAAAGTGAACTGGTAGAAGGGTTTTTTATTGTATTTTCCATAGTGTGTTAGTTCTCCAGATAAACTGAGCCAATAGGAGATTATCTATCAATGAAGATGTAGTGTAAGAAACTGGTTCACGTGGTTGTGGCAGCTGAGAAGTCCCACAGTCTGCTGTGTGTAAGCTGGAGACCCAGGAAAGTTGATGGTGTGAGTTCCAGTCTGAGGGCAGGAGACCAGTGTCCCAGCTCATGCAGTCAGAGAGGGTGTGTTCTCCCTTCCTCCACCTTTTTGTTCTGTTCAGGCCCACCACTTTCTTTACTCTGTTCACCAATTCAAATGCGAATCTCATCTGGAAATACCCTCACAGACACACCCAGAAACAATGTTTAGCCAAATATCTCCAGGCATTGTAAGCCAATCAAGTTAGTACATAAAATGAGCCATCACAAACATTTTTTAAAATGTGTATTTCTATTGTTTTCCCAAAATATGCCAACTTGTGATGGATGCTGAAGATACAAAAGTGAATAACAGATTGTCCCTGTCCCCAAGGACTTTGAAGAGAGTAAGGCAAACATTCCTTATAAAGACACATGATAAATGCCTGCAGAACTGATCAGAAGATATTACTGGGGTGCAGCTCAACCTGGGGGAGGTATGGCTGGGGTGGGGGTTATTCAGAGACAATTTTCTAGAGGAGTAAGACATTCTGGAGCTGAGGCTCCATGCTGGGCTGTGAGGGAGCTGGCAGAAAGAGGAGGACAGGCCAGAAGAGGCCTGCATGTGGTGGGCCTAAGGAAGTGAGTAGCAGAAGTGAGTTGATGGGGTGCTTTGCTGGGTATGGTGTGAGTCTTGGGGTGTCGTGTCTCGAGCACAGTTCTTCATGGGAACACCTACAGAGAAAAACAATAATTAAACCTGCTTCTGGCTTTGACCCCACAGTCTCTGGCACACTTGTAACCCTCTTGCAAGGTTGTGATCACTAAGACTTCCGACGGAAACATTCATATATTGGGGAACTTGCATGCAAACCCACGCAGCTCCACATGCCCTGGTCTTTACAAATTCAAGCTTAGTCCCTTTTCCTTCTCTTTTTCTGGAGGAAGAAGTACATGACTAGTAGGTTACATTATTTTAATCTGGCTGCAGCTATGTCAACAACACGGAGGACTTCAGCATGTGCAAAACACACGCATTGTGAACTTTGCTGACTCTGTAAGTCTGAAGCTAGAGAAGATGATTTGCCAAGGGCATGTGTCCTGGTGAAGCCAGGTCGGATAGAAACTGGAGGCTCTAAACCCACAAGTCCTTCGCCTTTATGAAGCTCACCCCAGGGACTCTGTCCCGTTAAGGTAATCTGACCCTGCGTGTTAACAAGGAGAAGCCACTGGACATGTCCATTTTAAACCCTTTTTAGTGTTTCATATAAGTGTGCTTCAGCTACGCTCTGATAAGCCTGCAGCATAACTGATGCTGGGCTGAATCAGAATCAGCTCAGGGAGACTGTTAAGTCTTTGCCAAGGACTGAGCTGAGCTGGGCTCATCCCATAAATGTTATTCTTTTTAAATTGGCAGAAGCGCCAGCTTTAGCTATCCAAAAACAAACAAATAAACAAAAGGCACTGATGGACAGGCTGACTGTGCACAAAACTCCCAGAGGAATCGGTGAGGGCCCTACCATTTTAGAATGTGTGTGCAGGGATGCTGGTGATTATTAATCCTCTCCTTTAATAAAGGTGATGGAAGCTGACACACCTTCAAGCCAACTTCCAGTTCTTCCTTTTATCCTGTAAGAGCCTGAGGGCAGGCACAATCTCCTCTATGTCCGTAGCATGCGAGGTGGTCTAACATTTGAGAAACTTCTCACTTACCACCTTGAAGATGAAGACACGTGAGCCAGCATTTCTGTTCCATCCTAGGAGACACTCCGGGAATATCTCAAGGTTGGTTCTACTTGCGCTGAGTGATCTGAGATTGCTATTTAGCCATTTTGACCTACCTGCAATTTTATATGGTTGAACCTATATTAAGGCTGGAAATAAAACCACAGTGGACTGGTAAGAACTAAAGGTAGAATGTGAGCAGTTCTTTATTATTGCTTTGTGATTTTCTTGGAACACACATAATTTTGTAACAATATGAAGTTTTACTCTAAAAAAGTGAGTAGTATTCATTGTCACAGACAATGCCAGTTAATGTGCTACATCCAAGCCAAGATGTATCCACCCAGGCCTGGACTTCTTTGGGGGCAGAGCCCAAAGGCTGGTCTAATGCATCGGCAGAGAGCCAGGACCAGGCCATGCTTGGTCGACAGCTGGTGCTTAATCAATATTTTTGAATAAATTAATAATTGAATAAATGAAGTAAATAAAGAATTAACACTACTTTTCCTCCTAAGAAATGATGTAATGTGTAGGATCAACATCTCAAGCACATCACTCACTAGGATTTTGAGACTTGGGCGGGTTTCTTGATCTTTCTGGGCTTGATATTGCTCCGCTGTTAAATGGAGAAAGACAAAAAGTCATTGGCGTTAATTCCTAAGTCCCGTATTCTTCCAAGTAGTCCTCCCAGCAGAGGCAGAAGCATAACCATAGTCCTGCTCTCACTCAGGTCTGGCCTTTAGGTCTCCTTGTTGCACCCAAGTTGAAAGCCACGGACAAAGGCATATGCTGCTGCCTTAACATGAAGACAACTGGTAGGGCCTCAAAGACTGTTTGCTAGGACCTGCAGTTCCTCTGCCTCCTGCCTCTTTTATGACAGCCCTTCTCAGCTCCTGCCCCTGGAGTCTAGCCCTGTAGGCTTTCAACCTGGGCAGCAGCTTGGCAGGGGGGTCTTTCAAGACCTCTAAGCCTGGCTCCATTCTGCAGCTGTCACTTGACCCATAGGATGCTCTCACATTCCCACTCCCCAGACAGATGGAACGCACCTCACCCAGCTGCAGCCCACCCCCCTGGCCTTCTGTCTTGGAAACCGGCATCAGTCTCTGTGCTCACATGTGCCACCTCTATGTTTCTAGGGCACATACCCCGGGAGCTGCCACTAATTTGATTTTAAGAAGCTGAATTAATCTGCAGGAAACTTAAGCTTGCTTGAGTCCCATGGCCTGTCCCTGCTGTGTTGATCACCGGATGCAGCAGCAGGAGGACCAGGGCAACAGGGCACTTTTGTGGTGGACGAAGCCATATGGCGACTGTGGGCAACTTGCACACTCTGAGCCTCAGTTCCCCTCTCTGGGAAATGGATGTGGTAACATCATCCTCTTGTAGTTGGCACAAGGCTGTGGAATAAGTGTGTCAAACTTGGGGGATCACCTCCTCAATAAATGACAATTTGTTGTCCCAGTTATTCAGTGAAAGAGGATTGAATTCACACAGGGCAATAAAAATTCATGATCTATTCATATAGTAGAAAATGACAAAGGAAATAATTAGATGGTTGTCTACCCTTATATATTGAGAGCTTGTGAGGGCTGAAATTTTGTTTTCATCATTCCCTGTATCCAGAGTAATACCCATCCCCACGGGGAGGTGGGATGGATGGATGGATGGATGGATGGGTGAATGGATGGATGGACAGATGGACAAGTGAGTGAGGGAACTTATAGAGAAATCTTTGTTTACTCTTTAGGTTGTCTCAGAGTCCCACCTTCATGGGTTCTATATGCCATGAAGCCACTTTATTTGGCAAGGAAAGGGGAGAGGTACATGGTAGAATGCCAAATACAGGCATTTTAAAAGAAGGGGCTTTAGATGAAACCTTCAAAGCTGGTCTGGCAAAAGCCAAGCATTGCAAATATCTTGATTCTGACCAAGGTCTGACAGGGAAATTTTATATGATCTGATGTGGACTTTTCTGTGTAGGAGGGAACTTGTCACCAGCACCAGCAAGTGCTTTTATAGTAGCCTTTCTGGTGGTATTGTGTAGAGCACGAAAAGCTCCTGCAATCTTTCTGGAAGCCAGTTCAAAAACATGCATCAGAACCTTATTTATAGCATCTTTGAAATAGCAATTCCACCTCCAGGAATCTATACTAAGGAATGAATCAGAAATGTAGGCAAAGGTTGATGCACGCAGATGTCCCTGGCAGCATCATTTATAATAGTGACAAACTTTAAGTGACTTAAACCTCCAACATGGGGAATTAGTAAATAAATAATGGTACAAAACCATGGCCAAACACATTTTGTGATGTGGAGGACTGGTATACTGTTGATTAAAAAAAAAATAGCAAGGTGTACAATTGTTCTTATAGAATCATTCCCCATGTGAAAAACACAGCATACACATTTGAGGAAAAGTTTTAGAAAACCAAAATGCTACTTTCATAGGCTACCCATGAGAGGTGGAATAATGGATATCTTTGACTGTTTTCTTTGTACTTTTGGGGGTTTAGGTATTTGCTACATCCATTACTTATATAATAAAATATAAATTTTCCTAAGAAAAAGTATTAGATTTGTGTAGTGAAATAGTACAGAAAGGATTTTCCATAAAATACAGCTGTATTTTTAATATTTTTCTTCACATGCTTTGAGTTGTTAATGTGTCATTTAAGAAAGGCTAAACAGTCTTAGAAAAGGAAAAAATAGTCTTTTAGTGTGTTTTGCAAAAGGATCATAAGTATGAGGCAATTTTTACTTAATGAGGGTCAGATTAGTGTCACTCATTTAAAGAAACTTAAAAGATAAATATTAAAAATATAAAAGATGAAAATGCTCTATTGTTTTTGGTATCACAACACATGTTGTCTGGTAAGGACTATGAGCCCCTGTTATTTATAATAATAGATTTATAATGTTAGAAAACATGGCAAAGATATCATTGTTCTTATTGTGGCTTACTGTCTTGGGATAACCCCAAGTTTTCATGTTCATGTGTGGATTGACCTTCATGATTTTGAAAATACGTTATCACGTTTCCATGTTAAGAAACATTGCAAGCATTTTGTTTCCTTTTGTGTTATTTGTTACAGAAAACCCTCTCAGGTCTGTACCCAGTACTTCTTGTAACAGACACATACCAAAAGGGTTAGAGGATGCTAGGGGAGAGGACAGGGAGAGGTATTTAAACATCTGATAAGTTTTTGACATCAGTAAGTCATTTGTTAGAAAGGAAATACTCAGTCTATAAAAGTCTACCCAGTGAAGGCTCTGTGCAGGTCAACAGGGGCATGAACGCAACACTGACTTACACTCTGCCACTGCAGTGTCCCTCACAATGATGGGGAAGGAGCAAGGTCCTGAGGGAAACCAAGGAGAGGTCAATGGTGTCAGGGGTAAGGCCATTCTTGACTGCTGACTTTGTCAACATTTGTCCCCTTCCAGAGGAGAACCTTCCAGTCCTCTGCCAGGGTGGGGAGGGTGCCTGGGAGGCCTGCTGCCTCACTCTGCTGGGTGTGTCAGTCTCCCTGCCTTGCTTTTACCCCAACAATTAGAGACAACAGATGCCATAAGATTCTGAGCTTTCTAGTTTACTGTGTATCCCAAGTAATTTATGTCTTTTCCCATTTGGGGTTTAAGAACCAGCTTTCGTGGATTTGCTAAATTAGTTAACACTCTTTCTTTGCTTCCCTGCTCTGAAAAGGGTTAAGTAAATGGTCATGTGAAGAACTGATGAGACCCCCCACCTGTGCCACCAAACCTTTATCCACACAGTTTTCAGAATTCTGGTCTCTACACTCCAAGTCAGAAATCAAAATATATATTCTCTAGAGAATCTGATTAATCCAAGAGAAAAAAAAAAAAACGTGAAGATGATGACATTGGGGGATTCTCCAAGGAAATGCCTTGATATGTCATTTCGCAGTGAACCCCACAAATGGAGAACCCCACTCATGTTCCAGTCTTCAGTCAGCCTCCCATTGCCTCATTTTAAATGTAATCAGAAAACCAACTATCACTAGATAATTAAGGAATGTGGTTAATGTGAAAATGAAAGACCAAAACTGAGGAAGACTTTTTTAAAAAAATCAAAGGAAATAGAAACTATGCAGGGAAACAACACTACCACCGCAAGTGTCATAAATATTTTCAGTAATGTAAGAGAAGATATTGTAGGATGCTATCAAAATTGAATATGCAGAGAAGAAAAAATAGCTTGTAGAAGCTAAAAATAAGATAGCAGAAATAAAAATATGATAGAAGGTTCAGCATATAAAGCTGAAGAAATTTCCCAAGAAGGGAAGCAAAAAAGAATGGAAAATATGAAGAAGATACCAACCAGCCCAGCACAGCCAACATATAAAAAAATAGACACTCCAGGAAAAGAGACTGGAGAAAAAGTATAGGAAGAAATTATTAAAGAAATAATGCAAGAGAATTTCTCAGACCAAAGGAAACAAATGTTCTGTTTGAAAAGGTCTGCAGAGGGAATAAAATCAGATATTCACAAAGCACAAAATCATGAAACTGAGGACAAAGTAAAGATCCTATCTAGACAGAAAAAAAACAAGGTTAAATACAACAGAATCAGGGAATAAAATGTATCCTGGATTTTCAACAACCTCCATAGAAGATAGAAGAAAATTAAATTTTGAAACAGATCTATACCCAGTAAACTAACACTAAAATATAAGGATAGAATAAATAAGGTTTTCTATAGACAGAGTTTCAAAAACTGACAGCCCAAGCACTCTTTCTCAGGAAGCTACTGAAAGATACATTCTACATAGCATGGGAGGAGACCAAGAAAGGAAAACACAGGCACACCTCACTTTAGTGCACTTTGATTTATTGTCCTTCACAGATAGGCAGGGTTTTTTGTGCGGTTTGGGGGTTTTTTTACAAATTAAAAGTTTGTGGCACCTCTGAGTCGAGCAAGCCTATTAGCACTAGTTTTCCAAAAGCATTTACTCACTTCATGTCTCTGTATCATATCTTGGTAATTCTTACAGTATTTCAAACTTTTTTATTATTATTACATTTGTCATGATCATCACTAATCACTGATCGTTGATGTTATTATTGTAATTGTTTTGGGGCACCACAGACTGTGCCCATATAAGACAGTGAACTTAATCGATAAGTGTGTGTGTGCTCTGACTGCCCCACTGACCAGCTGTTTCCCCATCTCTCCCCCTCTCCTGGGCCCTCGTATGCCCTGAGACACAACAGTATTGAAATTAGGCCAATTAATAAGCTTACAATGACCTCTAAGTGTTCAAGTGAAAGGAAGAGTCACATGTCTGTCTCTTAAAATCAAAAGCTAGAAATGATTAAGCTTAGTAAGGAACACATGTCAGAAGCCATGATAGGCTGAAAACTGGACAAACAGTTTTGTGCCAAACAGTTAGCCAACTTGTGAAGACAAAGGGAAAATACTTGAAGGAAATTAAAAGTGCTGCTCCAGGGAACATTATGGTATGAAATGGTATGAAAGCGAAATGGTATGAAATGGTATGAAAGTGAAACAGCCTTATTGCTAATACAGAAAAAATTTTAATGGTCTGGATAGAAGATCAAACCAACCACAACATTCCCATAAGCCAAAGACTAATCCAGAAAAAGGGTCTAACTCTCTTCCATTCTATGAAGCTTGAAAGAGGTGAGGAAGCTGCAGAAGAAAAGTTTGAAGCCAGCAGAGGTTGTTTCATGAGGTTTAAGGAAAGAAGCTGTCTCCATAACATAAAAGTGCAAGGTGAAGCAGTAAGTGCTGATGTAGAAGCTGCACCAGGTTATCCAGACAATGTAGGTAAAATAATTCATGATGGTGGCTACACTAAAAGATTCTCAGTGGAGACAAAACAGCCTTCTATTAGGACTTCCATAGCTAGAGACTATGGACTTCCATAGCTAGAGAGGAGAAGTCAATGCCTGGTTTCAAAGTTTCAAAGAACAGGCTGATTCTCTTGTTAGGGACTAACACAGCTGGTGACTTTAAGTGAAGCCAGTGCTCATTTACTATTCTGAATAACTCTAGGGCCCTTAAGAATTATACTAAATCCATTCTGCCTGTGCTCTGTAAATAAAACAACAAAGCCTGGATAACATCTGTTTACAATATGTTTTAGTGAATATTTTAAGCCCACTATTGAGAACTACTGCTCAGAAAAAGGATTTCTTTCAAAATATTACTGCTCATTGACAATGCACCTGGTCCCCCAAGAACTCTGATGGAGATGTACAAGGAATAACATTGTTTTCATGTCATCCATGTTAACATAACATCCTTTCTATAGAACATGGGTGAAGGAGTAATTTTCACTTTCAAGTTTTATTATTTAAGAGATACATTTTCTTATAAAGCAGAAACTAACACACATTGTAAAGCAATTATATTCCAATAAAGCTGTTAAAGAAAAAAAAAGAAATACATTTTCTTAAATAGGTTATGGTTAAAAGGCTATGGTTGCCATAGATAGTGATTCCTCTCATGGATCTGGACAGAGTAAATTGAAAACCTTCTGGAAAGGATTCACCATTCTAGATTCCATGGAGAACATTTGTGACTCATGGGAAGAGGTCAAAATATCAACGTTAACAGGAGTTTGGAAGAAGTTGATTCCCACCCTCATGGATGACTTGGAGGGGTTTCAATACTTTGGTGGAGGAAGTAACTGCAGATGTGGTAGAAATAGCAAGAGAACTAGAATTAGAAACAGAGCCTGAGATATGACGGAATTGCTGCAGTCTCATGGTAAAACTTTAATGACTGAGGAGTTGCTGTTCATGGGTGAGCAAAGAAAGTGGTTTTTTCTTTTAGATGGAATCCACTCCTGGTGAAGATGATGTGAAGGTTGTTGAAATGACAACAAAGGATTTATAATGTTAAATAAAGCATTGGTAGGTTTGGAGAAGACTTACTCCAATTTTAAGGAAGTTCTACTGTGGGTAAAATGCTATCAAACAGCACAACCATAACTTGTGAAAGGAAGAGTTGACTGATGCAGCAAATGTCACTGTTGTCTTACCTGAAGAAGTGGCCACGGCCACCCCAGGCTTCAGCACCACCCCCCTGAGGAGTCAGCAGCCATCAACAACCAGGCAGGACCCTTCACCAGCAAAAATATTATGACTCACTAAAGGCTCAGATGATGGTTAGCATTTTTTAGCAATAAAGTATCCTTTAATTAAGGTATGTATAGAGTTTTTTTAGACATAATGCTATTATATACTTAATAGACTACATTATAGTATAAACATAACTTTTATGTGCACTGGGAGACCAGAGAATTCGGGTGATTTGCTTTATTGTGATATTCACTTTATTTCAGTGGTCTGGAATTGAGTCTGCAACATCTCTAAGATATGCCCGCATAGGGATGCAGGAAAGAGTAGTGGATACCAGTAAATTGAAGGGAATTCCAAGTATAATGGGAAATGAAGGTCACAAAAACAACAGCTATGTACCAGGCTTAGAGGGCAGCAATACAGCCTGGAAAGGGCTCTGGGAGAGGTTTCTTCATGAAGATAAGATTTATAAATAACTGAATTGTCTTAACATTTCAGGATAGTTTGGGGCTAAATTTATAATAAATGTATAGAAAATGGAGATAGAAAGACAGCAAGAGAGAGAGAAATAAATATTCCAAGGTAAAGGAAAGAAAAAAATGAGTGGTTTGGAATGAAGAAGCAATTGTGGTCTATAATTACATGGTTTACCTGGTGATGGCACTGGCATAATTTCAATAATTATAATTGAGTGGGTGGGGTGGGAAGGGAGGTATATGGCAGGAGGAAGCGTGGTGAAAGAAATAAATCTTCTTCTACTGATATAGTGAAAGGCCAATGCATAATGCCTAAACCTGAAAAACTGAGGCAGAAATAAAGGCATTGTATTAAATGAAACAGAGGTAAATACCAAAATAAAAACAGAAAGAGAAAACAGCTAAAACAAAGTAAATCAATTGCCTCTGGAGAAGGGGAAATTGGGGAAATGTTGGGGAGAGGGACTACTCTTTTCTGGACAACTTTATAGAACAATTTGACTCTTTAAATATAATACTATGATACAAAATTTAAAGGCAATATTTTAATTACCACATTAATCAATGAAAATAAGTTTGTTAAATGTTTCTCCTTTCTTTCATCTACATGGGAAAAATTCCCTGGAGAAAGCATACTGCCTTTCTCTATGCCCTACAGACGCCCCCACCAAAGTCTGCCAGAGAGAAAATATATGAAATTAATCATAATGGATATCCTTACCTTACTTCACCCATAGATTCATTCTTTCGTTCATTCTATACACACTGTGTTCTTTCACTGTGCCAGGCATTGGGCTAGGTCTAAGAAAATCAGACCCATAAACAGATGGATAGATATAGATATATGGATGCATGGATAGATAGATAGATAGATAGATAGATAGATAGATAGATAGATACATAATGGATAGATGTATCCTGCATGTGTGATAAGTTGAAGCAGGTGCTCTATGTGACCCACCCATGTGCCTCTGACCTTAGCAGTTCTAATGAGCTCAGCAGTTTCTAACTGCCAATATCTATATTTCTATGTCTTGTGTCTTTTTCCAGAATTTCGTAAGGTCACTTCTACCTGCATGTGCCTCTCCTAGGGGGCTGCCCCTGTGGAATCCATGGCGGGGAGGAACAGAGAGTAAGATTTCCACATGAAGCACCAAGAGGGAGAGTAGAAGGATTGAGTTAGGAATCCTCAACTGCTTCTCTCAAACTTGCAATTAGGAATCCTCCTCCACTCAATGGGCACTGCTTCCACATCATACCCACCCCCAATAATCAGCATTTTTTTTGTATTAACATAATGGACATACCATGAACCTACCATCAGCCCGTCATGTGACTTTCGATACAATCCTGATCCTAATATATGAGAACACTTCTTTGTGAACGTTGACAGGCAGTGTGGACCTTGTTCCCAGAAGACTCCAAAATAGAAGTTAATTCCAAGGTCACTCTGTACCCAAGATTGTAAATGAATCTGCTTTTCTATTTACCATTCCAAAATAGCTCATCAAAATTTTATAATGATATTAAAAACCTAGAGATATTTCAGTCATAAAATGCCAACAAAATATTGATAGATGCCCCAAATTTGAATACAAAATTCCTCTCAGTATGAAGTTCCCAGGAAAAAAGTTTAAAGTATAAAGAAATCAATCTCCAAAATCCAATTTTGTTCTCAAATTAATGTCCAGATATTTTTTTTAATTAAAAGTTTTCATATACATTAGTTTTGCATGCAGTTGTAACCAATAATATAAAGAGATTCAGTGTATCCTTTACATGGTTTCCTCAAGTGACATGATCACTTATAAAACAATAAAACAATTTTACAACCAGGATATTGACATTGATGCAGTCAAGATACAGAACATTTTCATAACCATGAGGATCCTTCAGGCTGCCCTTTTATAACCACACCCTACCCACCTCTCTCCTACCCTCATCCCCTCTTTAACTCTTAGCATCACTAATTTGTTCTTAATTTCTATAATTTTATCATTCAAAAGATGTTACATTAATGGAATCATATATAATGTGTAACATTTGGGGATTGCGATATTTCATTCACCTCTTAACAGGATTTTTCACAAAGCAAAATTCTCAATCTTAATGAAGCCCACTTTATCATTTTCCCCAGAATTGTACATCTGGTGTCAAGTCTAAGAACTCTTTATCCCTAAGTCCCGAAGATTTTCTTCTGTGATTTTCCTAAAGTTTTATAATTTTACGTTTATGCCCATGATCCATTTAAGTTAATTTTTGTATACGATGTGAGACTTAGGTGAAGTTTTGTTTTGTTTTGTTTTTTTCCTATGAATGTTTGATTTCTCCAACACCATTTGTTGAAAAAGCTATCATTCCTCCATTGAATTCCTCCTACACTTTTGTGAAAAATCAGTTGGGCATATTTGTGTGGGTCTACTGCTTGGTTCTCTATTCTGTTCCATTTAAATATATGTATCTAGCATTCCTCTAAGACCATACAGTATTTACTGGAGCTATATAATTTTGAAATTGGGTAGGCTGATTATTCTTTCAACAATCATTTTAACCACTCAAGTTCAATTGCCATTCCATAAATTTTTTGTAATGATCTTTATAGCTACAAAAAAAAAAAAATCCCTATAGCTGGGATTTTGAAAACAGCAGGGTTAAACCTGTATACCAATTTGAGGAGAATTGTTATCTTTACTATTGGGTCTTCTAATTCATGAATGCCTTCTTTGATATTACTTAGGTTTCTTTGATCAATATTTTGTAGTTTTCACAATTACAAGCTCTATACATGTTTTGTTAGAAATATAACTAAGTATTTCATTTCCTTGTTAGATTTACAGATTTAAATTGTATTTTAATTTTTGGTGCCCATGTGTTTATTGCTAATATGTACAATTTAGTTTTGTATGCTTATCTGGATTCCTATGATGTTGCTGAACTCACTTACTAGTTCTAGTGTTTATTTGTAGATTCCTTGGAATTTTCCACATAGACAATTTTGTCATCTGTGTATAGGGACAATTTTATTTTTCCTTCCAATCTATATAAGTTTAAGTTCCTTTTCTTGCCTTATTGTACTAGCTAGAACATTCAGCACCTTTCTGAATAAGAGTAATGAGAGCAGACAATTTTACAATGTTCTCAATCTTAGGGGGGAAGCATTCAATTTTTCACCAATAAGGATAATGTTAGCTGTAGATTTTTGTAGATGTTCTTTACCAATTTAAGTTCTCCTCTATTCCTAGTTTACTGAAAGACATGTTTGTTTGTTTGTTTTGTTTGTTTTAATCATGAAAGGGTGTTGGATTTTGGCAAACCATTTTTCTGCATTGATTGATATGCTCATGTGATTTTTCCTCTTTAGCTTAATATCATGATGGATTACATAGATTGATTTTCAAATCAATCTGACCAGCTTTCTGTCTTTGGAATAAACCCCACTTTGTCATGGTATATAATTCTTGTTATATATTGCTGAATTCTATGTTTCAATATTTGTTAAGAAGTTTTGCATCTATATTCATGAAGATTATTGGTCTATGGTTTTCTCTCTCTTTTTTTTAAACTGTCTTTGTCTAGTTTTGCAATCAGTGTAATTGCTACCTTCCTAAAAATGAATCAAGAAGTGTTTCCTCCTCTTCCATAATCCATGAGAAATGGTCTAGATTTGATAATGCTTCTGTCAACATCTGGAAAAATTCCCAGTGAAATCATCTGAGCTTGGAGATCTTTGAGTAGAGTTTTTAAATTAAGAATTCAATTTCCGGGGATCCCCTGGTGGCGCAGTAGTTGAGAGTCCGCCTGCTGATGCAGGGGACACGGGTTCGTGCCCCGGTCCGGGAGGATCCCACATGCCGCGGAGTGGCTAGGCCAGTGAGCCATGGCCACTGAGCGTGCGCTCTGGAGCCTGTGCTCCGCAACAGGAGAGGCCACAACAGTGAGAGGGCCGCGTACTGAAAAAGAAAAAGAAAAAAAAAAAAAAAGAAGAAACTGCAAACTGCGTGGCAGCCAAAAAAAAAAAAAAAGAATTCAATTTCCTTAATAGTTACACAGCCATTCACAGTATCTATTTCATATTGGATGAGGTGTGGTATTTTGTGTTTTTTGAAGAATTGTCTAACTTGTATATTTATGTGCGTAGAATTTTATGTGGCATTCCTTTATTATCCCCATGATGTCTGCAGGAAATGTGGTAATATATTCTGTTTCATTTCTGATATTAGCAATTTGTAACTTCTCACTTATTTTGTTAGTTTTGCAACATATTTTTCATTTTAAAAAATCTTTACAAAGAGTAAGTTTTGTTTCGTTGTTTTTTCCAATTATTTTAGTTTTCAATTTCATTAATTTCTGTTCTTGCCTTTTTTGTTTCCTTCCTTCTATCTGCTTTGGATACATTTTGTTCTTTCTCTATGTTCTTGAGATTGGAGAATAAATTATTGATTTATGATGTTTCCTATTTTCTAATGTATGAATCTAATGCTATAAATTTACCTTTCAGCATTGCTTTAGCTGTGTCTCACAAATTTTCATATGTTGTAGTTTCATTTTCTTTCTGTTTAGTGTGTTTTTAAATTTCCTATGAGACATTGACTATGGATTACTTAGACGTGTGTTGTTAGTTTCCATGTATTTGGAAACTATACTTTTATTTCTGTTAGTGATTTCCAGTGTGATCAGAGAACACACTTTGTATGATTTCAATTTTTCTAAGTTTTGCTGAAGTTTGTCTTGCCCCGGATAGTATCTATTTTAGTATATATCCCATGTGCACTTGAAAAAAATGTTATTCTGCTATTTGGGGGCAGAATGCTCTATAAATGTCGATTAGATCCTCTTGGTTGCTGATGTTGAGTTTTCCTACATCCTTTCTTTTTTTTTCTTTTTGCGGTACGCGGACCTCTCACTGTTGTGGCCTCTCCCGTTGCAGAGCACAGGCTCCGGACGCGCAGGCTCAGTGGCCATGGCTCACGGGCCCAGCCGCTCCGCGGCATGTGGGATCTTCCCGGACCGGGGCACGAACCCGTGTCCCCTGCATCGGCAGGCGGACTCTCAACCACTGCACCACCAGGGAAGCCCCGACAGAAGAATCTTAACATCTCTTAACTGTAATCGTCAACTTGTTCATGTGTCCTTTTAGTTCTATCAGTTTTTGCTTTATATATTTTGCAGCTCTGTTGCTTGGTCAAACACATTTAGGATTACTGTGTCATCTTGGTTGAATGACCGTTTTATCATTGTATAATGTCTCTCTCTGTCTCTGGTAATTTTCTTTCTCTGAAGTCTACTTTATCTGACACGAACATAGCCATTTTTGTCTTCCTTTGATTAGTATATATATGATACCTATTTTTTTATCCTTTCACTTTCAACCTGCCTAATTCATTGTATTTGATGTGAGTTTCTTGCAGGCAGGATATGGTGGGTCATGTTTTAAAATCTACTCTTCTAATCTCTGTCTTTTAATTGGCATACTTAAACCATTTACATTCAAGGTAATTATTGGCACATCAGGACATAAGTCTGTGCCCGCTGGGATTTTCACAAGTCTGGGGTATATGAGGGGAACAAAAGAAAAGAAAGAAAGAAATCTCCATGACACTCTACCATGTTGTTCCTCAGGTCTGAGGTGCATAGCCAGGCTACCCTCTTCTCTCCACTTTTCAGAGGCTTCCTAGGATTGTTTTCTATATAACATCCAAGATTTTTAGTGTTACTTAGCAAAAAGAATAGGAAAACATGTCTCTTACATTTTTCCCAGAAGCAAAATATCCAAAGAATTTTATGTTATCCCCCTACTTCAAATTCTGCTCAGATTTATAGCTCATATTTTATTCTCATGCTGAGAAATCCTTAACATCTGGAGAGTGTCAGGGTTCTTTCAACAGCTGGAGCATGAACTGTGTTCAGCCAGGAAAGGGTGTCATTCCTCCAGCAAGTCCAGAGCTGAGTTGATCATCCCATAATCTCTGGCCTCATTGGTTCTGGACTCACAGTGAGGCATGCGAGATCTTAGTTCGCCGACCAGGGATGGAACCTGTGCCCCCTGCAATGGAGTCCTAACCACTGGACCACCAGGGAATTCCCTTTCGCCTCATTTTTATAATGAGTTAAACAGTTAACAGAACATATACAAGTATCACAATATTGGCTTCACACTCACAGATCGAAGAGAAAAAAGATATTCCTCAGATAGAACCCAGATAATGCATGTTTCTTAGAAAAAGTGCCATCTCCCAAACAACATGTGCCTGAAAATTCAATGGAGTTTGAGGGAAAGTGAGGATGGGGGTAAAATTCCACTTTGTTTCAGCTTCTCCCAGTTCCCTGTGCTGATGTTTAGGACCCAGGACCTGTGCACCTAAACACAATTTGGATGAGTATGGATGAGTGTGGGGTACAGTGAACATACATTTAACTTTTTATTTTATATTGGAGTATAGTTGATTTACAATGCTGTGTCAGTTTCAGGTGTACAGCAAAGTGATTCAGTTATACATACACATGCATGTATTCTTTTTCAGATTCTTTTCCCATCTAGGTCATTACACAGTATTGAGCAGAGTTCCCTGTGCTATACAGTAGGTCCTTGTTGGGTATCCATTTTAGATATAGCATTGGGTACATGTCAGCCCCAAACTCCCTAACTATCCCTCCCCATCCTCCCACCCTTCTCCCTGGTAACTGTAAGTTCATTCTCTAGGTCTATGAATCTGTTTCTGTTTTGTAAATAAGTTCATTTGTGAACATAGATTTAGTAAAACAAAAAAATAGTGATATAACTCAGTTGGAAAGATGGGGGGCCCCTGAGGGTAAAGAAACAGGAAAGAGATGTGGTGAGAGATATGAGAGGGCTAAATCCTAACCTCATGAATCAACAAATGATACATGAAGATGATAAGTACAAAAGCAGTAGTATTGGCATTATATTTAGAAGTATGACAATAAAGGCAAGAAGAAAGTCAAAAATCTTGAAACTGAAGGCTGGGGAGTTATGCAGTGAGGGGTCAGCTGTTTTATTGTGATCTTTCTTAGGGCTGTTTGATCTTTTAACCATGTGCATGCATTACAAATCCAAGTATAAAAATTAAGAGGTTGATCCTGTGGACGCCCCTCTGCCTGTATCAGCTAAGGGGTACTTGTCTCTTCTTACCACCCACCTCCTTTTCATGCATGCTGACCTCGCTCACACCATATCCCACTGCAGTGACTGACAGGCCAGAACACAGGTCAAGACTGCCAGGTTTTCTCAGTCTGTCTGGTTCAAATCTTGGCTTTGAAGCCAACATTCAAGTCAAATCAAATGAAATCGAATCAGCAAATGCTCATGGTGCACCCACTGAGAAGTGTGGAAAGGAATGTAAACCCATCCCTGATGTATAAGGGGCTACAGTGAACAAGTGAACATTAGGAGTCAAGAAGACAAGCATCTCCATGAGGCCTTCAAAATGCACGTTGGTCATAAGAACTGCCAGCCACATAAGAACTGCCAGCCACAGAGCTGAATAAAGTCTGGTCCTCCTTCCTCATTTAACAAAGTAGGAAACTGAGGCCAAACAGGGACTATACCCTGTAAGCAGCCTGCTGTAACTCACAGGGGCTCAGATGAGCTGCAGAAAAGTAAAACCAAAAGCTTTCACCCATGCAGAGAACAGGGGTTGGAGCTTAGTTTGCAGACCTACTTGGATGCCAGATCTGAGTGTGCAGAGTCTCTCCCTGGCTTCAGGCTGGTGGGAGCTCTGCTCAAGCCAAACCCCTATTTGCATAAATGGTTTTTATCTCCTAAGTATTTTGCACATCTGTCCTCTTTTCTTCACTGTCAAGACCGTCACCACCTGGTCCAAGCCACCTTCCTTTTTCCCTGGACGGCTGCAACTGTCTTTAAACTGGTTTCCTCAAATCCTCTCTGACTCTTTGTAATCAGTTCTTTGGACCACAGCCAGAGTAATATTTAAAATAAGCAAACAAACACATGTGATAATGCCAATGATTTGCTAAAAACCCTTTAATGGATAAAAATAAGAAACAAAAACGGACAAAGCAACCCTTTGAATATGGTGCCCAAATTCTGTCTGGTCCATCACTCCTCCCCCATCTCCTCAGCCTCCTGGGGGCCTCTCTGCCTCACCCACTCACCATCTTTAGCTCTTTCCTAATCAGCGTACTCCTACCTGCCACAGGGCCTCTGCACGTGCTGCTTCCTTTATCTGGAGTGTTTCCTTCCTCTCTTCACTTAATTAAGTCAGATATCAGCTGAAGAGACATGTTCTCAACAAAACTTCTCTTGACCCACCTGACTAGGCCAAACACCTGGCTAGGACTTTTTAAATTTTACACTCAAGTGTGTTCTTTAATTACTGGCTATCTCTCAACCAGGCTGATTCTACAAGAACAAGAATCATTTCTTTTTTGTATGATGATTATAACCATAACCTCAGTTCACTATCAATTACTTAGCAGATGGTGGGTTAATATTTTATCAATGACTGAAAGAATGAATGAAGAATCTGAGAGAAACTTGTTTTTTTAAAATCTTTTTTTAAACTTTTTATTTTATGTGGGAGTATAGTTGATTAACAATGTTAATTTCAGGTGTACAACAAAGTGATGCAGTTATACATATACATGTATCTATTCTTTTTCACATTCTTTTCCCAATTAGGTAGTTACAGAATATTGAGCAGTTTCCTGTGCTATACAGTAGGTCCTTGAAGTAAGTCTGACAGAGAAAGAGAAATATCGTATGATATTGCTTATCTGGGAAATCTAAAAATAAAATGGTACAATAAACTTATTTACAAAACAGAAACAGATTTAGAGAATGAACTTATGATTACAAACCTGTTTTAAATTAATGAACAAGCCGTTAGTGAGAACCCTTCCCCTGCGCTCCATCCTTTGTTAAATAGCATGCATGTAGACAAGGTTTTGTTTGTGATTCAGTGTCAAAACAAGAATAAGAAAAGCTGCATGTCTCTGTCTGCACAACACAGCACATGCTCCTCAAAATGAAATCACTCATTGGCTGTGGATGACTTTCAGTGTGAAAGTTTGACCCTAAATGTTTTGATTCATCCCCTTGTCCCTCAGCTGGCGACCTTTTAGTCAAAGATAGATGTCCAGTGCTCTAGCAACTTCTGGTGCTGTCTCTTAATTAAAGGGGGCTCAAAAAGCACCCAAGAATTTCTCAGGCTCTTGGCAGACAGAGGCCCTGCAATGATCTTTCTGAAGCCCCAGCAGAAAACCAGGAGGACCTAACAGGACAGGCTTCTGAAATAGACAGAAGGTCCCTGCAGAGGCCACTCCCTGCTGAGATGTCTCGGACCTGAGGGTGCCAGCAGCTGGTGACCCAGACCTTAGCCAGGTAAGTGCAAAGACCTTGTCACCTAACAGCAAGATGGCACAACAGGAAAAGAGCATCACAAATGGTGACTAAAGGTTAAAGCCATACATGGGCACATACCTCAAGGCACAATTTGCCAACGATGTGACCTGGGTGTGTTTTTACCTGAGTCTGAGTCTTTTGGTACATAAAATTGTTGTAAAAATAGGGCAGTCATGGCTATGAAATGAGATTACCTGTGTAAAGTGCTCGGGAAAGCACCGGGCACAGAGCAGCCCTGGGTCAGGGTTAGAAAGCACAGATGACAGAGTGGTTGCCTTGAGTTCCAGCACCAGCTGGGTATCTGAATATTGTGACCTTGAGCAAGTTGCTGGGGGTGGGAGACTGGGGCTCTGGGGGTGAAGAGCATTGTAGCAGTGGAGGAAGCAGCCAGGCTGAGTTCACGTCTGATGGAAAGATCCATTAAAACAGCTGCTGTTTATGAAGCCCTGACTCCATGCACCTTACAGGCACTCACATCTAGACTTTCTACTCTCTCTTGAGGTAGGAGACCCTCACAGTGGTAACTGCTTCTGTACTTGAGTCTGCCTTGTTTTCCCGTTTTCAATAAACAGCAGCCTGAGAAGACCACCTGCCCAGGTCCCTGAGTCAGGGAAGTTCTGTACAGGCAGGAACCCTCCAACATGCTCTATGCTGTTATTGGGGACAGGGGCTTCTTCCTGTTATCATGCCTGCCAGTAAATTTCTCCACACAAGTTCCCTCACGCTCTGTTAATCTCCAGATTCCTGCAAACATTGCAGGAGAGGGAAGCAATGCAGAAGCCCATTTCTTCTCCCTCCTGTCCAGGCTCTGCCTCCTCAACTAGAATGTATTCTAAGTGCAGATGCAAACAGCTAATTCCCCACCTGGCAAGAGCTGCTGGGAAGCATAAAAAGTAGGTTAGCCCATCAGAGTCATTTGTCCCAAGGGGATACATGACCAAGCAAGAGAAAAATGTGTTAATTTGGCCAGAAAAAAAAAATGTGTCTCTCAATGAATCATGGTTACAAAAGGAGTTTGAAGTAAACCCCTCCAACCATCCATTATTCATTCAGCCATTCATCCGTTTACTCATTTAACAGATACTTAGAATCAGACCCTGTACAGGAGACTGGAAATACCAAACCAAAAAGGAGGTCCATGTACAAGAGAAAGTTCACAGGGCTTTGGCACCAAACCGACCTAGGTTTGAATTTAAATTCTGCCTTTTACCTGCTGAATAGCCTGAAGTTAACTGCTTAACATCTCTGAGCCTTAGTTTCTTCATCCGTAAAATGGGAATAATAAATAGCGACCATTGAGGGTATCATACAGTATAAATATGTCAAATGTCTACAAAGTACTATTATCATTGTTATCAGTGTTATTGCTACTATTCTAAGAAATAGTAGACTGCCCTTAAGAAAACCAAAAATGAATAAGTCAGAACTGGCATTTGTGATTATAACCTATTATTTCACGGAACTCCCTTTCTAGAATGAAAGAGAGAGGAATACAGAGGTTGAGAGACATTCATAAGACAGAAATTCAGTAGTTTTAGTATCAGACATACATGGGTTATCCTATCTCCTGCATCTGTCAGCAACCATAACCATCAATATCCTATTATTTGTTACTCAGCTTTGTGGGCCTGAGCAAAGCAAATGTATTAAGTAATAGGGAATACCCCCATTCACATAGGCAGATGGCTGAGAAAGCAGTCAGGGTCAGAGTGCACCATGAGCTGAGCTTCCATCGGCAAGTGAAACTGAATACAAAGGCAAGTGTGCCCAGGGATGTGCAAATGGGATGACAGCTCTTCTCCTCCATTGGGTCCTAAAATTGGCACACAAACATTTTAAAAATAAGGTCACTAATATACAAGTGAAGTAAGGTCATGTTTGCATGCTCATTAGATGCCAGGCATTATGCCAATGTATTTGTTAGTTATAAAAATTAACCATTTTTAAAACCATTATATTATGTAACACAAGAGCCCTGTGAGCCATTATCATCCTCATTTTACAACTGATGGTGCAGAAAGATCAGAGATATGGAGGAACCTGCCTGAAGTCCCACAGCTGGTGAAGCCATTATTGGATCGTGGAGTTTTCTGACTCCAAACCAGGGACTTGCTACTGACACAGCCTCTTCTACATTGCGGACTCTTCCTTGTTTGGCCATTCAGTTTCTTTGGGGGTGTGGGGAGGGGTTATGTTTAATACTCGATATACCACAAAGGTACTTCCTGACTTGAATGAAAGTGGTGACCCCTCTTTCTTTAATGGTGTAATGATTCTGAACCTAGAAACTACTAGTTTGAGTGTTTGATTGGAAATGAAGCTTAGAAAATACTTCACAAAGAGCTGTAGTAATCTGTTGTATGTAAAAAGGACCAGAGATCCCACTAATCCTGGTTTTTGACTAAAATCCCTTTAATGATTTTTTAATGATTTTTTTTCACTTTACTAAACAAGATGAATTCCAAATCCTACCTGAAAGTGTTTATAATTTTATGCAACTGTATGTTATTGCCCAAGATAAGTGGGTTACCTTCCAAGTTCAATGCGTGAACCAATATTGTGCAAACCAAGGAGTATCCTCACACTAGATCGGTACAAAATTTGTCTAAAAAGACGTGGGGCAGGCACAGCCCCACCCCGTTCTACAGATGAGGAGGTCGAGGCTTATAGGGCTGAACATCTTCAAGAAGACCTCACATTTCATTCAACAATTAATTTGAATTTGAATTTGAACATAGACAGCACAGACAGACCCTTTCCATTGCCACACAACCTTCCTTCATACAAGTCCGGTTTTCTTTATCAGGATATCCTGGTAAAGTCTCGGAGCCATGATGTTTTGTAAGTATTATTAAACTTGACCTAACTCATTATTATAAGTCTTGCCTAGTCGCAACGGCAATAATCGATCTGGCTGCACTCCTGAGACACCTCAGGTGACACCATGATGGGAGATAGAGCCCACCGCACCTCTTGGGAACTTTGGAAAAACGATGGCAACTTGACTTTTGCTAAAATCCAAGGAATGTTCCATACAGTAGCATGGTTTTCTGGGCTGCTTGCTGGAGGATCACAAGGTCTTTCAGGACTAGGCCTTCCCTCCTGCACATGTCCCAGGACAGGTTTCAGAAGCTCTTGCCCCAAAGTAGCAGCACTTCCTTTGCAGTTTCTTTCCTTCCTCTTCCATTCTGGCTCAGTAGGGGGATGGGGAGTCTGGCTGCGGCCACCTTGATTACCTGGGGTGCTGACAGTCACCCCTGCTTTGTGTTTCTGGGATATGGGCAGATGCAGACACTCCACTTCTCCTTTGTGTGGGGCAGTGAAGTCTAGCGTGTCTTCTTCAGCATGCTTTGCTGAGCCGCGGGTGCCGGGGAGCCCTCTGCTCTGCTGGCTTATTCCCCAGAGCTGCCCAAGGACACTGTGTACCCCAAAGAGCATTCACCTTCCTCACAGGGACTCAGGTACCCTCACTTCAGCTGCCAGCTTCGTTCTCTCTCTCTCTGTCTGTCTCTCTCTCTCTCTCCAGGGTTGTCCTGGGAAATCCTACTTTGCTGACAGTCCACACTCCACACCCCTGTCTCTGCTATCAGAGACAGCTTGGCCAGCAGTTCTCCAGACTGCGGCCCTAAAGTAACAGGGTTTCTTTCAGAGTGAAGGAAAAGCAAAATAAATGGGGGAAATAACTTCACAGGCTGGGGCAGCAGGTGAAAGAGTGAAGGGCAGCTGGCAGGTCCCAGACCTGACTCATCAGAGAAGCAGCCCTGCCCTGAGAACGGGCTCTGGTGAACCCCACACCTCAAGGATCTAGTTCATCCCCCCTGTGGCCGACCCCTGTAGACACAGACCTGTTTTCTTATGCAGGGCCTTCATCTCCGTGTCCGTACTCCTATAGCCCCTTCCCACCTTTCATGGGGGAAAGGTCTTTTTCGTGTAAAACCAATCTATTTGGCTTTACTTTCTGCCCTTTCTCTCAAAAACAAGCGTTTCCCAATTACGTAGTTGCTCTGCCACGATATGAGTCCAGAGGCGGTAAAAAGTATGTGTTGCACTGTGTGGAAGGCCCAGGCTTGCCCCACAGTGCAGTTCCACCAGCACTTATTGGACAATTACTGTATGCCAGGACATGCATAGTCTTTACTTGGTTATGTAGAGAATCATCAGACACAATCACAGCCAACAACAAAAAAAGGCATTCTCTAAGGTGGTTATCTTAGTCACCTGGGACCCCTATAACAAAATATCATAGGCTGAGCGGCATAAATAACAGACATTTATGTCTCACGGTCCAAAATCTAGCAAGGAAGATTCCATCAGATCTTAAGAGTCAGAAATAATCCTCCTTGATTTAATATTCTACCTTCCAGGCTTCCATTCATTGGCCAAACACAGAACTGCAGTGAGTCAAATTTCAAAACACAAGACCCCTTTCTGTCAGTGATTGGGAGTATGGGGCTGCCAAACTGTGTGTCCTTCCTTTGTCAATAACTGTTCCTGCATTACTCAACATCCAAACATTAAAATTCAATGGTATAAACCAGACAAGGAATATTTAGACCCATATCAAGAAGGCTACAAAAGTAGGGGAGGGCAATGCAGACTGCTCAAGGAAACAACACTTTATAAATGCAAACCCACTCAGGAAATTGCATATCTCTGGGTAAGTCAGAGAGAATGACGGTGAAAGGAGAGATTTTAAAACCTTTTGTCCATCAGCAGGTTTTGTGTCATTTCTGTTAAAATTGCACATCTTTGTACAGTTCATGTCCATGATTAACAGCCAGACCTGGGCTCACTTAACGGGGGCGGGGGGATCATGTCTTAATCGCCTCTAAGTAAGCACATACTCACAGCAATCCTCTGAGTTAGGAGATATTTTTAGCATTTTGTGAATAAGGGAACTGAAGATAAGCAAAATAAAGAAGTAGTTCAAGGTCACATAGCCAGTAAGTGGCTCAGACACGTTTTCTTTCTCCAAAGCCAGTTTTCTAAAATATACTTCCTGGTATGATATCTGTCCTGTGAAAATGTGCCTATAGTTACTGAATCTCTTCTCTTTTGGTTTTAAAAGAGGCATTAGCATCGAAAAGTCTCAAAAATATCCTTCAGTAAAGACCTCACTTACCTTTGTTTAACTCAGAGCTGCTCAACCCCATGTGACTACAGAGACCTTTTATCATATCAAATGCACCTTGAAAGACTCTGAACCAGTATCCTGATGCCTCCTCCTTCTCCCCAGTAAAAAGCCGTTTCTCTGGTCCATGAGCATGAAAAAGCAACCCAAGATTTGACAGATGGATGAGTAAAAGCCCAGGAGACAGTCCAGGGAGGAGCAGTGAGCTCCGGCTGGAGTCACTAGTCACAGGTAGGTGTGTGAATGTAAGTTTAAGTTACCTAAAATTAAATAAAATAAGATTTTTTAGTCACATCAGCCATGTTTCAAGCCTACAAAAGCCAGATATGGCCAGTAGATACCGTGTTTGACAGCTGAGGTACAGAACATTGGCATTATGGCCTAAAGTTCTATTGGACATACAGGGCTGAAACTTAGAGTCAAGGCCTTCATATGGACTTGAATTAGCCCCACTTGTAGAATTAGACCCAGTGACCTGATTAAAAAGATTCCCGCCATTGTCCTCTAAGCTTTGTGGCCATCCTCAACTATTGGAAAGGGCTTAAACACTGGCTTATCTTCCTTCTCTGAAGACGAGACTATTGCCTGCACTTTCTTACTTCTTAGGGGTGATGGGAATAAAATGTGATAATATATACAGAAACTATTTCAATTCATATAATATCTTTCTGGCTAAAACTCAAAAATATCATTATGTCCCTCTGAGAACTATGCTTTCTCCATATTTAGAAACATAAATATTCAGGTACTTATATCATCCCTTTTGAATGAAGACCAACATTATAAGTAATGAGTTTTTTTAAATCCTACTGCTTTTTACTGGCTCCATTATCAAAATGATGCTTCTATAGCTATCTTGCCTACCACTGCCAGGCAAATTTTCCTAGATATCCATTTTTCCACACCCTCCCCTGCTCAGAAGCCACCACTCTACTGTGTTTAATTCCAATTCCTCCTCACTCAGGCTTTCCAACCATCAACGTGGTCCACTCTGCACCCTAACTCAGCCTCTTCCATAAACAGCACAGAAAGAACAGTCATGGACTGCCTTCTCTTAGAGGGACAAGAATGATCAAGAACCACGCCTCAGAGAACAGGAGGAGGAACTGAGACCATGTTCCCACTCCCGTGCCCTTGTTCACAGACCTCCCCTTCAGGATGTGGTCCACATTTATCAGGCTTCACAGACAGTGGGTCTGCAAACAGGAAGTCTGAAGGCAAAACAGTCATGTTTTCTCTAATTTTCTTCCTAAGGTGTCTTATCAAATATACAAGTTTGCTAAGCACAAGCCTTATCAGGTCTAAGGGGTAATATGTGTCCTCCTTCCTTTAAGCCATGCTTAACACACCCTCAGTTCAATATCCAAAACTTCTCTTTGCTCATGTCCCTTTCTCATATTTCATCCTTCAGTAAATTTTGTTGCCCTTTTGGGTAAAGTCTCAGACTCTGAGCCTGGCATTCAAGGCCCTTCACGATCTGTCTCTTCAGGCTTATCGCCACCATTTCTTGTACCTGAAATTGCAGCAAGACTAGAGACTCATTGTCCCCTGGATTATCACTTCTATTCTTTCTTTGAGCACACTGAGCATCCTCCTTCTTTGATTCTACACCTTCAGCTTCAAGGAGTGCACTGGCTTTCTTTAAACCCAGAATGAAAATCAAACTCCCCATTATGGCCTTTAAAACTTTCCATGTGGGTCTCACTGGCTTCATCGGTCTCATGCCATGCCACTCACCTTGGTCATGAGGACACAGCCACACTGACCTTTCTGTCCTTGACTGAGCTACACTGTTACCACATCAGAGCCTCAGCACTTCCCGCCAAGTGCCTCTCATTCACTGCACTCTGCTGCACTCCACTTACAGCAGTCATCGCTGATTGACATCGTTCACTTATTGTTTTATTTGTGCAGGGTGTGTGCTAACCCTACTGCAAAGTTAGAAGTCATAACTTTTGCTATGTCTTAGACTAGTATCAGGTACCTAGTACGTAAGTGCTCATAATGATATAATTAATAATTGACTTGGGCTGCCATGGACATAGCAAACAGTTCATTTTGTCATTCCTTTATCCATTTATTACATAATAATCAGGACCTTATAGTTATCTCAATTGTGACAGTTATCACACTACTTATTTACCTGCAGGTCCCTTAGACTGTGAGCCTACTAAAGCCAAGATAGCGTGCTGGTTATGTCTGCATTCACGTTGGCTACATAGCGCCTGACATGCAGGAGAAGAACAGTAATCACAAAGCATATGCATGAAAGAAAAAGTAACAGAACAATCAAGTATTTTAAAAAGTGACATAGTCCCAGCAAGGATGAAGAGGTACAAAGAGAGAGAGAAATAGCCTAATACATTAAAGATGTAAAACTTGGTAAAATTATATATTACAGATTCATGAGCAAAATAAATCAGATAAAAGATACACACTGTAAGAGTCCCTTTATATAAAGTTCAAAAATAGGCAAAATGAATGTATGGTATTTAAAATCAGGGTAGCCATTGATTTGGAAATTTCTACCACCACCGAGGAGGAGGCGTCAGGAGGGTGTTTCTGTGATGCTGATAGTGTTATGCTTCTGGACCTGGGTCCTGGTTACAAAGGTGTATTTACCATTGTGAAAATTCATCCATCTGTGTACTTATTAGTATTTATGTTATACTTCAATAAAGAATGCAAAAGAAGTGAATGTGAAATGAAAAAATTTTCAAATTTCCCAGCATACCTGCACTAAATGTGTTCTGTAGGTAGAAGGAAAATGTCCTTAAATGGAAGCTCAGTTTACTAACTATCTTTTCTGCATAACAAAGTTAATACCTCACACAACCAAATTTATTGCTCATCAGCAGTGATGGGATAGGAAAGAACAGCCCTTAGCAGGAACGTGATGGATTCTTATGGAAGCAGTGAAGAATGAAATGTGGAGCTGATCCTCACAATCGTGCATAAAGCTTCTGCCCAGACATAGTATAATCACATCTGTTTATATCCCACTGCCCAAGGCCAAAGTCAATAGAGGGGTCATTAAGAATCATAAGCATCATGCAATTAACCGCCCTCAGCTGCAGGAGAGAATGAAGAGCAGCACAAAGGATAAATCTAAGTGATTATTGACTAATTAATACAAACAAACACAACACCAAAAATCTGAGATGCGTAACTACATTTCAGAAAATGTAAACACTGAAGAGCTATGTAATAGGAATCAGGCAGGAGGCTGAGTGCTCCGAAGCCTTTGTACTGTCCACAAAGTGAAAAAGACTAATTTTATTAAACTTTAATAAGTCTGGAATTAATCTTGTAGTCTCTATGGCAATTGCTAATGCAATAATTAAGAACATATAACTAACAAGAAAATATGATGAAAGTGTTACAGTAAAAATGAATTTAAAGTAAGACAAAAAGAGAGAAAGAAAGAACAGAAATGAGAAAGGAGAAGTAGAGGAACAAATAGAAAGAAAATATATCAACAATTACTCTAAATGTTAGTGAACTAAACTTTCCAAGTAAAAGGCAAAGAGCATCAGTGTGGATTAAAAATAATAAAAATATGCTGCTTGTAGGAGACTCAAGTTGAATAGTAAGAATGCAAAATGATTGAAAGAAAAAGGCTGCAAAATACTATGCAAACATAAATCAAGAGAGAGTTGATATGCCTATATTAATATAAGACAAAGTAGACTTTAAGGCAGGAAGCATTACTAGAGACAAAAAGAATAAAAAGATGTTTTAATTCACCAGGAAGATATAACAAATGCACCTCTGTATGCACGTAATAGCATAGCCTCAAATACATGAAGCTAAAGCTGACAGACCTAAAAGTAGAAATAGAAATATATATAAGTATATTGAAAGCTTTCTCAGTAATGGATAAAACAAACTGATTAAAATATCAACCAGTATACAGAAAATTTCAACATTACCAAACTTGATTTGATTCATAAACATAGAATACTGAACGTAGAGTTCCATTCAAATGCACACAGAGTATTTATCAAAATTAACCATATATTGAACCATAAAGCAAGTCTCAATCTCATACAAACTCTCTCAGAGAACTGAAAAAGAAAGACTTCTTCCCAACTAATTTTATGAAAGAAAAATACTCTGGATGCTAAAACCTGTCAAAGACATTACGAAAGAGGAAAATAACAAGCAAATATGTCTCATGAACACAAATGCAAAAGTCCTAAACAATATATTTGTGGACCAAATTCAATGAAATATAAAAAGAACTATTATAACTATTATATAAAGGTATTGGATTGGCTCAAAGATCATTTGGGGTTTCCATGCCATCTTACAGAAAAACGTGAACGAGCTTTTTGGTCAACCCAATAATTTTATTCCAGGAATGCAAAAAAAAAAAAAAGCCTTCAAATTTGGTTCAACATTCAAAAATCATTATAATGAACTACATTAACAAAATAAAGGAAATAGTTATACAATATGTCAATAGATTTGATAAAATTCATCATTTATGATAAAAAAAATCTTCACAAAGAATAGAAGTGAACATAATTAATCTGGTAAAGAGTTTCTACAGAAACTCTACACAGATATAATACTCATTTGTGAAATGTTGAAAGTTCCCCTCTGATATCAGGGATAAAAGCCAGGGATTCTTGCTATTCAATCTTCTTATATGGGGCATTCTACTTAGTAAACTTAAGGCAGGAAAAGAAGTAAAATTTTAAGAATTTGAAAAGAGATGACAAGAGGTCATTATCTTCAGGTGACATGACAAAGTAACCTACAGATAAATTAATAGAATTTATAAGTTAATTTAGCAGAATAACTGGACGCAAAATCAAATGTAATTCTCTATACCAGAAGAATTATAGTACACAATGGATGTACTGTAATTTTAGAATGGTACCATAAAAGTAGTATTAAAAGACATAAAATACATAAATACAGCAAAATATGTACAAGTTCTATATATTGAAAATTAGGAAACTTTCACTGAAATTTTAAAAGGCTTTATCAGTCTGTGTTTGACTAAAGAAATAGAACTGAATATATATTTGATATATTATAAGAAATTCATTTATGCAATAGTGACTAAACAAGTCCAAAATCTGTAGGAAAGGCAATCAGGAAAGGAAGTTCATGGACAGGGCTGAAGCTATCACCCAGTTGAAATTTCTCCTCCCTCCTGGGGAGATTCCAGCCCTGCTTTTAAAGGCTTCCAGTAGAGTCAATAAACCACATCCAGATTATCCAGAATAATCTCCCTGACTGTCAACTGTTTAGGGCTTTAATTACACCTGCAAAATTCTTTCACAACAACACCTAGATTAGTGTTTGAATAGCTGAGGACTGCAGCCTAGCCAAGTTAACATATCAACAAAGTGCACACAAATAACCAAATAAATAAAGCTCCACACATGGACTGGAAGATTTTGTATTGTACAAATATAAATTCTCTTCAAAAAAAAAAATTCTCTTCAGATATAGATCTGAAGACAGCTTAATCAATATACTTGCAGTATCTGGAAAATTACAAGTTGATTATAAAAATTTGTATGTTACCTTAAAATGACAAGTCTAGCTGAGACACTCTTGAAAAAAGAAAAAAGAAAGTGGAAGATTAAAACTACCGGATAGCCAGGCTTACAGAAAAGCTACAATAAATATGTTATAGATAAACAGACCAATGAAACAGAATAAAGAGTCAAGGACAGACTGACACATGAAAAACTGATGCATGACAAAGTTGGCAACAAAGAACACTGGGAAAACAATAGGTTTTATTCAGTAAATAGTGATGGGTAAACTGGATAACAATACTCCTACCTCACACAATATACTTATGTCTAAATGTAAATAATAATAACATTTTTAGAATATAATAAAGGCAAATAGTTTCATGACCTTGGGGTAAGCAAAGAGTTTCTAAACAAGATTAAGAATAATCTTAATAATCTTATAAAGTGTAATGAGAAGACTGATAAAACTGGATTTCATTAAGACTAAGAAATTTGAGTCATTAAAAGAAACCACTAAGATATAGTAAAAACTCAAGTCACAAAATGGGAGAAATTATTTGCAACACATATAACCAAAAACAGTCTATATACAGAATATGTAAAGAATTTGTAAACTTTGACAGGTAAACCTACCCAAATGGTCAATAAAAAGACATTTCTCTAAAGAAAACACTAAAAAGTTATAAGGCACATGAAAATTGCTCAATGTTATTTATTCTCAAGAAAAGCAAATTAAAACCATATTGAGATACCAATACACAGGAATTGGAAAAGCTGAAGTTTAAAAAGACTGACATCTTGTGTCTCCCTCCCATTTCCCTATCCCACCCCTCTAGGTGGTTACAAAGCATCGAGATGATCTCCCTGTGCTATGCAGCTGCTTCCCACTAGCTATCTATTTTACATTTGGTAGTGTATATATATCGATGTTATTCTCTCACTTCATCCCAGCTTACCCTTCCCCCTCCCCATGTCCTCAAGTCCATTCTCTATGTCTGCGTCTTTATTCCTGTCCTGCCCCTAAGTTCATCAGAACCATTTTTTTTTAGAGGAAGGGGATATGGGGATATATGTATACATATAACTGATTCACTTCGTTATACAGCAGAAACTAACACAACACTGTAAAGCAATTATACTCCAATAAAGATGTTAAATAAAACAATTTTTAAAAAAGACTGACATCAAGCATTATCAAGTATATGGAGCAACCAGAACTCTAAACAAACCTATCGGGGTGTAAATCTGTACAACTTGAGGAAACTGTTTGGAAGAACCTATTAAAGTTGAACATACTCTATCACTTAGCAATCTGATTCCCAGGTATGTACTCACTGAGATGCACATGTGTACTGAAAGACACATCAAATGTGATCATAACAGCATTATTCCCAAGAGCTCCAAACTGGAAACTATCCAAGTTTCTAAACTATCCAAACGGATAAACAATTAAATATTATAAATATGAATAATATCTCGTTAACATAAAGTTGAGAGAAAGGAGGCAGAGACAAGTACTACCTGATTGTTAGTTAAAAATCCTTGTTTAAATTGTTAAAATCTTGCTAAAAATTTTAAACACCTGGTTAAAAATCAGGATAGCTGTTACCTGGAACAAGGAAGGAGGTTAAGATCAGAATGGGTTGTGGGGAGGTTGGCTGAGGTGCTGAAAATGTTTATTTCTTGTCCAGAGTATCTGTGGATTTACTTTTATTTAATTGACAAGTATATTGAGATAATTATAACTCCACATGTATTAGAAATAATATTAAGAAATAATGTAGAGAGGGGCTTCCCTGGTGGCGCAGTGGTTGAGAGTCCACCTGCCGATGCAGGGGACACGGGTTCGTGCCCCGGTCCGGGAGGATCCCACGAGCCGCGGAGCGGCTGCGCCCGTGGGCCATGGCCGCTGGGCCTGCGCGTCCGGAGCCTGTGCTCCGCAGCGGGAGAGGCCACAACCGTGAGAGGCCCGTGTACCACAAAAAAAAGAAAGAATGCAGACAGATCAGATCCCATGTGCTCTTTACCCAGTTTCCCCTAATGGTAACATCTTGCAAAACCATACTACAGTATAACAACCTGGATACATACATTGATACAATCCTCCAATTCAGATTCTCCCTGTGTATTTTTACTATTTGTGTGTGTGTGTGTGTGTGTGTGTGTGCTGTGTTGCGTTTTAGTTCCATACAAACTTAACACATCCATAGGTTTGTGTATCCATCACCTCAGTCAAAATACAGGACAGTTACATGACCACAGAATACCTTGTGTTTCCCTTTCATAATCACAGCCACTTCCCTCTGCCAATCCATCCCTAGCCCCTGGTAACCCCTAATCTGTTCTCTATTTCTAAAATTAAGTCATTTTAAAGCATTATATAAATGGAATCAGGCAACACATAACCTTTTGGGGTTGACTTTTTTTTTCTTTTTGAAATAGCATGTTTCCTTTGAGATGCATCCAAGTGTCAATAGCCCTTCCCCTTCCCCATCCGCTTCTCCTTCTCCCCGCTAATCCTCCTCTGCCTCTTCCTCCTTCTCCATCTTCTTTGTTTGAGTACCACAGTTTGAGTTTACTTAACTATTCTACCTGTTGAAGGATGTCTAGCTTCTATCCAGTTCTTGCTATTATGAATACAGCTGCTATTAACGTTCACGTACAAATTTTTACGTGAAGATAAATTTTTACTTTAAAACATTGTAACATCTTTTTTTCTAGTCTCCATGTGTTCTAATTAGGTATGCACTTTTATTCAAATTTGTGTTGCTCTAATGGCGTTGTATAATTTCTTTCTGGCTGCTTTTAAGATTTTCCTTTGTCTCTCATTTTTTTCACTTTTTAATTTTTTTAATATTTTTTAATTTTTTATAGAATTTTAAAAGTTACTTTCCATTTACAGTTATTCCAAAATATTGGCTACATTTCCCATGTTGAGTCAATAGCTTGTATCTCTACTCTCCCACCCCTATATTGCCTCTAACCCTCAACTGGTAACCACTAGTTCATTCTCTGTAACTGTGAGTCTGCTTCTTCTTTGTTATGTTCACTAGTTTGTTGTATTTTTTAGATTACACATATAAGTGATATCATACAGTATTTGTCTTTCTCTGTATGACTTATTTCACTTAGCATAATGTCCTCCAAGTCCATCCATGTTGCTGCAAGTGGCAAAATTTTATTCCTTCTTATGACTGAGTGGTATTCCATTGTATTTATATACCACATCTTGCCTATCCATTCATCTGTTGATGGACACTTAGGTTGCTTCCATATCTGTCTTTAAATTTTTGAATTTTAATTATTATATGTGTTGGCATGGGTTTTCTTGAGTTTATCCTGTTTGGGGTTTGCTCCAAATTACGTAGATTTGTGTCTCACTAAATTTAGGAAGTTTCAGCCATTATAATTTTGAATACTTGTTTATCTTCACTCTTTCTCCCCTCTTTCTGGGACTTTGTATCCTTTGTACCAAGGATAGGTTTATTATTATTATTATTATTATCCCTCATGTCCCTGAGACTCTAGCTATTTATTTTTTTAGTCTGTTTACTACTAATTATTCATATTGAGTAATTCTGTTGATAGGTGCTCAAGTTCATTGACTCTATATTCTGTCATTTCCACTCTACTGTTAAGCCCCATGAGGAGGTTTTGTTCTAAATTTCTGCTAGTTGATTTCTCGTATTATTTTTCTAGGCTTTATTGAGGTACGATTGACAAATAAAATTGTATATATTTAAAATGTACAATGTGATCATTTCCATTTGATTATCTTTTCATAGCTTCTATTTCTTTACTGAGATTTTCATTTGTTTCAAGAGAATATTTTTGAAGTATTTTTACTATGGCTGCTTTAAGATCATGGTCAGATCATTCTAACATCTGATGTGTTACTGTTGGCATCATTTGACTGCCTTTTCACATTCAAGTTGTGATTTTCCTAAATGTTGCTATGGTGGGTGGTTTTCTATTGTATCCTAGACATTTTAACTGTAATGCAGAAGACTGGATTCTATTTAAATCGTATAGTTTAGCACCTGTTTAGGTTTAGCACATAGCTCCTGGGCTTACTTTGACAAGTAAGCTGTGGTTCCAATGACAATTTAATGACCTGAACCTCTGGGATGTTATTTTGGTCTGCCTGATTTAAATGGGGCCATTGGGGCACCCACTGGGCAGCTGGAGAAAAGCATTTCTGCAGGAAAGCTTACTTGATATCTCTTGGAGGAGGAGTGGAATTTGAGACCCACAGGAAGAGAGATTTCCCTGGTTGGGTGTTTGTTGTTGTTGGTTCTGCCTTGCCTGTGGAGATTGGAGAGCAGCCTCTGGGCTGGGCACTTCATGTATTAGGATTCCCCCCCTGACAGTGTCCCTCAGCTATACTGGTGTATCTGGGCAGTCAATTAATTAGTATCAGTTCTGATATTCTAACAATATTTAGTGAGGATAGCCACTAATTAAGGGAAAAAGTTGCAAGTTAAACACAAGATATACCCATACAAGTACAATCTCTTAATCATATCAGAACAAATGTGTTTGCTACTGTTGGTGGCGTCTTTTCCAGACTTCTTTCTGAGAGTAAAACCTTGAAGCCAGGAAGACAAAGCCTGCCTTTCAGCACTGCTTCACTGTGTCTTGTTCCACTAAAACTGCAAGACTTGGCTAACTCCTAAATGTGAGACTACTCTATCCCTCTTTGATATACATTTTTCTCAGAGTTTTGATAGTCTCCTCTTCAGTTAAGACTCTTTATACAATATTATTCTTTAAGGAACTAGAGGAAAGAAAACACCTCAGTCCTCATATCTTGGAATATAACTAACATCAGCAGGTATTGACCACTTGCTATGTGGACAGCACCATGCTGTGCCTAGGACACAGCCCTGCATTGATGAAATCCCCCAGAGAACTGCAGAGGCCCACAGGTCCCTGTCTTAATGGGTCCACTCAGTGGTCACAAGAAGAGGAAATGACATCAGGCTTGGTGACCAACTGGCCTTCATGTCAGGAGCTGGACTTCAGCTGGATACCAACTCCAGCTTCTTTCTCTGGACCAATTGTTTTGTCTTCCTGCTATATTAGAGAAACAAACATGCACACATTAAAGAGTTAAATAAAATTGTAAAACAGTCTGTCAGTCAACAGTTCAGAAAGCTGTAGTTTGATTTTTGAAATATCCATATAACCCATGCGCATACAAACACACACCCCATTTAGATACTCTGTGTAGTATGAATATGCTTATTTAGTAAAGTTCTGTATAAAGTATGTTCAGTTGTCATAAAACCCTCTCAGTAGTATCTTTGCCAAGTTGGTTCTCACAGAGAATAGGAGCAAAAGTCCTGGGTTTGTAGTTGGACCCAGTTCTATCCAGCCTGCCTCTTAATAACCACGTGATCTTGGGTATTTCCTCCCTTATAAAGAGAAACATCAATACATGGTTTGTCAATTTTACAAAGTGTTGGTGAGGCTCAAATTTGCTAATGCAGGTGTAATCTCCTAATAAATTATTAAATAATCCATTGTAGTAATTTATCATTGTTCTCCCTAAATACCCATTTCCAGCATCATTGTCTTGTTCTCTTGTATGTGCTTGCCTAGTTTTCTAGGAGGGAAAGGAAAGATGGACAATTTGAGTTCTGAATGCCAGGTTGCTATCTTGTCTAGCATTATTGAAAATACTACTATGGCACTATAGAAGTAGAGTGGGGACAATCTGAGGTGCTTCAATGCATACACAGCAATGCTAGGAACCATTTAGTACGAATGAAGAAGGAGAAAATGAAAGTGAGACATTTCCAAACATGTTTTTTTTTTCAAAGGAAGAAATCATAAAGGCTGGCTGACAGCTGTTGACCTTCTTACCAGAGCAGTAGATCTTCTCTGCTCCATCCCATTATAAATGTTATGAATCCAGCCCAAATAGAGACGTACTGGTGACGGCTCAGCACAAAAATTGTTCATTCATTCTCCATGACTCCTTTTGTCACTGGGGTAGTAAGGAGTATTATATCCCCTGCAGATGGTCTTGCACTGCTTAGCAAGTACAAAATTGAGGACAGTCTGATGGGTGCGTGCATCACTCCACAAAGAGCAGGCTGTCTCAGTGGTAATCTGGGGAAACAGCTTGTGTGGTTGTGCTGTGTCCTGCAGGGAAACCAGTGGCTCAGGGAGCTTGGACAATGACTCACGATTTTCTATGGCGCCTGTTTTACTGTCCTTTGGAGCAGGCTCTCAGTCACCCTGCACCGTCATTTATAGAGCCCTTTACCGTTCATTAGATAGCTCTAAGAGAAAATCCTATGCAGTGTTGCCTTACAACCCAGGTGTCTTCTAACTTAGGGATGCAATGGAGAGCAGAGAAAAATAGACTGTAGGAAGGCCCAGCCTCTGGCACCCATAGAGGACTGTGGTGTGGGGGTGGGGAGGAGGGACTGTGGGGACATTAGGCCCAAGCTCCACAGGCAAGGCTTTGGGTAGAACCAAAGAATCCATGACTAGAGTGTGGTCAACACAAGAAATGGACATTCACGACACCTAAGAACAGCTCTGTTCTTTATCCACAGGCATTTTCCCTCTCCTTTAGACATCACATTCTACCATTCTGGCAGTCTATCAGGGTGCTTACCATGTGCCCAGCCTAGCACCCAGAGAACTTCAAGGCACTTCCCAGTTCATTCAATATTCATGAAATATTTTGGCAAGGCTGGTTTTCAGTTAAGAGAAAGCTATTATTATGTCCTGTTTCTCTACCTCATATACCTTCTATACTACAGGCATATTATCGCACATATAACAATATGAAATGACCACTGTGGGCTGCGCAGACTTTCCCCTCCCCCACCCCCCTGTGAAAATATTGAAATTGCCAGTGCAAGTTCCACTTCCTCTTTCCCTCCCCTACCTCTGCCTTTTAAAGGACTCTTGCTCTCCAGCACCTGTTGTGTGACTTTGGTCTCCCAGGCCTGTGGGATGGAGATGATCAGCAGGAAGTGGTCAGACAGGAATCTACACTGTGGGAGACTAGGTCAATGTTCCCAGCACAGCACTGGGAGATGGAAAAGAGGGCAGGAAGCAGGGTGCCCTGGCTGTGGACACCAAGGAGATGGTTTTATATTTTATATGCAGGCGGGTTTGGTGAGTGAAAAACACGGGAGAGGGTAAGGTATAAAAAATAGAGATTTGCAAAAGGGAGCATGGAAAATATTGCTGATATTGAGCTTTAACTCTTCTTAATATCCTTGAAGAGGAGCTGATGAAGAAAGCTTGTGTTGCTTTGCCTTGTAAGCTGAGCCCTTTGAACTTGACACCACTCAGGTTGGAGCACCAAGGTCTCAGACTTACATTTTCTGTGCAAGAGGCAATATACGTTTTGGGAGGAGCAACTCTCTAAGCTGAGTCCAGGGAGGAAGGGTCTAGGACAATCTCTGAGGATCCTCATAACCCCTGCCCACCAGCACCTACCTAGGCTGGAGATCACCTTTTACTCAGAGTTGAAAAGCCTCTGAGAATGGGCACCAGATCCTTCTGGGTTGGGGGTGAAGAAATAGGAGAGAGATGATAGAGCTGAAAGGAGATTGATTTTTCCATGAGGTGAGACCCATGGAAGGAATTCCACCCTAGAAGCCTGTCTGATAGGCAGAGAAATCCTGTTGATGAGAAGCTGGAGTAAGGGGAATGCCTCCTGCAGGGGCTTTGGTAAAGAAGAAAAGGCCAAGCCTGAGCCAGTTGGCCCCAAAGTAACCAACAAATGCTCCCACACTGAGGGACCCAATGGTCACTCAAAGGCAGACACAGAAATATTAAGATCCACACCTTGCTATGCAATGAGCATGGGCAGGTAAGTCAGAGCCATCTGCCTCTGTTCTCTCTCCCTCCATGAGGTGATGGGGAGGTGCCCAAGAGCAGCCCATATCCCCTGCTCAGCCCATCCACACCAAGAGTCAGAGCCACAAGTCCAGCCTGCACTGGGTGGAGGGAAGGGAAGCTTTTGTGAAGCTGATGCTTTAAAAGGAACATGGCTGAAACTTAAAGAATAGAAATGAGACTCCTTATCAATCAAAAACATGTGACTGGAGAGTTCTGGAAGCCTTGGGGAACTGTTGAGGTGGCTACTTCCCATTGGGAAGGGATTTTCAACAGGCAGTCACTGGAAAAGTAAAACCATCTTCTAGGTAGGAGCTGGAGGCACCCCTAATGACACGAGGTACATTCATTCACACGTTTTCTTCCCCACTGGACTGTAATCTCCCAGAAGGCAAGGACCCAGTCTGCACCATCTCTTAGCCACTTGCAAAAGTCCTTCACAAAGTGTCATTCTGTAGACATTAGAGTTATCTGCTTATTTGACCATGTCTCCTGCAGACTGTGAAGTCTCTTCTCTGTGCCCCCAGATTCAAGAATGAGATCTAGAACAGAGGAGTTATAAAGACAGATACCAACTATGATGGACAGAATGATAGACCTCCCATAATGTCCACACCATTATCCCTAGAACCTGGGAATATGTTACCTTATATGGAAAAAGGGATGTAATTACAGCCCCATCACATACACCACAATTACAATTTCTTTACAGATGCAGTTGCATTAAGAATCTTGAGATGGAGAGATTAGTCTGGATTATCAAGGTGGGCCCAATGTAGTCACAAGGGTCTTTATAAGAGGGAGGAAAAAGGGTTTAAATTCAGAAAAATGAGATGTGGTGACAGAAGAAGAGGTTGGGGGATGAGCTTTGAAGACGGAGGAAGGAGAAGTCAAGGAATGCGGGCAGCTCTGGATGCTGGAAAAGACAGGAAACGGATTCTCTCCTGCAGCCTCCAAAAAAATGTGGCTCCGCCCACACCTTGATTTTAGACTTCTGGCCTCTAGAACTGTAAGATAATAAAGTTGTTTTGTTTCTAACCACTGAGTTTGTGGTAATTTGTTATAACAGCAATGATAAGTTAATATACCAATGGAACACCAGAGATAGTGCTACTAAAGACGCAGAATAAGAAGTGCCTGGAATGTCCGGAAACAGGTACCTTGTGCAGCCCCACTCCCCCCACCAAGTGGTAAACAAGCAATCAGTATTGGGACCTGCCCAGCCCCACAGTCGCTCATCATATTTACATTTCACAAAAACCCTAGCATGTGGACTTGTGCTCTCTGGATGTCTACTTTCTCACTTAAATTTCTATGACATCCTCTATCGCTTTTTCACAGCATTGCCTTCCCTTATTTCTCTGAGGATACAATGAACAGGTTTTTTTCCTTCTCCCTGTCTCTGTTTCCTCTAAGTGTGTTTTCTGTTTGTTTTGATCTTTGTCATATTACAGGCTCTGTCAGATGTCTGAAGATCCTTGGTTTTCTGCTTATATTAGGAGTGAAGAACTGAAAAGCTTCCAGGAAGCTCTGAGCACTGCAGGGAAGGGTTCTCAACCTCAATGCTGTTATTGTTTTGGAAACAAGAAGACAAGGAAGCCCAGGTGAAGCAGTCCATATAAGTCAGCCTTCCAGAACATATAGCATAGAGCATGTGACAGAGATGGGAGGAGGATGCAGGGATCAGGAAACAGATGATAACCAGCATAGGTATCATTCTCCCCATTTTCATGTAGGAAAACTGAGGCTCAGAGAGATTAACTGGGCCTGGTCATAGCTAGTAAACAGCCAAGAAGAAGTTGAATTTGAGACGCCTATATTTTGGTTAAATGTGAGGGTGGTTTTTGTTGAGATTAAATTAGTGGAGTTTGAGGAAAGCAGATTACCCCCAATTATGTGGGTGGGCCTCATCCAATAAGTTGAAGGCCTGAATAACAAAAGACTGACTTTCCCTGAGCAAGAAGGGATTCTGCAGCAGATGGCCTTCCAACCAGAACTGCAGCATCGGCTCTTCTCTTAGTCTCCCGTCTTCTGACTCACCCTGCCGATTTGGGACTTGCAAGCCTCCATAACTGCATGAGCCAATTCCTTAAAATAAATTCCTCTCCCTCTCTCTCTCTCACTTCCTCTGTCTCTCTCTCTCTCTCTCTCTCTCTCTCTCTGTGTGTCTCTCTCTGCCTCTGTGTGTGTCTCTCTCTCAGTTCCAGAGGCTAGAAGTCGAGGTGTTGGCAGGGTTGTTTCTTCCTAAGGCCTTTCCTTGGCATGTAGACAGCTGCCTTCTCCCTGTGTCTTCACCTGTTCTTTCCTCTGTGCGTGTCTGTGTCCTAATCTCCTTTTCTTATAAGGATACCATCACATTGGATTAGGCCCACATCAATGGCCACACTTTAACTTAATTACCTCTTTAAAGACTCTATGTCCAAATACAGTCACATTCTGCAGTACTGGGGATTAAGGCTTCAACATATGAATTTGGGGTGGGGGGACACAATTCAGTCCATAACTTTTTCAGTCATCCTTAGCTTAGAGAGACTGATGCTTGTTAGCATTTGGACAGCTAGTGGGCAGTGCAGGAGGACTTGAGCTGGCCATCCGGTCTCTGCAGAGCTGGCCGTGTTCTTTCTCACAGCTGCTTCGCTTTTCCTCTCCCTCTTCCCACCTGGCTGCACAGAGGCTCCTGTCACCACTGGTCCCACAGGAAATAGTTGTAACCATTAGCTTCTGAGTTAGCCCATAACCTGTCATGGCACAGACCACTCCAACGTCCAGTAGGAGCCGGTTTGTTTCCTTTCCTGATGACCTCAGATGAGAGATAGACCCCGAGGCCCTGGAAGAGAAAGGACTGAACAGGTCCTGTGAGGTATCCACATTGTCCTTATAACTGCCTTCTCCATGTTTATTCTCTATCTCAATCTCTCCCTTTCTCTCTTTTCTCCCTCCTAAGTCAGTAACCATGAATGTCCTGCCAGCACCCTTGCCCATCCAGCAGAACCACAACACTAACCTACCCACAGTGACCTCAGGGTGACACTAGAAGACACAAATAAGCTTTCAGCCAGCCACATCCATCCACACTGGCCCCATGCACAGCCCAACTAGCATACAATGGTCTTTGGGCTGATTGCACCACTTGTTTGTGCACTAGCAACTCCACAAAGAGCAGACTTAATTTATGGCCTCATGAACCTTTGTAAAAGGACTTCCAAATTTAGGCTAGTCACATTCCAACCTAATGAGAGTGCATGGCAAGAATGCTAATCATTTTAAGTATAATTGTGCCCATTCTATGCTATTATATTATCATCACCATGTGGTGTGTATGATGGGGCTGCAGGGCATTGTCTAGAAGCAGCCAGATGTACTCTCTTGTCCAAACAGGTGTCATCTCTCCTTTGCTGTCCTTTTCAATATTTTAAATGTAAGTATTGAAAAGTAAGAGTAGAAAAAGAATTCTGTTGTAACAACACCTACAACATTTTTGCAATTTGATGGTTTGTTACCCTTTGCTGGAGAGTGGGACATCTCTCTCCATTTCCTCCAGCTCTTCCCCGGATATACCCAGGAGGTGAGATACCTGTCTGGAATCACAACATGAAATTTACTTCTCAGAGCCTGAGATAAAGAGAGAAACACATTTGAACAAGCTGATCTATGGAGGATAAACTGTTCAGTTGGTATTGTTAAGACAATGAATACGTTCCAAACAACTCTCTGACGATTACTTACCAATGATGTATGACGAGTTGCTATCTGTACAGGCTTATAATTAATTTGCCCTTAATTAGCTGTGCAATTTTGCTAATGATTTCATCTACATAGAGTATTCTGCCCTCAGAGATGACAGCACACTGACAAAGTCTTATGAATAGCAGCACATTCTGCCTTTGCCCATGTGACACTGAACATCGCTCAGCTCCGATGCACCCTCCCACTGCTTTTCTACTTATGCTTCAAAGGGGAGCAATCTCATATTGATAAATGAATAACCCCACATGTGAAATGAAACTGTATGTTTATTAGAAAGGTAGGAATTATAAAATTAGCAAATCTGTTAATTGTGTGCGATTGCCTCAGAGTTACGAGGCTGCTTGTCATTAACTGCCTTCCCTCCAGACTGGCTCAGACACATCTCTGCTATCAGCATGTCTGCTCTGCTGATCCAATCCTCGACCACACTGACAGTGAAGAGCAGTAGGGCCAGGGTGCTTTGAGGGGGAGCAGGCTGGTCGGAAGATGCAGAGCACTGAGTACAGAATTACACCACCCTGGGGAGAATTTCTGGACTTGGTCCTTGCTGCATGACTGCAAGCTGCAGGGGTCATTTTGCCTTTCTGAATCTCTGTCTACTCACTTGTGAAATGGAGACAGGATTATATACTTCGCAGGAGTGTCAGACGATTAAATGATGTAATTATGGAAGGTACTTAAGAGTAGGGACCCACAGCAATGATTTAGCTCTCCATCACTAGAGCAGAAAAAAAAAATGAATCCAGTCCTTGAAAGCAAAGAATCGAGGTAGGAGCAGACTTGTGAGGGTGGAGGGCAAGACTCTTATAAGCCCCCAAAGCTAAATAGAAATAAAAGCCTTTTTTTTTAATTCTTCATTTTTAAAAAATTCTTCTTCATTCCCCAAATGAGAAGAAACAAGGTCAGCATTGTTTGCAGCACCTTCACCTGTAACACGTGACTGTAGCCCTCCTCCACCAGCCCAAGGCAGGCCTGGGAGCACTGGCCTCCATGGCAGCTCCAAGTGACCCACCAGGAGATGGTCAAGAGCATGCCTGAGGTCAAGTCAACTAGTTCAACAAGCACTCCCTGAGCCCCAGTTGGTTTTAGACTGAATTTTGGGTATAGACATAAGCTCAGCCCTCAGCATGTTCTCAATCTATCCAGCACATACATGTGGATATGTACAAACTGCTGTGATAAATGAATAAAGATTTTAAGTATGAGATGATATAAAAACAGCCAACTGGCCCAGATGGGAGGGTCAGCAGCCCAGAGGAGGAAATGCTGAGGACCCCACAGGAGCAGGAGGATGGAGGTGTGAGGGAGGAGCACCGCGTGTGAATCTACAGGGGATTCATACGTTGAAAGCACAAGTGTGGTCTGAGGGAGGATGTGGACAAAGATGAGGCTGAAGCAGGAGGCTGAGACACATCATGGGGACTTGGAGGGCCCACCAGAGAAGGTGGACTTCATCCTGCAGCAGCCAGCTTCCTTTCTCCTCTCTTTCCTGGTGTTTATTAGGAAATATTTCAAACTTTCAAAAAGTAAGGTGAGTAATATGACAAACAAGTGTTGATATGTTTGTCCTATTTGCTTCATGTTCTGTTTTACAAATAAAACACTTTAGATTGTTGTAATATCCTTCACACCCCTATCATATCCCCTACATTTCCTCTCTCCTCTTCCTTGGGGAGTCACCGTGAAGTTAGTGTTTTTACACTTGTACCTCTTTTATATGAATTTGTAAGTAGCATATAATACTTTTTCTAAGTATTTTAAATTTACAAAAATGACATACTGTGCTTTTCAATAGCAAGCTTCTTTCATTTGGCTTTATTTTCTGAGACTCATTCATTGTGGATCTAGATCATACATTTAAGTCTGCATAGTATTTAATTGTATTAATACATCATAACTTAATTATTTTCTTACTGATAAGCATTTACATTTTTTTTTGTCTTTTACTTTATTGCAAACCAGTCTGCAATGAGCCTCTTTGACACTTCTCCTTTGATGTGCAAGAGCATCTGGAGAATATTTACTTATTAGTAGAGCTGAAGAGACCTAAAGAATATGCATCTTCTCTTTTACAGACATTGCCGAATGGCTGTCTAATGCAGTTATACCAATTTTCACTTTCACTAGTAGAACCCGCAGGCCTGCATCCTTACTAACACTTTAAACTATCAGACTTGCTTTTTTGGTTTTTGGGTGTTTATTTCCAGTCTGATGAAAATGAAATACCATTCCTTTGTTGTTTTCCCTGAGTTTGCCTGATTTCTAAGGAGGTGAAGGATTTATTAAATGTTGATGGACCAGGTGGTTTTCTCTCATGCACATATTTTCTCCCAGGTATTGTACTTTGTTGTACTGTTGGGTTTTACCTTGATTTGCAGGAGTTCTTTATGTATTCTGGCTACCAGAATTTGCTTGGCAAATAGCTCCTTCTACCCAGCAGCTTTTTAAAAAGTGTGCTTGTTTTGGCTTTTTTGGAACATAACTATTTTATTATTCCAATATATAAAATGTATCTATATTTTCCTCTATGTTTTCTGCTCTTTTGTCTTTTCTAAGAAACTATTTCCTACCCTGATGTAGTAAAGATGTATTTTCTTTTAAACTTTCGTATTTTTATTTTTTGCATTTAAATTATTAGCCCACAAAGGACATACAGTTCATGTAAAGTGAGCTAATTTTATTTTTTTATCGTAAGCGAGCCAATTGTCCCAACACATAAACTGAAGAGTCCAGACTTTCCTCCATCATTTTGCAATGCTGAGTTGTCGCATTGTCTATGTTCCTGGGAGTGCTCATCAAGCTGGGGCTTCTGCTAAGCAATAAGGTCCTACAAGGTGTCTCCCAAAATCCATACAGTTGGAGTGAGGCCACTGGAGAGACAGGGAGGTTAAGGTTGGGATGGGGGAATCCACCCTTTCTTTAGTTAAAATAGCTGCAGGCACTTCTATCTGTCATATATCACAGCACTAAGGTGACGACCATATGGAAGTCTCCAGCCTCTGTTCCCCTCCCTTCTAGGGGGGATTCAGTTTATTCCTTTCTCCCACCTTCCCAGGAGAGAGAGATTTTCCTCCTAAACTGTTACTTTACCTACTGTGAAGTAGAACTGGGGAGAAAAGAAAAGATGAAAGGGACACAAGATGTGCTAGGCTAGAGCTGACTGAAGAATGTTTCTGAGTTTGGAAGAGTGTGTATGGTGTTAGAAAATCAGGAGGTAGAAAAGGGGAACATGAGGGGTGTTGCAGAAACAGGTGAGTGACTAATGACCCACTTGCCACTTAACACCCTCCAGGAGGCGCAAGTGAGCTACACAGTCCTTTAAAATTATTTTATTATTTCTTTTTGGTGGCAGATTGCACTTCAGATACAACAATGCTTTGAGTCTGAACTACATGAGTATTGATTCCATGGAAGATTTCATTTAGAAGAAAAGTCATGAGTAAGATGACAGATTGGAATTGCAGCACAGCAGTAAAACTGGCCACCAGAAAGCACAGACGACCAGGGTTACAATATAACACAAAAAATTGAAAAAACTGGTGATTAATGAGAACAATATACCATTCTAGAATATCTGGAAGGCACAGAAGGACTCAAACGTTAATCTTCTTCCCACAACCCAGAAGCCCACTAATTTTGAAAATTTGCACTAGTAACCCCAAAACTGAAAAGAAGCAAAGTGAGTGGTTGGCCTTCCCATTTTCCTCTTGTTCTTAAAGCAGAAAGATAGTAAGAGCTGGGGAGAAATGAGTAAGAAAGAGAACAATATAGAACAGTGCTGGTTCCATCTTGACATTGAGGTGTCACTGCCCTCACTGAGTCCTCCCTCATGGGAATGGGCTTTACACCTCAGCTTGGGGAGCTGAGGGATTCTGGTGTAAAACATTGAAAGAAACTCACAGGGAGAGTTACACCTAGGCCATCCAACTAAGGCTGTCTACAATGGGAACCTAGATTCCTCCAGGTGTTCACCATACCCCCAGGATACCAAGACCTGCCAGAATTCTGAGCACTCAACACCTGCCTTCCAGTGGTTATGAGAAAGAGGAAACAGGCTGGCCTCAGACACTGCGTGGTGAGAGGGAATGAATCACTCACACTACACCATAGAAATGTAATAGCCTGAGCAGGAGGAAAAGAGTCAATATGACAAGTATGCAGCCAAAATATAGATAGATAGATGATAAATAGATAGATAGATAGATAGATAGATAGATAGATAGACAGACACAGGTATTGTATCATGCCAAAGGTACATTAAAATATTCAAAAAAAAAAAAACCTAAGCAGAGAAATACAGGAACATTTACCATTATTCCTTTACTCTGCAGAATAGGTTAATAAGAACATGAATTCAAAATTTCAAAGAGGTGATAAAACCATAGAATGAGACCAAAAGTAGTACTACAGACCTAAGTTAAACTGGGAACCAAACAACATGGTGATCATATTATCTCAGACCCAGTAAAATGTTATAACAGCAAAGAACTGAATGGTCACTACTGGCAACTGAATTACAAGCAGAAAGCCTTTATTTTTAAGTGAATAAACTAATTAGAGAGAAGAGGATAGCTATGGAAGAGAGACAAAGATATAATCTAAGGATGACTAGGTCCCTGAAAAGTCACCTCCAACAAATGGAACAAAACACACATTCTTATACACAAGGAAAAACTTCCCCAGAGAGAAAACTGTCCTAATTCTGAAGATCAAAAATAATTATTACCGGGCTTCCCTGGTGGCGCAGTGGTTGAGAGTCTGCCTGCCGATGCAGGGGACACAGGTTTGTGCCCCGGTCCGGGAAGATCCCACATGCCGCGGAGCGGCTGGGCCCGTGAGCCATGGCCGCTGAGCCTGCACGGCCGGAGCCTGTGCTCTGCAATGGGAGAGGCCACAACAGTGAGAGGCCCGCGTACCACACACACAGAAAAATAATAATAATTATTATTATTACCATAATCCAGGAAGATCAGGTAAACTAATTAACATCAAGGGAATCACTTATAAAGGGGCATTTAGGAAAGGAATGGACACAGTATTGGATTTCTCTTCGCCACTATTCAATTTTATAAGGATGTGAAACTAGTTCTAAGTATTCCAAGGGACATAAAACATGACCTAGAATAGTACACTAAACAAAGATTCCATACAAGTATTATAGCTCTGGGCAGATCATCTCAAACGTGATAGATCTCAAGAAGCACAACACCCTTAAGCTCAATTTGAAAAAAAAAATGAAAACAAACAAACAAAAGACCTACCAACAGTGAAAGGCAGTCAACTGAAAAATTAGGCATGGGATGGGGAAGTAAAACTGGTCTTGAACCTCAGAACAGTTTGCACTTCATATCAACGCTAAATTAGCATGGAAATTGTGTTATAGAATAGAACGTAAGCATTACAAACATTGGCAATATAAAAATAATAACTGAACAATCTCATGAGCTGCAGAGAGAGAAGCTGAGAGAATGAGAAAGAAATCCTGATCTTATATGTCATGGTAAATTAAAACTGCATAAAAATCAGAACATGTAGTTCAAATTATTATTCAGAACCTCTTAACATTTTCCATAACCTATTTTCTTATTCTTAAAAAGAGGTCTGTTATATAATAACAGCATTTCTTATAGTGATGAAACCTGTATTTGAAGCCCTATGGTAAGATTACCAGTTGGAGTTCAGAGAATGGGGTGGAGGCACCAACCTGCACTGGGACCAGTTAGAAAGAGGGGTGAGATGTGAGGAAGGAAAAATAGGGAGAAATGAGAAGGCAGAGACAGTGGGGAGGGAGCAGAGATAGATTGAGAGTGATTCAGAAGTAGAACCAGGAAAACTTAGAGACAGGTTACAGAGTATGTACAGAGGGATCACAAAGGGCATCCACGTGAGGCCAAGCCAGGAGCAGTAGCCAAAGTCCAAAGGCAAGCCCAAGAAAGGCAAGGTCAAGGGCAGAGCAAGAGAGTAGGAGTCCTATGCAGAAGCTACCAGTGGTGATGGGTTCCTCCCCCTGTTTCCTTTGATTCTATGGCCATTTAGCAGCAGTGCTCAGATCTGACTCTGTCCATCTGAATCAAAAGCCATGCGTTGGATGGAAAGTTCTGGTCCTCAATAACGTGAGCATGTGGAGACCGAAGCAACCTCTGAGACCCTGTTTCTGGAATTTCAACCAAATCCTCTTTCAGCTCTCACACAAGCACAGGCAGTCCATATAGGGTCAATGCAAATAGCACATGGAACCACTTTTTGTCATTTAGCAGGTGCCCTTGTCTTTTCTACTCCTCACACCTGGAGAGGTATCCCAGACCTGAGCACAGGGATTCCTAAATGGGCACATCCCCTGTAGTGCTGACTTGGAGCCAATGCTCCTGAGAGCCTCTCCCCAGACGCAGGATGCAGGCTCCTCATCTGGCTTTTTCAAAGATGCCTGTTTTGGAGATTTGGCTGCACGTCTCTGTAAGCCTTGTGCTTTTTCAGGGTTGGCACAGTCTGAGTGCTTTATGTGAACTAACCTCTTTACACCCCTGGGCACTCCTTTGCAGCAGATTGTGCTTTGCAGAGATGACCACACCAATGCCACCCTGCCTATGGGTGAGTGTGGCTTCAGACTTTGATGCTCCTCCCATAGAAGTGGCATCTCCTTGAGAGTGGAACTGTTGTGACTGCTCCATCTGCGGAGTCTGGTGGAGTGATTTCTGAGGTCGGTTCTCTGAAGATGATGCAGCTTCCACTTTGCCTCCTAGAATACTCCTCAGAGCCTTCAGCTTCCTTATAGCAGCCCAACTGCCCTGAGGAGAGAGATGACAGTGGTCCCCCACTGCCTCATGTACTCACCCCCAGTTCCAGCTCCAGTCACTGCCCAACTACCACAACTCCAGCAGAGACCCTGAGCTAACTCTGTCCAGAAGAGCCCTTCTGAATTGATGACCCACAAAACCTGTGAGAGAGAACACAATGGCTGCTGTTCTAAATCACTACATTTGGTGATTTATTATGCAGCAATAAATGACAGTCAGACACAGGTACTTTTATTATCCCCCATTTAATCAATGAGGGCACTGAGGTACAGAAAAATTAACTCCCGCACTGTGATGCAGCTACTCGGTGGCAGAGCCAGGATTTTAATCTCCAAACTGTCTGGTTCTGGAATGCCTACTCCTAACCAGTTTTCTATATCGCTTGCTTCAAGACAAGATGGGAGGGAAGAAGTACTGGGAGCCATATGAGCTTGTCTTGGGTCCCGACCCCCACTCAGCTGCCTCACCTTCATTACTAAACTCTGTGCTTCAGAGACCTCTATACTGCGATGCCCATAAAACCATCACTGTCATATCAGCTCAAGTGTTTTTCTTGCTTGTGGGATGTTTTCCTTTTCCAAAGCTATAGTGACTGTTTCCTTAAGGACATAAGAGAGTATAAAAATCTGTTCAGTAAAATGTTTAACCACATTGTGCTTCTTAAACAGATTCAACAATAATCAGCACCATATTAGAAAAGGGGAGGTCTTTTCTTGTCATCAAGGTCATTCTTTCCCCAGAGGATAATGGGGAGATAGCAGAGAACTGAGGAGAAACCAGAAATTTAAGTCTAAATTTATATGCAAAAGGACGAATTATGTTCTGGTTGGTTCTATCTAAAGGGAAGGCTTATGTCATATCATGGGGCCAGTAACATTGCTCAGGCCCAGCCCCAGGTGATACTTCTGGACAGTAGGATCCATGGTGGTGGCAGCACCTGTTCTATTGCCTATCCCTGATTTTACTGAAAACCTCTATGAAGTCTCCATGCTCCACTATGGAGTTGTCTTAGAATTGAAAAAATGTGGGTGGTTTCAAAAATTAGAAATTCAAAAATGTTCTTCTTTTTGAATATGTATAACAGAAAAATAATATTTATGATTAGCTCTGTGTCTTGCGGAAATGGATCTCAATGAAGTTTCTTTGTTTGCAGAGGGTCAGTGATGAAGAGACAGGGTGACAAGATCAGAGGGAGGAGGCTGAAGCCAGCACAGTGGAACAGAGCATATGGAAAACTCCTAGAGAGAAAGCAGGCCTGGGACTGGTGGGTTATAAGAACGTAATTTTGTTTTTCTGTGTGTGCTGCAAGATTACCCGTCCTCTGGCTTTCCTAGAAATCTTCCTCACAGCATACTACTGCTGCTGGTGTCAGAGTCAGGGTTTCTCTTATTGTGCTGTTGTGGTCATTGATGGATGCGGTAAAGAGCTGACTCTGAGCTCATGGGAAAATAGAAGCTGCCACATAACATGGGCCACCTTCAGATAACACTGATAAACAAATGAATCATTCACAATGATGGTGAAGAAATCCCACCTCAACAACTTGTTTACTTAGTTGATCATTTTTATCTTTATTGGGAAATGTCACACAATGAATCACTGTTTAACATTTAATTGTAGGATCATTTTTCATACTGAAATAACTTGGCAACTAAAATAAAACTCTATTAAGATTTGTGATAAAACTGTAGAGAGCAGCAATTGTCTTTGGGAAAGGAATGTCCTTACTTAAAAATTGTTGTTTTCCAGGGTACTTAGTGTCCCCAGAAGAAGTATGCAATGTAATTTAATTTTTATGTGTGAAAAATATTTCCATTGCAGAAATGGTCTGACAAATTATTGAAACCTAGAGAAAACATTTTTGGTCAGTACAATGCATGTCAATAGTATACAGGCGTTCCTCATTTTATTGTGCTTCACTTTATTGTGTGTCACAGATATGGTGGTTTTTTACACATTGAAGATTTGCAGCAGCCCTGAGTCTAGCAATTCTATTGGCGCCATTTTCAACAGCAGTTGTTCACTTTGTGTCTCTGTCATATTCTGGTAATTCTCACAACACTTCAAGCTTTTGCCTTATTATATTTTTTATGGTGATCTGTGATCAGTGATTTTTGATGTTACAATTGTAGTTGTTTTGGGACACCACAAATCCCTCTGATATAAGACTTCGAATGTAACTGATAAATGCGGTGTGTGTTCTGACTGCTCCACTGACCAGCTGCTCCTCCATCTGTCTTCCTCTTCTCAGGCCTCCCTATTCCCTGAGACATAAAAATATTGAAATTAGGCCAATTAATAACCTTACAATGGCTTTTAAGTGTTCAAGTAAAAGGAAGGGTCACATGTCTCTCACTTGAAATCAAAAGCTGGAAATGATTAAGTTTAGTGGGGAAGGCACGTCAAAAGCTGAGATAGGCTGAAAGCGGTTAGCCAAGTTGTGAATGCAAAATAAAAGTTCTTTAGGGAGATTTTAAGTGCAACTCCAGTGAACACAGGAATGGTAAGGAAGCAAAATAGCCTTATTGCTGATATGGAGAAAGTTTATTAAGGGTCTGCATAGAAAATCAAATCAGCCACCACATTCCCTTAAACCAAAGCCTAATCCAAAGCAAGGTCCTAACTTTCTTCAATTCTGTGAAGCCTGAGAGAGGTGAACAAGCTGCAGAAGAAAAGCTTGAAGCTGTCAGGGGCTGGTTCATGAGGCTTAAGGAAAGGGTCGTCTCCATAACATCAAAGTGCAAGGTAAAACCGCAAGTGCTAATGCAGAAGATACAGCAACTTATACAAAAGGTCTGGCTAAGGCAATGGATGAAGGTGGCTACACTAAGAGACAGATATTTACTGTAGATGAAACAGCCTTCTGTTAGAAGGCGATGCCATCTACGACTTTCATAGCTAGAGAGGTGAAATCAATACTTGGCTTCAAAGCTTCAGAGGACAGGCTGACTGTCTTGTTAGGGGCCATGACAGCTGGTAACTTTAAATCAAAGCCAATGTTCATTTTCCATTCTGAAAATCCTAGGGCTCTTAAGAATTATGCTAAATCTACTCCACTTGTGCTCTATAAACAGAACAATAAAGCCTGGATGACATCTGTTTACAACATGGTTTAATGAATATTTTAAGCCCAAAGTTGAGACCTGCTGCTCAGAAAAAAAAGAGATTTCTTTCAAAATACTACTGTTCATTAACAATGCACCTGATCACCCGAGAGTACTGATGGAGATGTACAATGAGATTAATGTCATTTTCATATCTGTTAACACAATATCCATTCCGCAGCCCATGGATCAAGGAGTAAATTTTACTTTCAAGTCTTATTATTTAAGAAATAAATTTTGTAAGGCTATACCTGCCATAAATAATGATTCATCTGATGGATCTGGGCAAAATAAATTGAAAACCTTCTGGAAAGGATTCACCATTCTAGATTCCATGAAGAACATTTGTGATTTATGAGAAAAGGTCAAAATATTAACATACACAGGAGTTTGAAGAAGTTGATTCCAACCCTCATGGATGACTTGGAGGGGTTCACGACTAGTGAAAGAAGGAACTACAGATGTGGTAGAAATAGCAAGAGAACTAGAATTAGAAGTGGAGCCTGAAGATGTGACTGAATTGCTGCAATCTCATGATCAGAATTTAATGACTGAGGAGCTGCTTCTCATGGATGAGCAAAGAAAGTGGTTTCTTGAGATGGAATCTACTCCTGGTGAAGAGACTTGGAAGATTATTGAATGACAACAAAGGATTTATAATATTACATAAACTTAGTTGATAAAGCAGCATCAGGGTTTGAGAGGATTGACTCCAAGGGCCAGGGTCTGAGGTCACATTCTAGGGAAAAAAAAACTAAGATTTAATAAGAAAATTATATTTCTAAACCACACTTTTTCTAAACCACACTTTACCATTACACACAAAAGAACCCAATGTAATACAATAGCAGTAAATTAAAACTGAAAAATTTATGAGTCATAACATTCTCTCTGAGGAGGAGTATACAGGAAACCCCTAAGGTCTAGTGTTGACTAAAACAAGGACATGAGAGGAATTTGAAGCCCCTGGTACCTATAGCTTCAGCAAACATTAAACACAGCTCAACTACTATTCAGAGTAACATAAATCCTCACACTTAAGGCCTATTTACCTCAGTTTCTATTGCCAGATTTGAAATGGCTGGATTTCAGCAAAAAATTACAAGGTATGAAAAGACCCAAGAAAAAAACAGTTTGAAGAGACAAAGCATTATAAGAACAAGACCTAGATATGACACACATGTTGGAATTATCAGAGAACATAAAAGAACTATGATTAATTTGTTAAGGTCTCTAGTGAAAAAAATAGGCAACATGCAAAAGAAATAAAAATGCTAAGAAAGAATCAAAAAGAAACAGTAAAAATCAAAAATACTATAGTAATAATGAAGAATGCCTGCATGGTCTCATCAGTAAACTTGATGCAGCCAAGGAAAAAGTCAACACACATAAAGATAAGACTACTGCAACTTCCCAAACTAAAGTGCAAAAAAAAGAAAAGAAAAACATAATCAAAATAAATAAAACAGAACAAATCATTTAGGAAATGTGGTATAATATCAAAAGATGTAATACATGAATAATTAGTATATCAGAAAGAGAAGAATGAGTGAATGGGGCAGAAGAAATATTTGAAATAATAATTGTCAAGAACTTTCCAAAATGTAAAATAAACACCAAACCACTATAGATCAGGAAGCTCAGTAAACACCAAGCAAGAGAAATACTGCCCTCCTCCCATACACCAACACATATTGTATTAAAGTTGCAGAAAAACAGACAAAGAAAAAAGAACAAAGCCCAAATTGGGGTGGGGGGGCATTATATACAGAGAAACATGGATATGAATTACAGTGGACTTCTTATCAGAAACCATGCAAGCAAGAGAGTGGAAAAAATATCTGAAGTATGGAAAGAAAAAGCCACCAGCCTGGAATTTTATATTGAGAAAGACATTGTTCAAATGTCAAAGAGAAATATTTTTTCAGAAAAAAATAAATTTTAAAAACCTGAGAAAATTCATCATCAGCAGACTTGCCCATCAAGAAGTTCTGAAAAATATTCTTCAGGTGGAAGAAAAATTATGTAAATCAGACACTAAGATATATATATAAATTAAGGAAATAACCATAAAATTAATAAATGAGTGTAACATATTTTATTTTTCTAATTCTTAATTGATTTAAAAAGTAACTGTTTTGTTTATGGCCAAAAGGCACATGAAAAACTTCTCAGCATCACTAATTATTACAGAAATGCAAATCAAAACTACAATGAAGTATCGCCTCATACCAGATAGAATGGGCATCATCAGAAAATCTACAAACAACTAATGCTGGAGAGGGTGTGGAGAAAAGGGAACACTCTTGCACTGTTGGTGGGAACGTAAATTGACACAGCCACTATGGAGAACAGTATGGAGGTTCCTTAAAAAACTAAAAATAGAATTACCATATGACCCAGCAATCCCACTACTGGGCATATACCCAGAGAAAACTATAATTCAGAAAGACACATGGGGCTTCCCTGGTGGCACAGTGGTTGAGAGTCCGCCTGCCAATGCAGGGGACATGGGTTCGTGCCCCGGTCTGGGAAGATCCCACACACTGCGGGGCAGCTAGGCCCGTGAGCCATGGCCGCTGAGCCTGCTCATCCGGAGCCTGTGCTCCACAACGGGAGAGGCCACAACAGTGAGAGGCCCACTTACCACAAAAAAAAAAAAAAAGAAAAAAAAGACACATGCACCCCAATGTTCATTGCAGCACTATTTACAATAGCCAGGTCATGGAAGCAACCTGAATGCCCATCAACAGACAAATGGGTAAAGAAGATGTGGTACAAATATACAATGGAATATTACTCAGCCATAAAAAGGAATGAAATTGGGTCATTTGTAGAGATGAGAATGGACCTAGAGACTGTCATACAGAGTGAAGTCAGAAAGAGAAAAGCAAATATTGTATATTAATGCATATATGTGGAATCTAGAAAAATGGTGCAGATGAACCAGTTTACAAGGCAGAAATACAGACACAAATGTAGAGAACAAATGTATGGACACCAAGGGAGGAAAGTGGGGTGGTGGGCGGTGGTGGTTGTGGGGTGAATTGGGAGATTGGGATTGACATATATACACTACTATGTATAGAATAGGTAAGTAATAAGACCTTGCTGTATTAAAAAAAAAAACTAAAATTCAAAAATATAAATAAAAGGTAACTGTTTAAAACAATAATAGACAATATGTTGTGTGATTACAGTATCTGGACAAATTGGGTGAATGACAGCAATATCCAAAAGGGTGAGAGGGAGAAATAAAGAACACTGTATTATAAGGTACACCCACTGCATATGAAATACTATACTGTCATTTGAAAGTGGAGTTTTATTAGTTAAAAATGTATATTGTGAACACTAGAGCAGCTACAATTTTTTTCAAAATAATGTTTGATATGGTAAGCCATGACATAAAATGAATTTATAAAAAATTCTCAAAATAAGAGAAGACATCAAGAGGAGAAAAAACAAGGGAGAAATGCAATCAATAGAAAAGAGTTACAAATATAGATATTAATACATCATTAAAAATACCAAAGTTGGCAGAGTTGATTAAAAAAACAAGACTCAACTATAAGTTGTCTATAAGAAATCCACTGTAAAAGTAAAGACTCAGATAGGATAAAAGTAAAGGAATGGTGAAAATATACCATACTAACACTAATCAAAAGAAAACTTAAGTAGCTTTACTAATTTCAGACAAAGCAGACTTCAGAGCAAGAAATAGTATCAGAAGGGATAAAGAGTCATATTACCTAATGATAGAGGGCTTAATTCCCTAAAAAACAAAAAACAAAAAAACCCCACAACAATCCTAAATACATATGTACTTGAAAATAAAAAGCATCAAAATACATGAGGTAAAAACTTATAAATCCGAAGGAGAAACAGACAATTCATCTATTATATTTAGAAAGTTCAACATCTGTCTTAAAGTAATTGATAGATGATGCAGGCAGAAAATCAGTAACGATATAGTTGAACTGAATGGCACCATCAATCAACTAGATCTAATTGACATTTATAGAATGCTTCATTCAACAGTGGCAGAACACACATTCTTCTCAAGCTCAAGTGGAACGTTCAACAAGATCTGGGCCATAAAACACTCCTTAACAAATTTAAAAGAATAGATATCATACAAAGTATGTTCTCAGACCAAAGGGGAATTAAACTAAAAATCAATAACAGAAAGATAGTTGGAAAGTCTCCCAAATATTTGAGAAGTAAACACACTTATTAATAACACATGAGTAAAAGAATTCTCAAAAAATATTTTAAACTACATAAAAATGAAAAATAAATTATCAAAATTTGTGGGATGCAGTGAAAAACAGTACTTGTAGGGAAATTTATAGCCATAAATGCATATATTAGAAAATAAGAATAAATTAATAACATAAACTTCCACCTTAAGAAACTAGAGAAAGAACAACTTAAGCCTAATGTAAGCAAAACATAAATAAATAATTAGAAAAAATACAGTAGAATTCAATGACATTGAAATTAGTACAATAGAGAAAATCAATAAAATGACTGTTTGAATAGATCAATAAAGTGATAAATCTCTTGTCAGGCTAAACAGGAGAAAAAAGAAAGAATTTTCAAATTTCAATATTAAAAATGTAAAGGGATCATCGTAACTGGTTGCATGGCAATTAAAAGAATAATAGGGTTTCCCTGGTGGTGCAGTGGTTGAGAGTCCGCCTGCCGATGCAGGGGACACGGGTTCATGCCCCGGTCCGGGAAAATCCCACATGCTGTGGAGCGGCTGGGCCCGTGAGCCATGGCCACTGAGCCTGCACGTCTGGAGCCTGTGCTCCACAACGGGAGAGGCCACAACAGTGTGAGGCCCGCGTAGTGAAAAAAAAAAGAAAAGAAAAAAAGAATAATAAAGGAAAGCTATGATGACTCTATTCACTTAAGTTTTATAATTTAAATGAAATGCAACAATTCTTGAAAGATACAAACGTACAAAATGCATACAAGGAAAGAAAAACAGAATATCCCTTTATCTATTAAAGAATTAGTCACTGTCAAAAAAATTACAAGGCTAAGGTAGTGAATAGTGAACTCTTCCAAATATTTAACTAAGAAATAATAACAAATTTTCATAATCACTTCCAGAAAATAGAAGCAGAGGAAACATTTTCTACTCATTCTATGAGGCTGACATTACTTTAAAACCAAAATCAGATAACACACAAGAAAAGAAAACTACAGAGCGATATCTCACATGTGAAAACTCTCAACCAAATATTAGCAGATTAGGGCTTCCCTGGTGGCACAGTGGTTGAGGGTCCACCTGCCAATGCAGGGGACACGGGTTCGTGCCCCGGTCCGGTAAGATCCCACATGCCACGGAGCAGCTGGGCCCGTGGGCCATGGCCACTGGGCCTGCGCGTCTGGAGCCTGTGCTCTGCAGCAGGAGAGGCCATGGCAGTGAGAGGCCTATGTACTGCAAAAAAAAAAAAAAAAAAAAAATATATATATATATATATATATATATATATATATATATTAGCAAATTAAATTCAACAATGTAAAAAAGAATTATACTCCTAATTGTGTAACTAAGTGATACATATTACAGGATGCAAACCTGATGCAATATTCAAAAATCAATCAATGCAGGTTGATTGACATCAGCAAAATGGCAGAGTAGGAAATATCAGTCTTTGTACCCACCCACCCCAAAATAATACAATTAGACAGCTGACCATGAAGAAAAATAGCCCAGGAGGGCTCAATTGTCCAATTAAAAACATACAACAACACAATGGAGGAAAAACACCAGAGAATAACCACAAAGAAAGGATCGTTGCAGAGTCCAGCATCACTGAGATGTCTAAAGATGATGGCTAGGAACAAAGAAGCATGGGGGCTGTTCACATCAGCCACTCAGTAAGTACTAATGTGGTCCTCCTCCAGTGGGATGCTCTACAGAGGGCCCCAGAAACTTTGTCACTGAAGACCTTAACATCCTTAGTGACAGCCATGAATTCTCCACAGCTTTCACAGAAGACCCAGTAGTGTTTGTCAGTGCAGACCCCAGAAGTTTGCTGCACATAGGACACAAGGAGCTTTTGCCAGTGAGATAACTGACAACCCACAATCCAGATCCTAGCTCTGCAGCTGTGATGTGCACACCCATGTTTCAGACTATGGCTCTGTGATTGCTCCACATGCACACGTATCTCAGGTACCAGAGCCACCACTGCTGTGGGCTAGCCAGCATCCCAACCCCAGAGCTCCTGTTTCTCCATACGTACCTACACTTCAGACCCTGGCCCTTGGCTGCTCAGTGTGCACCTTCACTACACATGCCAAAGACACCACTGCTATGGATTAGCTCATGCTTCAAACCCTGTCACTTTGCAAGTGCCCTCACTCTAGTCCCTGACTCCGTCGTTTTTCAACCACCCATGACTCAGGCACTGGAGCCATGATTGATGCAGGCTAGCCAGTACCCCGTATCTCTGTAAATCAGATACCAGTGCTACCACCAACCTAAGGTCAACCACAAGTCAGATCAAGTATCAAGAAGGATCCCCTCAACCACAACATCCCCCATGGGAGTAAAAAAGATCAAGGGGTTCCCTGGAGCCCCTGCCACTAAAGAAACCAACAGCTTTCACCAGCACGGTAGACTACCTGTAGCCTTGGCCATTGAGGACCCCTGAAATCTTTGTCAAAGCTGAACTCAGCTGTAGAAGCTGCATGGAGAATATGCTGCTGGACGTCCCTTGGATCTGCAACCACCACTCCCCACCCTACCATGATCCTCACACGCACCCACAGACAAAATTCCTTCCCCATCAAAATCAGTCGGCAAAGACTGCAAGAGCTGGTTATTCCATCACATGCACAGGCATCAATGCAAGCCTACAAGAAACATGAAAAATCAAGGAAACGAAGAGACCTTCAAGATGGCAGAAGAGTAAGGCAAGGAGATCACCTTCCTCTCCACAAATACATCAGAAATACATCTACATATGGAACAACTCCTACAGAGCACCTACTGAACACTGGCAGAAGACCTCAGACTTCCCAAAAGGCAAGAAACTCCCCATGCACCTGGGTAGGGCAAAAGAAAAAACAGAAACAAAAGAATAGGGATGGGAGGGAGCAGTGAAGGAGGAAAAGTTTCCATACACTAGGAAGCCCCTTCACTGGTGGAGACAGGGGTAATGGGGTGGAAGCTTCAGAGCCACAGAGGAGAGGACAGCAACAGGGGTGCAGAGGGCAAAGCAGAGAGATTCCCGCACAGAGGATCAGTGCCAACCAGCACTCACCAGCCCGAGAGGCTTGTCTGCTCACCCGCTGTGGTGGGTGTGGGCTAGGAGCTGAGGCTCGGGCTTTGGAGATCAGATCCCAGGGAGAGGACTGGGGCTGGCTGCATGAACACAACCTGAAGCTAGTGCACCACAGCTAGATGGGAGGTAGTCCAGGAAAAATTCTGGAACTGCCTAAGGGGCAAGAGACCATTGTTTTGGGGTGCACGAGGAGAGGGGATTCAGAGCACAACCTAAATGAGCTCCAGAGATGGGTGCGAGTTGCGGCTATCAGAGCAGACACCAGAGAAGGGCATGAAACACTAAGGCTGCTGCTGCAGGCACCAAGAAACCTGTGTACAAGCACAGGTCACTCTCCACACCTCCCCTCCCTGGAGGTTGTGCAGCCTGCCACTGCCAGGGTCCCATGATCCACAGACAACTTTCCTGGGAGAACACACGGTGCACCTCAGGCTGTTGCAACATCACACTCACCTCTGCAGCCACAGGCTTTTCCCACATTCCGTACCTCTCCCTCCCCCCTGCCTGAGTGAGCCAGAACCCCCTAATCACCTGCTCCTTTAACCCGTCCTGTCTGAGTGAAGAAAAGATGCCCTCAGGTGGCCTACATGCAGAGGCGGGCCAACCCAAAGCTGAACCCCAGGAGCTGAACAAAGAAGAGAAAGGGAAATTCCTCCCAGCTCCCTCAGGAGAAGCAGATTAAATCTCCACAATCAATTTGATGTACCCTGCATCTGTGGAATACCTCAATAGACAACAAATGATCCCAAAATTGAGACAGTGGACTTTAGGAGCAATGATATTTATATTTTTTTTCCTTTTTCTCTTTTCATGAGTGTGTATGTGTATGTTTCTCTGTGTGATTTTTTCTCTATAGCTTTGCTTTTGCCATTCGTCCTAGGGATCTATCTATCCGTTTTTGTTGTGATTTTTTTTTCAGTGTTATTTATTTATTTATAGTATCATTTTGTAGAGCTTGTTATCATTGCTGGATTTGATTTTTGCTTGGGTTGCTCTCTTCTTTCTTTCTCTTTTCCTTTTTATTACTTTTAATTTTTTTATTTTTAATAATTATTTTATTAACTATTTTTTTCTCTTTTCTTTTTATCTTAAGTGCTTAGGAAATGTCAGTATCATGAATGTCATATATATATTTTTTGAATATTATTTTACTTAATTTTTTATACAGCATGTTCTTATTAGTTATCCATTTTATACATATTAGAGTATATATGCCAATCCCAATCTCTCAATTCATCACACCACCAACACCCTGCCACTTTCCACCCTTGGTGACTATAGGTTTGTTCTCTACATCTGTGTTTCTACTTCTGCCATTCAAACCAGTTCATCTGTACCACTTTTCTAGGTTCCACATATATGCATTAATATACGATATTTGTTTTTCTATACAATATTTGTTTTTCTCTTTCTGACTTATTTCACTCTGTATGACAGTCTCTAGATCCATCCATGTCTTTAAAAATGACCCAATTTCGCTCCATTTATGGCTGAGTAATATTCCATTTTATATATGTACCACATCTTCTTTATCCATTCATCTGTCAATAGACATTTAGGTTGCTTCCATGACCTGCCTATTGTAAATAGTGCTGCAATGAACATTGGGGTGCATGTGTCTTTCTGAATTCTGGTTTTCCCTGGGTATATGCTCAGTAGTGGAATTTCTGGGTCATATGGTAAGTCTATTTTTAATTTTTTAAAGAACCTCCATACTGTTCTACATAGTGGCTGTATCATTTTACATTCCCACCAACATTGCAAGAGGGTTCCCTTTTCTCCACACCCTCTCCAGCATTTGTTTTTTATAGATTTTCTGATGATGCCCATTCAAACTGGTGTGGGGTGATACCTCATTGTAGTTTTGATTTGCATTTCTCTAATAATTAGTGATGTTTAGCAGCTTTTCATGTGCTTCTTAGCCATCTGTATGTCTTCTTTGGAGAAATGTCTATTTAGGTCTTCTGCCCAGTTTTTGATTGGGTTGTTTGTTTTTTTAATATTGAGCTGCATGAGCTGTTTATATATTTTAGATATTAATCCTTTGTCCGTTGATTCATTTGCAAATATTTTCTCCCATTCTGAGGGTTGTCTTTTCATCTTGTTTATGGTTTCCTTTGCTGTGCAAAAGCTTTGAAGTTTCATTAGGTCCCATTTGCTCATTTTTGTTTCTATTTCCATTACTCTAGGAGGTGGATCAAAAATGATCCTGCTATGATTTATGTCAAAGAGTGTTCTTCCTATGTCTTCCTCTAAGAGTTTTACAGTGTCTGGTCTAATGTTTAGGCCGTTAATCCATTTTGAGTTTATTTTTGTGTATGGTGTTAGGGAGTGTTGTAATTTCATTCTTTATCATGTAGCTTTCCAGTTTTCCCAGCACCACTTATTGAAGAGGCTGTCTTTTCTCCACTGTATATTCTTGTCTCCTTTATCAAAGATAAGCTGGCCATATGTGTGTGGGTTTATCTCTGGGCTTTCTATCCTGTTCCATTGATCTATATTTCTGTTTTTGTGCCAGTACCATACTATCTTGATTACTGTAGCTTTGTAGTATAGCGTGAAGTCAGGGGGCCTGATTCCTCCATCACCGTTTTTCTTTCTCAAGACTGCTTTGGCTATTCAGGGTCTTTTGTGTCTCCAAACAAATTTTCAGATTTTTTCTTCTAGTTCTGTAAAACATGCCATTGGTAATTTGATAAGGATAGCATTGAATCTGTAGATTGCTTTGGGTAGTATAGTCATTTTCACAATATTGATTCTTCCAATCCAAGAACATGGTATATCTCTCCATCTGTCTGTATCAGCTCTAATTTCTTTCATCAGTGTCTTATTGTTTTCTGCATACAGGTCTTTTTTCTCCCTAGGTAGGAGAGAAATTCCCTACTAAACTAAATCTAATTCCCTAGATTTAGTTCCCTAATCCGTTTTGAGTTTATTTTTGTGTATGGTGTTAGGGAGTGTTCTAATTTCATTCTTTATCATGTAGCTGTCCAGTTTTCCCAGCACCACTTATTGAAGAGACTGTCTTTTCTCCATTGTATATCCTCATTCTATGAGGCCACCACACCCTGTCACCAAAACCAGAGAAAGATGTCACAAAGATAGAAAAATACAGTCCAATATCACTGATGAACTTAGATGCAAAAATCCTTAGCAGAATACTAACAAACTGAATCCAACAGCACATAAAAAGGATCATACACCATCATCAATTGGGGTTTATCCCAGGAATGCAAGCGTTCTTCAATATATGCAAATCAACCAATGTGATAAATTGTATTAACAAATTGAAGGAGAAAAACCATATGATCATCTCAATAGATGCAGAAAAACTTTCAACAAAATTCAACACCCATTTATGATAAAAACCTTCCAGAATGTAGGCATAGGGGGAACTTATCTCAACTTAATAAATGCCATATAAGACAAACCCACAGCCAACATCGTTCACAGTGGTGAAAAACTGAAACCATTTCCACTAAGATCAGGAACAAGACAAGGTTGCCCACTCTCACCACTATTATTCATCATAGTTTTGGAAATTTTAGCCACAGTAATCACAGAATGAAAAGAAATAAAAGAATCCAAACCAGGAAGGAAGAAGTAAAGCTGTCACTGTTTGCAGATAACATGATAATATACATTAACAATCCTAAACACGCTACCAGAAAACTATTAAACCTAATCAATGAATTTGGTAAAGTAGCAGAACACAAAATTAATGCACAGAAATCTCTTCCATTCCTATACACTAATGATGAAAAATTTGAAAGGGAAATTAAGGAAACACTCCCATTTACAATTGCAACAAAAAGAATGTTACCTAGGAATAAACCTACCTAAGGAGACAAACGACCTTTATGCAGAAAACTGTAAGACACTGATGAAAGAAATTAAAGATGATATAAGCAGATGGGGAGATGTACCATGTTCTTGGATTGGAAGAATCAATATTGTGAAAAAGACTATACTACCCAAAGCAATCTACAGATTCAATGCAATCCCTATCAAAGTACCAATGGTATTTTTCACAGAACTAGAGCAAAAAAGTTCACAATTTTTATGGAAACACAAAAGACCCCAAATAGCTATAGCAATCTTGAGAAAGAAAAACGGAGTTGGAGGTTTCAGGCTCCCTGACTTCAGACTATACTACAAAGCTACACTAATCAAGACGGTATGGTACTGCCACATAAACAGAAATACAGATAAATGGAACAGGATAGAATGCCCAGAGATAAACCCACACACATATAGTCACCTTATTTTTGATAAAGGAGGCAAGAATATACAGTGGACAAAAGACAGCCTCTTCAGTTATTGGTGCTGGGCACACTGGACAGCTACATGATAAAGAATGAAATTAGAACACTCCTTAACACCATACACAAAAACAAACTCAAAATGGATTAAAGACCTAAATGGAAAGCCAGACATTATAAAACTCTTAGTAGAAGACATAGGCAGAACACTCTATGACATAAATCACAGCAAGATCCTTTTTGACCCACCTCCTAGAGAAATGGACATAAAAACAAAAATAAGCAAATGGGACCTAATGAAACTTAAAATCATTTGCACAGCAAAGGAAACCATACACAAGATGAAAAGACAACCCTCAGAATGGGAGAAAATATTTGCAAATAAAGTAACTGACAAAGGATTAATCTCCAAAATTTACAAGCAGATCATGCAGCTTAATATCATAGAAGTAAACAACCTAATCCAAAAATGAGCAAAAGAACTAAATTGACATATCTCCAAAGAAGATATACAGATTGCCAACAAACACATGAAAGTGTGCTCAATATCACTAATCATTAGAGAATTGCAAATCAAAACTACAATGAGGTAACACCTCACCCCAGTCAGAATGGCCATCATTAAAATCTATAAACAGTAAATGCTGGAGTGGGTGTGGAGAAAAGGGAACTCTTGCACTGGTGTTGGGAATGTGAATTGGTACAGCCACTGTGGAGTACAATATGGAGTTTCCTTGAGATACTAAAAATAGAACTACCATACCACCCAACAATCCCACTACTGGGCATATACACTGAGAGAACCGTAATTCAAAAAGAGTCATGTACCCCAATGTTCACAGCAGCTCTATTTACAATAGCCAGGACATGGAAACAACCTAAGTGTCCATCAACAAATGAATAGATTAAGAATATGTGACACACATATACAATGGTATATTACTCAGCCATAAAAAGAAACAGAACTGAGTTATTTGTAATGAGGTGGAGGGACCTAGAGTCTGTGCTACAGAATGAAGTAATTCAGAAAAAGAAAAATAAATACCATATGCTAACACACATATATATATGGAATGTAAAAGATTAAAAAATGGTTATGAAGAACCTAGGGCAAGGTAGGAATAAAGATGCAGACACAGAGAATGTACTTGAGGATACAAGGAGGGGAACGGTAAGCTGGGACAAAGTGAGAAAGTGGCATGGACTTATATATAATACCAAATGTAAAATTGATAGCTAGAGGGAAGAAACCACATAGCACAGGGAGATGAGCTCAGAGCTTTGTGATCACGTAGAGGGGTGGTATAGGGAGGGTGAGAGGGAGACACAAGAGGGAGGAATTATGGAGACATATGTATATGTATAGCTGATTCACTTTGTTATAAAGCAGAAATTATCTCACCATTGTAAAGCAATTATACTCCAATAAAGATGTTAAACAAAAAAGTCAAAGAAACCACACACCCCCAAGAAACACAATGTTATTAGCAACCAAGCCTGAAGAAATAGACTACAAATTGCCAGACAAATAATTGAAAATAATTGTTTTAGGGAAACTCAGCAAGCTAAGAGAGAACACAGATAGATAATTCAATAAAATCACGAAACCAGCGAGTAAAATGAGAAGTTCAGTGGAAAATTATAACTAATTAAAAGAAACAATCAATGATCTGGAGCTGAAAAATACTATGAATGCAATGAACAATGTAATGAGAGCAGCCACCGCAGACTTGATCAAGCAGAAGAAAAAATCAATGAACTTAAAGACAAGTCATTTGAAATTATCCAATCATTGTAGAAAATGGAAAATTGAAAGACTGAAGAAAGCCTATATTTAGTATGGAATACCATCAAATAAAACAATATTTGTATTATGGGAGTCTCAGTAGGTGAAGAGAAGGAGAAAGGGGCAGAAATTTTATTTAAAGAAATAAAGGCTGGATATCCCAAATCTGGGAGGAGACATGGACATCCAGGTACATGAAGCTTATAGGTCCTCACACAAATTCAAACCAAAGAAGACTTCACTGAGACACATTATAATCGAACTTTCAGAAATCAAAAACAAAGAGAAAATCTTGAAAGCAGCAAGAGAAAAAATATCTCATACAAGGGAATTCCATAAAGCTATCAGTGGATTTCTCAGCAGAAATCTTACAGGCAAGGAGTGAGTAGGATGATATATTCAATGTGCTGAAAGAAGAAAACTGCCAACCAAGAATATGTTACCCAGAAAAGCTATCCTTCAGTAATGAAGAAGAGATGACTTTCCCAGGCAATCAAAAGCTGAGGGAATTTATCACTACTTGTCCTGCCTTACCAGAAATTCTAAACAGATTTCTTCAAGCTGAAATGAAAGGACTCTAATTACTAAGATTAAAACATATTAAAACATAAAACCTATTAAAAAGGTAAGTATATAGTCAAATCAAAATAATCTATACTATAATGGTGGTTTATAAATCACTTAACTCTAGTATATAGTTAAAAAACAAAATTATTAAAAATAATTATAGCTACTGTCAACTACAACTTTTCACTTGCCATCTACATTTACAAGGATTAAATCATGTGCTGCTGCTGCAGCTGCTGACTTTCAACACCTTCTGAAAGGAGTTCAGGTGGAGAGCAGAAATGAGACACTCTGTGCTCTGGGAAAAACTGGCAGAACAGGTCTTCAGATAGTTAGATATTTTCAGGAGCCAATTTTATGAGCCCAATTCTTGTATCTCCTCATAACTAGAAAAACACTAAAATCCTTTGTGGTGACAACTGCTCCTCGTGACTGGCAGTAACTTTCACCAGACTAGGAGAAACCTTCTGCAAAAAAAATATGTGCTCAACTGCATGTACTCTCCCTTCACCAAAGTCACATATGTACTGACCTTCCCCCTTACCTCTTTGGAGCAGTTTCTCAGAGCTATCTGAAATGTTGTCTACTGGGCTGCAGTCCTCATTTTGCCCCAAATAAAACTTAACTCTCATGCTGTGCATTTTTTTAAGTCGACACTACAATAATTTATTAATGGTTACACAACAGAAAAAGGTGTAAATCGTGACATTAAAAACACAAAATGTAGAGGAAGGGAGTAAAAGTGTATGGTTTCATGTACAATTGAAGTTATGTTGTTATGTTTAAAATAGACTGTTATGACTATAAATATTTTATGTAAGCCTCATGGTAACCACAAAGCAAAAACCTATACTAGATACACAAAATACAAAGGAATTAAAGCATTCCACTATGAAAAATAATCAAACCACAAAGAAAGAGAGCAAAAGCTAACAGGAGTGGCTACAGTAATATCATACAAAATAGGCTTTAAGCCAAAAACAGTAACAAGAGACAAAGGAGGTCATTATATGATGATAAAGTGATCAAAATCATCAAGAAAATATACAACTGTAGGTATATATGCAACCAACATCAGAGTATCTAAATATATTAAGCAAATATAAACAATTTAAATGCAGAAATAGAGAGCAACACAATAGTAGCAGGGAATCAATATCCACTTTCAATAAAATTAATTATCTTGTTTTTTCCAGCTTCTAGAGCTGCTTTCCTTGTATTCCTTGGCTTTTGATACCTTCTTCCATCTTCAAAGCTAGCAGTGTAGCATCTTCAAACTTCTCTCTGCTTTTGTTATGTCATTTTCTACACTGTAGTCAATTTTCTTTCTTTCTCTTATAAGACACTTGTGATTACACTTAGGATTCATCCAAATAATCCAGGATAATCTCTTAACTTCAAAACTCTTAGCTTAATCACATATAAACAGTCCATTTTTCTATATAAGGTAACATTTCAAGTTCTAGGGAATAGGCCCTGGATATCTTTGGGGGCCATAATTCAGTCTATCACACAATAAAATCCAGTAATTTTGCACCTACTTATTTATCCAATTGATTTGAAAACTATGTCCACACAATTGGCAACTTAATATTTATAGAAAACTTATTCATAATCACAAAAAAAGCCCTGGAAGCAACCAATATTCAGTATGGAAATAGACAAATGGTGGTATATCCACAATACACTACTATGAAGTGATAAAAAGAAATGAGCCATCAAGTCATGCAAAGACACGATAAATTTAAATGTATATTGCTAAAGTGAAAGAAGTCAGTCTGAAAAGGTTATATAGTATATGGCAAAATGGAAAACGGAAAACTACAGAGATGCTAAAGTGATCAATGGTTACCACAGATTCAGGAAGAGCAAAGTTCAATAGGAGATACACAAGGAATTTTTATTAGAGTGATGAAAATATTTTGCATGACACTGTAATGATGGACATGTGACCCTGTAAAATTCTACAGCTGGAAACATGAATATTTATGTATGCAAATTTTAAACAATTAGGTCAGCAGAATCCATAATGGCATGCAGAGTATGACAAAATAATCTAACTTCTATTATGGAAAAGAATGTGAGAAAATTTACTGACCTATGTAACTCTGGAAATGTGGAGTCTGTAAACTAAAGGCAAAAGAATCTGCACATTAACACAACAGTAACTGATAAAGTAGTTTCACATCAGGTATAGATTAAATAATTTTGTAACCATGATGCATGTGTACTGGAACTGAAAAATTATAGCGGGTAAGGAAAGCCAAGCTTCTCATGGTTGGAGGGGAAATTTACAGATAAGCAGGCAGAGGAGGCTAGAATGATTCATACAGTAGTGAACTGGAGTTTGAGACATCAGTATGAACTCATGTTTTTTTATATATAGATATATATTGTAAAAACAGTTATATGTATTGACATGTGTATGTACACAGATTAGTATACATGCACACATATTTCCTTTCTCTGTCCACTGAGAGGGCCTAGAAACAATAATACCTCAGAAACAATGAGCACACCTAGTACTCAGATCTTGGTTTCTAATATCATTCTCCAATAAAAGAAACTGTGGATACTTAATGTATAAGTAGTAATTCATTCATTGTGAAAATTTGCCATACAAATGTAAATATTAATCATAGGAGAAACTGGGTCTATATTATATGGGAAATCTATATATTATCTTGCAACTTTTCTGTAAATCAAAATCTATTATAAAATTAAATGTATAATGTTATATTTTATAAATTTATTGTAAAATAGTCTGTTTAACAAGTGAAAAAAAAATGTAACCTTATTTGAAATTTCCTGAGCATCCCAAGTAACTCCTGTTAGGTCTAGAATAATTGCCTTCACTGAAAATGCCATGTTGGAATCCATATATTTACAATTTCCCAGTTGAATCTCACAGCTGCTTTGAGCTAACTGTGCAATGAATATCTACATTCAGCAATCCATTCTCTCTATAGAAGATCAAACCAGCACCAGAATCTAATTAAAAGTCTCCATACAAGTGACTCAGCAGGAATTGAGGCAGGGAGTATTTTATCATTATGTGTCCAGGGTGACCATACATGGAATAATATATCATCCTTGGGAATAAAAGTTCATTTATCCTATTGGTTTTCAAACACAGACTGTGGTACATTGGAGCATGTAGCAAGCTTGTGATTTTATATTTTCCAGTAAATACTCTAAAAACATTAAACATGAATTATCTTTGAATAAAATAAAAATACTTATCTCCTCTTCTAATCATAATTATATGTATGATGGTAAATAAAAGGAAGGTATGTTTTCCCATTTATCCATGTGCAATTTAATAAAGAATTAAACTGAGCTAGCCAAAAAATAAAATCAAGTTTGGAAAGATAGAATTCAGCAATACTACAACAGAGAAAGGAATTTTACTGAATGGGATCATGACTTGGCTCAGGTATTCTTAGAAACTACTGGTTCTATTCCACTAGTTTTAGAATACGATAATACTATATTTGTGTAAACTGGTTCCCAAAATTGTAAAATGACAATAATTGATTTGGCTTCTGGGTATTAGGATACTAAATACACTGGAAATTTCTTACTACAAGCACCTACTAATGTTAGAAATATTTAATAAACATTACATTAAATGCAAAATTTAGTTGGTACAAAACAATGTAAGTGATGGAGAAATCCTCAAATTCCAAGAGACTAGAAATTAAACAAAGACCAATAAACATAAGAGCTCATGCAGCAACTGCCCTAAGAGAGAGATAGGCTGAGAGGGTCCCCAGGCTTTGCAACTCAAGAACCAGAACTTAATACTTTTTGGTGATAATAAACTGTTTCTTAGGGGAGTATTAGATAGGGAATTGGGACTAAGACCATTATCTAAATATATCTGCATCTTTAGTAAATTATTTAATTTGAAATAATTCACCCAGCATAAGATTAAAGAGAAAGAACAACAAAACTTAGTTCATTTTGCCTGGGCTCACGGTACAAGATAAAAGAATTCTCCTCTAAGAATACATAATATGAGCTCTTTCACACTTGTAATTGAGATTTGAATTTACCAACATGAGCTGTGATGATTAATTTTATGTGTTGACTGGGCCAGATATTTGGTTAAACATTAATCTGAGTGCTTCTGTGAGTTTGTTTTTGGATGAGATTAACATTTAACTCAGTAGAGTGAGTAAAGCAATTCATAATGTAGGTGGGCCTCATCCGATCACTTGAATGCCTGAATAGAACAAAGGACAGACTTTTTCTCAAGTGAGAGAATTCTCCTGCCTTATGGCTTTCAAACTGGACATCAGCTCTTCCTGGTTCTACAGCAGCCTCCTGGACTTGGGCTCAAACCAAGATAGCAACTCTTTCAGAAGTTGCTTCAGACTCAAATGAGGACATTGTCTCTGAAGATTTTGGACTTGCCAGTTTCCATAATTTTATTAGCCAATTCCTTATAATACATTTCTTTATATATGATAGATAGATGATAGATAAATGATAGATAGATGATAGATAGATAGAGAGATAGGTAAACAGATGGATATCCTATTGGTTCTGTTTTTCTGGAGAACCTGGAATAATACATGATCCCAAGACATTAACATAAATATCAGTGTCAGGTCAATGATGCTCCTAGAGTGACATACAGAACAAATTCATGCTCAACATCACTCATTATTAGAGAAATGCAGATCAAAACTACAATGAGATGTCACCTTACACTGGTCAGAATAGCCATCATCAAAAAATCTACAAACAATAAATGCTGGAGAGGCTTTGGAGAAAAGGGAACCCTCTTACACTGTTGGTGGGAATGTAAACTGGTTCAGCCAGTACCAGTTTGGAGGACAGTATGGAGGTTCCTTAAAAAACTAAAAATAGAAATACCATATGACCCAGCAATCCCACTACTGGGCACATACCCTGAGAAAACCATAATTCAAAGAGATACATGCACCCCAATTTTAATTGCAACACTATTTACAATAGCCAAGATATGCAAGCAATCTAAATGTCCATTGAAAGAGGAATGGATAAAGAAGAGGTGGTACATATATACAATGGAATATTACTCAGCCATAAAAAGGAATGAAATAGTGCCATTTGCAGTGACATGGATGGACCTAGAGATTGTCATACAGAGTGAAGTAAGTCAGAAAGAGAAAAACAAATATCATATAATATTGCTTACATGTGGAATCCAGAAAAATGGTACAGATTAACTTATTTGCAAAGCAGAAATAGAGTCACAGAGGTAGAGAACAAACTAATGATACCAAGGTAGGAAGCAGGTGTGGGATGAATTGGGAGATTGGGATTGACATATATACATTACGATGTATAAAATAGACAACTAATGAGAACCTACTGTATAGCACAGGGAACATTACTTAATGCTCTGTGGTGACCTAAATGGGGAGGAAATCTAAAAAAACTGGATATATGTATATGTATGACTGATTTGCTTTGCTGTACAGCAAGACACTAACACAACATTGTTAAGCAACTATATTCCAATAAAAATTAATTAATTAAACAAAATAGCTTGTTAGGAAAGTCCTCAATGTGGGCTACAAAGGATTCCTACAGCTTAAGCACAATTTCAAAATGAACTCACAATCCAAAGTAATAAAACAAATTAGAAAATTATCATGTGTGATCAAAATAAAGAGCAGATTGAGTCCCCTAAATTTCACATAATGAGTATAAAATTAGTATATTTAAAATTATTAAACACACAAAAGAAATGAAAATCATAATTAAAAACAAGTCACTAAAAAAATACTTTCAGAATTTTATTTTTAAATGCAGAAATTAAAACAATTGCAGAAACATACAGAGAATTAAGAGAGAAGATAGACTTATAAGATCCAATGTATGTCTTCTATGAATTCTGGAAATATAGAATGGAAGAGTAGAAATATTTGAGAAAACAGCTTAGGTTTCTCAAATTTGATTAAAAGCATAATTTCTCATATTCAATAAATGCAATGAATTACAAGTCAACTAAATAAAAATATGATATATTTTTATATGATATTATAGTATATATTATAGATATTTATATGATATTATAGTAAAATTGAAAAATGTCAAAGGCATTGAGATACTGAAAGCTGTCAGATTTCTTAAAAATTGTATTACCTGCAATTAAATCATAATTAGACTTACAGCAGATTTACAATAACAACAAAACCCAAAAGAGCATAAATACTTTCTTCAATGTACAGAGAATATACATTACACTCAATCTAAATTCATATACCTACCTAAACTATTATTCAAGAGTATGGACAAAATCAAGATATCTTTGAACAATTTTTGAGAGGTATTACTCACAAACTCTTATCAAAAGAATTCCAGAATACAGGGATACCTTGCAGTGGGCTCAGTTCCAGACCACCACAATAAAGCAAAAATCTTAAAAAAGAAAGTCACACAAATATTTTGTTTTCCCAGTGAATATAAAAGTTATGTTTACACCATACTGTAGTCTATTAAGTGTGCAATAGCATTATGTCTTTTTAAAAAATGTATACTTTAATTTATAAATACTTTATTGCTAAAAAATATTAACCATCATCTGAATTTTCAGCAAGTCATAATAGTAACATCAAAGATCACTGATCACAGATCATCACAAATATAATAAAAATGAAAATTTGAAATATTGCAAGAATTATCAAAATGTGACATAGAGACACAAAGTGAACAAATGCTGTTGGAAAAATGATGTTGATGGACTTGCTCCATGCTGGGTTGCCATAAGCCTCCAATCTGTAAAAATCACAATATCTGTAAGGAGCTATAAAATGAAGTATACCTGTAATTCAATTCAAGAATAAAGAAATTTATCTCAAAGGAAAGAAAATAATGGGAGAAAGAATGATGAGAGAAGAAATTGGCAGAGTTGGATAAATGCAAACCATTTATTTATGAATAACAACAACAACAATAATTCCTAATTGAAGAGATATAAAATGAGATGGAAATAATATACTAAAATGTATGAGAGGAGAGGATAATAATCAAGAACTCCAAGTTCTTGTCTTGTTCAAAAATTGGTAGAGATTATTAACTAATGATAGAACTGCTGGGTCAAATGTGAATGTTAAAAACACAACAGTAGCTATGGAAGGCAAGGAAGTAGAAGGGTAGTAAGGCAGGCAGGCAGAAAGGAAGATAGGAAAGGCAGGAATAAGTTCCAGATAGGTAAAATATTTTAAAATCAAGGAGAAAAGAAGAAATTTTAAAAAGAAGAGGAATAGATTAAAGAAGGCAAGGGGAAAAAAGTTAATAGAAGGCCAAATAAGAGAGGAAATCAAACCTAGTCAGATAAGGTTGTGAGTTTACATCTTAATCTCCCCCTCTGCTCTTCTGTTTCCTCCAATCACATGAAAAAGACAGAAAACTTTTCAAAATGTTTAAACAGGAAAATAACAACAACAATAATAATAATGAAGCCATTTTCCTGAACTGGGGCTGCAACTTAAAAATAATATTTAACAAAGAGAAAATTACAAGGCAAGCTAAAAGGTAAATGTGTCAGGAGTCCCTAAGACTACTTTCAGACTTGTTGATTTTCTAGGACTACAGGGCTCAGAAAAGATGTTATAGCCAAAAAAATGGTTGATCACAAATTATATGGACCTGCTTAGTTCTCTCAGCAATAATATGTGGTAACACATGTGAAATTTTGTCAACCAGGGAAGAGCACTCAAGCCTTGATGTTCAAGGTTTTTATTGGGGGTGTCATTCATTAGAGCATACATCTCCTGCATGACTGACCTCACCTACTGAGACTGTAGTCCATCAGAGCAAAAACATATTTTCACAACAAATCACACTGTTATCACAGACTATTGATCAAACTAATACCACATGACTGAAAGCCTCCAGCATACAATACTCTTTTCAGGAAGAATATTTCAGGGGCTTAGAGCATATCTCTCAGGATCTGATCAAGTGACAGTCTTGAAGACTGGCTTTTCCTGGGAGCATGTGCCGTTTGAACAACCCAGGTCTGCTGCATTATTCCTTTCCTGAACAGCAAGAAAAGAAAAAAAAAAAGTTTCAAGAGACAAAGCAAACATCCAAACCTTACTCAGATATTTTTAAAGCTGCTGCAATTATTGGACAATAAACTTAAAATAACTGTGATTAATATATTTAAGGTATCTAAAGGAAAAAGAAACAACAAGCCAAAAAAGATGGTGATTTAAGAAGAGACAGAGAAAATAAAAAAGGTTTCAATTGAAATGCTGGTAGTCAAAAACACTATATGTGAATAAAGAATGCCATTGGTAAGATCATCAGGATTAGACAAGGCAGAGGAAAGAATCAATGATCTTGAAGATAGATTAATGAAAATATCCAAAATTGAAATAAAAATAGAAAGAAGAATGAGAATAAAAGTAGGAGAAGCAGAAGAAAAGAGAGAAAAAGGAGGAGAAGAACAAAAAAGGAGTAAGAGAAGAAAACATGTCAGGACTTTAGGACAACTTTGAGAAGTGTTACATACACATAATTGGAATACCAGAAGGAGAATAAAGAGAAAATAGAGCAGAAAAAAATTGAAGTAATAACTAAGAATTTTCTGAAATTAATGGCAGACACCAAACCACAGAGCCAGAAAGCTCCAATATCGCCAAACAGAATAAACACCAGAAGAAACATATCAAAGTGTATTCAAACTGCAGAAAAGCAAGACCAAGAGAAAATATTAAAAGAAGCCCAAGGAGGGGGACAGTCTTACTGGTGGAGGGACAAGGGTAAGAATTACTGCACGCTTTACCTCAAAAATCATGTGCACAAGTAGATAATGGAGAAAAATACTTATAGGCTTGACAGAGATAACCATCAAACCTAGTATCTATATTCTGAAAAATTATCTTTCACATATGAAGAAGGGAGTGACATCAGCAAAAGTGGAAAAATAGGGAATTGTGGGTGACCATCTATCCCCAGAAACAACAAAAATCTGACCAAAAATGTCAAAATTAACCTTTTCAGAACAGTGGAAGTTAGTCAAAGGTATACAACATCCAAGTGAATGCTTAACAAGAGAAGTGCACTGAAATATAGTGGAAGAGCTTTGATAACACTTTAAATCACTTACTCTATCTCCGTGCCCTGATGCAGTGGTTGAACTTAAGATGGCATACTGTGGTCCTGGAGGACCTACTGAACAAAGATTTTAAATAAACTGACTAAAATATACTTAAATATATTTAAAGAGTTAAAGGAAAACATAGACAAAGAACTGAAGAAAACCAGACAAACAATGTATAAACTAACAGAGGTAAGGAGATAGAAATAAAGGCATAGAAACTATAAAAAGGAACAAAGTGATAAAAATATTGGAGTGAAAAGTACAATAACTGAAATGAAACATGCCCTAGAAGGATTTAACCTACATTTGAATAGAAGAAGAAAGAATCAGTGAACACGAAGACAAGTCTAGTGAAATTATCCAGTCTGAGAAGCAGAGAGAAAAAAAGGAATTTTTAAAAAATGAACAGAACCTAAGCCTTGTGGGACACCATTGATGGTACCAACATATACATAATGGGAGTGCCAAAAAGAGAGGATAACAGAAAAGGGACAGAATGAATATTTGAAGAAATAATGGTCAGAACTTACCAAACTTGATGTAAGCATAAAACTACACATCCAAGAAATGTATAAAATTCCAAGTAGGATATACTCAAAACAATTTACACCAAGACCTTATAATCAAACTATCAAAGCCAAAGACAAGGAGAGAATCTTGAAAGCAGCAAAAGTGAAGTGATTCATACAGAAAAGTCATCCTCAGTAAGATTAACAGCTGATTTCTCATCAGAAGCCACAGAGGCAAGAAAGCAGCAGAATATTTAAACTGCTGAAAGAAAACAAACAAAAACCCCCTACGAACCAAGAATTCTATATATGGCAAAATTACCCTACAAAATTAAGAAATAAGTAAGACATTCCCAGAGAAACCAGCACAGAGGGAGTTCATTGCTAGTAGATCTGTCCCACAAGAAATGCTAATGTGAGTCCTTAAGGCCAAAGTGTAAGGACACTAGACTAATTCAAAACACTAATAAGAAATAAAATATACTAGTAAATGTAAGTACATAGTAAATGTAAATCAAGTACTAACATCTTTTTGACTTGCCATTCCTCTTTTTATTTCTGTGTGATTTAAAAAGCAACACAAAAACAATAATTATATATCTATATTAATAGGCACACAATATATAAAGATGTGACAACAACCTAAAGAAGGGAGGCACAGGGCTGTATACAGATGAGTTTTTGGATACTATCAAAGCTAAATTGGTATTTATTTAAACTAGCTATTATAAGTTTAAGATCTTAATTGTAAACCTCAAAGTAACTCCCATGAAAATAATGAAAATATATACAGAAAATAAAATGAAAAGGAAAATATAATGGTTCACTACCAAAAAAACAAAAATCAGTTAAGTACCAAAGAAAGCAGTAGTTGGGGAAATGAGAACAAAAAAGGATAACATATGTGGAAAACAAAAAGCAACATATCAGAAGTGTCTGTCATCAGTAATTACTCTAAATATAAATGAATTAAAATTTCTAATTTAAAGGAAGAGATTGTCAGTATAAATAAAATAACAAGATCCATCTATACACTGTCTACTAGAATCTCACTTTAAATCCAAAAGCAAAAATAGGTTGAAAGTAAATGAAGGAAAAAGATATCCCCTGCCAATAGCAACCAAAAGAGAGTGGGGTGGCTATCCTAATATCAGGAAAAATAGACATAGAGTGAAACATTATTATAAGAGTTAGAAAAGGGTTCAATCAGTAAAGAAAATATAACAATTATAAATATATAGACACCTAAAAACAGAGTCTAAACATATCTGAAACAAACATTGGTAGAAATAAAGGAAGAAATAGTCAGTTCTACAATAATAGTTGGAGACTTGAATACTCTACTTACAATAATGGGTAGAACAACTAGAGAGAAGATTGGTAAGAAAACACAGGACTCAAAAAACATTATGAACGAATTGGTTCTAACAGATATATACAAAACATTCATGCAGAAACAAGAAAATACACATTATTTTCATGTGAACATGAAGCATTCCTCATGTATCAGACTGCAAAACAGGACTCTGTAAATTTAAAAGACTGAAATCCTACAAAATATCTTTTCAATTCCAGTGTGGAATTAAACTAGAAATCAAAAACAAATACAAAATATCTTTTCAATTCCAGGGTGGAATTAAACTAGAAATCAAAAACAGAAGGAAAACTGGAAATTTTACAAATACATAGAAATTAAACAACACACTCTTAAACAACCAAGAGGTCAGAGAAGAAATCACAAGGTAAATTAGAAAATACTTTGAGACAACTGAAAATAAAATACAACATACCAAAATTAATGGGAGGTAGAAAAAGCAGTGCCCAAAGGAAGTGTATTGCTGTAAATGTCTACACTTAAGGAAAAGAAATATCTCGAGTTAGAAACCTAACTTTACACCTTAAAAAGGTAGAAAAAGAACAAAATAATACCAAAATGTAGCAGAAAAAATGGAATAATAAAGAGTAAGGATAAACAAAATAGACTATATAAACAATAGAGAAAATCAATAGAACAAAAATTGGTTCTTTGAAAATATTAACAAAATTGGCAAAGCTTAATCTAGACTGAAAAAAAGAGCAAGAACTTACATTACTAAAATAGAAATAAAATTGGGCTCATTACCAGAGATCTTACAGAAATAAAAAATATTTTAAGAGAATACTGTGAAAAATTGTATGCCAAAAAATTAGATAACATAGATGAAATGGACAAATTCCTAGGAACACAAAACTACCAAAACTGACTAAAGAAAAAAAAAAAAGAGTATGTGAATAGACATATTAGAAGTAAAGAGATTAAACCAGTAATCAAAAATCTTACTACAAATAAAATGCCAGGACGAGATGACTGTACAGGTGAATTCTACCAAACATTTATATAACTTAATACTTCTCAAACTCTTCTAAAAAATAGAAGGGCAAGGTAACATTTCTTAACTCATTCCGTGAGGCCAGAATTACGCTGATTATCCAAACAAAGACATCAAGAGGAAAAAAAAAACTACAGGCCAATTTCCTGTGAATATAGATGTAAAATCTTTAACAAAATACTAGCAAAATGAATACAGCAGCACATTAAAAGCAATTACACACCATGACAAAGTGGGTTCTCCAAAGAATGCAAGGTGGTTCAATATATGGAAATCAATCAGTGTAATACACAACATTAATAGAATGAAGGGAAAAAGGCATATGATAATCTCAACTGACACAGAAAAATCATCTGAGAAACCCTATACTCTTTCAGAATAAAAGCACTCAACAAACTAGTGATAGAAAGGAATTTTCTCAACATGAAAAAGGCATCTATGAAAAAAATCATAACTAACATTAAATTTGAAAGACCAAAACTTTCTCCTAAGATTGGGATCATGATAAGGATGCCTCCTTTTGTTATTTCTATCCAACACTGTACTAGAAATTCTAACCAGAGATATTAGATAAGGAAAAGAAATAGTTGGCATCCAAATTGGAAAGAAGGAAGTAAGACTAATTCTAGGTGCAGATAAAATGATCTTATATATAGAAAATACTAAAGAATACACACACACACCAAAAAAACATTTTAGAACTAATAAATGAATTTAGTAGTTTCAGGATAGAAGGTCAACACACAAAAATCAGTCGTATCCCCATACATTAGTAATAAACAATCTGAAAAAAATAAGAAAATAATTAATTTACAACAGCATTTAAAATATAAAATACTTAGGAATAAATTTAAGGAGGCTAATACTTTAAACTACTAAACATTGTTGAAAGAAAATAAAGAAGACCTAAATAAACAGGAAGATCCCATGTTCATAAATTGAATGAATTAATATTGTTAATATGGTAAATTTCCCAAAGCAACCTACTGGATCAGTGCAATCCTTATCAAAATCCAAGTGACCTTTTATGAAGAAGTGGAAAGGCTGATATTAAAAATTCGTATGGAATTGCAAGGGACCCTAAGTAGACAAAACAATCTTGAAAAAGTAGAACTTTTTAGATTACAAAGTTGAATTACTGACACTTTCCAATTTCAAATCTTATTACAAAGCTACAGTAAGCAATGAAATGTAATATTAGCACAAAGATAGACATATAGGCCAACTGATTAGAATCAAGTGTCCAGAAATAAAACCATACATGCATGGCCAGTATGTGTAATTTATCACAATACACACAAAAGAAGGAAGTATCCAAAAAATATCAGCTAATATTCACTCCAAGTCAGAAGTTACCTCACTCAGTGTGGAAATAATGAGGATACATTTAAGAACCAATAGATAAGAATAAAAAAAAAATGAAGAGTTGAGATAACAGGAGTATAAGTGCAGGAAAATTAAAGAGAAAGCTGCATGAAAGAACAAGTCCTCCTTGTGACACGAGAGAAGAGAGACCTTATGTTGAGCAATGGGACAGTGACCTTAAATATCTCAACAGTAGGGTTATTCTGCTAATAAGTGATCCAGGATGAGTTAACTCATTCAATTATTAATACAAAAAATGCCACATTATTTTTAAATTTAAAAAGAAAGAAAATCAGAGCCTGTTAGAAGCAAAATAAAACTTACTGGAAGATACAGGCACAAACCAAAGGAGACTAGCAACACAACATTTTAACATATTTTTTATGAGCAGATACAGTTAAGAAAGAACATCATGAAATGCTTTAAAAAAATACAAAAACAAAACCTTAGAAAGTTCATGAACAGACAATAGGAAAATGTAGGGAACACACAGAATTCAGAAATAAATGAACAAAAAAGACAAAATCACTTCAGAAATGGAAACTGGATTACAGGGGGAAAAAAGATAATTGACATCATTGAATCTACATAAAGTTATATAAAGGAGTTTCTAAAATTGCCTGGAAAAATAAAAAGAAATGATGAATTATCCCCAAAGTAAAACATAGAAGATAAGCAAATGATATAAAAAATACGTGCAGGTCTTGGCATCAAAAAAAAGGAAGACAACAAACATTTAAAACCATACATCTAAAACTTACAGTGAAGGTGGGGAAAATTTTACGTAAATTTGGAAATAAGTGGAGTCTGCAAAACTAAATGTAAAAGGAACTGCACATAAGTTCTGCATTCTACATGATAAAGCTGTTACCTGTGGAATATGGGTGAATCATTCTAAAAACATATATGTACACTGGAACTAAAAAATTAAATACATGAATGGCAGATGTGGTCATGTTTACACTGCTGAAGTGAGATATTACAGACAAGAAAGGGGAGGATAGGATGATCCATGGGGTAATAGATATCAGTATAAATTCATGTTTAGATCAATATAGACACCAAAGATTACATATATAAATATTTATATATACTATATCAGTTAGTATATAAACATATATTTCTTTTTCATATCAGCTGAAAGGGCCTAGAATCAGTGAAACTCCAGTAGCAATTAGTACACCTAGTGCTCTAGACGCAGGTGCACTTGTTTTTTGATACCTCCAAAAGAACAAATCATGGATCCTTGGAGAATTGGCTGATTATAAGAGTAGGTTCAGGGAATTTACAATGTTAGCCTAGAACATATGTTCCATAAAGTAAAGTCCAACCCCAAAAAAAGGGGGTATGAAAAAATGGTACAAGAGCCAACTGGAAAACCTCCCATGGCCAAGGCTAAAACAATTTGCACAAAAAAGTAATACTGGATTATAACCCATAGAGTAAAATACATATCCATGAGCCTATACTTATGCTATTAAATTATTGAATACATAAATAAAAGATTGGAGAAAAGACAAATATACTGTGCATAAGAATTCTAAGCAACTTACATAAAGACTGCCCTCAAGGAAGTTAAGCATAACTTCCCATTCCTTAACTGAGAGCTTCCACATTCTGACTTCCATCAAAGAGCATAGTACGGAAAGGAGGGAAAATGGTAACTTTACACTATCTCGACTCAGCAATTTAGAAGTGGAGAGGAACTTCCTCAACTTGATTTTTTAAAAAGCAAAAAAATCCAATAGCTAACATCATACTTAATGGTAGGAAAGATAATGTTTTCCCACAAAATCAGGAAAAAGGAAAGGGTATATTTTCTCAACACTCCTATTCAATACCATACTAGAAGTCACAGCTATTTCAATAAGACAAAAAGATGAAATAAAAGCTACATATTGGAAAGAAATAAATTAAACTATCTTTATTCACAGATGACTTGAAAGTCATGTAGATATTTCCAAAGAATCAACAGATATATTTTGGAACAAATAAACAAGTATAACAAGGTTGCAGAATACAAGCTAAATATACAAAAATAAATTTTGTGTATATTAGCAATAAAAAATTGTAATTTGAATTAGAAAATAATTTCCATCTACACTAGCAACAAAAATAAAATTGAAATATGTATGTCTAACAAAATATTTATAAGGTCTACAAGTAGAAAATGAAAAAAAGAGTGATAAAAAATCAAAGAAGATCTAAATAAATGGAAAGATTTCATGCTCATGGATTGGAAATCTCAATATTATTAAGATGCCAATTCTTCTCAAATTGATCTGTATATTCAACACAATTACAATCAAAATCCCAGCAGCTTTATTTTTTTTAATTGAGGTGAAATTCAAATAACATGAAATTAACCATTTTAAAGTATACAGTTCAGTGGCCTTTATTATATTCACAGTGTTGGGCAACCATTACCATCACCTATCTCCAGAACTTTTTTCATCTTTCCATACTGAAACCACAGAATGTTGCATCATCTCAAAATGAAACCCTTTACCCCTGAAGTAGTTACTTCCCATTCTTCTCTCTCCCCATATGCAGGCAACCACTAATATATTTTATGTCTCTATGGGTTTACTTGTCCAGATACTTCATATAAATGGAATCCTATAATATGTGACCATTTTCGTCTGGCTTCTTTCAATCCACGTAATGTGTTTCAGGCTCATCCTGTGTTGCAGGTATCAACAAGTCATTCCTTCTTATAATTGAATAATATCTCATTGTATGAATGCACAATATTTTGTTCATTTTTTCATTCATTGATACATATTTGAGTTGTTTTCACCTTTTGGATATTGTGAACATTGCTGTTAAGCATATTTGTGCATAAGTATTTGTTTGGGTATGTGTTTACAATTCTTTGGGGTATATTGCTAGGAATGGAGTTTCTTGGTCATATAGTAATTCTATAGTAATTTTTTGAGGATCCACCAAACTGTTTTTAGTAGCAGTAACACATTTTACAGTCCCACCAGCAATGTATATGGATTACAGTTACTCCATATCCTTAACAACATGTGTTTTCTATATTTTAAAATTATTATCACGGTTATCCTAGTGGATGTGAAGTGTTATCCCATTGTGGTTTTGCTTTACATTTTCCTAAAGATTAATGATATTGAACACATTCTCAAGTGCTTTTGGCCATTTGTATACCTTCTTTGTAGAAATCTTTATTCAAGTTATTGGCCCAGATTTTTTTTAACATCTTTATTGGAGTCTAATTGCTTTACAATGGTGTGTTAATTTCTGATTCATAACAAAGTGAATCAGCTATACATATACATATATATCCCCAAATCTCCTCTCTCTTGCGTCTCCCTCCCATCCTCCCTATCCCACCCCTTTAGGTGGTCACAAAGCACCAAGCTGATCTCCCTGTGCTATGTGGCTGCTTCCCACTAGCTATCTATTTTACAGTTCATAGTGTATATATGTCCATGCCACTCTCTCACTTCATCTCAGCTTACCCTTCCCCCTCCCCATGTCCTCAAGTTCATTCTCTATGTCTGCATCTTTATTCCTGTCCTGACTCTAGGTTCATCAGAACCTTTTCTTTTTTAGATTCCATATATATGTGTTGACATACGGTAGTTGTTTTTCTCTTTCTGACTTACTTCACTCTGTATGACAGACTCTAGGTCCATCCACCTCACAACAAATAACTCAATTTCGTTTCTTTTTATGGCTGAGTAATATTCCATTGTATATATGTGCCACACCTTCTTTATCTATTCATCTGTCGATGGACACTTAGGTTGCTTCCATGTCCCAGCTATTGTAAATAGAATTTCAATGAACATTATGGTACATGACTCTTTTTGAATTATGGTTTTCTCAGGGTATATGCCCAGTAGTGGGATTGCTGGGTCGTATGGTAGTTCTAGTTTTAGTTTTCTAAGGAACCTCCACATTGTTCTCCATAGTGGCTGTATCAAATTACTTTCCCACCAACAGTGCATGAGGGTTCCCTTTTCTCCACACCCTCTCCAGCATTTATTGTTTGTAGAATTTTTAATGATGGCTATTCTGACTGGTGTGAGGTGATACCTCCTTGTAGTTTTGATTTGCATTTCTCTAATGATTAGTGATGTTGAGCATCCTTTCATGTGTTTGTTGGCAATCTGTATATCTTCTTTGGAGAAATGTCTATTTAGGTCTTCTGCCCATTTTTGGATTGGGTTGTTTGTTTTCTTGTTATTGAGCTGCATGAGCTGCTTGTAAATTTTGGAGATTAATCCTTTGTCAGCTTCTTCATTTGCAAATATTTTCTCCCATTCTGAGGGTTGCCCAGATTTTAATTGGGTTGTTTTAATTTGTTTTTTTTTTAATTGGGTGTGACATAGGATTTCGAACTCATTGTATTGAATGTGGATATCCAATTGTTGTAGCACAAGTTGTTCAAAAGATTATTCTTTCTCCATTAAATAGTCTTGGCACACTTGTTGAGAATCAGTTGACCATAAGTATACTGATTAATTTCTGGAATGTCAGTTCTATTCCATTGGTCTATATATCTAGTCTTATACCAGTACCAAACTGTTTAGATCAGTGTAGCATTGTAGTATATTTTGAAATCAGGAAGTGTGAGTCCTCCAACTTTGTTCTTCTTTTTCAAGATTGTTTTGTCAACTTGGGGTCCCTTGAAATGCTATGTGCCATCAAGCTTTCTGTAGAGGTGAAAAATCAAATTCTAAAGGTATATGAAAAGGCAAAAGACCTAGGGTAACTAACACAATAGTGAATAGGAAGAACGAAGTTGAGGACTCAGCTATCTGAGACTTACTGCATTACTCTTACTATTTGAGCCTTACTACAAACCTAAAGTAATCATGATAGTTTGGTTTCAGGAAAATAAGAGACATGTAGATTAATAAAAAAATAATAGAAATCCCAGAAATAGACCCACCTATAGTCAAATGATCTTTGAAAAGGAGCAGACTATTTCAATGGAAAAGATAATATTTTCAACAAATATTGCTACAATAATTAAACAGTACTATGAAAAAATACCTACACACAGGCCTTATGACTTTCACATAAATTAATTCTAAAAGGATTATAGACTTACACATAAACTGCAAAACCATAAAGCTTCTTGAAGAAAAGATAAGAGAAAATCTAAGTAACCTTGGGTTTGGTGGTGAGTTTTTACATGTAACAGCAAAAGGATGATCCTTGAAAGAAAAGGATGGATAAGTACAACTTTATTAAAATTAAAAGCTTTGTGCTGTGAAAACAATATTAAGAGCATGAAACTGCAGCCATAGAGCTGGAGAAAATATGTGAAATATACATATATAATAAAGGGCTTATATCCAAAAAATACCCCCAAAATCTTAAAAGTCAAAAAATAATGAAAGAAATAACCCAATTAAAAAATGGACAAAAGACCTGAACAGACATCTCATCAAAGTAGATACATAGTAGATGGAAAATAAGCATAAAAAAAGATACTCAGCATTTTTTGGCATTAGATAATTTCACATTGAAATGAGGTAGTATTACACACTTATTAAGATGATTAAAATCCCAAAACGGAAAATGTCAAATACCAACAAGAATATGGAGCAAAACTCATTTATTGGTGGGGAAATTTAAAATGGTACAGCTACTTTGAAAAACATTTTAGCATTTTCTTACAGAGCTATGCATAGTTTTACCATATCATACAAGAAATGTGCCACTAGGTAATAACCCAACTGATCTGAAAACTTATATCCACATAAAAACCTTACATGCATGTCTATAACAACTTTATTCATAATTGCCAAAACCTGAAAGTGACGAAGATAATCTTCAGTAAATGAATGGATAAGCAAACTGTGGTGTATTCATCAAATGGGCAAAAAGAATCAGCACTTAAAAGACATAAGGCATCAAGCCATAGAAATACATAGATGAATCTTATATACATATCATTAACTGAAATGAGCCAGTCTGAAAAGACTACATACCATGTGATTTCATTATATGATATTTCATACATGGCAAAACTACAGAGACAGTAAAAAATCAGTGATTTCCAGGGGTTTGGATTTGGGAGGCAGTGGAATGAGTGAAGCATATGAGATTTTTTAAGGCAGTGTAATTATTTTGTATGGTACTATAATAGTCGATATTATGAGCTGAATTGTGTTCCCACAAAATTCATATATTGAAGTTCTAACTCCCAATACCTCAGACTGTGAATATATTTGAAGATAGAATTGTAAAGAGGCAATTAAATTAAAATGGGGACATTAGGAAAAGGCTTAATTCAATATGACTGGTCTCATATAAGAAGAAAAAATTAGGACACAGAGATACATAGAACTAAGACCATGTGAAGACACAAGGAGAAGATGACCATCTCCAAGCCAAAGAGAAGGCCCTCAGAAGAAACCAACCCTGTTGACACCTTGGTCTTGGACATCCAGCCTCCAAAACTGTGAGGAAATAAATTTCTGTTGTTTAAGCCTCTCGTTCTGTGGTACTTTGTTGCGACATCCATAGCAAAGTAATACAGTGGATTCATGACATTATTCTTCTTTCAAAACCTGTCGAACTTTACCACACAAAGAGTAAGTCTGAATACAAGCAAAATTCAAAAAATTTTTAGGAGGTTGGAGGATTCTGGTATGAAATACAGAATGTGACAAAACAATTTAACTCTATTGCAACCTCACTGATGGAACAACCTCACTGACAGGAGTGGGGGGAAAGTTGCTGACCTAAGTAACTTTGGGAATGTGTGCAAAAGAAAATTCATGTAAGCACAGAACTCTTAATGATAACATTTTCCCCCCACAGGGATGATCAAGGCAACCTTCAAGTTTCCCTCAGTTTGACCCAACTTTAGACAAGTTTCCTTCTGCCTGTACATCCCTGACTTCCCTTTCCTTAGAGCATTTATTTTAGAAAACTTATAATTGTGAATTCTTGCTCTGTCCCTTTTGAAATATATGCAAATCTTCTCCCAGCATCTTGTTAGTTCTAAAACTCAGGAAATATCTTTCTAAGAAACTGGGAACCACTGCTTCAAAATGCAGTCATCAAGGAAGATAAGACTCCTTTCTCCAATTCTCTGTTGGAGAGAAGGAGCCTAACTTTGGTGCCAATTAGCAAACACAGGTGGTCCAATCACAGAGAAAATCATTTGAAAACCCAGAAGTAACTCAATGTTCTCCACACATCCCATTGATCAACCATCCACCCAACCTCATCCAGTAATAATTTCCTATTAGCTCACCAGCCCTTGGACACCCTCCACCTTTTGTTACAGGGGAGTTGAGTTCAGCCCTTTTCCCCTATTGCAGTAATATGAAATAAAGTTTTCTCTGCTTGTCTGTGTCTGGTTCATATTTTACTTTGACAGGGTACAGTTTAATAATTCTGATATGTTATTCATTAATTGAGTAATTAAGTAAATAAATGGTAGATGGTGGGAGCCAAGTTCCTCACTGTTGGAGTGAGAAGATACATATACTATTAGAATGATCCATGAGGTTAATGGATTAGAGTTGTAGAGATTGCTATGAACTCATTTTTAGCTTAATATATTCAGGTACTTACGTATAGAAAAATATACTATATATACATGCTTGTATTTCCTTGCTCTGTTAGCTGAAAGGGACTAAAAGCAATGAAATCCTTGTAACAATGAGCATACCTAGCCCTAGACCTTGGTTTCTAATACTATTCTATAATAAAAAGAAGCAGGACTCAGAGAAATGACTGATTCTAGAACTGGGACAGGAAATCTACAAAATGAACCTGGAGCATGTTGTAGTGCCAGGAAATGAGAAAGTGCTAAAAAACAAACAAATAAAATCCCACCATGATGGAGAATATTTTAGAGGGACACTGGAGCCAAGTAAAAGAGCTTCGAGTGTCAAAACAGGAACAGATTAGACAAAAAATAAATAAAGGGGTACTGGATTATGGCCCAAAGTATAACATACATATCTATGGGTTCTTACTGATATAAATAAGTTATTGAATAAATAAATAAATATGTGAGGAGAAGAGGAAAACCTCCTGACCTACAGAAATCAAAATGATTTATGTAGCTACTTTGCCTTAAAGAGCTGAAGTAAAAGTCTATTCCTGTTAAGTGGCGATTATACATAGTGACTTTCTCCCAAAGAGTTCAATATGAAAGGGAAGAGAAAAATAGTAAGTTTACAGTGGAGAAGGCTGACAAACAGTTGCCAGCCAGATGTTCATGGTTAACATCAACATAAGTCATTTAATATGATGTGATGAAAATATCTTCCCAAAAACATATGGCCCCAATCTAATCATGAGAAAAACATGAGGCAAAATTCTAATTGAGCATATATGGGAATTCTCTATACTATCTTCACAATATTTCTGTAAATGTAAAAATTTCTTAAAATAAAATGTTTATTTTTTAAAATTCCATTCTTATTTTTGCCAAAACTTCCAAGCTAATTTGAAAATTTTGTCTGGAAAAGAAAATGAATTAAAACAGCAAAATAATTTTGAAAAAAGAAAAAAGTGAATGGGCTTTCCCTCTCTGACAATAGGAGTACTATAAAGCTATAGTAATCAAGACTGTGGTACTGGGGAACTGATAGACTCATATATTAATAGAACAGAATAGAGTTCAGAAATAAAGCCACCAAGTAAGGTCAATTAGGTATTAATAAAGATTCAAAGGCAATTGAATGGAGAAAAGAAAGTGTTTTTTTCCAAAAATGGTGTTGGAATAATTATTTATCCTTAAAATAAAATAAACCTTGACCTATATGTCTCACTTTATGCAAAAGTAACTTAAAATGGATCATAGATCTAAAGGTAAAACTATAAAACTCCTAAGAAAAAAAACATTGGAGAAAATTTTGTGTGTCTTTGAATTAGTGAAGATTTTTAGATACATCACCAAAAGCATGATCATAAAAAGAAAATAAAATAATAATTAGACTTCATCAAAATTTAAAAAATTTTTGCTCTGTGGAAGACATTGGCCAAAGTATGGACAAACACACTATAGCCTGGGAGCATATGTTTGCAAATAACAAATCTGACAAAGTAACTTGTATTCAGATTATATAAGTACTCTCAAAACTCGACAATAAAGAAATAGCCCATTAAATAATGGATAAAAGATATGAACAAACACTTTATTGAAGAAGAAACACACATGGTTACTAAGTGCTGGTAAAGATACAAACAATTTGAAATCTCATATACTGCTGGATGGAATGCAAAATGGTAAATCTTCTATGGAAAATAGTTTGGCTTTCTCTTATATTTCAAATATACACTCACAAGTATGACCCAGTAGTCTCACTATTAGGGATTCATTTGAATGTTTATGACATCATTAGTCATAATTGCCAAAACTGAAACAATTCAAATATCCTTCATCAGTTGAATGAATAAACAGATGTAGTATATCCACACAATGCAATACTATGCAACATTCAAAGTAATGAACAACTGATATACCCATCAATGATGTATCTCAAATGCATTATTGTAAGTGAAGGAATTCAGATTCAAAAGCTCACATTGTATGTGATTCCATTTATATGGCATTCTAGAAAAGTCAAAACTTTTGAAAGAAACTAGATCACTGGTTGTCAGAGGTTATAGGTAAAAAAGAGTTTACAGGGGGAAGCAAAAAGGAATATTTGGAGATGAAGGAACTTTTCTTTATTCTGATTGTAGTGATGGTTTCAAGACTCAATACATTTGTCAAAATTCATAAAACTGTACTCCAAGAAACAGTGAAATTTACTATATTTAAATTAAAAGTTTTTAAATAGTAAAAAGAAAATTTTAACAGTAGTTTATTCTGGTAGCAGCATGAAGGATTTTATTTTCTTCATTCTACTTTACTTCAGTCTAAAAACTTTTAACCAATGTGTGTATGACATCTACAGTTTGAAAAAATATGTTTATTAAAGATATGGCTGTAAAAATTAAACAAAAAGTTATCAGAGTTGCGAAGGGAGAGATAAAACCATCCTTACTTTGAGATTATGATAGCCTATATAATATTATGTAACAACCTAAATGGGAAAAGAATTTGAAAAGGAATAGATACATGTATATATGTGTGTGTATATATATATATATATATATATATATATATATATATATATATATATAACTGAATCACTTCTGTACACCTGAAACTATCACAACATTATTAATCAACTATACACCAATATAAAATAAAAAGTTAAAAAAAGAATATGCTATTAAAAATAAATAAATAAAACAATTATGTTGCATTTGAAAATTCTAAAAGGACATATTTTTTAGCTACAGGAAATTGTTCAACTGATAATAGGGTGGTGATAGTGTGCTGTTCTTAACTCATCTAAATGCAAAATATTTTGGATAAACATTTAAAAAGAAGTCAAGTCCTATTCTTGAAGCAATTCATAAATTTCACAACTAAGATAATATATCTTTTCACTTTGATCTTGTGCTTATATTTTTTTAATTCAGAAATAATTGTTCTGAGTTGTAAATTGTAAGGTGCTATTTTTAGAAATGAATTTGTCTCTGTTTCATTTATTTTTTGGTTACATTTTAATCTTCATTCTTGCTTTTGTTTTTTTCCAGAAAGGCTGCCAAATAATATAATACTTCTTAAGATTTCTAATTTATCATGTATTGAAATTGACTTTCAAAGAAACCATTCTACATGTTGTCAAAAATTAAATTAAAAAATGTTTTAAATAAAAAGGAGCTACGGATAAAATCACAACTAAAGAGAGAGATTAACATGCTGACTGGATATAAGAATATACAACACAAATAATACATCTACATATCAATAATTACCAACTACAATATGTAATGAAAAATTTTTTCAAAATAGTTACAAAAACTATTAATGTCCATAGGAATAAATACATGAAAGACAGTTGTAGGAAAACTTAAAAATCATGACTGAAAGCCATTAAAGAAAACCTGTATATATGGAGAGATCAAACATATCCATAGATTTAAAGGTTCAATATCATTAAAATGTCAATTGTTCCCAAATTTATAAATTCAATGTCATTCTAATAAAAATCCCATAAATATTTTCATGAAATTTTACAGGATCCTATAATTTTATAAAGGGGCCAACAAGACAAAGAGAACCAAAGCAGTTGTAAAGAAGAATGTGGTGCCTGGCCCTATTAGAGCATATGATAATGAAATTAAGACAGTGAAGTGCTGATGTAGGATCAGAGGTAGACTCAAGTTGAGAACTGAAAACTCAAGACACAAAATCATGCACACATTCTATGTGACAAATCAATGCAGAATGCATGGGCCATTCAATGCAAGGAACAGTTAATTAGTTATTTAAATATTTCAGAAGAAACCATAGGAAAAGGTTTTTCTGACTTCTAGGTAAGGAAAAAGAAGTTTCCAAAAGATCTTAAAATTTTTCCAAAGAACAATCCATAAAGGAAAAGATTGATCATCTTTGACATGTTAAAATAAAAACTTATACAGAAGACATAATAAATAATATGAAAAGATAAGACATTGAAGGAGAAAATATGTGATACACATACCTGTAAAAGGATTCATGTCAAATATATATGTCTAATAAATCAAAAGGGAAAAAGCAAACAATTCACTCAACAAATGGATGGAGGATATGAATATGCAACTTGAATGGGTAATAAATATGGTAAAGTGCTCAGCCTGCACCACTAATCCACAAAAGGCATGCCTTCTACGTCATCAGCAAATTGCTTTTAGGTAGATAACCGGTTCTTAAATGCTTCTTACTTTGTTCCATGTAGAAGACCCATTTATTTATACCATGGCCCAATATACAGAAAAATAGGTGTGTGTGTGTGTGTGTGTGTGTGTGTGTGTGTGTGTGCGTGTGTGTGGGTATGTATTGGGTGGGCCAAAATGTTCATTTGTTTTTTTCTGTAAGATGGCTCTAGTAGCACTTAGTTGTCTTTAACTTTATTGGAAACAATTTTGTTAGATTGTATGTGACAGCTGTCATATCGGCATGCATTTTAAAAAAGACTTATCAAAACTGGTGAATTTTTGTGTAGCCATTTTCTTATTGAATATGGAAGGAAAAAAGCAACATTTTTGGCATATTATGCTTTATTATTTCAAGAAAGGTAAAAACTCACTGAAACGCAAAATAAAAAAGATTTGTGCAGTGTATGGAGAAGGTGCTGTGACTGATTGAATGTGTCTAAAGTGGTTTGAGAAGTTTCATGCTGGAGATTTCTTGCTGGAAGGTGCTCCACAGTCGGGTAGACCAGTTGAAGTTGAAAGCGATCAGATAGAGACAATAATTGAGAACAATCAATGTTATACCATGCAGGAGATAGCCGACATACTCAAAATATCCAAATCAAGCATTGAAAATCATTTGCACCAGCTTGGTTATGTTAATCGCTTTGATGTTTGGGTTCCACATAAGCTAAGAGAGAAAAAAAAAAAAACTGCTTGTCCATAATTCCACATGCAATTCTCTACTGAAATGTAATAAAAATGTTCCATTTTTAAAACAAATTGTGATGGGCAATGAAGAGTGAGTACTGTAAAACAATGTGGAACAGAAGAGATCGTGGGACAAGTGAAATGAACCACCACCACACCAAAGGCTGGTCTTCATCCAAAGGTGGTGTTGTGTATATGGTGGGATTGGAAGGGAGTCCTCTATTTTGAGCTCTTCTGGAAAACCAAATGATTAATTCCAACAAATACTGCTCCCAATTTGACCAACTGAAAGTAGCACTCAATGAAAAGCATCCAGAATTAGTCAGCAGAAAATGCATAATCTTCAACCAGGATAACGTAAGACTGCATGTTTCTTTGATGATCAGGCAAAAACTGTTACAACTTCGCTGGGAAGTTCTGATTTATCTGCCATATTCACCAGACACTGTACCTTTGGATTTCCATTTATTTTTTTCTTTACAAAATTCTCTTAATGTAAAAGATTTCAATTCCCTGGAAGACTGTAAAAGGCACCTGGAACAATTCTTTGCTCAAAAGGATAAAAAGCTTTGGGAAGATGGAATTATGAAGTTTCCTGAAAAATGGCAAAAATTATGAAGTTTCCTGAAAGTGGAATAAAAGGGTGAATACATTGTTCAATAAAATTTTTGGAGAAAATGAAAAATGTGCCATTTATTTTTACTTAAAAAACTGAAGGCACTTTTTGGCCCACAAAATATATGTATATGAGTGTGTATTCCATTAAATATACTCATCCTTCTCACATGTGATACACTGTAATTTTTTAATTCTATCATGTTACCTTCTTTGTAATGTTGGCCTTGACCCACTGCTTGATTTTATGACTCACTAATAGGTCAAGACTTGCTATTTGAAAGACACTCTACCTCCAAAGCTCTTATTCACACATACTAGTAGACATGTACAAAAATGTTTACCATAATTTTGTTTGTAATAAACATTTGGAAACATCTTAAATGTCTTCAAAAGAATAAACATCAGAGTGTTACCATACATACACATCTGCAGTAAAAATTTTTAACATGTAGTAAAGGTTTTAAAACATGTGTGGGAATGCTGAAAGCCAAAGTTGGAAAGCAGATACTTCTGGTGGGTAGGGTGGGAAAAGGCACAAACAAGAGTTTCAAATGTATATCTACAAAGTTAGGGTTTATGGAGATATGCAAAAAATATGGCAAAATGTTAACATTTGGAAAAGTATATTTTTCTGTATACTTTATATATTTTATAACTTAAAAAGACGCAAGGAGACCTACAAGATGGTGGAGGAGTAAGATGTGGACATCACCTTCCTACCCACAAATAAATCAAAAATACATCTACATGTGGAACAACTCCTACAGAACACCTACTGAACACTGGCAGAAGACCTCAGACTTCCCAAAAGGCAAGAAACTCCCCCACATGTCTGGGTAGGCAAAAGAAAAAAGAAAAAACAGAGACAAAAGAATAGGGACAGAACCTGCACCTCTGAGAGGGAACTGTAAAGGAGGAAAAATTTCCACACACTAGGAAGCCCCTTCACTGGTGGAGATGGGGGTGGGCAGGGATGGGGGAGCTTTGGAGCCACGGAGGAGAGTGAAGCAATAGGGGTGCACAGGGAAAGCAGAGAGATTCCTGCACAGAGGATTGGTGCTGACCAGCACTCACAAGCCTGATAGGTTTGTCTGCTCACATGCCAGGGCAGGTGGGAGCTGGGAGCTGAGGCTTGGGCATCAGAGGTCAGATCCCAGGGAGAGGACTGGGATTGGCTGCGTGAACACAGACTGAAGGGGGCTAGTGTATCACAGCTAGCTGGGAGAAAGTACAGGAAAAAGTCCAGAACTGAACAAGTGGCAAGAGACCATTGTTTTGGGGTATGCAAGGAGAGGAGATTCAGAGTACCATCTAAACTAGCTCCAGAGACAGGTAAGGACAGTGGCTATCAGCGTAGACCCCAAAGACTGGCATGAAATGCTAAGGCAGCTGCTGCAGGCACCAATATTCCAGTGTTCAAGCACAGGTCACTATCTACACCTCCCCTCCCTGGAGCCTGTGCAACCTGCCACTGCCAGGGTCCCTTGATCCAGGGATAACTTCCCCTGGAGAACACATGTTGCACCTCAGGCTGTTGCAATGTCACACTGGCCTCTGCTGCCACAGGTTCACCATATGTTCTGCACCCTTCCATCCCCTTGGCCTTAGTGAGCCAGAGCCCCTTAATCATCTGCTACTTAACCCCATCCTTTCTGAGCAAAGAACAGACACTCTCAGGTGACATACACACAGAGGCAGGGCAAAATCCAAAGCTGAACCCCAGGAGCTGTGTGAACAAAGAAGAGAAAGGAAAATTTCTCACCTAGCAGCCTCAGGAGCAGTGGATTAAATCTCCACAATCGACTTGATGTACCCAGCATCTCTGGAATGCCTGAATAGACAACAAATCATCCCAAAATTGAGGCAGTGGATTTTAGGAGCAACTGTAGACTTGGGGTTTGCTTTCTGCATCTAATTTGTTTTTGGTCTTATGTTTATCTTACCTTAGTATTTAGAGTTTAGTATCATTGGTAGATTTGTTTATTGATTTCGTTGCTCTCTTCCTTTTTTTTAATATATAGATATATAGTTTTTTTCCTTTTTCTCTTTTTGTGAGTGTGTATATGTATACTTCTGTGTGTGATTTTGGCTGTATAGCTTTGCTCTTACCATTTGTCCTAGGGTTCTCTCTGTCTGTTTTTTTTTGTTGTTGTTGTTGTTATGTTTTTGTTTTCTTTTTGTATACTTTTTAGCACTTGTTATCACTGATGGATTTGTTTTCAGGTTTGGATGCTCTCTTCTTTCTTTCTTTTTTATCACTTTTAAATTTTTAAAATTTCTAATATATATTTTTTTACTTTTTATTTTAATAACTTTCTATACTTGTCTTTCTTTCTTTCTTTATCCCTTTTCTTTTGAGCCATGCGGCTAACAGGGTCTTTGTATGCAAGCGGGTGTCAGCCCTCTGCCCCTGAGGTGAAAGAGCCAAGTTCAGGACATTGGACCACCAGAGACGTCCTGGCACCACATAACATCAAACGTTGAAAGCTTTCCCAGAGATCTCTATCCCAATGCTAACAGCCAACTCCACTCAACAACAAGCAAGCTACAGTGCTGGACACCCTATGGCAAACAACCAGCAAGACAAAAACACAACCCCGCCCATTAGCAGAGAGGCTGCCTAAAATCGTAATAAGGTCACAGACACCACAAAACACACCACCAGACATGGTCGTGATCACCAGAAAGAAAAGATACAACCTCATCCACTAGAAGAAAAGCACCACTCTCCTCCACCAACAAGCCTACACAACTCACTGAACCAACCTAAACCACTGGGGGCAGAACCAAAAACAACATGAACTACAAACCAGCAGTCTCTGAAAAGGACGCCCCAAACACAGTAAGTTAAGCAAAATAAGAAGACAGAGCAACACACAGCTGATGAAAGAGCAAGGTAAAAACCCACCAGAACAAATAAATAAAGAGGAAAAAAGCAGTCTACATGAAAAAGAATTCAGAGTAATGATAGTAAAGTTGATCCAAAGTCTTGGAAATAGAATGGAGAAAATACAAGAAATGTTTAACAAAGACCTAGAAGAACTAAAGAGCAAACAAACAAATAATGATGAACAACACAATAAATGGAATTAAAAATTCCCTAGAAGGATTCAATAGCAGAATAATTGAGGCAGAATATGGATAAGTGACCTGGAAGATAAAATAGTGGAAATAATTACCACAGAACAGAAAAAAGAATGAAAAGAATTGAAGACAGTCTCAGAGACCTCTAGGAAACCATTAAACCCACCACTTTTGAATTATAGGGGTCTCAGAAGAAGAAGAGGAAAAGAAAGGCACTGAGAAAATATTAGAAGACATTATAGTTAAAAACTTCCCTAATTTGGGAAAGGAAATAGTCAATCAAGTCCAGGAAACACAGAGAATCCCATACAGGATAAAACCAAGGAGAAACACTCCAAGAAACATGTTAATCAAACTATCCAAAGTTAAATACAAAGAAAAAATATTAAAAGCAGCAAGGGAAAAGCAACAAATAACATACAAGGGATTCCCCATAAGGTTAACAGCTGATCTTTCAGCAGAAACTCTGCAAGGCAGAAGGGAGTGGTAGGACATATTTAAAGAGATGAAAGGGAAAAACTACAACCAAGATTACTCTACCCTGCAAGGATCTCATTCAGATTCGATGGAGAAATTAAAACCTTTACAGACAAGCAAAACCTGAGAGTTCAGCACCACTAAACCAGCTTTACAACAAATGCTAAAGGAACTTCTCTAGGCAGGAAACACAAGAGAAGGAAAAGACCTACAATAGCAAACCCAAAACAACTAAGAAAATGGTAATAGGAGCATACACACTGATAACATATGCTAACACATATATATGGAATTTAAGGGGGAAAAAATGTCATGAAGAACCTAGGGGTAAGACAGGAATAAAGACAGAGACCTACTAGAGAATGGACTTGAGGATATGGGGAAGGGGAAGGGGAAGCTGTGAAAAAGTGAGAGAGTGGCATAGACATATATACACTACCAAACTTAAAATAGATAGCTAGTGGGAAGCAGCTGCATAGCACAGGGAGATTAGCTCGGTGCTTTGTGACCACCTAGAGGGGTGAGATAGGGAGGTTGGGAAGGAGAGAGATGTAAGAGGGAAGAGATATGGGAACATATGTATATGTATAACTGATCCACTTTGTTATAAAGCAGAAACTAACACACCATTGTAAAGCAATTATACTCCAATAAAGATGTAAAAAAAAAAAACAAGCAATGAAGTGACTATTTTATAATAAAACATAGATTATAGGAAAAAAATTAAATGTAAATGGAACAAATGCTCCAACCAAAAGACATAGACTGGCTGATTGGATACATAAACAACACCCATATATATGATGTCTTCAAGAGACCCACTTCTGACCTAGGGAAACATACAGACTGAAAGGGGAGGGATGGAAAAACATATTCCATTCAAATGGAAATCAAAAGAAAGTTGAAATAGAAATTCTCATACTAGACAAAATAGACTTAAAAATAAAGACTATTACAAGAGACAAAGAATGACACTACATAATGATCAAGGGATCAATCCAAGAAGATGATATAACAATTGTAAATATTTATGCACCCAACAGAGGAGCACCTCAATACATAAGGCAAATGGTAACAGCCATAAAAGGGGAAATCGACAGCAACACAATAATAGTAGGGGACTTTAACACCCCACTTTCACTAATGGACAGATGATCCAAAATGAAAATAAATAAGGAAACACAAGCTTTAAATGACACATTAAACAAGATGGGCAAATTGATATTAGGATATTCCATACAAAAACAACAGGACACACTTTCTTCTCAAGTGCTCGTGAAACATTCTCCAGGATAGATCATCTCTTAGGTCACAAATCAGCCTTGGTAAGTTTAAGAAAACTGAAATCTTATCAAGTATCTTTTCCAACCACAACGCTATGAGACTAGATATCAATTACAGGAAAAAAAATTGTAAAAAATACAAACACGTGGAGGCTAAACAATACACTACTAAAGAACCAAGAGATCACTGAAGAAATCAAAGAGGAAGTTAAAGAATACTTAGTAACAAATGACAAGGAAAACATGACGACCCAAAACCTATGGGATGCAGCAAAACCAGTTCTAAGAGGGAACTTTATAGAAATACAATCCTACCTCAAGAAACAAGAAACTTCTCTAATAAACAACCTAACCTTACACCTAAAGCACATAGAGAAAGAACAGCAAAAAATAAAAATAAAAAAACACCCAATGTTAGCAGAAGGAAAGAAACCATAAAGATCTGATCAGAAATAAATGAAAAAGAAATGAAAGAAACAAGAGCAAAGATCAATAAAGCTAAAAACTGGTTCTTTGAGAAGATAAACAAAATTGATAAACCATTAGCCGAACTCATCAAGAAAAAAAGGGAGAAGACCCAAATCTTTCAAATTAAAAATGAAAGAGGAGAAGTAACAACTGACACTGCAGAAATACAAAGGATCATGAGAGATTACTACCAGAAAATATATGTCAATTAAATGAACAACCTGGAAGAAATGGACAAATTCTTCAAAAAGCACAACCTTCCAAGACTGAACGAGAAGGAAATAGAAAATATAAGCAGACCAATCACAAGCACTGAAATTGAGACTGTGATTCAAAATCTTCCAACAAACAAAAGTGCAGGACAAGATGGCTTCACAGGTGAATTCTATCAAACATTTAGAGAAGAGCTAACACCTAACCTTCTCAAACTCTTCCAAAATATAGCAGAGGAAGGAACACTCCCAAACGCATTCTATGAGGCCACCATCATCCTGATGTGAAAACCAGACAAAGATGTCATAAAGACAGAAAACTATAGCCCAATGTCACTTATGAACAAGGATGTAAAAATCCTCAACAAAATACCAGCAAACAGAATCCAACAGCACACTGAAAGGATCATACACCATGATCAAGTTTGTTTTGCCCCAGGAATGCAAGGATTCTTCAATATATGCAAATCAATCCATGTGACAAAACATATTAACAAATTGAGGGGTAAAACCATATAGTCATCTCAATTGATGCAGGAAAACCTTTTGACAAAATTCAACCCCGCATTTATGATAAAAACCCTCCAGAATGTAGGCATAGAGTGAACTTACCTCAACATAATAAAGGTCACATATGAGAAACACACAACCAACATCGTTCTCAATGGCGAAAAACTGAAACCATTTCCTTTAAGATCAGGAACAAGACAAGGTTGTCCACTCTCACCACTTTATTCAACATAGTTTTGGAAGTTTTAGCCACAGCAATCAGAGAAGAAAAGAAGTAAAAGGAATCCAAACCAGAAAAGAAGAAGTAAAGCTGTCACTGTTTGCAAATGACATGATACTATACATAGAGAATCCTAAAGATGCTACCAGAAAATTACTAGAGTTAATCAATTAATTTGGTAAAGTAGCAGGATACAAAATTAATTAACAGAAATCTCTTGCATTCTTATACACTCATGATGAAAAATATGAGAGAGAAATTAAGGAAACACTCCCATTTACCATTGCAACAAAAAGAATAAAATATCTAGGAATAAATCTACCTAAGGAGAAAAAAGACCTGTGTGCAGAAAACTATAAGACACTGATGAAAGAAATTAAAAGTGATACAAACAGATGGAGAGATATACCATGTTCTTGGATTAGAAGAATCAACATCGTGAAAATGACTATACTACCCAAAGCAAAGCAATACTACCCAATGAATATTACCCAAAGATCCAATGCAATCACTATCAAACTACCAATGGCATTTTTCACAGAACTAGAACAAAAAATTTCACAATTTGTATGGAAACACAAAAGAACCCGAATAGTCAAAGCAATTTTGAGAAAGAAAATCAGAGCTGGAGGAATCAGCCTCCCAGACTTCAGACTACACTACAAAGCTACAGTAATCAAGACAGTATTGTACTGGCACAATAACAGAAATATTGATCAATGGAAGAGGACAGACAGCCCAGAGATAAACCCATGCACATGAGGTCACCTTATTTTTGATAAAGGAGGCAAGAATATGCAATGAAGAAAAGACAGCCTCTTCAATAAGTGGTGCTGGGAAATCTGGACAGCTACAATTAAAAGAATGAAATTAGAACACTTCCTAACACCATACATAATAATAAACTTCAAATGGATAAAAGACCTAAGTGTAAGGCCAGACACTATAAAACTCTGAGAGGAAAACATAGGCAGAACACTCAATGACATAAATTACAGCAAGATCCTTTTTGACCCACCTCCTAAAGAAATGGAAATAAAAACAAAAATAAACAAATGGGACCTAATGAAACCTAAAACCTTTTGCATAGCAAAGGAAAACATAAACAAGACAAAAAGACAACCATCAGAATGGGAGAAAATATTTGCAAATGAAGCAACTGACAAAGGGTTACTCTCCAAAATTTACAAGAAGCTCATGCAGCTCAATATCAAAAAAACAAACAACCTAATCCAAAAATGGGCAGAAAACCTAAATAGACATTTCTCCAAAGAATATACAGATGGCCAAAAAACACATGAAAGGATGTTCAACATCATTAATCATTAGAGAAATGCAAATCAAAACTATAATGAGTTATCACCTCACACCAGTCAGAATGGCCATCATCAAACAATCTAGAAAAAAAATTAATGTTGGAGAGGATGTGGATAAAAGGCGATCCTCTTGCACTGTTGCTGGGAATGTAAATTGATACAGCCACTATGGAGAACAATATAGAGGTTATTTAAAAAACTAAAAATAGAACTAGCATATGACCCAGAAATCCCACTACTAGGCATATACCCTGAGAAAACCATAATTCGAAAAGAGTCATGTACCACAATGTTCATTGCAGCTCTATTTACAATAGCCAGGACATGGAAGCTACCTAAGTGTCCATCAACAGATGAATGGATAAAGAAGATGTGGAACATATATACAATGGAATATTACTCATCCATAAAAAGAAATGAAATTGAATTATCTGTAGTGAGGTGGATGAACATAGAGACTGTCATACAGAGTGAAGTAAGTCAGAAAGAGGAAAACAAATACCATATGCTAACACATATATATGGAATCTAAAAAAAAAAAAGGTTCTGAAAAACCCAGGGACAGGACAGGAATAAAGATGGAGATGAGGACACAGGGATGGGGAGAATGGACTTGAGGACACCAGGAAGGGGAAGGGTAAGCTGGGATGAAGTGAGAGAGTGGCATGCACATATATACACTGCCATATGTAAAACAGATAGCTAGTGGAAAGCAGCTGCATAGCACAGGGAGATCAGCTCTGTGCTTTGTGACCACTTAGAGTGGTGGGATATCGAGGTTGGGAGGGAGATTCAAGAGGAAGCAAATATGTGGGTATATGTATATGTACAGCTGATGCACTTTGTTATACAGCAGAAATTAACACACCATTGTAAAGCAATTATACTCCATTAAAGATATTTAAAAAAAAAAAGAAGAATCAAGAATAGAGATGAGTTTTGCTGTGACTGTGAAGAGACACATGTAGTAGTTGGAGTAGGGTAAATATCACAGAACTGGGTTTTTTGTGCTACTCTGCTTTGTTCTTCTCTAGAAGGCCTGACACTTTGGCCAACCCTCCCCATGTTCCAGTCACTTCCCATTTATTTTACCTGCTTTAGTACTTACAATGGTTGTGACTGATGGAGATTATCACTCCCATTTCACAGATGAGGAAACTGAAACTCAGAAAAGTTGAACATGCTAACCTGCCTCAGGGCTTGGAGCTCACAGTGGTGGAGCTGGCGTGCAAACTCTGGGACCCCAGCTCCTAGTCTGTTTTTCCCACTACATGTCACTTCCTCTAAATGTTAGAGAGGAGACTGGAACTCAGTGTGGGGCTCAGCACTGGGGTCACACTCTAGTGTGCCAGTATGCTCCCATTCCTAAAACACAAAGAAGCAGAGACCTCTTCTTCTGAAGCTCAGAGGAAAGCTCAGAGGTTTTCCTGGGAAATCATTCGGCATCAAACGATGCAGAGAAACCACAGGCCTCACTGCCTCAGGGCTCAGGTGATCTTAATGAAGCACCTCCCTGGAGTGGGACCCAAGAATCAGCCTGACCATCAAATCTAGCTGCTAAGAGGAGATGCCTATGACAGGAGGGTCTTGGGTCTGTTTCAGCAACTTAAGTATCTAGGGATCCACCAGTCTCCTGTCTGCTCCTGTGTAAGATGGGCATGATGTTGTGGGAACTGTCTCCCAAGGAGGGTTGATTTGATGTGGCAACGGGCATAAAAGTGCTCTGTGAACGGTGATACATAATACATTTGGAAGATTATTATCTTTCACTGTGCTTTGCAAAATCACTCAGTAGGAAAAACACAACTAAAAATGTGGATCTGTGCCCTCTGAGAACCACAGTTACTTGGCCCGGTTGCCACACTAACAAAGTGCATGGTCCCACCAAGCTCCACCCAAGACAGATCCAGCTCATCCCTGCCTCCCTGGCACAAGGGAGAACTCTGAATGACCTCTAGCTCCCCCAGTACCCTGCATTTCAGAGCACTCAATCTCCACTGGTCCCTCTGCTTGTCTGCTCAGTCCCCCAACACTGAGCCATCATAAGGGTCTCAGGCCAGAGGAACTCAGGCTTCCTCCTTCAGGCCCACCTACGGGAGACAACATGCCAGTTATATGTCTCTCTTCCAACTGTAGGACTATGGGCATGAGAGGAAACAAAATGTCTAAAAGAGATGACGTGAATTTATAAAGTGCAGCCCATTGTGGCTGGGTCCAGGCCTCAGGTGTCAAGACCACACTCAACTGTGAGATGATGTGAAGTATGTCAACATTATTTGCTTATTTCACCCACCAAGGTCAAGCTTCCTTTATCCCTGGGAGCCCAAACCATTTTCCTTAAAACCAGGACACTTATTATATCCTGAAACATGAGCATCTCCTAAAAAAGTCACACTTTCTTCACAGCCCTTCTGCTTTAGGGATCTGCCCTCTATTACATGGTGTATTCATCTGCCAGGGCCGCAGATGAACAAAACCACAGATTGGGGAGCTTAAACAGAAATTTCTTTTTGCACAGTTCTGGAGGCTGGAAGTCTAAGACCAAGGTGTCAGCAGAGTTGATTCCTTCTGAGGTTTCTCTCTTTGGCTTATAGACAGCCATATTCTCCCTGTGTTTCCACACGACCTTCCCTCTGTGTGTATCTGTGTCCTAATCTCCTTTCCTTAGATTAGGGCCTATGCCAGTATCATACTGGATTAGGGCCATATGCCAACGTCTTTATTCTAACTTAATTACTTCTTTAGAGGTTCTAACTCTAAGTACAGTCATGTTTTCGGGTGCTAGGGTTAGGACTTCAACATACGAATTCTACAGGAGACACAATTTAGGCCATGACATGGTACAACTCTCCACGTGCCCTGACTTTCCCATCCAGACTAGGCACCTGTTCATTTGCCCCCAGAGACCCTTCTGCCTTCCCATAAAGTAGCACTTGGAATGCACTAAAGGCAGTCGTGTTTTGTCTGCATCCAACCTTCCAATCCCCCCAACTCCCAGCAGAACACCAACCCCTTGTCAGCAAGGTTCTCTCTTTCACTTGGTGGCCAGGGTCCAGGAAAGGCTGGCCTGGTCAGCGAGGTGGTCATCATGGAAGGCACTGTGGTCTCTGACTACAGTGTTAACCCTCTACTCTGACCTCCCGGGCTGCAGGTGCTGCACACTGTCACTGGAGCATCAAGGCAAGGTTGATCTTTAAAGTCCTGTTTCTAAAATTCCACACCACATTCCCACTGTAAAAACCCAAGAGAAGTCTGTAGATTTTAACACATCTACCTTTTCGTCACTCTGAGCTCAAATAAAAGTATGAGAGCAGATTTTCTGCTGCCTGCTTTTCAAGAGCTTCTGCGTCTGTCACATTCCCTGAGCTCCTGGCTCTCTGACTGACATCCGACCATGTTTAGCTCAAATACCATCTTTCCTGGGATCATTTTCCGAGGCCAAGAATCATTCCAGCAAAACATCCTATAATAATTTATGGGAATATCTCACTCTTAGGAATCTGCAAGCTTCTTGAGGGCAGAAAACTCCCAGATTTATCTCAGTATGACCAGAACTTGACACAATTCTCAATTGGAGAGACTCAAAAGTTGTTTTAGGAGTGAATGGATAAATGAGTTTATAAAAAAAAAAAAAAAAGCTGAAGCCAAATTTGTCTTCTCTTTTCTAAGTATGCTCTGTATCTTTTTACCTTTATAACTTTATTTTCTCCATTCCTTCTGCCCAGAATTCTCTTCATAAACAGTTAAGAAAATTCTAAAACTTATTTAAATGTTTTTTTCTAGATTCTAAAACAGTGTCTGGCACACATGGGCCTCAGTAGATATGTGATAAGTTACCTTGTTGCAAAATGAAATTCTTCCTTAGATCACTCCAGACTCATCATCTCATCACCTCCCCTTCCTCTCAATTACAGTAGGACACTAATAAATTCATTCATTCATTCATTCAACACTGCCCTCATCTAACCCTGGGCTACATAGATGCAGAAGATGTTGCCTTTCTCCTCAAGCAATTTCTAGGCTGGTGAAGAGTGTATTGTGTAAACAAACAAAAATACATCCAAGAAACCCACAGGTGCTGTGGGAGCAGTGTCTAAAGGACCAGGAAATGATAAGTTCTCCCCAGAGTCAAGAGGATGGTGAGCAACATGTCCAGGCCAAGGTGAACCATAAGCTGAACTTATAGGACAGTCTGAGAGGAGTGGAGGATGACTGTAAAGGCAGGAGATGTGCCTACTGGGCATGCCTGGGAGGGCCCCAGGAATTCAGGATGGCAGGAATGTAGAGGGTTAAGGAAGGGTGACAGCAACAAAGGTAGAAAGCAAGCAAGCTGTGGTCACATCATGAGGGGCTCTGTGCATCCTGCTTAGGAGCCTGGGATTTTTCTGGTCATCTCTGTCTTCACTCATCTTCTTTGGAGTCATGCACAACACCTATAAAACTGGGTAAAGGAGACACTAAGGTGTTCCACAGAGAATGGCCCCCCAAAAAAGGACTGCAGAAGAACAAGCAGAGAGTAATGCAGAAGGTAAGCTGAGCCAGGGAGAGGCTAGACTGGGGCAGAGATGGTCAGAAAGGCACAGCAGGAATCCAGAAGGCAAAGGACAGGTGCTAGGGCGGGTGCAGGGGAGGGAGATGTGGGAGCCTGTGCCCAGGATTCCATGGGGAGGGCGTGGTTCCACAAAGCTCTCTCTATTTTTTCAAGTGCTTATTCCACTCATGATACTTTTTTGCCACTTCCTTGTACCATAGATATTGGTAAACTCCTCCCTATGAATGGTAAATACTTGGAGGACAGGTACTGTGATTAATTCACCTATACATACTGTAATTATAAGCACTCTAGGGATCCCAGTAAAAACATGTCAAATGCATGTGTAAATGAGTCAGTGAATAAGTGGTATCAAGTTAGATGTTGTAGCTTATTTTCATTCAATCTCTTCCTAATTCCTTAATCCAAGCATCAAGAAGCTCTAGAGTTCTATGGAGACACCTAAATCAGGGGGTATTTCATGAAAAATAGGCAGAGAAGATTCCCAGCAAGTAGAAGAAAGATTTAAAAGTGAAGTCAAGGCAAACCAAGAGGACCAAGGCCAGACCTCACTGAGGTGTCTGTTTGCCATTTAGCATGTTCACTTTTACACAGAAGGAAGTTAGTACCATTCTATTGCATGAGTCAATGACAATGATAAGGTAGAGAGAGGTAAGAAATGTGATGAATAAGCAGATTTCACTAATTGTCAAAGCTATGTGAATATATTATGTGGTAACCTAAACACAACAAAAGAACATTGTTTTCAAAGATTAAACCTAGATGTGTTTCTGATGTATTTATTTCATCCTAATATATTTAAAGTCCTAAGTTCTCAAACACTGTCCCTTGTCTCAGTTACCATCTGCTGTACTATAATTAGTCCCCAGCTAATGGCTTCCCACAGTACTGCTCCTGGTTCAAGAAGTAGAACATTGTGATTGAATAGTGATGTCAACCATGGGCACATGCAGGAATCGTGGGACACATGTGATTTTGCCATAACTGTACTAAGCCTTCCGGGGTGCTAGGAGCTGAGAAATCGTTCAGTATTTTAACTGTTGGCCCAATCAATTAATCTGAAAACACAACCTATATATTATGACTTCAGGAAGCCATGAGAAAAAGTAGAAGGAGATGATTGGGCGTGAATTCCAACTTTGCTTCTCACAAGCTGGGTAATCACGCACATGGGTCTTATTTTCTTTTTTCTGAAAAATGGGGATCCTTACTCAATCTGTGAAAATAGTGTATCTATGGCACCTGGCAAAGTGCTGAAGAGGAGTGACTTCAGGCTGCTTCCCTCCGAACAGCCCCACACCATCACTCTGTGTGCTGCACAGAACTCAAAACCGTCCCAAGATTTCTAGGGGCTCACTCCTGCTTACTCAATCAACACTGATGTAGGTGCTGCTGTGGAGAGATTTTACAGTGTGATTAAGGTTCCAAATTGGTTGGTCTTAAGACAAAAAATTAGCTTTGGTGGGTCTGACTAATCAGGCAAGTCCTCAAACGACACAGGGCTCTTCCTTGGAAAAGAGGTTCATGGCGTGAGAGGAAGTCAACCTGAGAGATATTCTACTCTATTGACTTTGAAGATGTGGGTGGCTTCCAGGACTGAGAGAAGTCCCCAGACGACTGCTAGCAAGAAAACAGGAACCTCAATCGGAGAGCCACAGGATTGAATTTTTCACAACCACATGAGCTTGGAGGAGGATCCCGAGCTCCAGATGAGAACAGAACACTGCCAACACTTTGACTTCAGCCCCACAAGACTGAGCATGGAGCTCAGCCATGCTGTGCCCAGACTTCTGGCCTACAGAACTATGAGTTGTGTTGTTTTAAGCCACTAAGTTTGTGGTCATTTGTTATGCACCAACAAAAAACTAATGTACCCGAGTCCTTCTCTTGCCAATTTTACTTTCTTGAGCTTTAAAATCTTTCTCATTTTAAAACTGCCATAAAAATAATGTTCCTGCAAGGAAGACATATCTGAACACAAATACCCTTTAATACCCTACAAGGAATAGCTGCAGTGAGGCTCAAGGTAATCCCCCCAAGTGAGCTGTGTCCTTCTTTCATTTCCTGATGGTCAGCATATTACCTTACTTTGCTTTTATAATAGTGTTTATGGTCATTTTTCTGAGAATGAAATTGATACACACTTATAGAAAAGTTGGAAGCCACAGAAAAGCAGAAATAAGAAAACATAAATCAACAATAACCCTACTCTCAGAAGCAATCCCTGTTAATATGTTGACAACAATCTTTATATAAAATAGAAATAACAAATGTAAGTGAGGATGTGGAGAAAGTCAACCATTTATATATATACATACATATACTTAAAAAGATAAAAACAATACTTACTGTAATGTTTCTCAGATTTCTTTGATTGACTACAACCCAATAGCATATTTTATTACTTGCATTACTCCAAAAAAGCTTTTGCATTACTTCAAAATAACTTCACAGAACATTATGTACCCTTACTACCTACAATAAATTCTGATAGTTTCTGTTTTTCATTAAAAATATATATTCCTTGCATTCTAGTAAACTGATTGCAACACCCACTAATGTGTTGTTACCTGTACTTTGAAAAACATTGCTACATGCAATTTTGTATCCTGAGTTTCTACCTTTCATCATTTCGTGAAAATTTCCAATGCCATTAAAATAATTTTAAGCATATTTGTAATCACTTTATGATCTTAAATCTTATTGTATTACCTTATTTATTTTACATCCCTATTCGCCTATGTTTGAATATTAGGTTGCTTCAAAATTTAAAATTGAAGTAAACATTTTTCTTGACTATTAAGCATGCTTTGTATGTTCTTCAACATTAATAGCAAGAAATGAAACCACTAGGGCTTCCCTGGTGGCGCAGTGGTTGAGAGTCCGCCTGCCAATGCAGGGGACACGGGCTTGTGCCCCGGTCCGGGAGGATCCCACATGCCGCGGAGCGGCTGCGCCCATGGGCCATGGCCGCTGAGCCTGCGCGTCCAGGGCCTGGGCTCCGCAACGGGAGAGGCCACAGCAGTGAGAGGCCCGTGTACCGAAAAAACAAAAACAAAAAGAACAAAGAAACAAACAAAAAAAGAAGTGAAACCACTAGAAAGCATGCATATCTCCATTCTAAATAGTATGGAACTAAGCAAGGGGCCCTAAATCATAAAATTTAGTCATGTCATGCCCTTCCTCCCTGCCCTGATCCAGTTTGCCAGGGAAAATAGAGTCCGGAGAACACTGTTGTTCTCAGACACCACTGGCCTGAAGGATAGAAAGTTTGGAAGGAACACTGTGCTGTGTTGTTCTGGATCAGGTAAGCAAAACAGGAGGGGCCTCCACCACAGGCACCTGAGCAGCACCATGGTCGTCAGCTCCACAGCTGCCAGAATGTTCTCATTGCTCATTAACTGTTAGCACTGTTAGTTCTAATGAACTGTGATTTTCATTGCTGCTGAAGCAGACTGGCATCCTCTCCTCCCCCAGCAACCAACATCCAACATAAGTGCCCCCCACAGGAGCCAGCATGCTTGCTCCATCACTCTCATCTGCCTCTCCAAACCTGTTTCCACCCTGCAGAGCCAGTGAGGCAGCCAAGGACCTCACCACACTCTCCTCTCCTTCCCTCCCTCCTTCCTTCCATCTCCCTCTCTCCCCCCATCCCCGCCCATCCCTCAATTAATGCAACAGTTAAAGCAGAAAATTCACTTCTCTCTGCACTATTTCAGTATGAGTGTAAATCTCCTGAAATAAGCAGTTGTTGGGCTGTTTTCATGGGAGCAACTGCACCTGCTTTTGTCACTTGGTGACACCAGCTGGAAGCAGGGTTCATCTTACATGATAAAGGCCTCTCCAGAAAGCCCTCCTTATCTTTATCCGGAGGGTGCAAACGTGAGGCTCTGAGCATTAGGGTGCAGGGAGGATGCAGGGAGGGGGCTTAGGCATGTGTATATGTGTCCAAGTCAGCCCATCTCTCCATTAACAGGAAACTTAAGGGCATAAGTTGTTTTCACCTCTCAGTGCTTTTAACTTTGTGCTGTTCTAACCTTTCTACTCTTGGCTAATTTCTACTTGGGCTGCAAGTTCAGTCTGGTTGTCTCCCCCGGGAAAACTTCCTCTGACTTTCCTCTTCTGGGCTTCAACAGAACCCTCATGTACCACTCACAAGGGAGCATAGTCACTTCTTTGCTTTTCTCAAGACTGAATCTTAATTTACTTTTCTATCACTTAGTGCATGTCACATAGGATGTGCTCAGTGAATTTTTACTGCAGTGAACTGAAAAGGTACAGAATTATCTATTCACAACCTTGAGGTTCCTATTAGAAAATGGGCACAGTTGCTATTTCTCCCTTAATTCTGACCTCTAGGTGCTAAAGGTGTCATTTGTCACAGTAAAGAGTAGTGAAATGAAATGAAATGAAAAGAAATAAATAAAATGAAATAAAATTATTAAAATATTTTTTTTAAATATTATTCACATAAAAACTAAAAACAGCAATTAAAAAAACAAAAGAGCAACCAAACCGATAAACAAATTCACCAATGATAACAAGTGCTAAAATCTAAACTAAGATAAACATATAGATCAGAAACTAGTCAATAGCATACAGCAAATCCCAAGTCTACAGTTGCTCTCAAAGTCCACTACCTCAATTTTGGGATGATATGTTGTCTATTCAGGTATTCCACAGATGCAGGATACATCAAGTTGATTGTAGAGATTTCATCTGCTGCTCCTGAAGCTGCTGGGTGAAATTTCCCTTTCTCTTCTTTGTTCGCACAGCTCCTAGAGTTCAGCTTTGTATTCGGCCCAACCTCTGCATGTAGGTTGCCCTCTGAAGTCTGTTCTTCTTCCAGACAGGAGGGGTTTAAAGGAGCGGCTGATTATGGTTTCTGGCTCACTCAAGCCAGGGGGAGGGAGGGGTATGGAATCTGGGGTGAGCCTGTGGTGGCAGAGGCCGACATGATGTTGGAACAGCCTGAGGCACACCGTGTGTTCTCCTGGGGAAGTTGTCCCTGGATCACGGGACCTTGGCAGTGGCGGGCTGCACAGGCTCCCAGAAGGGGAGGTGTGGATAGTGACCTGTGCTTGCACAGAGGATTCTTGGTGGATGAAGCAGCTGTGTTCGTTTTTCATGCCCTTCTCTGGTGTCCACACTGATAGTCACAGCTCATGCCCATCTCTAAAGCTTGTTTAGGCGGTGCTCTGAATCCCCTCTCCTCGTGCATCCTGAAACAATGGCCTCTTGCCTCTTAGGCAGGTCCAGACTTTTTCCTGGACACACTCCCGGCTAGCTGTGGTGAACTAGCCCCCTTCAGGCTGTGTCCATGCAGCCAATCGTAGTCCTCTCCCTGAGATCTGACCTCCAAAGCACGAGCCTCATCTCCCAGCCCCCACCCGCCCTGGCAGGTGAGCAAACAAGCCTCTCAGGCTGGTGAGTTTGGTCGGCACTGATCCTCTGTGTGAGAATTTCTCCACTTTGCCCTTTGCACTCCTATTACTGTGCTCTACTCTGCAGCTCTGCAGCTTCCCCACTCCGCCACCCCACATCTCCACCCACTAAGGGGCTTCCTAGTGTGTGAAAACTCTTCCTCCTTCACAGCTCCCTCCCAGAGGTGCAGGTTCTGTCCCTATTCTTTTGTCTCTGTTTTTTCTTTCTTCTTTTGCCCTACTCAGGTACTGGGGATTTTCTTGCCTTTTGGGAAGTCTGAGGTCTTCTGCCAGCATTCAGTAGGTGTTCTGTAGGAGTTGTTCCACATGTATTTTTGATGTATTTGTGGGCAGGAAGGTGATCTCCACGTCTTGCTCCTACACCATCTTGAAGCTCCTCAAACATTTTTAATTTGGTACAGTCTCACCCATCCATTTTTGCTTTTGTTGTCTGTGCTTTTGGAGTCATGACCAAAAAATTGTTGTCAAGAAAAATGTCAGGAAGCATTTTCCCTATTTCCTTCTAGTAGTTCTACAGTTTCAGGTCTTACATTTACATCTTTAATCCATTTTGAGTTGATTTTTATATATGGTGTGAAATAAGGGTCCAGTTTCATTCTTTTTCATGTGGTTATCCAGTTTTCCCTTGGCCATTTAATGAAGAGACTATTCTTTCCACACAGTGTGTGCTTGGCAACCTTGTTGAAGATCAGTTGAATGTGTTGTGTTTATTTCTTGGCTTTTTATTTCCTTCCATTGGTCCATGTGTCTCTTTTTATGTCAGTACCATAATGTTTTGATTATTGTAGTTTGTATTATATTTTGAAATCAGGAAGTGTGATACCTCCAGTTTTTTTCAAAATTGCTTTGGCTGTTTAGGGTCTTTTGTGGTTCCATATGACTTTTAGGATTGTTTTTTTCTGTTTCTGTAAAGAATGAAATTGGGATTTTTATAAGTATTGCATTGAATCTGTAGATCACTTTGTGTGGTACAGATATTTAAACAATATCAATTCTTCCAATCCATGAACAAAGCATGTCTTTCCATTTATATGTGTCTTCTTTAATTTCCTTCATTAATATTCTATTGTTTTCAGTGTATATATCTCTCAGTTCTTTGGATAAGTTTTTCCTTAGTATTTTACTCTCCTTGTTGCTATGGGATTATTTCTTAATTTCCTCTTCAGATGGTTTGCTGTTTGTGTATTGAAATTCAACTAATTTTTGAATGTTGATTTTGGACCCTGCAACTTTTCTGTATTTATTAGTTATAACAGTTATTTTTAATTGAGTCTTTAGGATTTCCTATATATATAATTATGTCATGGCAAAGAGATAGTTTTTCTTTTTCCTTTCCCATCTTGGATGCTTTTTATTTCTTTTTCCTGTTTAACTGCTCTGGCAAGGACTGCCAGTATTATTTTGAATAGGAATAGTCAAAGTGGGTATCTATGCCTCATATCAAATCTTAAAGAAAAAAACCTTCCATTTTTCCCGTTGATTATGATGTTTTCCCATTGAGTATTGATTATGATGAATAGATGTTGAATTTTGTAAAATGTTTTTTCTATATCTATTCAGATAATCATATAGATCTTATTTTCGTTCTTTTAATGAAGTGCATCACACTGATCAACTTGTGTAAGTTAAAACAGCTTTGTATTCCAGGGATAAATCCCATCTGATCAGGGTGTGTAATCCCTTTAATGTGCTGCTGAATTTGGTTTGCTAGTATTGTATTGAAGATTTTGCATCTATGGTCATTAGGGATATTGGCACATGGTTTTCTTTTTTTGTGATATCTTTGTCTAGCTTTGATATCAAGGTAATGCTGGCCTCATAAAATGAGTTTGAAAGTGTTCCCTCTTCATTTTTTTGCAATAGTTTAAGAAATACTGGTATTAAATGTTTGAATGTTTGGTAAGTTCACCAATGAAACAATCTGGTCCTCATTTTTTCTTTGCAGGGAGAGTTTTGATTACTGCTTTTTCTGCTTCCATCTCTTTGTCTTTTGTCTGTTCAGACTTTCTATTTCTTTTTTATTTAGTCTTTGTAGGTTTCACATATCTAGGAATTTATCCATTACTTCTAAGGTATCCAATTTGTATGTAATTATTCATAATAGTATGTTCTGATCCTTTTTATTTCCGAAGCATTCATTATTTGGTTTTAATTGGGCTTTCTAAATGTGGATTTCTATTTCCGTACATGGGTTTGGGAAGTTTTCAACTATTATTTCTTGGAACAAACTTTCTGGTTCTTTACACCTCTCTTCTCTTTTTCTGAGACTCCCATAGTACATATATTGCTTTGCTTGGTGAAACCTTATAGCTGTAAGCTACCTTCACTCTTTTTCTTTCTTTCTTTCTTTTTTCTCCTCTGACTGAATGATTTTCAATGATCTGTCTTTGAGTTTGCTGATTCTTTATTCTGATTGATTGAGTCTGCTGCTGAATCTCTCTATTAAATTTTCAGTTCAGTTATTGTATTCCTCAGCTCTATTATTTTTATTCGGTACTTTTTATATTTTCTGTCTGTTGACATTCTAAATTTGTTTATGCGCTTTCCTGACCTTGGTGAACATCTTTATAACCATTATTTTGAATTCTCTGTCCAGTAAATTATATTACCTCTATTTCATTCAGGTTAGTTTCTAGAGATTTTTCTTGTTCTTTTATTGGGAACATATTTTTCTGTTTCTCTACTTTCCTTGACTTTCTGTGTTGGTTTCTGCACATTAGATAAAACAGCCACCTCACCCAGTCTTCACAGGCTGGCCTTGTATAGACTGACCTCGCCAATCAACTTGGCCAGAGAGCCTGAGTGCCTCACAAATCTTTGTGCTAGTCTAAACTACTGTCTTTGTTCTTAGTGGATTCCAGGGTACTATACTATACCAAGTACTCTCAGTACCCTGAGACAGGCAAGATAGAAGCAAATCCCTCATGTAGCAGCCAGCAAAGTTGGGACAATATATCCAATTTCTTCTCTCCTCAGAGAGCAGGTGGGAACTGGAGTTTATTACCCACTCACTCCACACTGATCCAGGAATAGGAACTGCAGCACACATGCTTTCAAACCATACTGTCTTTCAAACTGTTGCTTTGCTCTCTGTCACCCTGAGAAGCCTAACAAATGCTGGGACTCATCAGCTCTCAGAGACAGGCCCTTGGGCAACAACTGGAAAAGTCAGGGTACCAGGTATATAGTCCAGCTTCTTCCAGGTAGAAGCTGGATGCTTGGTTTTTATCATTGGAGCAAGCTCTGGGGAGACCTGGGAAGTGCCCACATACCTGTTCAGGTTCCCAAAGGGCCATGTCAGCTCCCAGATGCAGGCTAGTTAGAAGCCAGACTATGGGCACCAGCTGGAGAAATCAGAGTACTAGATGTGAAGTCAAACCCCTTCCAGGAAGAAACTGAGAGCTAGACTTCATTCCTTCTCACTGTGTGCTGAGCCAGGGAGAGAGCCATAGGAAGTACCTGCATGCCCATTTAAAATTGCTCTTTGTTCTCTATGGCCCCAGAGGCTAACAAATGCTATGCCATGTCAGCTCCCAGATCTACTTAAGTTAGGAGCTAATCCCTCAGATGGCGATCATAGAAGTTGTGGTCCAGTTCTTTCTGGGGAGAAACTATAGGCTTTATTTTATCACTGGTGTGAGCTGAGGAAAGATGCCTCAGGAAGTACCCACACACCCATTCAAGCGCTCAAAGGACAGTTTCAGCTTGCAGATGCAGTCTAGTTAGAAGCTAGACCCTTTGACAGCAGCCAGAAAAGTCAGAGCTTAAGATTTGTGGTCTAATTCCTTCCAAGGAGAAGCTGGGAGTTGGGCTTTGTTGCCTACACATTCTATAGTAAGCCAGAAGAAAGAGCCATGGGAAGTGTTCATGCATCCATTTAAAGCCACTTATTTGTTCTTGTGGTCCAAGAGGACTAGTGAATGCTAAGTTCTGTCAACTCCCAGAAATGCACAAGGTAGTATCCAGTCCCTCAGGTAGCAGCAGATTAAAAGTAAAATTACTTACATACCAGGCAGTCTGGAAGACTGTGCACATACACAAGGCGGGACTCGCTTAGGAGTGATCAGAGAGGGAAGATACAAGCTGTTAATGAAACAAAAACATAAACTCCAGGAAATGTGACAGCAGTCTCCAAGTCATACATACATACAATGATAAAAGGTAAATATCTATCTGCTAAGGGGGCTTAAGCACAACAATTGATCAAATTGACTTACACTGACTGAGGCAGCTCCTAGGTAACCAGGCTAAAAGATATTGAAAATTAAAGTAATAAATCTGAGCAGACATATTAGAGGATACACACACTACGATAGACCATACGGTAGGTCATAAAGCAAGTCTTAATAAACGTAAAAGGTTTAAAATCATACAAAGTATATTCTCCAAACACAAAACCATAAAATTAGAAAACTAGAAAAGGAAATGTATGAAATTCACAAAGATGTGAAAGTTCTTCAAAACACTCAAAATAATTGATGAGTCAAAGAGAATTCCCAGTGGAAATTAGAAAAAATTTCAGATGAATAAAATTAAAACACAATATACTAACACTTATGGGATGCAGCTGAAGCAGTGTCAAGATGCAAATTGATGGCTGTAAATGCCTATATTAAAAAGGAAAAAATATCTCAAATCAATAATTTAAGAAACTAGAAAAAAACAGCAATCTAAGCCCAAAAAAGGCAGATCAAATAATAAAGATTATATTGGAAATGCATAAAATAGAGAATAGAAAAATGATTGGGGAAAACCCAAAAGCTGTTTTTATAAGGCTCAACAACATTAACAAACATTTGGCTATATGACGAAGAAAACAAAGACTGGAAACTAAACTACCAAAATCAGAAATAACAATATATAACTGCTGACCTTACATAAATAAGGGAATATTGTGAGCAACCATATACTAACAACTTTGATAATTTGGATAAAATAGACAAATTCGTAGAGAGACACAAACTATTAAACTGACTTAAGAATAAATGAAAAATCTGAATAGACCTATAACCAGCAAGAGATTTAAGCAGCAATTTAAAAATTTCCCACAAATTTCACTTTCATATTTTTCATCATTACTGTATAGGAATGCAGGAGATTTCTGTGCATTAATTTTGTATCCTGCTACTTTACCAAATTCATTGATTAGCTCTAGTAGTTTTCTTGTAACATCTTTAGGATTCTCTATGTAGAGTATCATGTCATCTGCAAACAGTGACAGCTTTACTTCTTCTTTTCCGATTTGGATTCCTTTTTCTTCTCTGATTTCTGTGGCTAAAACTTCCAAATCTATGTTGAATAATAGTGGTGAGAGTGGGCAACATTGTCTTGTTCCTGATCAGGAAGACCAGCTCTGTGGTTTGTGGCCACCTAGAGGGGTGGGATTGGGAGGGTGGGAGGGAGGGAGACGCAAGAGGGAAGAGATATGGGAACATATGTATATGTATAACTGATTCACTTTGTTATAAAGCAGAAACTAACACACCATTGTAAAGCAATTATACTCCAATAAAGATGTTAAAAAAAATTCCCACAAAGAAAAACCAAGTCCCATATGGTTTCAATGATGGTGTTTATTTAAAGTTTAAAGAAAAATTAAAACTGGACTTCCCTGGTGGCACAGTGGTTGACAGTCCGCCTGCCGATGCAGGGGACTCGGGTTCATGCCCCGGTCTGGGAAGATCCCACATGCCATGGATTGGCTGGGCCCGTGAGCCATGGCCGCTGAGCCTCCACGTCCAGAGCCTGTGCTTTGCAACGGGAGAGGCCACAAGAGTGAGAGGCCCACGTACTGCAAAAAAAAAAATTAAAACTAACTCTTCAAAAACTCTCCTAAAAAAAGAAATTTATAATCTTTTATATATAAAAGATATATATATATATCTCCCAACTCATTCTATAGAGCCACTATTAAACTAATACCAAAACAAAAGACATCACAAGAAAAAAGAAACTACAGATCAATATCCTTTATGAATAAAGACATAAAAATCCTCTATGAAATACTAGTATATGAAATTCAGCAACACATGTAAAGGATTATATACCATGAGCACATGGATTTAGCATGTGAAAATCAATTAAAAGTATAAAAAACAAAACTTATATGATCATCTCAATAGACACAGAAAAACATTTGCCAAAATCCACTAGCCTCTTATGATCAAAATAGCAAACAAACACTCAACAACTAGGAATGGACAGGAACTTCTTTGACCTGATAAATGGCATCTACAAATACCCCACAGCTAATACCATATGTAACAATGAAAGACTAAATGCTTTATCTGTAAGATTAGGGAAAAGAGCCCAACAAGAATATCTATTCTCACCACTTTTATTGAGCATTGCAATGGATGTTCCATTTTGGGCAATTAGGTAGGAAAAAGCAGTAAGTGTCATCTTCATGATTTTGTTTATAGAAAATCCTAAGGAATCCATTTAAAAATCTAATCGAGCTAATATTTGAGTTTAGCAATGTTTCAGCACACAGGATCAATATACAAAAATCAGCTGTATTTCTATACATTAACAATAAATAATTCAAAAATAAAATTATGAAAAAATGCCATTTGCAATAGCATAAAAATATTTAGGAATGGGCTTCCCTGGTGGCGCAGTGGTTGAGAGTCTGCCTGCTGATGCAGGGAAACAGGCTCGTGCCCCGGTCCGGAAAGATTCCACATGCCGTGGAGCGGCTGGGCCCGTGAGCCATGGCCGCTGAGCCTGCGCGACCGGAGCCTGTGCTCCGCAACGGGAGAGGCTGCAATGGTGAGAGGCCTGCATACCGCACACACACACAAAAAAAAAATTTAGGAATAACTTTTATAAAATAAATATAAGAAGTACAATGAAAACTATAAAGCATTTTTGAAAGAAAGTAAAGAAGATCTAAATAAGTAGAAAGATATACCATGGTCATGGATCAAAATAATTAATATTGTTAAAATGGCAATACTCCTCAAATTGATGTACAAATTAAGTGAAACTCCTATCTAAATCCTATCTTGTTTTTTAGCTTATATTGGCAAACTGGTCCTAAAATTCATATGGAAATTCAAAGTGCCAAAAATAACCAACTATATTGAAAAGGATGAACAGAATGAGAAGACTCATACTTCCTGATTTCAAACTTACTACAAAGGTACAGTAATCAGTACTGTGTGTTACTAACATAAGGACAGACATATAAATAATTGGAATAGAATTTGGGTCCAGAAATGAATTCAAATATCTATGATCAATTGAATTTTGGCAAAGGGTACAAGACAAGTCAATGGGGGAAAACACTCTTTTCAGCAAATGGTGCTGGGACAACTGAATTTCCACTTGCAAAAGAATGAATTTGGACACATTACTTACAACATACACAAAAATTAATTTAAAACAGGTGACAGAGTGAAATGTATGAGCTAAAAATTATAAAACTGTGAGAAGAAAATTTACAACTAAATCTTCCTCATCTTTGTTTAGGCAGACTTTTTAAGATATGAGATCAAAAATACAGTAACAAAAGAGAATATATATAAATTTGAGGACATTAAAATTTATAACTTTTCCACTGAAAATAATAACACCAAAAAAGTGAAAAAAAGCAATCCCCAGAATTGGAAAATAGATTTACAAATTCTATATCTGATAAAGGAATTATATCCAATTCCTTTTTAACTCAAAGAGAAAATAAAAATAACCCAATTTATTTTTAACATCTTTATTGGAATATAATTGCTTCACAACAATGTGTTAGTTCCTGATTTAAAACAAAGTGAAATAGCCATACATATACATACATCCCCATATTTCCTCCCTCTTGGGTCGCCCACACACACTCCCCATCTCACACCTCAAAGTGGTCACAAAGCACCGAGTAGATGTCCCTGTGCCATGTGGCTGCTTCCCACTAGCTATCTACCCTACACTTGGCAGTGTACATAGGTCCATGCCACTCTCTCACTTCCCCCTCCCTATGTCCTCAAGTCCATTCTCTACGTCTGCTACTTCATTCCTGTCCTGCCCCTAGGTTTCTCAGAACCATTTTTTTTTTTTTAGATTCCATATATATGTGTTACCAGGCAGTATTTGTTTTTATCTTTCTGACTTACTTCACTCTGTATGACAGACTCTAGGTCCATCCACCTAACCACAAAAACCTCAAATTCATTGCTTTTTATGGCTGAGTAATATTCCATTGTATATATGTGCCACATCTTCTTTATCTATTCATCTGTCGATGGACACTTAGGTTGCTTCCCTGTCCTGGCTATTGTAAATAGAGCTGTAATGAACATTGTGGTACGTGACTCTTCTTTGAATTATGGTTGTCTAAGGGTATATGCCCAGTAGTGGGATTGCTGGGTCATATGATAGTTCTATTTTTAGTTTTCTAAGGAACCTCTATATTGTTCTCCATAGTGGCTGTATCAATTTACATTCCCACCAACAGTGCAACAAGGTTCCCTTTTCTCCACACCCTCTCCAGCATTTATTGTTTGTAGATTTTTTGATGATGGCCATTCTGACCAGTGTCAGGTGATACCTAATTGTAGTGTTGATTTGCATTTCTCTAATGGTTAGTGATGTTGAGCATCGTTCATGTGTTTGTTGACATTCTGTATATCTTCTTTGGAGAAATGTCTATTTAGGTCTTCTGCTCATTTTTGGAGTGGGTTGTTTGTTTATTTGATATTGAGCTGCATGAGCTGCTTGTAGATTTTGGAGATTAATCCTTTGTCAGTTTCTTCATTTGCAAATATTTTCTCCCATTCTGAGGGTTGTCTTTTCGTCTTGTTTACAGTTTCCTTTGCTGTGCAAAAGCTTTTCAGTTTCATTAGGTCCCATTTGTTTATTTTTGTTTTTATTTCCATTTCTCTAGGAGTTGGGTCAGAAAGTATCTTGCTGTGATTTATGTCATACAGTGTTCTGCCTATGTTTTCTTCTAAGAGTTTTATAGTGTCTGACTTTACATTTATGTCTTCAATCCATTTGCAGTTTATTTCTGTGTATGGTGTTAGGGAGCGTTCTAATTTCATTCTTTTGCATGTAGTTGTCCAGTTTTCCAAGCACCATTTATTGAAGAGGCTTTCTTTTCTCCACTGTATATTCTTGCCTCCTTTAATAAAACTAAGGTGACCATATGTGTGTTGGTTTATCTCTGGGCTTTCTATCCTCTTCCATTGATCTATATTTCTATTTCTGTGCCAGTACCATACTGTCTGGATTACTGTAACTTTATAGTATAGTCTGAAGTCTGGGAACATGATTCTTCCAGCTACGTTTATCTTTCTCAAGATAGCTTTGGCTATTTGGGGGCTTTTGTGTTTCCATGGAGATTGTAAAATTTTTTGTTCTAGTTCTGTGAAAAATGCCATTGTTACTTTGATAGGGATTGCATTGTATCTGTAGATTGCTTTGGGTAGTAGAGTCATTTTCACAATGTTGATTATTCCTATCCAAGAACATGGTATATCTCTCCATCTGTTTGTATCATGTTTAATTCTTTCATCAGTGTCTTATAGTTTTCTGCATACAGGTCTTTTGTCTCCTTAGGTAGGTTTATTCCTAGATATTTTATTCTTCTTTTTGCAATGGTAAATGGGAATGTTGCCTTAATTTCCCTTTCAGATTTTTCACCATTAGTGTATGGGAATACAACAGATTTCTGTTCATTAATTTTGTATCTTGTTACTTTACCAGATTAATTGATTAGCTCTAATAGTTTTCTGGTAGCATTTTAGGATTCTCTATGTATAGTATGATGTCATCTGCAAACAGTGACAGCTTTATTCCTTTTTTTCTGATTTGGATTTCTTTTATTTCTTTTTAGTCTCTGATTGCTGTGGCTAAAACTTCCAAAACAATGTTGAATAATAATGGTGAGAACGGAGAACCTTGTCTTGTTCCGGATCTTCAAGGAAATGGTTTCAGTTTTTCACCATTGAGAACAATGTTGGCTGTGGGTTTGTCATATATGGCCGTGAGGTAATTTCCCTCTATGCCTACTTTCTGGAGGGGTTTTATAATAGATGGCTATTGAATCTTGTCAAAAGCTTTTTCTGCATCTTATTGAGATGATCATATATTTATTCTTCTTCAATTTGTTAATATGTTTTATCACATTGATTGATTTGCATATTTTGAATAAGCCTTGCATTCCTGGGATAAATCTCACTTAATCATTGTGTATGATCCTTTTAATGTGCTGTTGGATTCTGTTTGCTAGTATTTTATTGAAGATTTCTGTATCTGTGTTCATCAGTGATATTAGACTGTATTTTTCTTCCTTTGTGACATCTTTGTCTGCTTTTGGTGTCAGGGTGATGGTGGCCTCATAGAATGAGTTTGGGAGTGTTTCTCCCTCTGCTATATTTTGGAAGAGTTTGAGAAAGATAGGTGTTAGCTCTTCTCTAAGTGTTTAATAGAATTCGCCTGTGAAGCCATCTGGTCTAGGGCTCTTGTTTTTTGGAAAATTTTGAATCACAGTTCCAGTTTCAGTGTTTGTGATTAGTTTGTTTATATTTTCTATTTCTCCTGGTTCAGTCTTGTAAGGTTGTGCTTTTCTAAGAATTTGTCCATTTCTTTCTGGTTGTCCATTTTATTGGCGTATATTTGCTGGTAGTAATCTCTCATGATCCTTTGTATTTCTGCAGTGTCAGTTCCTTCTTTTTCATTTCTAATTCTATTGATTTGAGTCTTCTCCCTTTTTTTCTTGATGAGTTCGGCTAATGGTTTATCAATTTTGTTTATCTTCTCAAAGAACCAGCTTTTAGTTTTATTGATCTTTGCTATTGTTTCCTTCACTTCGTTTTCATTTATTTCTGATCTGATCTTTATGATTTCTTTCCTTCTGCTAACTTTGGGGTTTTTTTGTTTTTCTTTCTATAATTGTTTTAGGAGTAAGGGTAGGTTGTTTATTTGAGATGTTTCCTGTTTTTTGAGGTAGAATTGTATTGTTATAAACTTCCCTCTTAGAACTTCTTTTGCTGTATCCCATAGGTTTTGGGTTGTCGTGTTTTCATTGTCATTTATTTCTACATATTTTTTGATTTCTTCTTTGATTTCTTCAGTGATCTCTTGGTTATTAAGTAGTGTATTCTTTTGCCTCTATGTGTTTGTATTTTTTACAGACTTTTTCCTGTAATTGATGTCTAGTCTAATAGCATTGTGGTTGGAAAAGACACTTGATATGATATAAATTTTCTTAAATTTACCAAGGCTTGATTTGTGACCCAAGATATGGTCTATCCTAGAGAATGTTCCGTGAGCACTTGAGAAGGTAGTGTATGCTGTTTTTTTGGATGGAATGTCCTATAAATATCAATTAATTTCAGCTTATTTAATGTATCATTTAAAGCTTTTGTTTCCTTATTTATTTTCATTTTTGTTGATCTGTCCATTGGTGAAAGTGGGGTGTTAAAGTCTCCTACTCTGATTGTGTTACTGTCTATTACCCTTTTATGGCTGTTAGGATTTTCCTTATGTATTGAGGTGTTTCTATGTTTGGAGCATAAATATTTACAACTGTTATATCTTCTTCTTAGTTTGATCCCTTAATCATTATGTACTGTCCTTCTTTGTCTCTTGTAATAGTTTTTATTTTAAAGTCTATTTTGTCTGATATGAGATTTGTTACTCCAGCTTTCTTTTGATTTCCACTTGCATGGAATATCTTTTTCCATCCCCTTACTTTCAGTCTGTATGTGTCCCTAGGTCTGAAGTGGGTCTCTTGTAGACAGCATATATATGGGTCTTGTTTTTGTATCCATTCAGCCAGTCTATGTCTTTTGGTTGTATGTATGTTTCTATTACCATTTTCTTAATTGTTTTGGGTTTGTTATTGTAGGTCATTTCCTTCTCTTGTTTTCTCTGTCTAGAAAAGTTCCTTTAGCATTTGTTGTAGAGCTGGTATGATGATGTTGAATTCTCTTAGGTTTTCTTGTCTGTAAAGCTTTTAATTTCTCTGTCAAATCTGAATGAGATCCTTGCTGGGTAGAGTAATCTTGGTTGTAGGTTTTTCCTTTTTATCACTTTAAATATGCCCTTCTTACTTGCAGAGTTTCTGCTGAAAGATCAGCTGTTAACCTTAAGGGGGTTCCCTTGTATGTTATTTGCTGCTTTTCCCTTGCTGCTTTTAATATTTTTTCTTTGTATTTAAGTTTGGATAGTTTGATTAATATGTGTCTTGGCATGTTTCTCTTTGGATTTATCCTGTATGGGACTCTCTGTGCTTCCTGGACTTGATTTACTGTTTCCTTTCCTGTATTAGGGAAGTTCCACTATAATCTCTTCAAATATTTTCTCAGTGCCTTTCTTTTTCTCTTCTTCTTCTGGGACCTCTATAATTCAAATGTTGGTGTGTTTAATGTTGTCCCAGAGATCTCTGAGACTGCTTCAATTATTTTCATTCTTTTCTCTTTATTCTGCTCTGCAGTAGTTATTTCCTATATTTTATCTTCCAAATCACTTGTCTGTGCTTCTGCCTCAGCTATTCTGCTATTGATCCTTTCTAGAGAATTTTTAATTTCATTCATTGTATTATTTATCATTGTTTGTTTGCTCTTTAGTTCTTCTAGGTCCTTGTTAAGCATTTCTTGTATTTTCTCCATTCTATTTCCAAGACTTTGGATCATCTTTACTATCATTACTCTGAATTTTTTTAGGTAGACTGCCTATTTCCTCTTCATTGTTTGGTCTGGTGGGTTTTACCTTGCTCCTTCCTCTGCTGTGTGTTTCTGTGTCTTCTCATTTTTCTTACCTTGCTGTGTTTTGGGTTTCCTTTTCACAGGCTGCAGTTCTGTAGTGTCCATTGTTTTTGGTGTCTGCACCCAGTGCATGAGGTTGGTTCAGTGGGTCATGTAGGCTTCCTGGTGGAGGTGACTGGTGCCTTTGTTCTGGTGGATGAGGCTGGATCTTGTCTTTCTGGTGAGCAGGTTTGCTTCTGGTGGTGTGTTTTGGTGTGTCTGTGACCTTAATATGATTTTAGGCAGCCTCTCTGCTAATGGGTGGGGCTGTGTTCCTGTCTTGCTAGTTGTTTGGCATAGGGTGTCCAGCACTGTAGTTGCTGGTCGTTGAGTGGACCTGGGTCTTCGCATTGAGATTGACATCTCTGGGAGAGCTTTTGCTGTTTGATATTATGTGGAGCCGGGAGGTCTCTGGTGGACCAATGTCCTGAACTCGGTTTTCCTACCTCAGAGGCACAGGCCTGACACCAGTCCAGAGCACCAAGTTGCTGTCAGATACATAGCTCAGAAGAAAATGGAGAAAAAAAAGAAAGAAGGAAGGAAAGAAAGAAAGAAAGAAAGAAAGAAAGAATAAAATAAAGTTATTAAACTAAAAATTTTTAAATATTATTAAAAATTAAAAAAAAATTTGAGTAGAAAAAAAAAAAAAGAGAGAGCAACCAAACCAAAAAAAAAAAAAAAAAAAAAACAGACAGAGAGAACACTAGGACAAATGGCAAAAGCAAAGCTTTCCAGACAAAATCACACAAAGAAGCACACACATAGACACAAAAAGAGAAAAAGGGAAAAAAAATATATTTATTTACATATAAAAATAAAGGAAGAGAGCAACCAAATCAATAAAGAAATCTATGAATGATAATAAACTGTAAATACTAAACTAGGATAAACATAAAACCAGAAACAAATCAGATGCAAAAAGCAAATCCCAAATCTACAGTTGCTCCCAAAGTCCACAGCCTCAATTTTGAGATGATTCGTTGTCTATTCATGTATTCCAGAGATGCAGGGTACATCAAGTTGTTGGTGGGGATTTAATCCATCACCCCTGAGGCTGCTGGGTGAGATTTCCCTTTCTGTTCTTTGTTCGCACGGCTCCCGGGGTTCAGCTTTGTATTTGGACCCGCCTCTGCCTGTAGGTCATCTGAGAGCATCTCTTCTTTGCTCAGACAGGACGGGGTTAAAATAGCAGCTGATTAGGGCGCTCTGGCTCACTCAAGCCGTGGGGAGGGAAAGGTATGGAATGCGGGGTGAGCCTGCAGCAGCAGAGGCCACTGTGACGTTGCAACAGCCTGAGTAGCGCTGTGTGTTCTCCCAGGGAAGTTTTCCCTGGATCACGGGACCCTGGCAGTGGCAGGCTGCACAGGCTCCTGGGAGGGGAGGTGTAGATAGTGACCTGTTCTCATACACAGGTTTCTTGGTGGCTGCAGCAGCAGCCTTAGCATTTAATGCCTGTCTCTGTGGTCCGTGCTGATAGCCGTGTCTCACACCATTCTCTGGAACTCATTTATGCGGTGCTCTGAATCCCCTCTCCTCATGCACCCCAAAACAATGGTCTCTTGCCTGTTAGGAAGATCCAGACTTTTTCCCGGCCTCCCTCCTGGCAAGCTGTGGCGTACTAGCCCCCTTCAGGCTGTGTTCACGCAACCAACCCCAGTTCTCTCCCTGGGATCTGACCTCCGAAACCCGAGCCTCAGTTCCCAGCCCCGACCCGCCCCGGCGGGGGAGCAGACAAGCCGCTCAGGCTGGTGAGTGCTGGTAGGCACCAATCCTCTGTGCGGGAATCTCTCTGCTCTGCTCTCTGCACCCCTGTGGCTGTGCTCTCCTCAGTGGCTCTGAAGCTTCCCCCCTGCCACCCCCTGTCTCCGCCAGTGAAGGGACTTCCTAGTGTGTGGAAACTTTTCCTCCTTCACAGCTCCCTCCCAGAGGTACAGGTCCTGTCTCTATTCTTTTGTCTCTGTTTTTTCTTTTGCCCTACCCAGGCACATGGGGAGTTTCTTGCCTTTTGGGAAGTCTGAGGTCTTCTGCCAGCGTTCAGTACGTGTTCTGTAGGAGTTGTTCCACATGTAGATGTATTTTTGATGTGTTTGTGGCGAGGAAGGTGATCTCCACGTCTTCCTCCTCTGCCATCTTGAAGGTTTCTCTCAACCCCAATTTTTTTTAATGGAAGTGGAACTCAATAGACATTCCTCCAAATAATATGTGAAAATATCCAGTACGTACATATAGACATGTTAATATTATTACCATATTACCCAATAAACCTGTACTTTGGTATTTATTCAAGATAAATGAAAGTTTATGCTCACCAAAAAACTTATACACAAATATTCTTAGTAGCATTATTCATAATAGCCACAAACTGGAAATAATTCAGCTGTTCATCAAATTATAAATGAATAAAAGATATGATATCTGCTCACACAATGAATTATTATTCAGCAATAGGATGTAGTACTGACAAGTGCCAAGATATGGATGGAGCATGAAGACATTGTCCTAAATGAAAGAATGCATCACAGATGAACACATAGTATATAATTTCATTTACATGAAATGTTCAAAATCAACAAATCCATGGAGATTAAAGTTTGATTAGTGATTGCTTCGGTCTGGGGAAAGAGGAAAGGGAAGCAACTGCTGATGGATATGGGGTTTCTCTTCTGGTTGGTGAAAATTTTGCTTAGATTGTGGCAGTGGTTGAACAACTCTGTGAATATACTAAAAACCAAAGAATTAAATACTTTAGAAAGGTTAACTTTATGTTTTATAAATTATATCTCAATAATATATTTAAATAATTAATAGAAATATGTTTTAAACAACTGAATGATAATTTGACAATTTTTTGATAATTAGCTAGATAAAACAAATTAAAAATACACAGCTTACCAAAACTGTCACAGAAGAAATAGAAGATCTAAATTAAAAATATGAAAATATAAATGATTAAGAAATTAAATCTCTAATTAAAATTTTTCTATGAAGAGAACTCCAGGCACAGAGTTTCACTGGCAAAGTCTACCAAATAAAAAATAAATAAAAGCTATATTCCACAAACTCTTTTAAAGAAAAGAGAAAGTGGGAACACTTCTCAACTCATTTTTATGATTCCTGCATAGCCCTATTATAAAAATCTTACCAAGATACTTTTAAAAAGAAGTTAGAGATCAATATTATTCATGGAAATAGAGTAAAAATCCTAAACAAAATATCAGCAAACTTAACTGAACAATTTTTTAAGGTATTGCATTTTAAAGTATAATGAGAATAGAAATTTTTTTAATGTAAAAATAAATCTTATTATCAAAATAAAGAAGAAGAAATTATATCAACATATTTGGGAAAAGCACTTGCTAAAATTCAATACCCATTCATCTTTAAACTAAAAAAGAAAGTTTTTAGCAATTTAAGAACTTGCCCAATCTGTGTACCTAAAATAAAAAATAGATAAAAGATAGATAGACAGACAGTTAGACAGGGGGAGAGAGAGAGAGAGAATATCTGAACACACACCTGCCACAGTATGCTTTCACATCTTTTCTATGGCCTGGTATAGCTGTGGCTCTTGCACTTAATCACTTGGAGGGCTTGTTAGACCACTGGTTACTGGGTCCCATCACCAAGGGTGTCTGATGCAGTATGTCTGAGGTGGGGTCCAAGAATTTGCATTTCTACTGGTCTAGGGACTGCACTTTGAGACTAACTGTGGTTTCGTATAAATAACATTGGATTGTATGTGATTTAGAGGTTAGGTAAACTGCTGTAAAGTATCTTTTTATATAGTGTGGAGAAAAGGGAACCCTCCTACACTGTCCATGGGAATGTAAATTGGTGCAGCCACTATGGAGAAAGTATGGAAGTTCCTTAAAAACTTAAAATAAAACTACCATATGATCATCCTGGGCATATATCTGGACAAAACTATAATTCAAAAAGGGACATGCACCCTTATGTTCACTGAAGCACTATTTACAATAGCCAGGACATGGAAGCAACCTAAATGTCCATCAACAGATGAATGGATAAAGAGGATGTGGTATATATACACAATGGAATACTACTCAACCATAAAAAAGAATGAAATAATGTCATTTGCAGCAACATGGATGGGCCTAGAGATTATCATACTAAGTGAAGAAAGTCAGACGGAGAAATACAAATATCATATGATACCACTTACATGTGGAATCTAAAAAATGATACATATGAACTTATTTACAAAACAGGAATAGACTCACAGATATATGGGGAAAAAACCTTACATTTACCAAAGGGAAAAGGGGGAAGGGATAAATTAGGAGTTTAGGATTAACAGATAAAAATTACTGTACATAAAATAGATAAACAACAAGGACCTACTATATACCACAGGGAATTATATTCAACACTTTGTAATAACCTATAATGAAAAGAATCTGAAAAAGAATAGCTATTCATATGTATAACTTAATCACTTTGCTGTACACCTGAAACATTGTAAATCAACTATACTTCAATAAAAATAAGTAAAATCTCTCTTCATATAGTCTCTGTTTAATGATATCTTGCCAGTTATCTTTCCAACCTCTTAACTGATAACTACCTTTTTTCAAAATTTCTATTTCTTTTGAAATGTTGATGTTCCATATTTTTCTACAAAATCACCCATTTCCTCTTTTTTGTCAAAGTTATGCAAAATAGTCTCATAATTTTGCTTTTCTACATTTTTTATTTTGTTTTGTTTTTTCTTATTCCTAATTTCCTTAACTGATTTTGTGAGAGCTGTCTATTCTGTTGGTCTTTAAGAACAAGCAAAAACAGATTTTGTTTCTACCATTGTTTTCTAAGTTTCATTTGAACTGATTTTTTTTCAAAATTAACTCATTTTTTTCTCTACTTTGCTTTCACTATTAATGTGGGTTCTTAGCTCCTTTATTACCAGTTTCTTTAATAATGAAGACATTTGAGGCTATAAGTTTATGTCTGAGTATAATATTATTTGTGGCTCTTGGTGTGCATTTCCTTTATTTACTGATTTCTAGATATTTGGTCATTTATGTTTTATTTCTTCTTTGAATCTTTGGGCACCCATAAATGCCTTTCTTCTGGCCTGACAGGAGAATGGTACAAGAACTGGGTGGAGGGTTCCTGGGGTTTTGGTCTATTTTCTTTAGTGATCTGTAAAGTTCTTCCACTGTCTTTAAGTTCCCACTTTTGTAGATTAGAAAAAAATCATTTTCCTTTGTTAATAAGTTGTTCTTGTAGTCTGAACGCACGTGTTTCCTTTCTTCCTTGGACTTCAGAAAATTTCCAGAAAAGGCATCAATCTTTCCTAGAACCCAGCCTTTTAAATCAGTTAACAGGTTTTCTTTAGATCATTGAAAATATTCTCTATTAGTTGTTTAGCCATTGCCTCTTCTGCATCTGTTCTTTCTTCTCCTTCTGGATCTCTTACTATCCATATGTTAGACCTCCTGAATTTGTCCTCTGGTCTCTTGATTTCTTCCTCATGATTTCCATATCTTCATATTTTTCCTCTGAGAGAAATACTCCTTACCCTTGATCTTCCAAACTACTGATTTGATTCTCTCCTGTTGTACCAGTGAACATGATCCCAGAAATGAGATGGAGAGAAATACACGTACTCCAGCAGTTCCTCCAGAGCCAGGAAGCTCTGACAGTTCTTCTCAATATGGAAACTTGTACACACACACACTCACTTATGCAAGACTCCAAATTCACACACACAGACACACATATACACCCTCCACACTTCTACAAGGGGATTCTGGGTCTTTGAAGGCCAGTTCTGTCTCTGGGACCTTAGTCCTCACCCCAGGACTTGGCTGCTTGTCCCCAAGCAGTTCTCAGGGGAAAGCACAATCCTAAGAATGTTCTCCCCCACATGGATGCTGGCAGAACCCTTAGCCCAGTTTATGCCTTCTCAGTCTGACTGGCACAGCCATGCCGCCAAGGAAGCGGGAGCAAAAGGTCCCTCTCACTGAAGCTCAGCCTTTTTCAAGCTTGAGTAGCCTCTTTAATCACAACCAGTTGTACAGCAAACCCTAATGGGCCTGCTGGATAATACTCTGACCTCCACTAACCAGATACTGACAGCCAGTTACCCAAGGAAGTCACTCTGGGGACAGGGAGACGGGCTCAGAAAAAGATTAATCCCCCACAGAGACACTTCGGGTGGCCCTTTTAGCTGAAGGGAAGATGCAAAATTGAGCAGTGAGGAAGCACAGCTAAAATAATAAAAATGGTTCCTTGGTCCTCTGTACCAATGTGTTCATGTTTGCTCTGCTTAGAGTCCACCTAACCCGCACCTCATCTATCCCATGCCTGTTATGTACTGGGCACCTGGAACATCTTATCTCACTTGGTCTTTATAACACTGTAGAAATAAGTTATTATTGCCTCCACTTTTGAGTCACTAGTAGGCAACACAATCTCCAAAGACTGACTGGCTCAACCTTCTTCCCATAGACAATGCTGATAATAGAAATGGACGCTAGAAAGCTAGGAAATATTTTTTGAACAGAGTAGATGCTCAGAAGTCCAGGCATGTGGGCAAACTGGGTAGGCAACTGTTATGGCTCTTACATTTCCTAATGCTTTTCTTTAAGGTGCATGGTTTTTGTTAGCCTGTGGAGTTGTACTTTTCCCAACCTCTTTCACTTTCCAAATCACTCTAATAGCCATCATTTCCTCAGGTCTTCTGCAATCTCTGTGAGCCAAGAGGATAAATTGTCTCTCACTTAATCTGTCCATAGGAGGAACGTGAAGCCAAAGAGGTAAGATTATTCAGGCAAACCCTCACAGCTAGGGGGCAGCATCACTGAGGCAGGAGCGACACGTGCCCCACCACACCCAGAACCTTACCTCTTTTAGTTTACACCCACCCACACAAAGCCAACAAGTGATGAGGGCACCTCCTGAGCCACATCATCCCACCTGACGTTCAGAACTAATATTATTTAAGCTTCTAACAGTTTCTCTTTAATTTTCAGATTAATCAACTAGTCTTTAGGCTTTCTGGAAGATTCATCATTTGCCCTCCAAATACTTGCTCTGAGGATGGGAAAGCTAACTGGACTGGTATTAGATCACAAAGAATGTTATCTCCAGTTAAGACATCAATAGGTGTACCCAGATTCGAAGAACTTCCAATTTAATCATTACGACACCTAATAATCTTATTTCTTTCTTTCAAAGATAACCAAGCAGGCAAAGGTGAAATTTGGCTTCCCTATTTAATATTTCAGTTACAAATCGGTGAAAATGAGAGAGTCAGGAAAGCAAACAGGGACCTCCTGCTGAGCCATTGTCCATCAAAAATTGAAATTACATTAATGTATTTTTTCTTTTTTCTATATGTAAATTGCTAAGAGAGTAAATCCTAAGAGTTCTCATCACAAGGGGAATTTTTTTTTCTTTTATATTGTATCTATATGTGATGATGGATGTCCACTAGATTTATTGTGGTAATCATTTCATGATGTATGTAAGTCAAATAATCATGCTGCACACCTTAAACTTATACAGTGCTATATGTCAACTATATCTCAATAAAAATGGAAGAAAACTTAAATGAATGAACAAAGGTTATAGAAAAAGAAGTCCTTTTTAACATATGAACATAGTCGCTGGGATGAACCCTCCCAAAGCAATGGCATGGGAGACTTTCTGTTTCCCTTGTAGCAAAGACAAATAGGAAGCCATATGTGGTTTACAGTTACTTGCAGCCCTCTTAGCCATGTTAATGTCCGTTAGAAATAATACTATATATATATATAGATATAGATATATACACACACACACACACATACAAATATATATGCACACACACATATATATAAACATATACACAAACACACACACATCCCATAAAATCAAGTCTCAACCAGCAGGCCTCCAGCTCTCTATGCTAACTCCATCCACGTCATTTATTCCGTATCTCAGGTTTCTGGATGACAGCTAATGTAGATTTGCGTGTCTCTAAGATGTATTCTCCTTACTAAAGGATACAACAAGATTGTTTATCACTGAGAGGTTAACATACAGAAAAGGAAGAAATAGACATATTTTGCTAATTGAAATGAGAGGTGCATAAAATATGAATTATGAGTGTTTCTGTTCTCACAGATACCCTAGAGCCTCAGTTTGCACATGGTCTCTTGTTTTTCCTTGAAAACACATGCTGGTGATGCATGGCAGAGCTTTGGATTCAATTATCAACACTGGGAAGTAAATTGGCTTTTCAACAAAGGCAATAAATAATCTATACATGGTTTAATGTAAAGCAATGAATATCTTATTCTTAGCAAAAAAATGTGTCCTTTCATGAAAACACTTACACAAGCAACCCAGAGCTATCTCTATGGCAGGTTATTTTTGAGAATCTTTATATTTTCTTTAAAGGGGTTGGAAGAGAAACCACTTAAGCAATGCACAGTACAGTGGGGGCCCTGGTGGCAAATCACACCTCTAATTAAGGCACCAGACTAACAGACCATCTGTGAAACAATGTTGAGATTCAATTGAAAATGGTTTCCTGGCACTATGTGCAAATGTGCTTGTATTTCTCCTGCTTGGGGCCAACTACCCTACTGTTTTTGCTTTTCTTTGCAGCAGCTAATGTGTATGATTGCAAACTCCTTGAACACAAAGCCATTTTTAAAATAACATATATTAAGCCTGTTTATATCCTATATCAAAGAAAATCATGTACCCAGTTCTTAATGAAGGCAATAATGATGTTGACAGATGATATAAGCTGCCCTAGGAAATGGGACTAGTCACATTAGGATCGATTTGCCCATGGTTCCTTCGTTGGCTGCAGCCAAGGTCTAGCAAGGACAGTTAGGATCCCTGGGGTGAGGGAGGGAGAATTCTTCCCTCTGGAACACCAGGGGCTACAGAGACAAAGAGCATTGGTGACTGCAATTACATAGGAACTCATCCTTTTATTGATAAAAGAAATGACTGGAAAAGGCCCCAGTTAAGCAGAAAGACTGAGTGGGGAGCATCTGTTCTCTATGCTCCACCGTAGGGTGAAGTGTCTTGCATGGCTGTATTTGAGAGACTGTGGTTGCCACTCCTAGTGGCTGTCCTGGAATGCTATTCCTTTTGGCTATAAGTCTCAACCCCATGATCACAGCAGTGGCCTAGTGACCCAGGTCTGGACAAATGATAATACTCCACTTTCTCGAACACAGTGACAGCTCTGGGTATATATGTAACCTAGGCAGGGCCAGTCAAAGGAATAATTCATTTTTTGACAGAATTGGGAAATATTGGGGAAAATAAATCTGGGGAAGCAAGCAGCTATCTTCCCCCACTACCTGAAAGAGTCCATCAGCAGAATGAGAAGGAAAACAGCACAGAAAAAGAAGAACAAGGAGATAGAGAAATACAGGGTGAGAAGCGGATGTAAGGCCAGATAGCATCAGCTTGGGTTCCTGGGTTGAGCAGCGCCTGAAGCTTAACCTTTCTGTGGACTTCTCCGTAACATGAGTCAACATATCACCACTTTGCTCATGCAGTTTTGAGTTGGGTTTTCTTTCCTTACAACTGAAAAGAGTCCTGACTAATCAAGTTCTAGTTCCTGAATACAGGGAGGCAGAAGGAAGACCTCTAGGGGCCTCTGTTTTACACAGCACACACTGCAACACTTACTGAGGCTTTTTGACAAAAGCTGGCGCAAGCTCCAAAATGATCAAAACAAAGTCACCACTCCCTGACCCCCACCCTTAAGTCTATTCTATAGCATTAAAAGTGGAATACTAGAAGGAAAGCAATAAGACCAACCTACAAGCTGCAGAATTAGACTATAAACCCAGTTCTCAAAAGCCTTACTAATAGAGCAAGAGCAAAACCATCATTTGGTATCTTCATGTTGTGAAAAGGGGCAGCTTCCCAGGAGGACAACAGCTTCTGACCAAGGATTGGAGAAGCAGAAGAAAGGGAGACAGGAGGTGGGAGCCAGGGTCACAGATCAGGTCCAGGACCAAGGAAGAAAGTCTGGATAAGTCTCCAAAGACCAAAGGCAAAGAGAGAAAAATCCAAACCAGGAATTCACAGATAGGAGCAAAACAGTGAAAAGCACATCAAGAACAAACACAGCTGGCCTTGGGTGATTGACTAAATGGTATCGTCTGCACCTGGCCCGTCCAAGCCCTCAGCCGAATGGTGCTGAACCTACAGGGGTGAGAAGAGAGGGAAGGGTAGAGAGGGCACAGGCCAATTAGTGTACTGGAACAAAGACATTCAGCAAAGCCCTCGATAGACTCAAATGAAACACCGAAGCCCCTAAAGAGCACAGACATTAACATCTGGAAATGGACTTGGGTGATTTAAGAAGGAGCATGCTGCAGAGAAATCACTGGTCCACATCCCAGTGTCCTCTGGGATGCCTTCACCCAGGAGTGACAATCAGTTCTCATGAGGGCGACAAGCCTCATCTGATGGACATTGACCCTGCAGCGTTACAGGATTTTTCATGGAATGACTGTGATTATACTGAGCATAAAGGTCACTGCACCATGATGAACCTCTGGTCTGGAATATTGTCTCAGACGGCCATCCAGATCCTCTTCAATCTGCAATCAACACAGCAGAAGCCTACAGCAACCACAGGGAATTCCAGAGAGTAGATTTTCTCTATAATCCACCATGTCACACTTGGAGAGTGACCCCAGGATGGGCATCTACCTCCTGCTCGTGTCCCTTGCAGGACACAGGGCAACATCCCAGCAGAAAAGACTGCATGGTTGTTCTATGCCAGAAGAGAAGGATGGATTGGAAATGAGTTTCTGTGGGCAAGCCTGGCATGTCTGTGGGCTCATGTCACCCACGGGTGAGCTGCTCAGTGGCACCAGAGAAAGAAGGACATCAGGGCATCACAAGCCCCTAAGGAATTCCTGGACAAACAAATTGAGTGACACTCAATAAAATGATATGCACCATTTTCTGAACAGCTTTCTTAACTATGGAGAGACTTTTGGAAAGTATAAACAAGTGCACCGGGGAGTAAGCAAACAGAAGTCAGCTAGGTGGGACCCCTGGGGTCAGGGGGGAAGAAGAGGAGTATGTGTAACCCTGAGCACTTCTGTGCTCTCTCAGCAAGTCACCAAACTCTCTGAGCCTCCCTCTCCTCAACTGGAAACTAGAGGGAGGGTGGCTGGTCTTACACCCAAAGAGGACCTGGGTCTCTTCTTATTTGGATGCTGATACCACTAAGCCTCTGCGGTGAGGGGTCACCACCTGCATGCTCCAGGCTGTCTTGTAGTTGAGGCACGATGCTCTCACAAACTGGGTGTGCCCACACTTTTCTACACAGAACCTGCAAAGGGAACTGGGCTAAGCAATTACAAGGTCTAAGGATTCGGGGAGCTCTGGAAAGTTTCCTGCTGACCCTCAAAATACTTCTGCCCTTTGCCATAAATTTCATTATCAAGCCATAGACATGAAATCAGGTTGGCCCAGGCTTCTAAGAGGCTGTACCACTATCAACTCTGGTCACTTGGGCGAGTACTCACTTTTTTTTTTATTGGGGTATAGTTGTTTTACAATGTTGTGTTAGTTTCTACTGTACAGCAAAGTGGAATTCCCTGTGCTATATAGCAGGTTCTCATTAGTTATCTATTTTATACATATTAGTGTATATATGTCAATCCCAGTCTCCCAACTCATCCCCCAGTCTCCCCCCTTGGTGTCCATACATTTGTTCTCTACATCTGTGTCTCTATTTCTGCCTTGCAAACCAGTTCATCTGTATCATTTTTCTAGATTCCACATATATGCTTTAATATATGATATTTGTTTTTCTCCTTCTGACTTACTTCACTCTGTATGACAGTCTCTAGTTCCATCTACATCCCTACAAATGACCCAATTTCATTCCTTTTTATGGCTGAGTAATATTCCATTGTATATATGCACCACATCTTTTTTATCCATTCATCTGTCGATGGACATTTAGGTTACTTCCATGACCTGGCTATTGTAAATAGTGCTGCGATGAACACTGGGGTGCATGTGTCCTTTTGAATTATGGTTTTCTCTGGGTATATATCAAGTACTCACCTTTTATGAACCTCAGATTGCATTTCTGAAAATGGGTAATAATATCCAATGGAGTCGTGAATATGAAAGTTTCATAAACCATAAAGCATTAAACAAATGCCATCACCAAAGTTACTATTCAACAACAATAAATAGTTCAATACCTCTTAGGATGAACATTGCTGAGGCAGGATCAATACAAGTTATCCATCATTTATTCACAGAATTACAAAATATTAGACCCAGAGATAACCTGTCAAGTTTTCCCAGTTCAACCCCTTAACCTCATAAAAGAGGAAATTAAAGCCCAGGAGAGGTCAAGTGACCAAAATTACATGTCAAACAACAACAACCTGACCCCCTGAAGTCCCAGAGCAGAGTGTCCACATAGCCTTTTTGCTAGTTGGGAATCAGCCCTCCTTAGAATGTTAAACATGAGAGAATCATAAGCGAGAGACAAGAATCGTTAGGTCAAGGCACCAACAGCTGATCTCGCTGCTCTGTGCATCAACTGGGAATGTCCATTTGGAGGCGCCATCACAGTGGACCGAGCAGGCTTCCAGTCATCATGGATCAGGGTTCAAACCCCAGCATGGAATCTCTCATCATGGATTTCTCATGTATTCAACCCTGGCAATCATAATGGCTTGATGGGGCTGTGGTGAGTGTTAAATTAAATGAGGAAGTTGACCGTGGAATCTAGCTGATTTTGTATTCTAATCACAGGAGCCTTCTGGAGACTCCCAGGACAGTCATGCAGCAGAGGGATGGAGGCTGAGCCTGACAACAGTCAAATGCAGCTGAGGTGAGGGTGTCTAGGTTGGAGTGGGACTCGGGAACTGCCCCCAACCCCTCCTAGTTACCCAGGCCCCTCCAGACTCCTCCCCCACCCCCACCAGCAGACATCAGATATCAGAAAAACAGGCACTTACATAGACAAAGCTGAGAAGTAGTGGCAGTTGGGCCCCTACCAAGGGCAGAAGGGGCTTCCAGCCCCATCTACAGAACAGCTTCTGGACCCAGATAAAACCTGGGAAGAATCTAGGAGAAGAGGCCTTCCCTTTTCAGGGAGGTGGAACAGTCTACCCTCAGGTAGCACTATTTCACAGGAAAGCCCCGAAAGCCTTAGAGAGAAGTTCACTCTGTCCAGCCTACTGATGGGGCTCAGGAGCTGGGCCTACATGGGCTCCAAACCTGTCACTTCTGTCCTAGAGATGCCTCTTCTAGTCCAGATCCAGGTCAGTCCAAGCAGCTGACCACAGCCAAGGCCTTAACGAGTGGAAATGGCAGAGAAAGGTCATGTCTCGGAGGGTAGAAAAAAATAGAAAATCCTTATTAAATGAAAGGTTACCCCACCAAATTTCAGAAGACTAAGTTGTTCAAGATAGCAGCAGCCAGCCTCAGTCTTTGGGGTCTTTGGGGACAGTGCCAGGGCTCTGTCTGTGCCTACAATCTGCAGAGGTCCTATTCCAGCCGCTGCCAATTACTCATTTCAGACCCCTCCCCTGAACTGACGGTTCTTACATCCATCCACGGACCATGCGAGTGGTTTGGTTTCTTTTAAATGATGCTGCTGAGAACTACCCTCTCTCTCCAAAGACAGGGGGCAGCAGAATTTATCAAAAGATGTTCCATGAGATACCATTTGGTTGGGATGTTACTAGGCTGCTCTAGTAGACTCAGGGAAGCTTGGCGCCGGGTGTACCACGGAATGGAAAAATGCCACTGATCTCCTGAGACTGAAGAAAAAGACAGGGGTCCAGTCAGCTGTTAACTAGCAGCAAGGGTAAAAAAAAAAAGGAAGTGGGGGCTTCCCTGGTGGCGCAGTGGTTGAGAGTCCGCCTGCCGATGCAGGGGACACGGGTTCGCGCCCCGGTCCGGGAGGATACCACGTGCCGCGGAGCGGCTGGGCCCGTGAGCCATGGCTGCTGAGCCTGCGCGTCCGGAGCCTGTGCTCCGCAACGGGAGAGGCCACAACAGTGAGAGGCCCGCGGACAGCAAAAAAAAAAAAAAAAAAAAGGCAGTCGGGTAGGTGGGGTAAAGCCATAATCTCTGTATTCAGAGTCTCTCACATTTCAGCTCCGCCAGTTAGTAGCTCTGTGACCTTGTAAATGTATTTCATCTCTGATTCTCCGTTTCCTACTCTATAAAATATGGATAAGGAAGCCTACCTACAAGGTCATCGGGAGAATGACAGAAAATTTATATAAAGCACTTATTTCAGTTTCTGTCACATAAGTGCTCTGTAAATGATACTTTCAATAATAATCTGTTTCCTCCTCCCCTTCCTTGCTCTCCTCTTCCTCCTTAAAATCAAATCAAATGTTGTCTGAAATGTTCTGTCCCTTTGCCCCAGTTCTGCCTTTTAAGACCCCACAAGAGCGGCAGAGCCACGGACAAAATGATCACCCAAACCTACGTTTAAATTCTGGCAGTTATGCCTGGTTGCTAATGTTCTTAAAAGGTAAAGGTAAACATACAAATTCTCTTCTTAAAAACAACCAACCAAAAAAAAAAAAAAAAGGGGAAAAAGCCCTATTTTGTAGTCACATACAGCTCAAACAAAGCTTGCTAAAATTGGCAAAACATTTCATGTCTGGTTGAGAGGTAATGTAAGAAATGTATTCAGTTCAGGCCATATGTAAAGATTTTATAAAGCCGTTAGAGAACCAGCCAAATAAGTACAGTTGACCCTCAGACAACACGAGAGTTAATCTGCTTATAAGTTATCGCTGGCCTGCCTTCCCGGTTCCTAGCATCCATGGATTCAACCTACCATGGACCATGCAGGACTGTAGTGTTTACCAGGGAAAAATATCTGCATGGAAGTGAACCCGTGCAGCTCAAACCCGAGTTGTCAAAGGTCAACTGTACTCATACGTGGAGGTTGTCTCTCCTCTTGATCTGCATGTTCTGGTTTCAGCACTTGTTCTTTTTGTGTCACTGATGGATCGCTCCCATTTCTGAAAAAGCAAGTCGTCTGGGGACAGGAACCTCAGAGGCACCCAGCTTTGAGTCTCCAGAATGTGGCAAATAATCTCTTGTTAGCAGGTGACAGCAGACATCAACTCCAGTAGAAACATCTCGGGGTGTTGAAGTCTTGGCTCAGATGGCCCTTCTTTCTCTAACACAGCTTCATTCATTCCTTCCACAGGAATGGCCCTCATTAAACTGACCCTCCAAGCCAGGGCCACTTAGAGCAGGGACAAACTCTCTTCCCAAATTGGGTCAGCTAGAGCCCCTTATCTGATTGTTCTGATTTGGAACCCACAATGAAAATTGAACCCCTGGAGGAGAAGGAACAGTGGCATCCACCTGTGAGCTGCAGGCTGCCACATCCCCCATCATGCTCCAAGAGACTGAGAAAGCTGGAAGGCACTGAGAGGTAAAGAAACGATAAGTAGGAGGAGCTTCAAGACGGTGGAAGAGTAAGACACGGAGATCACCTTCCTCCCTGCAAACAAATCAGAAAAACATCTACATGTGGAACAACTCTTACAGACACCTACTGAACGCTGGCAGAAGACCTCAGACCTCCCAAAAGGCAAGAAACTCCCCACGTACCTGGGTAGGGCAAAAGAAAAAAGAATAAACAGAGGCAAAATGATAGGGACGGGACCTGCACCAGTGGGAGGGAGCTGGGAATGAGGAAATGTTTCCACACACTAGGAAGCCCATTCTCGGGTGGAGACTGGGTGGCAGAGGGGGGAAGCTTCGGAGCTACGGAGGAGAGCGCAGCCACAGGGGTGCGGAGGGCAAAGCGGAGAGATTCCCGCACAGAGGATCGGTGCCAACCGGCACTCACCAGCCCGAGAGGCTTGTCTGCTCACCCGCCGGGGCGGGCGGGGCTGGGAGCTGAGGCTCGGGCTTCGGAGATCAGATTCCAGGGAGAGGACTAGGGTTGGCGGTGTGAACACAGCCTGAAGGGGGTTAGTGTGCCACGGCTAGCCGGGAGTGTGTCCGGTAAAAGGTCTGAAATTGCCAAAGAGGCAAAAGACTTCTTCCTGCCTCTTTGTTTCGCGGTGCGTGTGGAGAAGGGATTAAGAGCACCGCCTACAATGGTGTGTTAGTTTCTGCTTTTTAACAAAGTGAATCAGTTACACATATACATATGTTCCCATATCTCTTCTCTCTTGCGTCTCCCTCCCTCCCGCCCTCCCTATCCCACCCCTCTAGCTGGTCACAAAGCATCGAGCTGATCTCCCTATGCTATGCGGCTGCTTCCCACTAGCTATCTATTTTATGTTTGGTAGTGTATATATGTCCATGCCACTCTCTCACTTCATCCCAGCTTACCCTTCCCCCTCCCCATTTCCTCAAGTCCATTCTCTAGTAGGTCTGTGTCTTTATTCCCGTCTTACCCCTAGGTTCTTCATGACCATTTATTTTTCTTAGATTCCATATATATGTGCTAGCATACGGTATTTGTTTTTCTCTTTCTGACTTACTTCACTCTGTATGACAGGCTCTAGGTCCATCCACCTCACTACAAATAACTCAATTTCGTTCCTTTTTATGGCTGAGTAATATTCCATTGTTTATATGTGCCACAACTTCTTTATCCATTCATCCGATGATGGACACTTAGGTTGCTTCTATCTCCTGGCTATTGTAAATAGAGCTTCAATGAACATTTTGGTACATGACTCTTTTTGAATTATGGTTTTCTCAGGGTATATGCCCAGTAGTGGGATTGCTGGGTCGTATGGTAGTTCTATTTGTAGTTTTTTAAGGAACCTCCATACTGTTCTCCATAGTGGCTGTACGAATTTATGATGTTAAAAAAAAAAAGGCAAATGATTTGATTAGACATTTCATCAAACAAGTTATGAATAGCTGAAAAGGATATGAAAAGATATGCAACATCATTAGTCATTAGGGAAATGTAAATCAAAATCCCAATTAGAAACTACTACATATCCACTAGAATGGCTATAATAAAAAATACAAATGATACTAAGTTTTGGGGATGCAGAGAAAGCAGACCACCTGTGCATTGTTAGTGGGAACATAATATGGTACAGACACTTTGGAAAATATTTTGCAGTTTCTTAACAAGTTAAACGTAAATTTATCATATAATAGCCATTTTACTTTTAGGAATCTAACCGTAAGAGATAAAGATATATGTCCAAAAATATATGTCCACACAGAGGCATGTTGTAACTATTCATAGTAGAATTATCCATAATAAGAAAAAACTGGAAAATATCCAAATGTCCATCACCTAGTAAATGTATGAACAAAATGTGATATATTTACACAATGGAATACTATTAATCACTTAAAAGGAACAAGCTATTGATACATGCTACAACATGAATACACCTTAAAAATATGCTCAGTGAAAGAAGCTACACACAATGGACCACATATTATATGATTCCATTCATATGAAATGTATAGAGAAGGCAAATTTACAGAGATAGAAAACAGAAGAATATTTGCTTAAGCCTGGGCATGGGAGAAGAGATTAACTGTTAATGAGTATCACAGAATTTTTGGATGATGGAAAAATTTTTAAATTGAATTGCGGTGATTGTTGAACGATTCTATTAATTTACTAAAATCATTGAATTATACACTAATAAGAGTGAATTTTATAGTATGTATACTACATTTCAATAAATCTGTTTAAAAAAAAAATAAAGAACACCACCTAAATGAGCTCCAGAGACTGACGTGAGCTGTGGCTATCGGCACAGACCCCAGAGACAGGCATGAGACACTAAGTCTGCTGCTGCAGCCACAAAGAAGCCTGTGTGCAAGCACAGATCACTGTACACACCACCCCTTGCGGGAGCCTGTGCAGCCCACCACTGCCAGGGTCCCGTGATCCAGGGACAACTTCCCCGGGAGAACACACGGCGTGCATCATGCTAGTGCAACCTCACACTGGCCTCTGCCGCCTCAGACTCACCCCACATTCCATACCACTCCCTCCCCCAGCCTGAGTGAGCCAGAACACCCTAATCAGCTGCTACGTTAACCCCGTCCTGTCTGAGTGGGAACAGTTGCCCTCAGGCGACCTACACGCAGAAGCGGGTCCAAATCCAAAGCTGAACCACAGGAGCTGTGCGAACGAAGAAGGGAAAGGGAAATCTCTCCCAGTAGCCTCAGGAACAGTGGATTAAAGCTCCACAATCAGCTGATGTACCCTGCATCTGTGGAATACCTGAATAGACAAGGAATCATCCCAAATTGAGGTGGTGGACTTTGGGAGCAATGATATATATATATTTTTTTCCTTTTTCTCTTTTTGTGAGTGTGTATGTGTATGCTTCTGTGTGTGATTTTGTCTATGTAGCTTTGCTTTTACCATTTGTTCTGAGGTTCTGTCTGTCCGTTTTTTGTTTGATTGTTTATTTTACTACAGATTTTAGTGCTTGTTACCATTGGTGGATTTGTGTTTTTGGTTTTGTTGCTGTCTTCTTTCTTCTTTTTTTAAAATCACTTTTAATTTTGTAATATTTAATAATTATTTTATTTTATTTTTTCTTTCTTTCCTTCTTTTTTTCTCCCTTTTATTTTGAGCTATGTGGATGCCAGTGTCTTGGTGTTCGGGCCAGGCGTCAGGGCTCTCTGAGGTGGGATAGTTGAGTTCAGGACATTTGTCCACAAGACACCTCCCAGCTCCATGTAATATCAAAAGGCAAAAAACTCTGAGAGATCTCCATCTCAATGCTAAGACCCAGCTCAACTCAATGACCAGAAAGCTACAGTGCTGGACACCCTATGCCAAACAAAGAGCAAGACAGGAACACAACCCCAGCCATTAGCAGAGAGGCTGCCTAAAATCATAATAAGGTCACAGACACACCAAAACACACCACCAGAAGCAAACCTGCCCACCAGAAAGACAAGATCCAGCCTCACCCACAAGAACACAGGCACCAGTCATCTCCACCGGAAAGCCTACAGAACCCAGTGAACGAACTGTAGCCACTGGGGGCAGATGACAAAATCAATGGGAAATACGATCCGGCATGCTGGGAAAAGGAGACACCAAACACAGTAAGTTAAGCAAAAGGAGAAGACAGAGAAACACACACCAGATGGAGGAGCAAGGTAAAACCCCACCAGACCAAAAAAATGAAGAGGAAATAGGCATTCTACCTGAAAAAGAATTCAGAATAATGATAGTAAAGATGATCCAAAATCTTGGAAATAGAATGGAGAAAATACAAGAAATACTTAACAAGGACCTAGAGGAACTGAAGAGCAAACAAAAAAATGATGAACAATGCAGTAAATGAAATTAAAATTTCTCTAGAAGGAATCAGTAGCAGAATAACTGAGGCAGAAGAACAGATAAGTGACCTGGAAGATAAATTAGTGGAAATAACTACCGCAGAGCAGAATAAAGAAAAAAGAATGAAAAGAATTGAGGACAGTCTCAGAGAGCTATCAGACAACATTAACACACCAACATTTGAATTATAGGGGTCCCAGAAGAAGAAGAGAAAAAAAAGGGACTGGGAAAATATTTGAAGAGATTATAGTTGAAAACTTCCCTAATAGGGAAAAGGGAATAGTTAATCAAGTCCAGGAAGCACAGAGAGTCCCATACAGGATAAATCCAAGGAGAAGAACACCAAGACACATATTAATCAAATTATCAAAAATTAAATACAAAGAAAAAATATTAAAAGCAGCAAGGGAAAAACAACAAATAATATACAAGGGAATCCTCAAAAGGTTAACAGCTGATCTTTCAGCAGGAACTCAGCAAGCATGAAGGGAGCGGCAGGACATATTTAAAGAGATGAAAGGGAAAAACTACAACAAAGATTATTCTACCCAGCAAGGATCTCATTCAGATTTGATGGAGAAATTAAAACCTTTACAGACAAGCAAAAGCTAAGAGACCTCAGCACCACCAAACCAGCTTTACAACAAATGCTAAAGGAACTTCTCTAGGCAGGAAACACAAGAGAAGGAAAAGACCTACAATAACAAACCGAAAACAATTAAGAAAATGGTAATAGGAACATACGTATTGATAATTATTTAAATGTAAATGAATTAAATTCTCCAAACAAAAGACATAGACTGGCTAAATGGATACAAACCAAGACTCGTATGTATGATGCCTATAAGGGACCCACTTCAGACCTAGGGACACATACAGACTGAAAGTGAGGGGATACAGAAAGGTATTCCATGCAAATGGAAATCAAAAGAAACCTGGAGTAACAATTCTCATATCAGACAAATACACTTTAAAACAAAGATTATTACAAGAGACAAAGAAGGACACTACATAAAGATCAAGGTATCGATCCAAGGAGAAGATATAACAATTGTAAATATTTATGCACCCAACAGAGGAGCACCCCAATACATAAGGCAAATACTAACAGCCATAAAATGGGAAATTGACAGTAACACTGTCATAGTAAGGGACTTTAACACTCCACTTTCACCAATGGACAGATCATCCAAAATGAAAATAAATAAGGAAACACAAGCTTTAAATGACACATTAAACTAGATGGACTTTATTGATATTTATAGGACATTCCATCCAAAAACAATAGAATACACGTTTTTCTCAAGTGCTCATGGAACATTTTCCAGGATAGATCATATCCTGGGTGACATATGAAACCTTGGTAAATTTAAGAAAATTGAAATCATATCAAGTATCTTTTCCAACCACAATGCTATGAGACTAGATATCAACTACAGGAAAACTGTAAAAAACACAAACACGTGGAGGCTAAATAGTACATTACTTAATAACCAAGATATCACTGAAGAAATCAAAGATGAAATCAAAAAATACCTAGAAACAAATGACAATGAAAACATGATGACCCAAATCTTTGGGATGCAGCAAAAGCAATTCTAAGAGGGAAATTTATAGCAATACAATCCTACCGTAAGAAACAAGAAACATCTCAAACAAAGAACCAAACCTTACACCTAAAGCAATTGTATAAAGATGAACAAAAAACCCCAAAGTTAGCAGAAGGAAAGAAATCATAAAAATCAGATCAGAAATAAATCAAAAAGAAATGGAGGAAACAATAACAAAGATCAATAAAACTAAAAGCTGGTTCTTTGAGAAGATAAACAAAATTGATAAACCATTAGCCAGACTCATCAAGAAAAAAAGGGAAAATATTCAAATCAATAGAATTGGAAATGAAAAAGAAGTAACAACTGGCACTGAAGAAACACAAAGGATTATGAGAGATTACTACAAGCAACTATATGCCAATATAAGGGACAACCTGGAAGAAATGGACAAATGCTTCAAAAATCACAACCTTCTAAGACTGAACTAGGAAGAAATAGAAAATATAAACAGACAAATCACAAGCACTGGAAGTCTGATTAACAACCTTCCAACAAACAAAAGCCCTGGACCAGATGGCTTTACAGGCGAATTCTAGCAAACATTTAGAGAAGAGCCAACACCTATCCTTCTCAAACTCTTCCAAAATATACCAGAGGGAGAAGCACCCCCAAACTCATTCTACAAGGCCACCATCACCCTGATACCAAAACCAGACAAAGATGTCACAAAGAAAGAAAACTACAGGCCAATATCACTGATGAACTTAGATGCAAAAATGCTCAACAAAATACTAGCAAACAGAATCCAACAGCACATTAAAAGGATCATACACCATGATCCAGTGGGGTTTATCCCAGGAATGCAAAGGTTCTTCAATATATGCAAATCAATCAATGTGATACACCATATTAGCAAACTGAAGAATAAAAATCATATAATCATCTCAATAGATGCAGAAAAAAACTTTTGCCAAAATTCAACACTGATTTTTGATTAAAAAAAAAAAAGCAAGCATAGAGGGAAAGAAAGTAGGCATAGAGGGAACTTTCCTCAACATAATAAAGGCCATATATGAAAAACCCACAGTCAACATCATCCTCAGTGGTGAAAAATGAAACCATTTCCACTAGGATCAGGAAAAAGACAAGGTTGCTAACTCTCACCACTATTATTCAATATTATTTTGGGAAGTTTTAGCCAGAGCAATCAGAGAAGAAAAAGAAATAAAGGAATCCAAATTGGAAAAGAGGAAGTAAAGCTGTCACTGTTTGCAGATGACATACTATACATAGAGAATCCTAAAGATGCTACCAGAAAACTACTAGAGCTAATCAATGAATTTGGTACAGTAGCAGGATACAAAATTAATGCACAGAAATCTCTGTCATTCCTACACTAATGACAAAAAATCTGAAAGAGAAATTAAGGAAACCCACCCATTTACCATTGCAACAAAAATAATAAAATACCAGGTATAAACCTGCATAAGGAGAGAAAAGACCTGTATGCAGAAAACTATTAGACCCTGATGAAAGAAATCAAAGATGATACAAACAGATGGAGAGATATACCATGTTCTTCGATTGGAAGAATCAACATTGTGAAAATGACTATACTACCCAAAGCAGATTCAATGCAATCCCCATCAAACTACCACTGGAATTTTTCACAGAACTAGAACAAAAAAGTTCACAATTTTTATGGAAACACAAAAGACCCTGAATTGCCAAAGCAATCTTGAGACAGAAAAATGGAGCTGGAGGAATCAGGCTCCCAGACTTCAGACTATACTACAAAGCTACAGAAATCAAGACAGTATGCTTGGCACAAAAACAGAAATATAGATCAATGGAAAAGGATAGAAGCCCTGAGATAAACCAACGCACATATGGTCACCTTATTTTTGATAAAGGAGGCAAGAATATACAATGGAGGAAAGACAGCCTCTTCAATAAGTGGTGCTGGGAAAACTGGACAGCTACTTATAAAAGAATGAAATTAGAACACTCCTTAACACCATACACAAAAATAAACTCAAAATCGATTAAAGACCTAAATGTAAGGCCAGACACTATAAAACTCTTAGAGGAAAACATAGGCAGCACACTCTATAACATAAATCACAGCAAGACACTTTTTGACCCACCTCCTAGGGAAATGATAATTAAAACAAAAATAAACAAATGGGACCTAATGAAACGTAAAAGCTTTTGCACAGCAAAGGAAACCATAAACAAGAAGAAAAGACAACCCTCAGAATAGGAGAAAATATTTGCAAATGAAGCGTCTGACAAAGGATTAATCTCCAAAATTTACAAGCAGCTCATGTAACTCAATATCAATAAAACAAACAACCCAATCCAAATTGAGCAGAAGAATTGAATGGACGTTCCTCCAAAGAAGATATACAGATTGCCAACAAACACATGAAAGAATGCTCAACACCATTAATCATTAGAGAAATGCAAATCAAAACTACAATGAAATAGCACCTCTCAACACTCAGAATGGCCATCATCAAAAATCCTCAAACAATAAATGCTGGAGAGGGTTTGGAGAAAGGGGAACCCTATTGCACTGTTGGTGAGAATGTAAATTGATACAGCCACTATGGAGAACAGTATGGAGGTTTCTTAAAAAAACTAAAAAAAGAACTATCATACGACCCAGCAATCCCACTCCTGGGCATGTACCCTGAGAAAACCATAATTCCAAATAGTCATGTACCACAATGTTCATTGCAGCACTATTTACAATAGCCAGGATATGGAATCAACGTAAGTGTCCAGTGACAGATGAATGGATAAAGAATTTGTGGCACATATATACAATGGAATATTACTCCACCATGAAAGAATGAAATTGAGTTATTTGTAGTGAGGTGGATGAAGCTAGAGTGTGTCATACAGAGTGAAGTAAGTCAGAAAGGGAAAAACAAATATCGTATGCTAACACATATACATGGAGGCTAAAAAACAAAAAACAAAACAAAACAAAACGTCATGGAGAACCTAGGGGCAGGATGGGAATAAAGACGCAGACCTACCAGAGAATGGACTTGAGGACACAGGGAGGGGGAAGGGTAAGCTGGGACAAAGTGAGAGAGTGGCATGTACATATAAAGACTACCAAATATAAAATAGATAGCTAGTGGGAAGCAGCCTCATAGCACAGGGATATCAGCTCGATGCTTTGTGACCACCTAGAGGGGTCGGATAGGGACGGTGGGAGGGAGGGAGATGCAAGAGGGAAAGGATACGGGCATATATGTATATGTATAGCTGATTCACTTTGTTATAAACAGAAACTAGCATGCCATTGTAAAGCAATTATACTCCAATAAAGATGTTTAAAAAATATAAAAGAAAACAGAAATGATAAGTACACAGAAGGTGAAGCTCTTTGCATGTGAAATAGGTTCACAGGTACTGTTCATTTCCAACAAAAATAGCTATACCTCTATCAGTCATCTATCTGTGCCTGTGCATTCATACACATATGCACATATATGTGTACATACATACATATGTGTGCTTGTGTGTAATTACCCATATTAGCTAAGGATAGGCTAAACCTGGGATTGCCAAACAATGGCCTATAGTGCAAATCTGGCCCCAACCTCTTTTTGTATATGAAGTTTTATTGGAACACAACCATGATAGGTAATGAATAGTCATTCACATGTTGTCCATGATAGTTTTCAAGCTACAGTGGAATTGTGACAGACAGCATATGGACCACAAAGCCTGAAATATTTATTATATGCCCTTTGCCCACCCCTGATTTAAACAGTCTCCATTGTCATAAATAACTAATATCTTCTGAATATCCATATGTGCCCAGCACCATATCAGGCGCTATAAAAATGACAAACATAATGTCATATATGCTTCTTGTGTTTAAGTTCTGTGTTTACAAGATGTGCAAACAATTCCCTTCAAGAATGGGAAATTTTGATGACAGTGAACTGTTTTTCTTTCCTTTTCTCCTTATCTTTCTAAACAGCTAACACTTGCACATTTTCATAGAATACACAGCTCTCTTGTTGTTGAATAAATGCAATTCACTGTGGAATTAGTGGACCCTTCACTGTTTTCCCTAGTGAGTTTCTTAAACTATGTGCAATTCTTAACTGAGAGAGCATGTATAATGATTCAGAGTGTGGCATCTGGCCACAGACTGAAGTAGGCATCCCATCTCCACAACTTGAGAAAGTTCCTTAATCTGACCATGCCTCAGTTTCTTCAACTGTAAAATGGGGGTAATAACAGAATTGTTTTAATGATTATGTGAGCTAATGCATATAAAGCCATTAGAATTGTGCCTGACACACAAAACATATTCAACTAGGATTAGCTGTTTTTATATTAGGGAAACTATGCCATCAAATATCAACATAAATAATTTGGAAACCTCAGTAATGTTCTAGGTGCTGTTCCAACCCCAGGGAAGACAAACTTCCTTTTTCCAAGGTGTCAGCTTATAAAATAGAGTTTAATAGGGTTTTCCTTTATATGAGAAATTGTGAGCCCATGTTCTCCTCCAGATATATCCTTGTATGGGCTGGATGCCCCTCTGCAGAAGGAACAGTGTAAGACTTAATTGAACAATTGCTACCATCCCCAGGCTGCTCCCACAAGCCTCCAAGACACAGCTTTGCTGCTTCCCAGGCCAGTGTGCCTTCCAAAGAGCTATGGCAACAGGGGGCCAACAGGGACCCACAAAACACCAGTCTGGTTATGATGGCTTGACCACATCAGCAGGAGAAACAAAGGTTTCCTAAGTAGGCACGAATTACAGGTTCTACAAACTCAGTAAAATCCCTGTTATCTAAAAAGCAAATCCTTCCCCTGGTCCTCGTGACACCATCCTTTGCACAGCACACAACCAGCCTCTCCTAGTTCTCGCAAACTTGCTTCAAACTGCCTTCCACTTACCAATCTACTTCCTCTTCCCACTCTTCCATTCACCCTCCCACTTCTCTACCAAATGAGCCCTTGATCATATCAAGGACTCCAATGACCTCCGTGTTGCCAAAGGCAAAGGACGTCTCACAGTCTTCGTGGTAGAGTATCGCCCAGTGGCTTTGACCACTTAGGGCTCCTTCCACCTGCAGATAGATACTCCTTCCTGAGCTCCACCACGTTACACTGTCCTGATTTCTGCTCACCTCACTGGGTGCTTTCTGAGGTTCCTTTCCTGGCTTCTTCTCCACCTGACTACTGTTTCAGGGGGTTGTGCTGGGACCTGTTCACTCTCTGTACTCCCTTCCTTGGTGACCTTGCTTTGTTCTGTGGCTATACTGTTGTCTTACATATTTATATATGCATGCTTCCTTCTCCCATGACCTCCAGCTCAAATAAACAACTCAACTTCAGGGCCTGAGACATCTCAAACATAACACACTCACCATGACACCCTTGATCCAGCCCTTCTGCCCATACACACCAACGTATTTCCACACACCCATAATTAAAGGTTATCATTGGTTTCTGTCGTGTTCCTCATCCACACCCATCCAATCCATTAAAAGTCTTGTCTGCCTCTTGCGTTTCCCTCCCACCATCCCTATCCCACCCTTCTAGATTGTCACAAAGCACCAAGCTGATCTCCCTGTGCTATGCAGCTGCTTCCCACTAGCTATCAGTTTTACATTTGGTAGTTTATATATGTCCATGCCACTCTCTCACTTTGTCCCAGCTTACCCTTCCCCCTGCCTGTGTCCTCAAGAACTAACACACCATTATAAAGCAATTATACTCCAATAAAGATGTTAAAAAAATTTAAAAAGTCCTATCTGGTTCTCTCTTCAAGGCACACTGCTCCATCCAGCAACCTCCTTGTCTTCTTCCATCCTAATAGTATAACCATGACCATGTCTTTCTGGGACTATGCTTATAGACTCCCTGACCCCGTTCATTTCCCATACAATTCATTCTCCAAAGAGCAGCCAGAAAGAGTTTTTAAATCGAAATCAGATCATATCACTCTCTGTTTAAAACCCATTAATGTTTCCCATTGCACTTGCAATAAAAGCCAATGATGGCCCTGCATGAACTGGCTTCCTTCAAATTTCCAGCCTCTACTTATATGGTTCAGACCCACTGCCCTGACCATAACTTTAATTTCCACCATCCTTTATCTCTCTGAAAATATTATTCTCGTTGTTCAGTAGTCATCTCAACTCCAATATCCTCCTCTCAGATAAATCTTCCCTGAAGATATTATCTAAGTGAGTCTCTCTTCTATGTGGTATTTTATGTTTCTAATGTCCTGTTTTATAGATTTCCTTTCTTTTCTTTCTTGTTCTTGATTCTCGTCCTCTTTATATTGATTTGGATATTTTCCCTCCTCTTATCTTTCATTCTTTGTTGTTTATTAGTTATACACTCTATCATTTCATATGTTGGCCACAAAATTGAAATACACACACTTACCCTAACAGTATCCTTAATTTCTTGCCAATTTAAGGGATTCAGAATGTTTATCACCTGTCACTTTATTTAGTACCCCCCTTCCCCAATTATATTATTGTTAGGAGTTTTAGGACTAGTTTGACTTTTGAAACTCTAAAAATAGATTATTGCTAACATTTCATACAGTGATGATTTATTTAGATTTTCTCCAGGTTTCTGTCCACTATTCCTTCTTTTACCTCACTGGGATCATTTTCCTTTTTCTGAAGTATATGCTTTTGATATCCTTTGAGTAGGTACTGTTTTACTGAATTCTGTTTTATATTTTAATCTGTCTCATTTTTCTTTATTTCTAAAGAGAGTTTGCAGAATATACAATTCTATTTTGACGATTTGAAGATATTGTTACACTGTATATGGGCTTCAATTATTTCCTTATTAACTCTCTATCTAGTCATGTTCCTTTGAAGGTACCATGTCTTCTCTCTGCCTCCTTTTAAGACTTCTTTCTTTTTAGGGTTCTGCTGTTTTACTACACACTACTCTGTATGCTGCTTCAGGTTCACTGGCTTTCCTAAAACAGAGAGAGGGAGCCTTTCATAAATTCTAGAAAGTCCACACTCATTATCTTTTTTGCATTATTGTCTACTCTTCCTGTTCTCTCCTCCCAAGAGTCTGATCAATATACTTGAAACCTCTCACTCATATCTCTTGTGCTCTCATAATTTCCATTTTCTTTGCACTCTGAAGTTCATTTCAAGTGCATAGCTTTAAATATATGTTCCGGTCAATGACAATTTGCTATCTGGCATTACCTAGTCTTATGTTTAACACATTCCTAAGGTGCTGTTATTTTTAAGAAGCTTTTTAAAAATTTTTAAATAAGTTTAAATTTACAGAAAAGATACAAAAATAGTGCACAGAGTTCCCATATACTCCTCACTCAGTTCCCTCATTGCTAACATCTTACATTACCATGGCACATCTGTCAACATTTAAAAACTGCCAACAATACAATACTACTCACTAAACTACAGATATTATTTGGATTTCACCAGTTTTTCTATGAACATCCTCTTTCTGCTCCAGGAACTAATCCTGGTTATGGCATTGTATCTACTCATTATGCTTCCTTAGTCTCCTCTAAACATTTCACAGGTTTTCTTAGTTTTAATGGTTTGCAGTCTTGAGTCATACTGTCCAGGTAACCTGAAGAATGTCCTCCAGTTTGGTTTTGTCTGATGTTTCACTTTTGGTTTTGTTTGTTTGTTTGTTTATATGACTAGACTAGATTGAATTTATAGGTGGAGTGCCCTTCTTGTCACATCCTACCTGGAGCTACATGACATCCACAGCCATCTCTGGCGATGTTAATCTTCATCACTTGCTTAAGGTGATGTCTGCCAGGCTTCTCCACTGTAAGTGACTATCTCCCCCTTTCCTGTTCTTCAGAAGCAAGTCACTATGTCCATCCTCAAGGAGGGGTGCACATTCCTGAATTTTTAAATTCAATTGTTATCTTTTTTGTTTTAAAGTTTTATTTGCTTCTTTTACAAATCTGGCTGGTCAATTTTGACTGCCTCTGATTTCTGTTTTTACTTTCAACCCCATATTTTATGTCCTTAAACATTTAAACATCCTTACTTTATGTTTTGTATCTGGCAAGTCCAGCACCTGGAGGGTTTGCAGGTCTGATTCTGCAGTGCTTTGTTTCTGCTGACTTTCATGCATGGTGGCCAGTTTCCTCATATGTTTAAGGAATTTTACAGTTATGAGCTCAGTTTCCTTAGAACTTTATTTTTGAGAACTCCTTGAGGCTGATGTTTAAAATTATTGCTCCAGAGATAATTTCAGCTTGATTCTGACATTATCTATAGGTACTACCAACTTAGGTCTACTTTAAATTAAAATTTTCAACCCCCATCATCTCCGGGCCTAGGCAACCACTAAGCTACCTTCTGTCTCTATAAATTTGCCTCTTCTGGACATTTCATATAAATTAAATCATACAAATGAGATCCTCTATGACTGGCTTCTTTCATTCAGCATAATGTTTTCAAGGTTCATCCAAGTTGTAGCATGTGTCAGCATTTTGTTTCTTTTGATTGGCAAATAATATTCCATTGCAAAGATAGACCACTTTTTATCAATTCTTCAAATCATGGGCATTTGGATTATTTCCATTTTTTGGTTATTATGAGTTATGCTACTATGAACATTTGTGTACAATTTGTGTGTGTAAGTGTGTGTGTGTGTGTGTGTGTGTGTATACAAATGTTTTCATTTGGGGGTGTATAGCTAAGAGTGATATTGCTGGACTGTATAGTAACTCTATGTTTAATCATTTGCAGAACTGCAAGACTATTTTCCAAAGGAGATGAAACATTTTACATTACCACCAGCAGTGTATGAAGGTTCCAATTTCTCCATATCTTCACCAACACTTTTTAATTCTCTGTCCTTTTGACTATAGCATCCTAGTAGGTGTGAAGTGGTGTCCCACTGAGCTTTTGACTTGCATTCCCCTAATGGCTAATGATGTTGAACATCTTTTCACATAATTGTTGGAAATTTTTTATCTTCTTTGCACAACTGTCTATACACATGTTTTGTGCCTTTTTAAAAATTGGGATTTTGTCTTCTTATTATTGAATGTTATTTACATACTCTTGGTAAAATTCTCATCATATATATAACTTGAAAACATTTTTTACCACTCTGAGTTGTCTTTTCTCTTTCTTGATGTTGTCCTCTGAAGCACACATATTTTCTTTTTTTAAAATTTATTTTATTTTTGGCTGTGTTGGGTCTTTGTTGCTGTGAACAGGCTTTCTCTAGCTGCGGCAAGTGGGGACTACTCTCCGTTGTGGCGCGCTGGCTTCTCATTGCAGTGGCTTCTCTTGTTGCGGAGCACGGGCTCTAGGTGCACGGGCTTCAGTAGTTGTGGCAGGCGGGCTCAGTAGTTGTGGCACATGGGCTTAGTTGCTCTGTGGCTTGTGGGATCTTCCCTGACCAGGGCTCGAACCCTTGTCCCCTGCATTGGCAGACAGATTTGTAATCACTGAGCCACCAGGGAAGCCCCCATATTTTCATCTGCTTCAAAAATGTTCTCCTTTACCTCATGAATCACTGTTATATGAGTGATATAAAGTCTATTTGACAATTCCAACAACTAAGTCGTCTCTGGGCTGGCTGCTTTTGATTGTATTTTCCCTTGAGAATTCGTCACATTTTCTGAAAATTTTAAATATTATGTTATGCGACTCTGGGTCGTGTTAAAATTCTCTGAAGAATGTTTGTTTTCTGTTGGCTTTACAGTCAGTCAACCCAATTAGGTTTAGATTGCAGGTTCTTCCTTACCTCTGGGCGTGGTGGTTCTGGTGTTGGTTCAGTTTTCACAGCCCTGGCTACGTAGTTGGATCCATCCCTCACCTGTGCCACTCAGATTTGGTCCAGGATGAGGGCTGTGGTTTTCATGGTGCCTCAGTCTTCAAAGCCTTTACCAGGCTTACCTGGGTATGTTCTATACAGGTTCAACCTAGGGGTGGTTCATATATACATTAGTCTTCTCCAACTCCCCTCACCCAGATTTCCCCCCATACTGTCTACCTCTGGGGGCTCATTTTCCTCATTCCTCTAGCCAGAGAGACAGAGTTCTCTCAGTTTCCACAACCTGTACTGTGCTACATGACTGTGTCTGCCTTTGGGACAAAGTGGTGAGGGAAAAAAAGAGAAAAAGTACATCTGGAATACACCCCACACTCTTTGTAAAATGCTCTTTTCCCAGTCCCTCTCTCCAATGGGATGATTTCCTCTTGCCTACTCCATGGTAGCACAGTGTGTGATTGGTACTGGTCTTAGAGCAGAGCAGGAGAGAAAAAAAATAAGAAAAGAAGAACAGCTGTGAGGATTCTCTCCATGCTCCCCAGCTCACAGGGGGTTTCTTCTCTATCCTCTGTCCTGATAAACAGACCTTTCTTGGAGTTTTTGCCCATAGCACTTGCTATATAGTTTCCCATTTTGATTTGTCTTTGGATCAAAACTGAGAATTAAAAGAGGAAAAAGAAAAAAAACCAGGAAACTCACAGCCACCTTCTTGGTCATTTTTCATGTTGGGAGTTTTGACTCGGCTCCCCAGTCTCTCTACTCTTATTATTTTTAGAGTTCTCAGGTAGTGGTTTTTTGTATGTTGTCCAGTGGGTTTGGTTGTAACCACTGTGAAAAATAAGATGCAATTAGCCTACTTCATTTTCGCCAGAAATGGACAATTTTAAGGCACTTTTAATGATACAGCACCTTCTTAATTCCTTGTTTGTTTATGGAATGACTCCCATCTCTGACTCAAAGGAGCGCTTCCGTGCAGAAGGTTTGGTTCTTAATTCACTGCAGTATTCCCAGCACTTAGGAAAATACCTGGTACGTGGTAACTCTCAACAAATATTTATTGAATAAATGAATCTTTATGCATAGTGCTTTTTTAGCACTTTAGATTTTACTTAAGATAATTTCCTAGAAGTTAAATTACAGCCCCAAAGGTATAATTATCTTTTAGGTTGTATTCATGTTGTCAAATTCTTTGCAAAAGTGTTCCACTCTGCACTAATAAGTGCAAGTTGCTGTGTCATCACACTAAAACGAACTCTTTTTAAAACGTTTTCTAATCTATAGGTGAAGATGTTATCTCATTGTTATTTTTGGCTATACCAAATACTTTTAACCCAAGCATCCCTGATCTTCTAAAGCAATCTTCATGACCAGGACAGGAGTGCTCTTCCAGAGTGCTCTGTATCATCTGCCTTTGAAACTCCCACCAAAGGGGTTCTTCTGCAGACCCTCTTGCTGGAGAAAGGAGAAGTGTGGTGTTTTTAAAAGCGAGAGCTAAATCATGAATATCCCTTTGCAAAAATACCCCTAGGTTCCACTAACTTCTTAACTGGACATCCCCCCATCCAAAAAAGTGTTGTCAATTCACTTCGGAAATAATAAGAGTTGTACTTTTCATAGATAATTTCATGTAACAATCATCTCATGTGCTTCTTGTATCCAGTAACAAGGTTAGGTCACTTCAATTAAACTAACCTTCTTGTTAAAAACAATTAAAAATGTTGGATAATAATTGGAAAACATTTAAAAGTTGGAGATGAGAGAAATTCCCCGATGATTTTTAAAAATTAAATTTTAATTTTTAATTTTCAAAATCAAAGCCTTGCCTACCCCCTGCACCCAGGACAGAGCCCGCGTTTCCACAGAGCTGTAACTCCTGGCTCGGGGTCTCTTTCCTCCACCGTAACAGAACTGCCCCGGAGCCCGAGGCGAGGGCGGCCTCACTGAGGCTGCCGGCTCTGGAGGGGCCCCGGCGCCCGAAGCCTCGACAGTCCTGGAGACGACGGGCCGGAATCATCGTACATGGGAGAGGGGGAAGAGTCGGAAGAGTAAGACGCGGAGATCACCTTCCTCCCCACAGATACACCAGAAATACATCTACACGTGGAACAACTCCTATAGACACCTACTAAACGCTGGCAGAAGTCCTCAGACTGCCCAAAAGTCAAGAAACTCCCCACATACCTGGGTAGCGCAAAAGAAAAAAAGAATAAACAGAGAGAGAACAGGGATGGGACCTGCACCAGTGGGAAGGAGCTGTGAAGAAGGAAAGGTTTCCACACAATAGGAAGCCCCTTTGCGGGCGGAGACTGCGGGTGGCGGAGGGGGGAAGCTTCAGAGCCACGGAGGAGAGCACAGCAACAGGGGTGCGGAGGGCAAAGCGGAGAGATTCCCGCACAGAGGATCGGTGCCAACCGGCACTCACCAGCCTGAGACACTTGTCTGCTTACCCGCCGGGGCGGGCGGGGCTGCGAGGTGAGGCTCAGGCTTCGGTTGGAGCGCAGGGAGAGGACTGGGGTTGGCGGCGTGAACACAGCCTGCAGGGAGTTAGTGCACCACGACTAGCCGGGAGGGAGTCCGGGAAAAAGTCTGGAGCTGCCGAAGAGGCAAGAGACTTTTTCTTCCCTCTTTGTTCCCCGGTGCGCGAGGAGAGGGGATTAAAAGCACTGCTTAAAGGAGCTCCAGAGACGGGCGCAAGCCGCGGCTAAAAGTGCAGACCCCAGAGACGGGCATGAGACGCTAAGGCTGCTGCTGCTGCCACCAAGAAGCCTGTGTGCGAGCACAGGTCACTATCCACACCTCCCCTCCACGAAGCCTGTGCAGCCCGCCACTGCCAGGGTCCCGGGATCCAGGGACAAGTTCCCCGGGAGAACGCATGGTGCGCCTCAGGCTGGTGCAACGTCAGGCCGGCCTCTGCCGCCGCAGGCTCGTCCCGCACTCCGTGCCCCTCCCTCCCCCCCAGCCTGAGTGAGCCAGAGCCCCCAGTCAGCAGCTCCTTTAACCCCGTCCTGTCTGAGCGAAAAACAGACGCCCTTCAGTGACCTACATGCAGAGGCGGGGCCAAATCCAAAGCAAACCCCAGGAACTGTGCGAACAAAGAAGAGAAAGGGAAATATCTCCCAGCAGCCTCAGAAGCAGCTGATTAAAGCTCCAAAATCAATTTGATGTACCCTGCATCTGTGGAATACATGAATAGACAACAAGTCATCCCAAGTTGAGGAGGTGGACTTTGAGAGCAAGATTTATTATTTTTTCCCCTTTTCCTCTTTTTGTGAGTGTGTATGTGTATTCTTCTCTGTGAGATTTTGTCTGTATAGACTTGCTTTCACCATTTGTCCTAGGGTTCTATCCATCCGCATTTTTTTTTTTTTACTTAAAAAATTTTTTTTCTTAATTATTATTTTTAATAACTTTATTTTACCTTATTTTATTTTATTTTATCCTTTCTTTCCTTCTTTCTTTCCTTCATTCTTTCTTTCTTTCTACTTTTTCTCCTTTTTATTCTGAGCCCTGTGGATGAAAGGCTGTTTGTGCTGCAGCCAGGAGTCAGTGCTGTGCCTCTGAGGTGGGAGAGCCAACTTCAGGACACTGGTCAACAAGACACTTCCCAGCTCCATGTAATATCAAATGGTGAAAATCACCCAGAGATCTCCAACTCAACACCAACAACCAGCTTCACTCAACGACCAGCAAGCTACAGTGCTGGACACTCTATGCCAAACAACCAGCAAGACAGGAACACAGCTCCATCCATTAGCAGAAAGGCTGCCTAAAATCATAATAAGTCCACAGACACCCCAAAACACACCACCAGACATGGACCTGCCCACCAGAAAGACAAGATACAGCCTCATCCACCAGAACACAGGCACTAGTCCTCTCCACCAGAAAGCCTACACAACCCACTGAACCAACTTAAGCCACTGGGGACAGACACCAAAAACAAAGGGAACTACGAACCTGCAGCCTGCGAAAAGAAGACCCCAAACACAGCAAGATAAGCAAAATGAGAAGGCAGAAAAACACACAGCAGTTGAAGGAGCAAGATAAAAACTCACCAGACCTAACAAATGAAGAGGAAATAGGCAGTCTACCTGAAAAAGAATTCAGAATAATGATAGTAAAGATGATCCAAAATCTTGGAAATAGAATGGAAAAAATGCAAGAAACAGTTAACAAGGACCTAGAAGAACTAAAGATGAAACAAGCAATGATAAACAACACAATAAATGAAACTAAAAATACTCTAGAAGGGATCAATAGCAGAATAACTGAGGCAGAAGAATGGAAAAGTGACCTGGAAGATAAAGTAGTGGATATAACTACTGCAGAGCAGAATAAAGAAAAAAGAATGAAAAGAACTGAGGACAGTCTCAGAAACATGTGGGACAACATTAAACACACGAACTTTCAAATTATAGAGGTTCCAGAAGAAGAAGAGATAAAAAAAGGGACTGAGAAAATATTTGAAGACATTATAGTTGAAAACTTCCCAAATATGGGAAAGGAAATAGTTAATCAAGTCCAGGAAGCACAGAGAGTCCCATACAGGATAAATCTAAGGAGAAACACGCCAAGACACATATTAATCAAATTATCAAAAATTAACTACAAATAAAACATATTAAAAGTAGCAAGGGAAAAACAACAAATAACACAAAAGGGAATCCCCATAAGGTTAACAGCAGATCTTTCAGCAGAAACCCTACAAGCCAGAAGGGACTGGCAGGACATATTTAAAGTGATGAAGGAGAAAAACCTGCAACCAAGATTACTCTACCAAGCAAGGATCTCATTCAGATTTGATGGAGAAATTAAAACCTTTACAGACAAGCAAAAGCTGAGAGAGTTCAGCACCATGAAACCAGCTTTACAACAAATGATAAAGGATCTTCTGTATGCAAGAAACACAAGAGAAGGAAAAGACCTACAATAACAAACCCAAAACAATTAAGAAAATGGAAATAGGAACATACATATCGATAATTACCTTAAATGTAAATGGATTAAATGCTCCCACCAAAAGACATAGACTAGCTGAATGGATAAAAACACAAGACCCATATAAATGCTGTCTACAAGAGACCAACTTCAGGCCTAGAGACACATACAGACTGAAAGTAAGGGGATGGAAAAAGATATTCCATGCAAATGGAAACCAAAAGAAAGCTGGAGTAACAATTCTCATATCAGACAATATAGACTTTAAAATAAAGATTATTAAAAGAGACAAAGAAGGACACTACATAATGATCAAGGGATTGATCCAAGAAGAAGACATAACAATTGTAAATATTTATGCACCCAACATAGGAGCACCTCAATACATAAGGCAAATACTAACAGCCATAAAAGGGGAAATCGACAGTAACACATTAATAGTAGGGGACTTTAACACCCCACTTTCACCAATGGACAGATCATCCAAAATGAAAATAAATAAGGAAACACAAGCTTTAAATGATGCATTAAACAAGATGGACTTAACAGATATTTATAGGACATTCCATCCAAAAACAACAGAATACACATTTTTCTCAAGGGCTCATGGAACATTCTCCAGGATAGACCGTATATTGGGTCACAAATCAAGCCTTGGTAAATACAAGAAAATTGAAATTGTATCAAGTATCTTTTCCGACCCCAACGCTATGAGACTCGATATCAATTACAGGAGAAGATCTGTAAAAAATACAAACACATGGAGGCTAAACAATACACTACTTGAAAACGAAGTGATCACTGAAGAAATCAAAGAGGAAATCAAAAAATACCTAGAAACAAATGACAATGGAGACACAACAACCCAAAACCCATGGGATGCAGCAAAAGCAGTTCTAAGAGGGAAGTTTATAGCAATAAAATACTACATTAAGAAACAGGAAACATCTCGAATAAACAAACTATCCTTGCACCTAAAGCAATTAGAGAAAGAGGAACAAAAAACCCCCAAAGTTAGCAGAAGGAAAGAAATCATAAAAATCAGATCAGAAATAAATGAAAAAGAAATGGAGGAAACGATAGCAAAGATCAATAAAAATAAAAGCTGGTTCTTTGAGAGGATAAATAAAATTAATAAACCATTAGCCAGACTCATCAAGAAAAAAAAGGGAGAAGACTCAAATCAATAGAATTATAAATGAAAAAGGAGAAGTAACAACTGACACTGCAGAAATACAAAAGATTATGAGAGATTACTACAAGCAACTCTATGCCAATAAAATGGACAACCTGGAGGAAATGGACAAATTCTTAGAAATGCACAACCTGCCAAGATTGAATCAAGAAGAAATAGAAAATATGAAAAGACCAATCGCAAGCACTGAAATTGAAACTGTGATTAAAAATTTTCCAACAAACAAAAGCCCAGGACCAGATGGCTTCACAGGCGAATTCTTTCAAGCATTTATAGAAGAGCTAACACCTATCCTTCTCAAACTCTTCCAAAATATAGCAGAGTGAGGAACACTCCCAAACTCATTCTACGAGGCCACCACCACCGTGATACCAAAACCAGACAAGGATGTCACAAAGAAAGAAAACTACAGGCCAATATCACTGATGAACATAGATGCAAAAATGCTCAACAAAATAGTAGCAAACAGAATCCAACAGCACATTAAAAGGATCATACACCATGATCAAGTGGGGTTTATCCCAGGAATGCAAGGATTCTTCAATGTATGCAGATCAATCAATGTGATACACCATATTAACAAATTGAAGGAGAAAAAACATATGGTCATCTCAATAGATGCAGAGAAAGCTTTTGACAAAATTCAACACCCAATTATGATAAAAACCCTGCAGAAAGTAGGCATAGAGGGAACTTTCCTCAACATAATAAAGGCCATATATGAAAAACCCACAGCCAACATCGCCCTCAATTGTGAAAAACTGAAAGCATTTCCACTAAGATCAGGAACAAGACAAGGTTGCCCACTCTCACCACTCTTATTCAACATAGTTTTGGACGTTTTAGCCACAGCAATCAGAGAAGAAAAGGAAAGAAAGGAATGCAAATGGAAAAGAAGAAGTAAAGCTGTCACTGTTTGCAGATGACATGATACTACACATAGAGAATCCTAAAGATGCTACCAGAAAACTACTAGAGCTAATCAATGAATTTGGTAAAGTAGCAGGATACAAAATTAATGCACAGAAATCTCTGGCATTCCTATACATTAATGATGAAAAATCTGAAAGTGAAATCAAAGAAACACTCCCAGTTATCATTGCAACAAAAAGAATAAAATATCTAGGAATAAACCTACCTAAGGAGACAAAAGACCTGTATGCAGAAAATTATAAGACACTGATGAAAGAAATTAAAGATGATACAAATAGATGGAGAGATATACCATGTTCTTGGATTGTAAGAATCAACATTGTGAAAATGACTCTACTACCCAAAGCAATCTATAGGTTCAATGCAATCCCTATCAAACTACCACTGGCATTTTTCACAGAACTAGAACAAAAAATTTCACAATTTGTATGGAAACACAAAAGACCCCGAATAGCCAAAGCAATCTTGAGAACAAAAAAAGGAGCTGGAGGAATCAGGCTCCCTGACTTCAGACTATACTACAAAGCTACAGTAATCAAGACAGTATGGTACTGGCACAAAAACAGAAATATAGATCAATGGAACAGGACAGAAAGCCCAGAAGTAAACCCACAAACATATGGTCACCTTATCTTTGATAAAGGAGGCAGGAATGTACAGTGGAGAAAGGACAGCCTCTTCAATAAGTGGTGCTGGGAAAGCTGGACAGGTACATGTAAAAGCATGAGATAGAACACTCCCTAACACCATACACAAAAATAAGCTCAAAATCGATTAAAGACCTAAATGTAAGGCCAGAAACTATCAAACTCTTAGAGGAAAACATAGGCGGAACACTCTATGACATAAATCACAGCAAGATCCTTTTTGACCCACCTCCTACAGAAATGGAAATAAAAACAAAAATAAACAAATGGGACCTAATGAAACTTCAAAGCTTTTGTACAGCAAAGGAAACCATAAACAAGACCAAAAGACAACCCTCAGAATGGGAGAAAATATTTGCAAATGAAGCAACTGACAAAGAATTAATCTTTGTCAGCTCAATAACAATAAAAGAAACAACCCAATCCAAAAATGAGCAGAAGACCTAAATAGACATTTCTCCAAAGAAGATATACAGACTGCCAACAAACACATGAAAGAATGCTCAACATCATTAATCATTAGAGAAATGCCAATCAAAACTACAATGAGATATCATCTCACACCAGTCAGAATGGCCATCATCAAAAAATCTAGAAACAATAAATGGTGGAGAGGCTGTGGAGAAAAAGGAACACTGTTGCACTGCTGGTGGGAATGTGAATTGGTACAGCCACTATGGAGAACAGTATGGAGGTTCCTTTAAAAACTACGAATAGAACTACCATATGACCCAGCAGTCCCACTACTGAGTAATTACCCAGAAAAAAACATAATTCAAAAAGAGTCATGTACCAAAATGTAGTCATGTACCAAATGCAGCTCTATTTACAATAGCCAGGAGATGGAAGCAACCTAAGTGCCCATCATCGGATGAATGGATAAAGACGTGGCACATATATACAATGGAATATTACTCAGCCATAAAAAGAAACGAAATTGAGCTATTTGTAATGAGGTGGATGGACCTAGAGTCTGTCATACAGAGTGAAGTAAGTCAGAAAGAGAAAGACAAATACCATATGCTAACACATATATATGGAATTTAAGAAAAATAAATGTCATGAAGAACCTATGGGTAAGACAAGAATAAAGACACAGACCTACTAGAGAATGGACTTGAGGATATGGGGAGGGGGAAGGGTAAGCTGTGACAAAGTGAGAGAGGGCATGGACATATATACACTACCAAACGTAAAATAGATAGCTAGTGGGAAGCAACCGCATAGCACAGGGAGATCAGCTCGGTGCTTTATGACCACATAGAGGGGTGGGATAGGGAGAGTGGGAGGGAGGGGGACGCATGAGGGAAGAGATATGGGAACATATGTATATGTGTAACTTATTCACTTTGTTATAAAGCAGAAACTAACACACCATTGTAAAGGAATTATACTCCAATAAAGATGTGAAAAAAAAAACAACCAAAGCCTTTAACCAAGGTAGTAAGCCAAATACTGGGGTTCCAATGTCCTATGGAAATTTGCCAATACCAAACACCTCACCTTGGATTTAGTGGCTTTGGTTGACAGACCTTATAGCCCAGGAACCACTCAATCTGGAAAATCTTATAGGTGACATTGTAAGCCTACTGACTTTACCTTCATGGTCATTGAAAAATAAATCTTTCCCATGTCACACTCCCTCTAACCCTAGGAAAGTATAGAGAAAAGAGTCTTGGCAAAATAGAGCAGGAAAAGTAAAAGAAAATATGGAGGGAAAAAAGTCCCTGAGGAGTTCTATCCTTCACACGTATTTTCACTCTGGGAAAGCATATCTGAGTCTGTCATGGGACCTCAGGCTGCACATCTGGTCTGAGGTGGTCCACACTTGTGGCACCAACAGATTTGGAAACAGCAGATACAATACCCCTCTGAAGGAGTATCCACCTTTGTCTTCAGAAAACACCTACCAGACTTTCCAAGACAAGTGACCATCAAGCACTCAGAAGTACCTCCCACCTTAATAGAGAAAGTGGGACTGAAGCAGTTCTGACACAGGGCGAACAGGGTCATCCGTATCTCTGCAAGAGGCCAGCAGATCAGCTGGCCTGACTCTCTCTCCATCCTCCCTCTAGTCTCCTCCTTTGACTTCTCATTGGCCCAACCAAACTAGAAGCCTAACAATGTAGTCCATTCAGTCCATTTAGGTCAACTTTCCAGGGCACCAAGCAGGATGGAAAGCAGAGAAGAGCACATGTGAAGGTGCTCAGTGCACACAGGAGGCTGAACAAACACAAAGAAACTCCTCCTGAGGAATTGCTATATTCTGTTCCAAATTACCACCCAAGTTATGGAATTCTGCCGGCCAAACTATTGGTCTGTATATGCGTGTAATGTTAGCACTTAGCACTGCCAATAAATGTTCATTTCCTTCATCCTACCATAATTTAAAACACATCCGTCACTGTGATAGGTTTCACATTAAATCACTAACAATCCGTAAAGGGGAGGAAAAGGCTTCACCCTTCTCCGCATTCCCTCCTCACTCTTCTTAAAAATGAAGCAAACACTGACCTAATGAATCATGTTCTTTGGGGACTACGTTTGCTAGTAAATAGGATCCCTTTGTTTTACAAGGCATGCAAGTGGGTGTAAACTTCTCCAAGATCTCTGTCACCCACGGACACCACACTGAGTGGAGGATTCCCCCCCGGGCAAGCACAAGTAACTTGCTCTCACTTTACTTCACTCTGGAACATTAAGCCTTTTAAAAAAGTATTTCTGGCGCCAGAGTTGGTTGGTTGGTAAAACTGGACACCGTAAGCCTAACCCTAAGCTATGTGTTTCAGTCTAACTAGCATCCATTATGAGGATTTAGAGGCACTCATCAAGTTGATAAAGCATCATTGTGTCCTGAGTATATATCTAGAATTTGATGAAGAGAAAGAGTATTCGAAGTTAACATTCTAGGGATCCTGGGTCAAACACAATTAAGAGTTACAGAATCACACCCCCGTTTACATCAGAATAATCATCTCTGATATTTGAATCTGATTTTTATGATTGTCCTATGATCTTATCTCTACTAGGAACAACCTTTATTTTAGTCCCTACTCCATTGTATTACAAAGGCTTGTCTTCACCACTAGATAAAAATTAAGGACCCTGTGTTATTTATTTATGTGTCCCCAAACTTATCATGGTCTGATGAGTAGTAGGTACTCATTCTTTCATTAATACTGTCATTCAGAAAAATTTTATTGACCACCTACTATGTGATGGGCATGATGTTGAAGCTGGGTAACACAGAAGTGAACAAAGCAGTCAAAAAATTAATGCCCATATGAAAATTATATTCTAATGGGAGAGACAGCTAATCTATAAGATATATGGATAAAATATATAGTATGTCAAGAATTGATACTAAGGAAAAAACAACAGAAAAAGCAGTATACACTGTCACCAGCTACACTGGCTTGTGAAAGCCAACTGTTATATTTTCAGGAACTTTGGAAGGCAGCTGTTGTCACTTTGGTTGCTTAAAATTAGCCTTGCTAGGGACTTCCCCAGTGTTCCAGTGGTTAAGACTCCATGCTTCCACTGCACGGGGCACGGGTTCAATCCCTGGTCCGGGATCTGCATGTCGCACGGTGAAAACAAAAACAAAACAAAACAAAATTTGCCTTGGTAAAAGTATTCACCTTGCAGAAATCAGCAAGCACTACATCCCCCCAACCATGGGTCATTTGTTGCACATTTATCAGAACAGCCTGTACCACTGGCACGAAGAGGAGGAGAGCTCCCTTGTTAGGGAGAGTGGTGAAGGAAGGCGCCGGTAGGAAGGGAGCATCTGAGGAAAGGGAGCTGGACTACGTGGCTGCCAGAGGGAAGTGCATAGCAAATGTAAATGGCACAAAGCTGTGTGGAGTGACAAGGGGAACACAGTGGGTCACAAGGCCAGAAGAGTCAAGGGGGCCAGGTCATATTGTCTTGCAGGTCACTATAAAGACTGACTTTAAGTGAGACGCAGGTATCAGAAGATTTTGAGCAGTGTGGTAACATGATTCCGTTTACATTTTAACAGGTTCATTCTGGAAGATTTCTTGGGAATCAACCAAAGTTAGCAAGGATAGAAGAAGCATCCCAGGAGGAAGTTACTGCCATAACCCCGGTAACCCAGGTGACAAGGAGCAATGGGTGGGGCAGTGTCTATATAGAGTGGTGAGAAGTGGTTGGTTCTTGCATACGTTTTTATAGTGGAACCAACAAAATATGTTGAAAGGCCAGAGACTCCAAATTTTCTTGAGCATCTGGAAGCACCGAAATGCTACTTACCAAAATGGAGAAGACTGTGAGAGGGACAGGTTTGGGAGTGAAGTGACGGGTGCAGGGTAGAGCAGTAGCTCAGGGTCAGAAATGTTTATCAGTTGTCCAGTTAGCGGATGTCTTCAATCTGTCCTCATACAGACTGCCTTCCCTTCCAGGTCTCCACAAGCATACTACCTGGAATAGTTGCCTGCCAACTAGTAACTCCTCTGTGTATTTGGAGCAACAAAGTGACATGTCTCATTTTGTCACTATGACCAGGAGCTCTGGCTGACTGTCCATTTCTGTCTCTGAAGCCCTTCACTCTGACTTGAGTGACCCAGCCCAGGTTGGCATGGAGCCGAAGACTTAGTGAGCTGACCTCTTGAAAACCATCATTGAGTTGCCGATTTTTGATCTGGTCCAAGGCCCTGGGAAGGTACAGGAGGATGGACACATAGACATGGATTCTGACTGATGACTCTGCAGTGACCCTTGGTCCTGGGATGTCTGCCCAGAGTCAGGTGATGATGTACTCAGGAGTCTCCCACACAAAGGACGGCTGGCAGAAAACAGAAGTCAAAGGACACTAATGAAAGAGAGGAGGTGGGGGCAGAAACTTATTGTCCACATTGAGAAAGTGTGAAAAGACAAGTAGACATCTGAGAGACATGTTTGCATGTGTGGGTATGTATCCTCAAGCAACAACCATCTCTCTTTCACCTTGGGGAAGTCAGGTGTGGAAGGGGTGGGGAAGGGAGATATTAACGTGCAGCTGGGAGACTGGATTTTATACCTTCATGCTATGTCTCAATTAATCAAAGATTTTCCATAAAACTTAACTGGCAGTTCTCCCCACCAAGACATCTCATAAAATATTAGCTGATTAATTTCCTTCTAATTTGTATGATCATTAAAATTCTAACTTTAATTCTGTTAATTGTCCTCCAACAAGGAGGCTGATTGGGCTTTCCCAATGCCCTCTGTGACAGTCCCCTTCCCACAGGGTGGCTTCATTGCCTTTATGGTACAAGGTTTTCCTGTCATTCATCAGGGCCCAGAGATAAGTATGTGCTTATCTCTCATCTCTCCAGCCATTCTGTCAGAAGCCAAGCCTGTGCCCATAAATCAAACATTGAAAGTCATTTGGTATTTTATCAGGATGTCAGGCCAGCTCTGTGAATGTCCCTTCCTCTTAATGAACAATTAAGCTGCTAAAAGCAATAAGGCCCCAAATACATCTGGGCCACATGGGCCATGGTTGAGCATGTCCTGGGTGAACCAGGTGGCCTTCACATTAGCACGCACCGAGGAAGTTCAAGTGCACATCTGCTGTGTTGATGATGAGCTTCTAAAGGGCAAAAATGTCTGTCCAGATCCTGCCTCAGAGCACAGGATGGGAAAGGAGGAAGGAATTATTAGGAGCCAGGTTCTCTGCAAAACATTATGTTGCAGAACGTTTTTTACTCCAGAATTGCAAGTAACTTCACAAATTACATATTCCATGAGGGAGATTTTATTATACTTGCTTTGCATTTGAGGAAACTGAGGCACAGTGGAATTAAATGAAACATTAAAGTCACATAGGCTGTAAGTGGTAGGACTTTGGATTCAACTCTATATTACCTCTAAGGTCTTAAACTAGTGGACATCCCATCTATGCATAACAGAAATCCCTAATTTATTGAGCATCTGTGTACCGGGTACAATCCTGGGATCTTTACATAAATTATTTATAATCTTTACCATAGTATTCAGACCTGGATTGAAATATGTGGTCTGCTGAGGAAAAGGACCTTCTTCATGGTTATGTAATCTTTTCAGGCCACCTAGCTGATCAAAGGCAGAGGTAGACTTCTGAGAGGGTTCAGCTGACCTCAGAGCCTGTGTTTCTTTCACCACACCAGAACACAGGATCCCCGCAATTGCCAGTGCTGGCTGTGAAGATGAGCATGCACTTGGCCAAACCTACGTGGAAACCGGACCATCAGCACACAGGTCCTTGCCTCCCTGAAGTCATCACATGGGTTCAACCCAAAAGGATTTGGGATGAGAGGGTCATTAGCTAGGTTGGGAAGATGGGCAAGGTCAGGGCTGGCAGAGAAGAGCAGGGAGGTGCTGGAAGAAGCAAAATGATGGGCACTTGTCCGTTTGGTCAGTGATGTAATAAATATGTAGAAAGCTTGTACAGTATGCCAGGCTTTATGATAGACAGAAGAACACAACAGTGAGCATGGTCAGCCCCATCCTCCAGGATATGCAGGCCGGTGGGAAGAGAAACATGAGTAGGTCGTTAATTATATAGTAATGAAGCAAATGTGGTGATAAGACTGAATCCAAGCATGTTGCAAGGTCCCAACTAGGTTGCAGAGTCAGGACAGGTGTCCCAAAGAAATTCTTGCTTGGCAGCTGTTCTAGGGGTATGATTTTAGTTATTCTACTTTTCTCATACTCTCTGCTGTATTTTCATGGAGATATTTCAGTTCCCAACATCTGATACTATATTGCAGGTTTCTTTTACTCCAGAATTGCATAGTAAATTCACAAAGCCCATAAACATAAGACTACTTTCTGTTATTTTTTTAATTTGCTAAAGTGTCTACAATCCTACAAAGTCTCTACCCTTGACCTGGAGTTTCCTTCTAATTACTCAATCCTCAATCTCTTCCCTCCCCTCCTAATCCAAACATTTCTCAACTATATTTCTCTGGTCATATTACAGTTCTCCAAATCTGGCTTCTTTCACCAACAATTTAATGACACTCTTTTAATTAAGGTTGCCAATTGATTCTTAATGTTAAAACACAAAAAGTATTTTTTTCAATCTTTTCCCTATGGGATACCACCAATGTATTTGTTCCTATTGCTGCTGAACAAATTACCACAATTTAGTGGCTTGAAAAAAACCACAGATTTACTATCTCACAGTTGTGGAGGTCAGAAGTCTGCCTTAAGTGGCCCTGGGCTAAAATCAAGGTGTCATCAGAGCTGCTTTCCTTCTGGAAGTGCTGCGAAAGCATTCATTCCCTTGCTTTTTCTAGCTTCTAGAGGCTGCCCGCATTGTCTCATGACATGTTTAAATCAACAGCAACAATGGAGTGGGGTGTTCAAGTCCCTCTCACATTGCATCACTTTGACCTCCTCTTCTGTCTCTCTCGCCCACCTTTAAGGACCATTGTGATTACTTTGGACTCACTTGAATAATTCAGGATAATCTCCCCATGTCAAAGCCCTTAATTTAATCACATCTGCAAAGTCCTCTTTGTCGTGTACTGTAAGGTCAGGACATGGACATCTTTGAGGGGCCATTTTTCTGCCTGCCACAGCTAGTAATTCTCTTTTCCTTGAAACTACCTTTTCTATTGGTTTGTGTGACTCTATCCTCTTCTGCTTCTCCTCCTATCTCTTTATTTCTTCCATGTCTCCTTGCACTCCCCATTTTTTTCTACCATTAACAGCTGGGAATCAAGCTGATTATCATTTCATACTTCCCTGGTGATCCCTACTGTGAAAAGAAGGAGTAAATGTGGTAAGTGTGAGAATTGTTCTGCTAGCAGTAATTTTCCTCTTGCTATTGAGGTCCTATCATATCTTTAGCCATCCAGCAAGTTACATGAGAAACACTCTAGATTCCTCACTCTCCTTCATCACACCATACAAAATTATCATTTAACCATGCAAACTTTAGCCTAAATATAGAATTTATTTTAAGTCCAGGACATGCTCTACAAATGGCAGTTCTATAGATTTCTATAGAATGCTAAGATTAGACAAAGTTGAACACAAAAAACTTAGAATAAATGAATTCAACAAAGTTGCAGGATACAAAATCAACATACAAAAATCAGTTGTATTTCTACACACTAACACTAACAACAAATTATCCAAAAAGAAAATTGAAAAGCAATTTCATTTACAGTAGGACCAAAAGGAGTAAAATACTTAGGAATAAAATTAACCAAGGAAATGAAAATTTGGTACACTAATGAAATTAAAGAAGATACAAATAAATGGAAAAACATCCCATGTTCATGAACTGAAAGAATTAATGTTGTTAAAATGTCCATACTATCCAAAGTGATTTATACATTCAATGTAATCCATTTCAAAATTCTAGTGGTGTTTTTGCTTCTACAGAAATAAAAAAAAAATCTTAAAATTTATGTGGAATCACAAAAGACTGCAAAGAAACAAAGCAATTTTGATCAAGGAGAACAAAGTTAGAGGCATCACACTTCCTGATTTCAAAATATATCACAAAGCTGCAGAATAAAACAGACACATAAACCAATGGAACAGAATAGAGAGCCCAGAAATAAGTTCATGCATATATAGTCAACTGATAGTTGACAAGAGTTCTAAGAATAGACAATGGAGAAAGAATAGTCTCTTCAACAAATGGTGCTGGGGAAATGGATATCCATATGCAAAAGAATAAAATTGGACCTTATATCATACATTACACAAAAATCAACTCAAAATGGAATAAGGACCTAAATGTGAGATGTGAAAGAGTAAAGCACCTAGAAGAGTGCACAGGGAAAATGCTTCTTGAATTGGTCTTGGAAATAGCTTCTTAGATATGACACTAAAAGCACAGGCAACAAAAGCAAAACTAGACTACATGATACCACTTATTAGGAACCTAAGTAGTCAAACTCGTAGAATCACTGTGTAGAATGCTGGTTGGCAGGAGCTAGGTGGAGGGCATATGGGGAGGTATTAGTCAAAAAGCTCAAATTTCAGTTACACAAGATAAATAAGACCTAAAGATCTATAGTATAATGCCTATAGTTAACAATATTTTATCGTAACTTAAAAATTTTCTGAAAGGATTAATCTTATATTAAAGTTCTTATAATAATGGTAATAATAATGAGAAACAATAATAATAAATAAGGAGGTGGAAGAACATTTTTGGATGTGATGGATAGGTTTATGGCATAGAGTGTAATGATGGTTTCATGAGTGTATAATTATCTCTACTCTCAACAAACTGTATACTTATATAAATTATGTACAGATTTTTGTACACCAAAAAATTGTTTCAATCAATTAATTAATGAAAAACAAAGTTAAAAAGTTCTCCTTATTCTAGGATTTATTAAAGACTTTATAATGTTATTAGGCACTATGGAGCTTAGTTGTGAGACAGCACATAGGTGGACAGTGATGGGCTCCTACCCAAGCTCTGACATGTGTTTCCCCACATTGAGTGTCTTCTATACATCATGTAATAAGCTAAGTTCAACTTCTATTATCACACTTAGTCCACTCAACAATTTTGTGAAAATAACAAAACAACAGTAACATTATTATTATCATCACCACCATCATCATCACCAATCTACCATAGTGTAGATTTAAAAAACTCTTAAAGGTGAAATAATTTTTCCAGCATCATACAGTTAACGTGTGTTAGAGCTGGGTTAATTCCTGCCTTGGAGAGCTAGTTGTGGGATCAAATGACTTGCTAATGTGAGTCTCTAAGCTCACTTCTTGGTACACAGGAAATATAATAAGAACACCATTCTTGTTAACTAAGAATGTTATCAGAGGTCAAGAATTTCTTGACCTCCATTTCTTCCCAAGATGGAGTGACAGGGAAATGATTTACATTTCCACCTGAAATAATGACAGAAACAAACAGAAAAAAATGCATTAAACATTTCAAAATGTTGGACATCAGACAATGAAGGACAGCAATTCCTGAGAGATGAGAACAAGCTAGGTAAGCTCTATGAACCCCTCCAACTTACTGCTTTAGAGATTTCCAGGCTGGGGTGTGGAGAGGGGTAACCCAGGCAGACCTGGCTGCTTAATCCTTAAGTTGCCAAGATAGAGACAAGAATCCAGAGAGACCAAGGCAGCTGGAGTTTGCATGGCGGTGTATGAAAGAGAGGAGTGTTCATATAGATAAGCTCAGAGAACTACAGAGAGTCCCCTTCAAGTATTCATAAGGGTACTGATCAACACTTACATAGGGAAAAAGAAACATCTGAAAGAGTGATAGAAAAGTACCAGTGCTCACATAGGGCTGGCACTAGTGCTTATTCCCAATAGCCAGAGTGGAAACACTTAGAATTCATGGGTCATTGAGTAGACTATTCAGGAATGTTTTGCCTTATTAGTGAGGAATAATAATCAGTAGATAGAGCACAATGTCATTGTGTTTCTGATTATACAACAATGTGAATATACTTAATGCCATGTGCTGAATTGTGTCCTCCACAAAATTCATATGTTTGAACCTTAACCTCCAATGTGATGGTATTCGGGAGGTAGTTTAGTAATTAGGTTAAAATGAAGCATGAGGATGGAGCTCCCATAATGGAAATAGTGTCCTTACAAAAAGAGGGAGAGAGATCAGAGCTCGTTCTCTCTCTTTCTCTCTGTCTCTGCCATGTGAGGACACAGCATGGTGAGGGGGGAAGGGGAGATAAACCAGGAAGAGCTCCCTCTGAAAACTGAAACGATGGCACCTTGATCATCTCAATAGATTCAGAAAAAGCTTTTGACAAATTTCAACGTTCATTTGTGATAAAAACTCTCCACAAAGTGGATATGAAGGGAATATACATCAACATAATAAAGACCATATATGACAAACCCACAGCCAACATCATACTGAATAGTGAAAACCTGAAAGCATTTCCTCTAAGATGAGGAAAAAGACAAAGATGTCCACTCTTGCCACTTTTATTTAACATCATATTGAAAGATGAAGCTACAGCAATCAGACAAGAAAAATAAAAAGAATGCAAATCAAAAAAGAAGTAAAACTGTCACTCTTTGTAGGTGACATGATACTATATATAAAAAATCCTATAAACACCACCAAAAAGCTATTAGAACTAATAAATGATTTCAGGAACTTTGCAGGATACAAAATTAATATACACAAATTTGTTACATTTCTATACACTAACAATGAACAATCAGAAAGAGAAATTAAGAAAATAATCCCATTTACATTGCATAAGAAAGAATAAAATACCTAGGAATAAATCTAACCAAGGAGGTGAAAGACATGTACTCAGAAAACTATAAGACGCTGATGAAAGAAATTGAAGATGACACAAAGAGTTGGAAAGATATACCATGTTCACGAACTGGAATAATTAATATTGTTAAAATGACCATGGTCCTCAAGGCAATCTATTGATTCAATACAGTCCCTATCAAAATACCAGTGGAATTTTTCACAGAACTAGAACAAAAAATTCTAAAATTTGGATGAAAGCACAAAAGACCCCAAATAGCCAAAACAATCTTGAGAAAAAGAACAAACCTGAAACTATCACACTTCCTGATTTCTAACTACAATGTTAGAATAATCAAAACAGAATTTTACTAGTACAAAAATAGACACTTAGATCAATGGAAAAAAAACGAGATCCCAGAAGTAAACCTACCCCTATAGGGTCAATTAACCTATGACAAAGGAAACAAAAATATACAATGAGGAAAAGACAGCCTCTTCAATAAATGTTGTTGGTAAAACTGGGTAACCACCTGCAAAAGAATCAAGCTGGACTACATCATCATATTCTCACATCATACTCAAAAATAAACTCAAAATGGATTAAAGTCTTAAATGTAAGAACTAAAACCATAAAGATCCTAGAAGAAAATAGGCAGTATGCTGTTTTACACAGGTATCAGCAATATTTTTTAGGATATGTCTCCTCAAGCAAGGTAAACAAAAGCAAAAATCAACAAATAGGACTACATCAAACTAAAAATTTTTGCAGAATGAAGGAAGTTATCCACAAAACAAAAAGTTCACCTACTGAATGGGAGAAGATATTTGCAAGCAATATATCCGAAGGGTGTTAATATCCAAAATATACAAGGAACTTGTACAACGCAACATCAAAAAAAAAAAAAAACAAATTGAAAAATAGGCAGAAGATCTGAATAGACATTTTTCCCAAGAAGATATACAGATGGCCAACAGAAACATGAAAAGATGCTGAACATCACTAATCATTAAGGAAATCAAAACCACAATGAAATATCACCTCACCCTTGTCCGAATGGCTATTATCAGGACAGAAAATAAAAAGTATTGGTGATATGGGGAGGGGGAAGGGTGAGCTGTGACAAAGCAAGAGAGAGGCATGGACATATATACACTACAAAATGTAAGGTAGATAGCTAGTGGGAAGCAGCCGCATAGCACAGGGATATCAGCTCGGTGCTTTGTGACCACCTGGAGGGGTGGGATAGGGAGAGTGGGAGGGAGGAAGATGCAAGAGGGAAGAGATATGGGAACATATGTATATGTATAACTGATTCACTTTGTTATAAAGCAGAAACTAACACACCATTGTAAAGCAATTATACTCCAATAAAGATGTTAAAAAAAAATTATTGGTGAGGAGGTGAAAAAAGGGAATCCTCATGCACTGTTCATTGGAATGTAAATTGACGCAGCCACTATAGAAAACAGTATGAAGTTTCCTCAAAAGTTTAAAAATAGAACTACATTAGATCCAGCAATTTCAGTTCCTAGTACTCTTCCAAAGAAAAAACCTATATGACAACAATAGATGAATGGGTAAAGAAGATGTGGTATATACATATAAAATGGGAAATTAACCATAAAAAGAATGGTTAATAAAATGGTTAATAAAAAGAATGAAATCTTTTCATTTTTGACCACATGAATGAACCTAGAGGGCATTATGCTAAGTAAAATAAGTCAGAGAGAGAAAGACAAATACCACATGATTTCATTTATATGTGGAATCTAAAAGACAAATGAACACACATAACAAAATGGAAACAGCATCATAGATACAGATAACAAACAAGGTGGTTGCCAGAGGGGAGAAGGGGAGAAGAAGAAAGTTACAGCTGAGTGGGAACAAGGGTACAAACTTCCAGGTAGAAAATAGTAAGTCATAAGGATGAAGTGTACAGCATGGGGAATAGAGTCAATAACAATGTAATATTTTTGTATGATGACAGATGGAAACTAGACTTACTGTGGTGATCATTTTGCAATGTATAGAAACATTGAATTACTATATTGTGCACCAGAACTACCATAGTGCTGTCGGTCGATTATACTTCAAAACAAACTCATAGAAAAAGAAAGCAGATTTGTGGTTACCAGAAACAGCAATGAAGGGTGGGGGAGTTGGATGAAGGTGGTCAAAAGGTCCAAACTTCAAGTTATAAGATAAATAAGTACTAAGGTTGTAATGTACAACATGATAAATATAATTAAAATGGCTGTATGTTACATACAAACGTTGTTAGGAGGGTAAACCCTAAGAGTTCTCATCACAAGGAAAAACATACTTTTTCATTTTTCATTTATTTTGTATTTATATGAGAGGATGATATTCACTAAACTTATTGTGGTAATCATTTCATGATGTATGCAAATCAAGTCATTATACTTTAAACTTGTACAGTGCTGTATGTCATCTATATCTCAATAAAACTGGAAGAAAATGTATATTTTATGTATTGCCATAAAACATCTGCTGGCTTTTAATTAGGAAGGACAAATAAGTTGGCAAATTATGCCCTTTAATCAGAGGAAACATGTGTAAGTGTTTATTTTAAAAAACTGCACACAGTTGGGATTCAGTACAATAGTGTTCATATTCCAGAAATGTCGATGAGGTTTTAGTATATTTCAGTTTAAGATTCAGCACAAGTTCTGGCCAAATCATTAGTTATCAAAGCATTCGTTTTTGGTCCTCTGCCCTGTATTAGAAGGCCCATGCCAGGTGCAGTGGGCAACTTTGTCGAAAACGCCAACCACATCAACAGCCTAACAACCAAACAGACTGGGGTGTCAGTAGAGGGTTTCTGGGAGAAAGTGGGTTTTAAAATATGAGTCAGATTTTACTACAAGTGATGGAGGAAAAGGGACACTGAAATACTTACAAGCATTTTGTCCCAGCAGGGAAGGAAATTACCTTAGTTTCCAGCTCCCAAGAGAAGAAAGCAGCTGAGACCAATGACTGATGAGGGGCCAACTCCCAGAGCTGATGACTCTGGAAGCAGCCTTTCTCAGCCTTTGCTGCCCCTGGAATCACCTGGGGGAGGCTTTAAAAATCCAGATGCCCAGACCATACTGCAGACCAACTGAATCAGAATTTCTGGACATGGGACGTAAACATTAGTGTTTTATAAATACGCCTAGGGGAGTGCAACTTTCCTTGTTAAGAAGTGACTGCAGGTCATGGTTGGCTTGATGTCTTATCATCACCCTCACCCTCCAACATTAGAAAAGCCGGGATCCTGGGTGCAGCTGCCCACATCACCCATGATGACCCACAGCTGCTCTGTGAAGCAGGCCTGGCCTTGCCCTCCAGGTGCTCACCACCACCTCCAAAAGCCAGGACTTCTTGGAACTATAGCTATTGACACTCCACCATCCTCAAGTGCTGTCCATCAACTAGGACAGTTGTCTGTCCAGGGATCTGTGTTAGGCTTCTACCAGATATTTCTATGCCTATAAAGGTCTAACTCCCTCTCTCCAGTATGGTAGAGGGAGCATAAGAAGTATCCTATCAAGTCTAGTTAACGTCCACAGAACCCAACAGCTAAAATGTAAGATCACCTTGAAGCCACCCCACATGATCTCAAGGCCTGTGCTCATTTGGGGAAAAATCAGTTGTCATAACAGTGCCCACCAATGTCCAGCAGCTCTTCTTCAACCTTTAACCTCCTGACAAGAGTTAGTCTTTCTCCTCCTCCCCTTTCAGGTCTTCAGGGGACCTTTTCTCAGCATCTCCATGGCCTTGCCCCCTCTGCAGACTGCCCAGGAACTTACGGAGAGCCTGTGTTTGGAAATGACTGGCTCTGGAAGTTGTCCCCCACTGTGCAAGGAAGAGACCGTGTCCCAGACTCTGCTCCTCCCTGCTGTCAGCTACACTTGGGCATCATCCACCTGGTTAAAGGGATGTAGATGTTTCCCCACAGAGAGGCCTGTCAAGCACATAGGCCAAGGCCAAGGCCTTGCTGATCCAGCCAGGGAAGGGACAACAGAACACCTTTAGATTCCATTTATTACTGACCTAGACAGCACAGGAGGAATGGCTGCCAGCTCCTTTGTCCTCCCTCACACCTAAACAGGAGGATCTGGAGAATGGAGAGTGATTGGGACACCTTGGTCCTGGGAAGCCCATTCCAGGCTTCAGCTACGGTGAACTGTAGCTGCAGTTCACTGTCTGCAGCTACACCCTGAGGGGTGAGGCAGAAAACCCCATACCTCTTCAGAACCTGGGAGTCCATAGAAACTGTCCCATGACAGCCTTCCACAGGGCACGGAGGTGAGCAAGAGATGGTCTTGAAACAGCTCTTCACAGGCCTCCATCCACTCATGTTCTGATAGGATCACAAGGCATCCTACCAAAACTCCAACAAGCTGTGGTTCAGAATTTTGGCGGTGTGGGCTATATGGAAATTATGAGGTCACTGGGGCACCAAGGCAGAGTCATCCCTCCAAGTCCACACATTCTCAGGTGGCACCCCACCTGTTCTCCAAGAAGCAGTGCTCACCTTCTGCTTGGCAGACATCCTTGGCTGCCTGCCCTGTAAGGGGCAGAGGTGTGCAGCAGGGAAGGGGCCCTGAAGGCCTAGAGGACCATGTTGCTGGTGGTCCTGGCTCCAGCATGGAGAAGGGAGTGGAAGAGGCAGGGACACTTTGAAGACTGTCCTATTTGTCCATGGAGAGATGAAGGTGGCCACAACCAGATGAGAGCAGGATGGAGAGGCAGGCACACATTCTGGAGATGAGTGGGGGCAGGATAAGGATGCACCTCTTCATTTTGACAGCGTGTGGAGGAAATGAGAGCCGAGGATTCAGATCCCTGCCCAGGCCAGTAGCGTGGGCGCTGCCGTTCCAGGTGAGGGAACACTGGTGGGACAAGTTCCAGAGGAATGTGGACTTTTTGCACAGGAGGCCAGGGGCCCCAACAGCAGGGGGTGAGAGTATGTGAGCCAGCACATGAGGGTTTCATCATCCAAAGGCTCAAAAGATGTACATTCAATAAGGATGCTTGGACACTCACAGTGCAGCAAGGTGAGGTGGCAGAAGGGACCAAATAGATGAGGAACCATGACTAAGATAGAGGAGCACAAGGCCTGGGGGCACAGACAGAGGATACCAGAGACAGGAGGAGGCACTGCGTGAAAGCTGAGCATTGAAGGGGAAATCAAATGTATTCCATTAGAGGAATCAGGTTAATAAAGAGCATTTAGGGACGGAGCAGCTGGTGAGACCCCAGGAGGCAAGTGTAACACCAGGTTGTGCTCAGGAACTCACAAGCGATGGGGGAGGAGGAGCAGAGTCACCTATACTGAGAGGACACGCAGGATGGGGGCTTGATGCTCTACCTGTATGGCTGCTTCATCCCCACGTGAGCAGGACCCATCATTTGGGGAGACATTACCTGCTCTTTCCCAAAGCAGCATCCTGCAAACCCAGTGCTCAGGCTGTGGAAGTCCTCTAGGGCAGAAGTGGTGATGTCATGGTGATACTGAGTAGATGTCTGCGTGCTCTGGCCACACAGACTTTGAAATAGTAGTGCTATACCTCATAGGAAAACTATTTCTGATCATGGATCTGAATAATGGAGGGGGGAAGGAAATGAATTCAGTGTCAGCTAAGCACTGAAAAATGGCTTTTTTCTCCATGTACTAAAGTGAATCAGAATCCTTAGGAACACTTAAATTTAAAACACATAAAACAAAAAATGAGTTTCATCTGTTTCAGTGACACTAGATGTAGTGAATCTCAATGAAGGCTTCCCCCGCCTCTTGTGCTACCTTAAATCACATTATGGGTTTCTTACAACTTAGTGTTCAGACGTCCAGGTGAAATCTTCCTCTGGATGCAGGTTTGTCCAGGTTGGCCACCAGCCCCACAGGCTGTTACCTTCCTTCTCCATGAGGGCTCCTAAGGTGTTTCCACGGCTGGGTCTGCTTCCTAAAATTTTCTAAGATAATGGGCTATCAAGGGCACCTTACATTCTGTGTGCTTGCATGTTCACAAGAAGCCCTGAAGTGCATGTGTGGTGCCCTCCTTTGTTTGCTAAGTTCACAATTTCTCACCCAACACTCTCAACAGTGTACTTATAAATTTACACTATTTTGTTACAAATCATATACGTCCTAAGAGATTTCACCCTGTCCTCCATACAACAATTATGTTTTTATTTTCTTTTGAAACTAATAAATATTCATTAGTTTTACTTTGGGAAATATAGGGAAGTATGAAGAAAAATGGAGTCATACGTAAATACAATGTTAGAACAAAATCCATTGCCTTTGTTTCTATTACCCAAGTTCAGGACCATGCCTCCTGTAATCCCATGTGGCTCCCATGTGGCCCCCACGTATCCCAGAGCCTCTCTCACAGCCCAGAGCCCTCCTCTGCCTTTCCCAAACCTTCTGGACAAACCTCTCCATCAGCACAGCCTTTCTCCTACTCCCTTAACAGTTCCCAATGCCCAGGGTAATTTCTTTCTGATCTGCCCTTAATTTCTCCTGAAGGCAGAGACCATGAGGTTCCTGAGGGGGTGCCTCCCAGGAGACTACTCACGGGAACACACATGCCTTGGCAGATGTGCAGCAGGGTAAGTACATGCCACTGCTGGGTTTCCAGGTAGCTGATGGGCAGCTCCTCTTCCTAGCCTGTGGAAATGCAGACTTCCAGGGTCCCCTCTGATGCGGGATACACTGGGGAAGTCCAAGTTATGGCATTTATCACATGGTGAACCAAAGTGAGCAGGGTGGGAGTTTGTTTCTTTTCCTCTGACTCTCACTAAACTTTATCTACTATTACTTACATCTAAAGTGAGGTCATTCTGCTGCTGATCTGCAAGTAGAAAAAAATAAGCCAACTGCTATGACTGACAAAATGTTCAAAGCCAGAAATGCCCACATGTTATCTGCTAACCAAATCCAACAGACACACTGAAACCAATTCCCCCTAAAACTGAGTTCCTCTGTTGAGTTTATGATTAACCTCTCTACTCAAAATTTTACTCCCTTACTTTTCCTGAACCTGATTCCCTCAAGATTGAGGAGTATCAAAGAAAAGGGGGATTGAAACCATACACAAGTCCCTGTGCCCTAGTTCTTTGAAGTAAAAGACTTTTGCTTTAGTCTCCCAGGCCTCACTTGAGTCTCAAAAGGCTGCTCAAGAGTTAATAATTAGGAAATGTGAAGATGTAAAAACAAAGAATATCTGTTGGGCTGGGAAAGCGGTAATAATTTAGACTATAAATCCACCACATAGAATCATCAAACTCCCAGTTCCCTGAAAGACACAGATAAAGGCCTCACACACATTCCTAAGTTGTTTTTACAGGAAGCTGACCCCTGCCAGATGAAAACTGCTGACTGCAAGAACACAAACCCTAGACTGGTTGAAACCAGAAGGGTGATGATGCTTGAAACTTCACCTTGATGCCAACCAAACCTAGAATCATGCACGAGCTGATCATGCACCCTGCAGCCCCTCCCTCACACAGACTTGAAAACCATCAGAGAGTTTGGGTCTTCTGAACGTGAGCTGCCCATTTTCCTTATTTGGTGCCCTGTAATCAATGCTACACTTTCCTTCACCACAACCCACAATCAGTAGATTGGTTTTACTGTAAGTGGAGAGTAGACCAAAGTTTGGTTCAGTAATGACACTACTGTTTTAAAAGTGGTGTAATGTGGTTTAATGGAAAAATCACAGGCTTTAGCATAGCGGAGACCTGGCCCACAATGAACTGACTGTGAGACCTAAGGAAAATGTGTTCATTTCACTAAGCCTCAACATTCTTATAAATTGAATATCAGATCACTTGATCTAGAAACCATTGAAAATGAAATGTTGACAGTGACTTAACCAGATATCAGCTTACCCTGGGTACTAGTATGGATCAGCCAGAGAAAGGCAGATAAGCCAAAACTAAGAAATATTATGGGAATTTATCTCTGATTGAAAGTTGCATCTGTGCCTTTTCCTCAGTAGCAGTGCCCCTGTCTCAGCTTTGCTCACACCCAGCTTTAAACAAGAGCAACACTGGTCTAACTCTTCAGTTGTAATCATTCCAGCTATTGTTGAAAACTAATTAATGAGGTTTTTTCTAATGGGCCTGGCCATTTAGCAGCCACAGCCTCATAAATGCTTTCCCTATTCTTAATTAGGTATCAATAAGGTTGTGTCACTAAATACCAAATAAATACAAGGAGCTCATTCCACACTCAGGTGCCTACATATATACATGTAAGTACAGAGATATGAAAAGACCTCCGTCCTCTCCTTGTTCCTCCAACTTCATATTTATTCTTAATTGTCTGACCCAACCAAGTGATAGCACTAATTCTGGAAAAAGACACTTTCTAAGGAAATATTTAAGACTGGTTAACACATACGGCTTTTCTGGTGAAATAACTTTTACTCAGAGCCCTCAAGAAGGACCTGACATTGCAATGGCCCCAGCTTTGGGTGTGTCTAATGGGCTGACATAAGTAGCTACCTATCTACAAAAGAAGATTCTAATGTCATTAAAAAGTCAGTTTGACTCACCTCACACCCATGAATTGTGGTGTTTAACAGTGTCTGGAATAAAGTGATTGTTCAAAGAATCATTAGTATCATCTCTGACTAATGCCAGAAGTTTATACCTGGAGCTAGATGCTTTTATAATAATAATAGTAAGAATAAGAATAAATATTATGGAATATTTCCTATATGTAAAAGAATATAACAACTTTAAGTTATAAAAAATAAAATTATTTTATTAATTTCCACCTGGCTCCTTGTTGCCTATTTCCAGTCACATCCCTATCTCTTTCTTGAAATTTATGTACATCATCCCCTTCCTTAAATAAACATTGTTAAATATTTATCACTTAAGAATTTGTTATAAATGGTAATGTATATATTTATTTCTCTATGACTTGCCTTTTTCACCCACCAGTAAGTGTTTGAGATTCATTCATGCTGATGCGTATGGCTGTAGTTCCTTCATCTTCTCTGCTGTCTAGTATCCTATTAAATGAGCTTTCCATTTATGGATGGACATTTGCCTCATTTACATCATTTCCAGAATTTTTTCTATCACAAACCCTTGTGTCATAAACCTTTTCATACATGTCTCCTGGTACAAGTGTGCAAGATTTTCTGTAGAGAAATTTTTTTCTAATAGGCTTAGAATTGCTTGATGATAAGATATGCATATCTTCGACTTTCTAAGTAAATGCCAATTGTTTTCCAAAGGCACTGTGTCAACTTACACCAGCAGTAGGTAAGAGTGCCTTTGCTCCATATTTTCACCAAAACTTAGTGTTGCCCTTTTTTCTATTTCCTAATTTAATGGGTGCCAAATACCACCTTATTTTTTGTGTGTATATTTCCTTGATTTCTAGTAAGGTTGAGCATTTTTTACATATGTCCGAATCTTTCATGTTTCTCCCATGAAATGCCTGATCATGTCTTTTTGCCCATTGTATCTATTGGATTGTTAGGATTTAAAAAAATTTACTTCTTAATATATTCCACATTGTATCTCTTTGTTTTATGCATTATACATGTTTTCTCTCAGTTTGTGGCCTGTCTTTTTCACTTTTTTAGTGAACAGAGATTTGTTTTTATTTGTTTCACTTTTAATGTGTTTAAATGTATCAGTCTTTTTCTTTATAGTTTGTCTTTTTAAATGTCTTATGGAGAAAACCCTTTCTCAAATTCATAACAACCTTTTCCAGATTTTCTTGTAAATTTTTAAAAGCTTTGCCTTTTAATTGAGTTCTTTAAACCAACTGTCATTTAATTTATGTAAGATTATTCAGTTGATAGTTATTCTATTAGGATAGGATAAATATTTCCATCAGGATAACTATCAATTGAATAATCAATTCTTTCCTCTCCATCTGAAAGGTAGTTATGTCATATCATATCTGCATGCATGTGTGGATCTATTTCTGTCTGTCAATCCCTGAGCCAGTTTTAGTCTCAAATACTATAGCTTCTCTAAAAGCCTTGCTGTCTAATACATCTAAGTTTGCTTAGCCCATTCTTCTTTGAGACTATCTTTGATGTTTTAGGCCTCTCATTCTTTCTGATACATTTTGGAGTCAGCTCAACATTTTCCTCAAGAACTGAGTATAAATTTGGGAAGAGGTAATATTTCTGGCACATGAATCTGTCTGTCTATCCATGAACATGTTATCCCTACTCATTTACACTGGTCTACTTTGATGTCTGAAAAGTTCTAATTTCCTCTATAACAAGATTATACAGCTCTTGTCAGATTAGTCTTAGTTCATTCATTTTTACTGATGAGTAATATTCCATTGCATGAATATACCACAATTTATTTACACCTTCACCTACTGCTGGACTTTTGAAATGAACACTTGTCTGCAAGTAATTGTGGACTTATGCCTTAACTTCTCTTGTGAAAATCCCTAAGTTGAATGGCTGAATCATGTGATAGAGTATGTGTTTAAATTTTTAAGAAACCTCCAAGTGGTTTTCCAAAATGTTTGGATATTTTACATTCCCAGCAGCATTCGCATTCCCTCCAACACTTAGTATGTTCAGTTGCTTACATTTTAGCTGCTTTAATAGGTGTGTCCTAGTACCTCATCATTCATTTTTGTAATATGTTTTATTTATGTATATCTGATGTATAATAAACTGCACATATTTAAAGTGTAAATTTTATAAGTCCCAACATATATATATATATATATATACCCATGACCACCCCACAATCAATGTAATGAACATAACTCTCACTCCCAAAAGTTTCCAAGTTCTCCTTTGTAGTTCCTCCCTCTTATCCTTTCTCCCTTTATCCTAATTTAAGGAACTACTGACAAACTTTCTATCACTATAGAATAGTTTGCATTTTCAGTAGTATTTGATGAATGGAATCACACAGTGTGTATTTTTTTATTTGATTTGGCTTTTTTCACTTTTTTTTTCTTCTTAAGCATTTACTTATTTTTTTATTGGAGTATAGTTGCTTTACAATGTTCTGTTAGTTTCTACTGTATAGCAAACTTAATCAGCTATACGTATACATATATTCCCTCTTTTTTGGATTTCCTTCTCATTTAAGTCACCACAAAGCCCCGAGTAGAGTTCTCTGTGCTATACAGTAGGTTCTCACTAGTTATCTATTTTATACATAATATCAATAGTGTATATATGTCAATCCCCATCTCCCAATTCATCCCACCCCCCTTCCCCCTTGGTATCCATACATTTGTTCTCTACGTCTGTGTCTCTATTTCTGCTTTGCAAATAAGATCACCTATACCGTTTTTGTAGATTCCACATATATGCATTAGTATGCGATATTTGTTTTTCTCTTTCTGACTTACTTCACTCTGTATGACAGTCTCTACTTTCACTTACTATACATTTTTTTGAGATCCATATATGCTACTGCATGTATCAATAATTAATTTCTTCTTTAGCTGAATAGTATTTCATTGCATGGGTATACCATCATTCATCCATTCATCTGTTGAAAGACATTTGGGTTGTTTCTAACTTGGGGCTGTTATAAGTAAAGATTCTATAAACATTTATACACAAGTCTTTGTGTTGACATAGACTTTAAAGTCCCTTGGGAAAATACCCAGTAATGGAATGACTGGATCATATTGTAGACAAATGTTTGGCTTTTAGTCAAACGGCCAAACACTCACCAAAGTGAATGTACAAATTTGTATCCCCACAACCAGTATTTGAGAGTTCTAGTTTCTACTTATCTTTCCAATACTTGGTAGTGTCAGTCTTTTTTTTCCGTCTTCAACTTTTTTATTATGTTAAAATTTACGTAACATGAAATTTACCATTTAAATATACAGCTCAGTGGCATGAAGCACATCTGTATTGTTGTGGAAACATCACCACTATCCATCTCCAAAACCTTTTCATAATGCAACTGAAACTTTGTACCCGTTAAATACTGAATTATAATTCCCCCTCCCACCAACTCTTGGTAACCAATGTTCCACATTTTGTCTCTATGGATGTGACTATTCTAGGTATCTCTTTAAGTGGAAACATAATATTTTTTCCTTTGTGTTTGGCTTATTTCACTTAGCATAATGTCTTCATGGTCCATTGTGTTGTTCCTTTTTTAATCTGAATAGTATTCCACCGTATGTATATACCACATTTTTTATCATTACTTGATCTGTGGCCTAGCACATGATCTATCCTGGAGAATGTTCCATGTGTACCTGAGAAGAATCTGTATTCTGTTTTTCTTGGGTTGAGTGTTCTGTATATGTCTTGTAGATCTAATTGGTTTACTGTGTTAAGTCCTCTATTTTCTTATTTACCTTCTGTCTAGTTGTTCTATAATTGAGAGTTCAGTATTAAAGCCCACAACTATTATTGTACAATTGAATTCTGTCCATTTCGCTTCATATATCTTGATGACATTTATCGAGTGTGTAAATGTCTAATTTTTATATCTTCTTGCTATATTGAAACCTTTGTTAATACATAAATGTCCTTCTTGTCTCTTGTAATTTCTATTGATTTAAAGTCTATTTTGCCTCATATTAGTATAGCCACACTACTCTCTTTCAGTTATTATTTCCAAAGAATATCTTTTTCCATCCTTTTGCTGTCAGCATAGTTATACCTTTGGAACTAAAGTGAGTCTCTTGTACACAGCATATAGTTAGATCATGTTTTCTTATTCATTCTGCAAGTTTCTGTCTTTTGTTTGGAGAATTTAATCCATTTAAATTTAATGTAATTACTGAACAGGAGGGGCTTACTCCTGCCATTTCTTTATTTGCCTTCTATATACCTAATAACTTTTTTTGGTCCCTTATTTCCTACATTAATGTCTCCCATGTTTAGTTGATTTTTTTGTAGTGAAATATTTTAATTTGCTTCTCATTTTCTTTTGTGTATAATCTATAGATATTTTCTTGGTGGTTATCATGGGGATTACATTTAACATCCTAAAGTTATAACACTCTAATTTGACTTCATACCACCTTAACTTCAATAGCATACAAAAATGCTCCTCCTATACAGCCCCTTCACCATCCTTTCAGTTACTGATGTCACAAAATCACATCTTTATGCATGTGTGTCAAAAAATATCGACTATTTTTTAATGCATTAGTATCTTATATCATGGGGAAAACAAAAAGTGGAATTACAAACTAAAGTTACAATGATACTAGCTCTAAAAATTTCTCATGTGTTTACCTTAACCAGGTATCTGTTTTTTCATATAGCTTTGAGTTACCGTCTCAAGGTCTTTCATTGCAACCTATAAGACTGTCTTTAGCATTTCCTTCAGGATAGGTGTAGTGATAACAAATTCTCTCATCTTTTGTTTATCTGGGTATTTAATGAATCCCTCACTTTTGAAGAACAGCTTTGCAGGATATAGGATTATTAGTCAATAAAATTTCCCTTCTGCATTTTGAATATATCAACATACTGCCTTCTGACCTCCAAGGTTTCTGATGAAAAATCAGTTGATAATCTTTTTTTTTTTTTTTTTTTTTTGCGGTACGTGGACCCCTCACTGTCGTGGCCTCTACCGCTGCGGAGCACAGGCTCCGGACACGCAGGCTTCGCGGCCATGGCTCACAGGCCCAGCCGCTCCGCGGCACGTGGGATCCTCCCACACCGGGGCACGAACCCGCATCCCCAGCATCAGCAGGCGGACTCTCAACCACTGCGCCACCAGGGAAGCCCAGCTGATAATCTTAAAAGTGCCTTGTGTGTCCTCTTTGGAAAAATGTCTATTCAGGTCTTCTGCCCATTTTTTAATTGGGTTGTTTGTGTGTTTGATGTTTGTTTGTTCATATATTTTGGGAATTAACCCCTTATTGGTTATAACATTTGCAAATATTTTCTCCTATTCAGTAGGTTGTTTTTTCATTTTATCGATGATTTCCTTTGCTGTGAAAAAGCTTTTAAGTTTAATTAGTTCCCTTTTGTTTATTTTTGCTTTTATTTTCCTATGCTTTAGGCAACAGATCCAAAAAAATGTTGCTATGATTTATGTCAAAGAGTGTTCTGCCTATGTTTTCCTCTAACTGTTTTATGATTTCCAGTCTTACATTTAGGTCTTTAATCCATTTTGAGTTTATTTTTGTGTATGGTATTAGCGAATGTTCTAATTTCATTCTTTTACATGTGGCTCTCCAGTTTTTCCAGCACCACTTATTGAAAACACTGTCTTTTTGTCATTGTATATTCTTGCCTCCTTTGTCATAGATTAATTGATCATAAGTGTGTGGGTTTATTTCTGGGCTCTCTATTCTATTCCATTGATCTATGTGTTTGTTTTTGGAGGGTATTATGCTAAATGAAGTAAGCCAGACAGAGAAAGACAAATACTGTATGACATCACTTTTATGTGGAATCTAAAAAAATACAACAAGTTGTGACTATAACAAAAAGGAAGCAGGCACAGATATAGAGAACAAACTAGTGGTTACCTGTGGGCAGAGGGAATGAGGGAAGGGCATCACAAGGGGAGGGGAGTAAGAGGTACAAACTATTAGGTATAAAGAAAGCTACAAGGATATATTGTACAACACAGGGAATGCAGTGAATATTTTATAATAACTAGAAATAGAGTATAACTTTTTAAAATTGTAAATTACTATATTGTAAACCTGTAACATAATATTGTACATCAACTCTACTTCAATAAATTTTTTTTTTAAATTTCAAAAACAAGTTTTAAATGATCAGTTGTTTTTCTCTTGCTGCTTTGAAGATTCCTTCTTTGTCTCTGTCTTTTGAGAGTTTGATTCTAGTAATGTCTCAGTGTGGGTCTCTGATTTATTCTACTTAGGATTTGTTGAGCTTTATGGAAGCTTATATTCATGTCTTTCATCACATTTGGTATGTTTTTAGCTATTATTACTTCAAATAATCACTCTGCCCCCTTCCTTCCTTCTTCTCCCTTTGGAATTCCCACAATGTTTATGTTGGCTAACTTTGTGGTATCCCACAAGTCCGTCAGGCCCTCCTCACTTTTCTTCAATATTTTTCTTTCTGCTCCACAGAGTTGATAATTTTAATTGTTGTATCTTCAAGTTCACTAATATTGTCTTCAGCCTGCTCAAACTTGTTTTTAAATAATTCTGGTGAATTTTTCACTTCAATGGTTACAATTTTCAGCTCCAGAATTTTATTTGGTTCTTTTTTGTGTTTTCTATCTCTTTATTGATATTTCCATTTTGCTTGTACATTGTTCTCTTGACTTTGTCCACATCTTCTGTTACTTCTTTGAGCATCTTTAAAACAGCTGTTTTCAAATCTTTGCCTAGTAAATTCACCACCTGGTCTCTCTCAAGGATGTTTTTATTGACTCTTTTTTTTTGAAGTATAGTTGATTTACAATGTCGTGCCAATCTCTGCTGTACAGCAAAGTGACTCAGTTATACACATATATGTATTCTTTTTTTATATTTTTTTCCATTATGGTTTATCTCAGGATAATAAATATAATTCCCTGTGCTATAGATTAGGATCTTGTTGTTTATCCACTCTAAATGTAATACTTTTTGTCTACCAAGTCCAATCTTTTTTTACTTTTAAATGGACTGTAGTTTCCTGTTTATTTGTTTATTTTTTATTGAAAACTGGATATTTGAATATTATAATATGTAGCTCTTAAAATCAGATTCTCTTTTTGTCCAGGGCTTGCTTGGTGGGTTTTTTTGTTTGTTTGTCTGTTTTTGTTTTAACTAGTCTAAGGTGTCTCTCTATGCCAAGGATAAACTTAAAGTTTCATTAGGTCATTTCTGAGCATGTTTCTTTCCCTGGGCATGTACAGTGACTTTCTAAAATCCACCATATATACAGTGCATTTTGAATGTCCTAGTCTTTAAATGTCTGGCTCCCCAACAGGAAAAAGAAAGTGAATGGAAAAAAGAAGACTCTGCCCCTTTAAATCCCCAGCCCATGGGGGTTGCAGCAGTGGTGGCCAGCTTCTTTATCTGTGCCTCCACAATCAGAAGCAGCAATCAGTGATCAGTACACAAATCCCCAATATTTGAAGGACAAGGTCCTCACTGCCCACTGTGGCTCCAGCATGTCGCCTGCAAGCAGCTCCAGGAAGGAGGGTATGACTGCCTGTTTTGAGGCTGGGGTTTAAGAATGGGTAACCACTACCACACCAAAGCCAAAGTTGATTGAAATTACCAATAATTTACCATCCAAGCCTTCCCATGGAAACTAGAAGCCTTTGGACAGACTCCAGTGTTTAGGGCGTAAGTTAATATCTAATGTGGTTTTACTTGGCATCTCCCTAATGACTATTTATGGGTTTTGCATCTATTTGCCATTCATTTACTGTCTTTGTTAAAATGTCTGTTCAAACTTTTAGCCAATATTTTTTAATTGAGTTGTTTGTTTTCTCACTGTTGAGTGTTGAGTCATAAATCTGGATACAAGTCACTTATCAGATATAAGATTCCTAAATATTTTTCAGTCTGTCTTCACTTTTTGCTCTCTTAATGGTATCTTTTGATAAACAGAAGTTTTTTATTTTGATGAAATCCTATTTATCAATTTGTTATTTTATTATAGACAGTGCTTTTAGTGCCATATGTAAGTGATTGTTGCCTAACACAAGGTCACAAAGGATTTTCCCCCCTATATTTTCTTCTAAAAGTTTACTGTTTAGGTTTCTCATTTAAGTTGATTATTGAGTTAATTTTTGTATATAGTACACAGGATGAACCAAAGCTTTTATGCATATAGATATTGAATTATTCCTACAGTATTTGTCAGAAAAAAGAAAAACACCTTTTCTCCACTGAATTGCCTTTGCACTTTGTTGAAAATCAGTTGTCTATATAAGAATGGGTCTATTTCTACACTCTATTCTTATCTTTTGATTTATGTGTCTATCTTTATGACAATATTACACAGTCTTGATTACTATAGCTTTATAATAAATCTTTAATTCAAATGTGTTCTTCATGTTCAAAGTTGGATTTTTCAAGGCCCTTTGTGTTTCCAAATGAATATTAGAACTAGTTAATCATTCTTACAAAAATACATGCTGATATTTTATTGAGACTGCATCTGAATCTATAGAATATGAAGAGATCTGACATTTTATCAGTACTGAGTCCTCTGACCCAAAATGATAATATATCTCCTAAATTCTTTGGGTCTTTCAAAAATTTTATTTGACAATGTTTTGTAATTTCAACACATAGATCTTTCATAAATTTTTTATCAAATTTACACCGAAGTAGTTCATATTTTTATATGCTGTAAGAGGTTTACTTTTTAATTCAGTTTTAGATTTTTTTATTGCCAGTATACAGAAATACAATTTTTTAGTTCTCTGATTTTTTTGGTGCTTTTCTTACCTTTCATCAGGTTTTTTTACATAAGCAATCATGTTGTCTACAAAAGAAGTCAGTCTTAAGTTTTTCTTCCTAATTTAGATGCCTCATTTCTTTTACCCACCCTAGAAACTCCATTTCAATTATAACACATGTATATACATAGTCTGTATTTTGCATTTTTATGCAAGCAGTCATATTATCGGAAATAATGACTATCTAATATCTCTTTTTTTAACAATTGTATCCTTATTTCTTGGTATATTATTATTTTTCATTGCACACTCTTGGAATCCCATGTGGTGTTATAAAGAAATTCTGAAAGTGATCACTCTTGTCATGTTTCATCACTACTGTTTCACCATTAAATCTGTTATTTATAGCAGATTTTGGTGTTTGACATTTATCATGTTTTTTTTTATCACGAATATGACTAAATGTTATTATTATGAATACTTATTTTGCAACCAATGAGATGATCATCTTGTTTTTCCCCTTCAATCTGTAAATGTGGTAAATTGTGTTCATAGGTTTTTCTAATCATAAGTCAATTTGGTCATGAGTGCTATCTTTTTATATAAATTCTCTATTTATTTTAACAATATTTTGTTTAGCTTTTTTTGTAATGTTTGTAATATTGGCCTGTAATTTTCTTTTCTCATTCTGTCCTTGTCATATTTTAGTATCAAGGAGTTTTAGCCTCACAAATTGCATAGAAAATGTTTTCTCTTTATCTAATCTCTAGAAGAGTTTCTAATTGGAATTATATATTGCTTGACCATTTTATAAAACAATTCTAAAACAATTAAGGCTCAATCTTTTCTTACGAGGAAGGTATATAACTACTCATTCAAATTATTTAATGGTTTTATTAATATTCAGGCTTCCTATTTATTCTGAAGTGAGTCTTACTAAATTATATATTTCTAAGATTTTGTCTAAGTTCTCAAATTTATTGATGTATAGTTGTTCATAGCATTATCTTTCTACAAACATTTCTGCTCTATTTGTATTCATCCCTCCTATTTACATTGATCATACTGTCAGAAAATATATAATTTAACTAGTCTTTTAAAAGACCCAGGTTTAACATCAACGATTCTTCGTATTTAAGAAAAGTTTGATGTTATCTTTATCATTTTTATCTTTCACTTTGATTTTATTCTTTTTTTTACTAACTTAGTAACTTGGATGTTTAACTCATCATGTCATTATTTTTAGAATTTCCTCTTTTCTAATAAATATATTTTATGATATACATGGCCCTTTATGTTTTTTATAGCTGCAACCCATGAGTTTTTATAATAGCATTTTCAATATCATTAGGGTCAAAATATTTTAAATATCATTATGATTCCTTCTTTGCATTTTGAATTATTTAGAAGTGTGTGTGTTATGTTCTAAATAAATGAGTGATAGTTTTTTATTGATTTATAAATTACTTAGAAAAAATAATTTTTTAACATCTTTATTGGAGTGTAATTGCTTTACAATGGTGTGTTAGTTTCTGCTTTATAACAAAGTGAATCAGTTATACATATACATATGCTCCCATATCTCTTCCCTCTTGCATCTCCTTCCCTCCTACCCTCCCTATCCCACCCCACTAGTTGGTCACAAACCACCTAGTTGATCTCCCTGTGCTATGCAGCTGCTTCCCACTAGCTATCTATTTTACTTTTGGTAGTGTATATATATCCATGCCACTCACTCACTTTGTCACAACTTACCCTTCACCCTCCCCATATCCTCAAGGCCATGCTCAAGTAGGTCTATGTCTTTATTCCCATCTTACCCCTAGGTTCTTCCTGACCTTTCCTTTTTCTTTTCCCCCCTTAGATTCCATATATATGTGTTAGCATACAGTATTTGTTTATCTCTTTCTGACTTACTTCACTCTGTATGACAGACTCTAGGTCCATCCACCTCACCACAGATAACTCAATTGCGTTTCTTTCTATGGCTCAGTAATATTCCATTGTATATATGCGCCACAACTTCTTTATCCATTTATCTGTTGATGGACACTTAGGTTCTTCCATATCCTGACTATTGTAAAGAGAGCTGCAATGAACATTTTGGTACATGACTCTTTTTTTTTTTTAACATCTTTATTAGAGTATAATTGCTTTACAATGGTGTGTTAGTTTCTGCTTTATAACAAAGTGTATCAGTTATACATATACATATGTTCCCATATCTCTTTTCTCTTGCGTCTCCCACCCTCCAACCCTCCCTATCCCAACCCTCTAGGAGGTCACAAACCACCGAGCTGATCTCTCTGTGTTATGCAGCTGCTTCCCACTAGCTATCTATATTACGTTTGGTAGTGTATACATGACCCTTTTTGAATTATTGTTTGCTCAGGGTATATGCCCAGTAGTGGGATTGCTGGGTCATATGGTAGTTCTATTTATAGTTTTTTAAGGAACCTCCATTCTGTTCTCCATAGTGGTTGTATCAATTTACATTCCCACCAACAGTGCAAGAGTGTTCCCTTTTCTCCACACCCTCTCCAGCATTTATTATTTCTAGATTTTATTTTTTTTACATCTTTATTGGAGTATAATTGCTTTACAATGCTGTGTTAGTTTCTGCTTTATAACAAAGTGAATCAGTTATACATATACATATGTTCCAATATCACTTTCCTCTTGCAACTCCCTCCCTCCCACCCTCCCTATCCCACCCCTCTAGGTGGTCACAAAGCAACGATCTGATCTCCCTGTGTTATGCGGCTGCTTCCCACTAGCTATCTATTTTATGTTTGGTAGTGTATATATGTCCATTACACTCTCTCACTTTGTCACAGATTACCCTTCCTCCTCCCCATATCCTCAAGTGCATTCTGTAGTAGGTCTGTGTCTTTATTCCTGTCTTACCCCTAGGTTCTTCATGACATTTTTTTTCTTAAATTCCATATATATGTGTTAGCATATGGTATTTGTCTTTCTCCCTCTGACTTATTTCACTCTGTATGACAGAATCTAGGTCCATGCACCTCATTACAAATAACTCAACTTCGTTTCTTTTTATGGTTGAGTAATATTCCGTTGTACATATGTGCCACATTTTCTTAATCCATTCATCCAATGATGGACACATAGGTTGTTTCCATCTCCTGGCTATTGTAAACAGAACTAAAATGAACATTTTGGTACATGACTCATTTTGAATTATGGTTTTCTCAGGGTATATGCCCAGTAGTGGGATTGCTGGGTCATATGGTAGTTCTATTTTTAGTTTTTTAAGGAACCTCCATACTGTTCTCCATAGTGGCTGTACCAATTCACATTCCCACCAGCAGTGCAAGAGTGTTCCCTTTTCTCCACACCATCTCCAGCATTTATTGTTTCTAGACTTTTTTATGATGGCCATTCTGACTGGTGTGAGATGATATCTCATTGTAGTTTTGATTTGAAGTTCTCTAATGATTAAAGATGTTGAGCACTTTTTCATGTGTTTGTCGGCAGTCTGTATATCTTCTTTGGACAAATGTCTATTTAGGCCTTCTACACATTTTCGGATTGGTTGGTTTTTTTTGGTTTTTTTTTTGTTTGTTTTTTTTTTGCTATTGAGCTGCATGAGCTGCTTGTAAATTTTGGAGATTAATTGAGCTGCATGAGCTGCTTGTAAATTTTGGAGATTAATCCTTTGTCAGTTGCTTCATTTGCAAATATTTTCTCCCATTCTGAGGGTTTTCTTTCGGTCTTGTTTATGGTTTCCTTTGCTATGCAAAATCTTTTAAGTTTCATTAGGTCCCATTTGTTTATTTTTGTTTTTATTTCCATTTCTCTAGGACGTGGGTCAAAAAGGATCTTGCTGTGATTTATGACATAGAGTGTACTGCCTATGTTTTCCTCTAAGAGTTTGATAGTATCTAGCCTAATATTTAGGTCTTTAATCCACTTTGAGCTTATTTTTGTGTATGGTGTTAGGGAGTGTTCTAATCTCATACTTTTACATGTACCTGTCCAGCTTTCCCAACACAACTTATTGAAGAGGCTGTCCTTTCTCCACTGTACATTCCTACCTATTTTATAAAAGATAAGGTGACCATATGTATGTGGGTTTATCTCTGAGCTTCTATCCTGTTCCATTGATCTATATTTCTGTTTTTGTGCCAGTACCATACTGTCTTGATTACTGTAGCTTTGTAGTATAGTCTGAAGTCAGGAAGCCTGATTCCTCCAGCTCCGTATTTCATTCTCAAGATTGCTTTGGCTATTCGGGGTCTTTTGTGTTTCTATACTAATTGTGAAATTTTTTGTTCTAATTCTGTGAAAAATGCCAGTGGTAGTTTGATAGGGATTGCATTGAATCTGTAGATTGCTTTGGGTAGCGACAATCAACATTTTCACAATGTTGATTCTTCCAATCCAAGAATATTGTATATCTCTCCATCTATTTGTATCATGTTTAATTTCTTTCATCAGTGTCTTATAATTTTCTACATATAGGTCTTTTGTCTCCTTAGGTAGGTTTATTCCTAGATATTTTATTCTTTTTGTTGCAATGGTAAATGGGAGTGTTTTATTGATTTCACAATCAGACTTTTCATCATTAGTGTATAGGAATGCCAGAAATTTCTGTGCATTAATTTTGTATCCTGCTATTTTACCAAATTCATTGATTAGCTCTAGTAGTTTTCTGGTAGCATCTTTGGGATTCTCTATGTATTGTATCATGTCACCTGCAAACAGTGACAGCTTTATTTCTTTTCCGATTTGCATTCCTTTTTTTTCATTTTCTTCTCTGATTGCTGTGGCTAAAACTTCCAAAACTGTGTTGAATAAGAGTGGTAAGAGTGGGCAACCTTGTCTTGTTCCTGATCTTAGTGGAAATGCTTTCAGTTTTTCACCATTGAGGATGATGTTTGCTATGGGCTTGTCATATATGGCCTTTATTATGTTCAGGAAAGTTCCCTCTATGCCTACTTTCTGCAGGGTTTTTATCATAAATCGGTGCTGAATTTTGTCGAAAGCTTTCTCTGCATCTATTGAGATGACCATATGGTTTTTCTCCTTCAATTTGTTAATATGGTGTATCACGTTGATTGATTTGCATATATTGAAGAATCCTTGCATTCCTGGAATAAACCCCACTTGATCATGGTGTATGATCCTTTTAATGTGCTGTTGGATTCTGTTTGCTATTATTCTGTTGAGCATTTTTGCATCTATGTTCATCAAAGATATTGGCCTGTAGTTTTCTTTCTTTGTGACATCCTTGTCTGGTTTTGGTATCAGGGTGATGGTGACCTCGTAGAATGAGTTTGGGAGTGTTCCTCCCTCTGCTATATTTTGGAAGAGTTTGAGAAGGGTAGGTGTTAGCTCTTCTCTAAATGTTTGATAGAATTTGCCTGTGAAGCCATCTGGTCCTGGGCTTTAGTTTGTTGGAAGATTTTTAATCACAGTTTCAATTTCAATGCTTGTAATTGGTCTGTTCATATTTTCTATTTCTTCTTGATTCAAAATGGCAGGTTGTGCATTTCTAAGAATTTGTCCATTTCTTCCAGGTTGTCCATTTTATTGGCATAGAGTTTCTTGTAGTAATCTCTCATGATCTTTTGTATTTCTGCAGTGTCAGTTGTTACTTCTCCGTTTTCATTTCTAATTCTATTGATTTGAGTCTTCTCCCTTTTTTTCTTGATGAGTCTGCCTAATGGTTTATCAATTTTGTTTATCTTCTCAAAGAACTGGCTTTTAGTTTTATTGACCTTTGCTATCGTTTCCTTCATTTCTTTTTCATTTATTTCTGGTCTGTTCTTCATGATTTCTTTCCTTCTGCTAACTTTGGGGTTCTTTTGTTCTTCTTTCTCTAACTGCTTTAGGTGTAAAGTTAGGTTGTTTATTTGATATGTTTCCTGTTTCTTAAGGTAGGGTTTTATTGCTATAAACTTCCCTCTTAGAATTGCTTTTGCTGTATCCCATAGGTTTGGGGTCGTCGTGTCTCCATTGTCATTTGTTTCTAGGTATTTTTTTATTTCGTCTTTGATTTCTTCAATGATCACTTCGTTATTAAGTATTGTCTAGTTTAGCTGCCATCCATTAGTATTTTTTACAGATCTTTTCCGGTAATTGATATCTAGTCTCATAGCGTTGTAGTCGGAAAAGATACTTGATGCGATTTCAATTTTCTTAAATTTACCAAGGCTACATTTGTGACCCAAGATATAATCTATCCTGCAGAATGTTCCATGAGCACTTGAGAAAAATGTTTATTCTGCTGTTTTTGCATGGAATGTCCTATAAATATCAATTAAGTCCATCTTAATGTATCATTTAAAGCTTGTGTTTCCTTATTTATTTTCATTTTGGATGATCTGTCCATTGGTGAAAGTGAGGTGTTAAAGTCCCCTACTATGAATGTGTTACTGTTGATTTCCCCTTTTATGGCTATTACTATTTGCCTTATGTATTGAGGTTCTCCTATGCTGTGTGCATAAATTTTTACAATTGTTATATCTTCTTCTTGGATCAATCCCTTGATCATTATGTAGTGTCCTTCTTTGTCTCTTCTAATAGTCTTTATTTTAAAGTCTATTTTTTCTGATATGAGATTTGCTACTCCAGCTTTCTTCTGATTTCCATTTGCATGGAATATCTTTTTCCATCTTCTCACTTTCAGTCTGTATGTGTCCCTAGGTCTGAAGTGGGTCTCTTGTAGACAGCATCCATATGGACTTGAGTAACTATTTCCTTTCCCATATTAGGGAAGTTTTCAACTATAATCTCTTCAAATATTTTCTCCATCCCTTTCTTTTTCTCTTCTTCTTCTTGGACCCCTATGATTCGAATGTTGGTGGGCTTAATGTCGTCCCAGAGGTCTCTGAGACTATCCTCAGTTTTCATTCTTTTTTCTTTATTCTGCTCTGCAGTAGTTATGTCCACTATTTTATCTTCCAGGTCACTTATCCGTTCTTCTGCCTCAGTTATTCTGCTATTGATCCCTTCTAGAGTATTTTTAATTTCATTTATGTGTTGTTCATCATTGCTTGTTTCATCTTTAGTTCTTCTAGGTCCTTGTTAAATGTTTCTTGCATTTTCTCTATTCTATTTCTAAGATTTTGGATATCTTTACTATCATTATTTTGAATTCTTTTTCAGGTAGACTGCCTATTTCCTCTTCATTTGTTAGGTCTCGTGGGTTTTTACCTTGCTCCTTCATCTGCTGTGTGTTTTTCTGTCTTCTCATTTTGCTTATCTTATTGTGTTTGGGACCTCCTTTTTGCAGGCTGCACGCATAGTTCCTGTTGTTTTTGGTGTCTGTCCCCAGTGGCTAAAGTTGGTTCAGTGGGTTGTGTAGGCTTCCTGGTGGTGGGGACTAGTGCCTGTGTTCTGGTGGCTGAGACTGGATCTTGTCTCTCTGGTGGGCAGGTCCACATCTGGTGGTGTATTTTGGGTTGTTTGTGGACTTATTATGATTTTAGGCAGCCTCTCTGCTCATGGGTGGGGTTGTGTTCCTGTCTTGCTAGTTATTTGGCATAGGGTGTCCTGCACTGTAGCTTGCTTGTCATTGAGTGGAGCTCGGTCTTGGTGTTGAGATGGAGATCTCTGGGAGATTTTCGCTGTTTGATATTACGTGGAGCCGGGAGGTCTCTTGTGCACCAGTGTCCTGACTTGGCTTTCTCACCTCCAGGGCACAGCCCTGATGCCTGGCTGCAGCCCCACAAGCCTTTCATCCACATGGCTCAGAATAAAAAGTAGGAAAAATAAGAAAGAAAGAAAGAAAGAAAGAAAGAAAGAAAGAAAGAAAGAAAGAAAGAAAGAAAGAAAGAAAGAAAGAAAGAAAGAGGATAAAGGAAATAAAGTAAGATAAAATAAAATTATTAGAATAAAACATAGTTATTGAGAAAAAAATTTTTTTAATTAAAAAATGAAAAGAAAAACCCGGATGAACTGAACTCTAGGACGAGTGGCAAAAGCAAAGCTATACAGACAAAATCTCACACAGCAGCATACACATACACATTCACTAAAAGAGGAAAAGGGGAAAAAATAATATATCTTGCTCCCAAAGTCCACCTCCTCAATTTGAGATGATTTGTTGTCTATTCAGGTATTCCACAGATGCAGGGTACATCAAGTTGATTGTGGAGCTTTAATCCGCTGTTTCTGAGGCTGCTGGGAGAGATTTCCCTTTCTCTTCTTTGTTCTCACAGCTCCCCGGGGTTCAGCTTTGGGTTTGGCCCTGCCTCTGCTTGTAGGTCGCCTGACGGCGTCTGTTCTTCACTCAGACAGGACGGCGTTAAGGGAGCCGCTGACTGGGGGCTCTGGCTCATTCAGGCCTGGGGGAGGGAGAGGTATGGATGCGGGGTGAGCCTGCGCTGGCAGAGGCCAGCGTGACTTTGCACCAGCCTGAGGCGCGCTGTGTGTCCTCCCGGGGAAGTTGTCCCTGCATCCCGGGACCCTGGCTGTGGCGGACTGCACAGGCTCCCCGGAAGGGTGGTATGGATAGTGACCTGTGCTCGCACACAGGCTTCTTGGTGGCGGCAGCAGCAACCTTAGCGTCTCATGCCCGTCTCTGGGGTCCGCGCTGTTAGCCACGGCTCACGCCCGTCTCTGGAGCTCCTTTAAGCAGCGCTCTTAATCCCCTCCTCACGCACCAGGAAACAAAGAGGGAAGAAAAAGTCTCTTGCCTCTTTGGCAGGTCCAGAATTTCCCCGGACTCCTTCCCGGCTAGCCGTGGTGCACTAACCCCTTCAGGCTGTGTTCCCGCCGCCAACCCCAGTCCTCTCCCTGCATCCGACCGAAACCCGAGCCTCAGCTCCCAGCCCCTGCGCGCCCCAGCAGGTGAGCAGACAAGTCTCTCGGGCTGGTGAGTGCTGGTCAGCACCGATCCTCTGTGCGGGAATCTCTCCGCTTTGCCCTCCGCACCCCTGTTGCTGTGCTCTCCTCCGCAGCTCTGAAGCTTCTCCCCTCCGCCACCCGCAGTCTCCGCCCGCAAAGGGGCTTCCTAGTGTATGGAAACCTTTCCTCCTTCACAGCTCCCTCCCACTGGTGCAGGTCCTGTCCCTGTTCTTTTGTCTCTGTTTTTTCTTTTTTTCTTTGGCCCTACCCAGGTACGTGGGGAGTTTCTTGCCTTTTGGGAGCTCTGAGGTCTTCTGCCAGTGTTCAGTAGGTGTTCTGTAGGAGTTGTTCCACGTGTAGATGTATTTCTGATATATTTGTGGGGAGGAAGGTGATCTCCACGTCTTACTCTTCTGCCATCTTTTCAAATCCACCTCAAAAAAAGTATTAATGATGCTAATTCATTAAAATTTTTTGTGTCTTGCTTTATGATTTAATGTTTGATCATTTTTTATAATGTTATGTGTGTGAGGATAATTTATACCTTTAATTTTCAATGTAATATTCTATATATATCAAGCTTGTTTATTGTGTTGCTTAAATCTCCTGTTTCTTACGAATTGTTGTATTCCTTATCTATCAATTGCTGAGAGAGCACTGAAATCCCCCACTATTTCATCATTTGGCTTCTTTTTCCATGTAGTTCTGTCTATTTTTGCTTTGTATGGGTGCTTACAAGTTTAGAATTGATATATCTCCTAGAAAATTGAATTTCTCATCATTATAATAATGGTCTTCTTTATCCCTCATGTGCTATTTGTCTTGATAGATTTTAGATGTATCTTATATACTCTATAGCTGGATTTGTTTCTGTGTTCATTATGGCAATCTCTACATTTGCTTGGACATTGTAGTGCCTCTACATTTTTTATTCAAATTTATTTCTACCACTCATTTTGAGTTTTCCATTTTTCCTGCTTTTTCTGTGCTTCCTTTTTTTTTTTTTTTTTTAGATGTTGGGGTTAGGAGTTTATTAATTAATTAATTTATTTTTGCTGTGTTGGGTCTTCGTTTCTGTGTGAGGGCTTTCTCTAGTTGTGGCAAGCAGGGACCACTCTTCATCATGGTGCACGGGCCTCTCACTATCACAGCCTCTCTTGTTGCGGAGCACAGGCTCCAGACGCGCAGGCTCAGTAGTGCCTCATGGGCCTAGTTGGTCCGCGGCATGTGGGATCTTCCCAGACCAGGGCTTGAACCCATGTCCCCTGCATTAGCAGGCAGATTCTCAACCATCGCGCCACCAGGGAAGCCCTGTGCTTCTTTGCTCTTATTCTTTGTATTAACTGAGGGGTCTGTGTGTCTGTGGGTGTTTTTATTGCATTTTTAATACTCTATATTTTATGAGGCAGAACTCTATTATATTTTGGATGCTTGGTACTCTATTTCAATTCTTTTAATATTATGCAAGAATTTTTAGCAAACAGACAGAAAACTAGCACCCCCCCCCCCCAAAAAAAATGTTCACATCCTGGTCCTTGAAACCTGTGAATATGTTATCAGGCAAAAAGAATTTGCAAATGTGCTTACAAGTTAAAATCCTTAAGGTGGAAAAATTATCCTGGATTATCCCGATGGCCAAATCTAATTGATATCTTCCTTAAAAGCAAAGAATCTTTCAAGGCTAAGACTGGAGGGAAATGTGACTATAGACAAATGATGAGTGAGATGCAATAGTTTTGGCTTTGAAAGTAGAAGAAGTTGGCTGTGAGCCAAGAATGCATGCAGTCATTAGAAAAATAGCCAAAGAAATGAAATCTCCCCTATAGATTCCAGACAGAAATGCCACCCTGCCAACGTCCGGATTTTATCACAGTGAGACCTTTGTGGCACTTCTTACCATGAAATTTGTGACAAATTGTTACAACATCAATAGAAAACTGCTTAATATACACACTTAACTAAGTACAAAATTACCTAGTATCATATGACATCCACAAGATGGCATATAAGGGAGGTCCAAGCCTCTGTTCCCTCATGGAAACACCAAATAGTCAGCAACATGTGGACCAAAATAGCTCTGTGGAAGCTTTAAAAGTTGCAGCAACCAAGGAAATGCCAAACCAAGAAAAAGTCACATTCAAATCAATAGGGAAATTTGTGGTGTTTTTGCTCACCCTTGTCTTCCCCCCCAACCCAGCACAGCACCATGTGATTGGGAGGAGGTGGTGCAACTCCTAGTTCTTCTCTCAGGATATAAGGAAAAGAATGGAATTTACTGGCAATGGTCTAGCTTGTCTGGGGGCTGCCCAAGGGACTGTTTTTCTATCTTGCCTTACTAAGAGAGCTGATGGGAATGGTGTCAGAGCTGGGATATCATATTGGATATCTCAACTGAAAACTGTGTCTGGTGTCATAGTGTGTTAGGCCTTCAAAAGGTCTGCAGACCCCTGAGTGCCTATAAGAGATTACCGGCCACTCCCACCACCTGCTCCAGTCCCTTGTCACTAAATGTAGAAACGATTCTGAAGATTCAAACAACCCTTGCACCCAGAGCTGTCATGTAGCTCCACACTTGTCCTACAACACTAGGTCTGGGGCCACAGAATGCTCCAGAGTTCCTCCTCCCACTGCCCTGCTGGTGAAGGTCCTTCTATAGGGAAGTCAGTTTATAAAGGCTGGAAGAGGTGACAGCTACTTGAATGTACAGAAATCTATGCAAGACTACAGGGATCATGAAGAATCAGGAAAACATGCACTAGCAAAGGAAGACAATAAACTTCCAGTAACTGACCCCAAAGAAATGGAAATCCACAAACTGCCTGACAAACAATTTAAAATAATTGTTCTGAAGAAGCTCAGAGACCACAAGAACACAGATAAACAATTTAACAAAATCAGGAAAACAATATAAGAACAAAATAAGAACTTAACAAAGAGGTAGAAAACATAAAAAAGAACTAAGTAGAAAATTTGGAGCTGAAGAATACAATGACTAAACTAAAAAAATGCAATAGAGAGCTTCAACAACAGACTCAATCAAGCTGAAGAAAATATCAGTGAACTGAAGACAGGCTGTTTAAAATGATCAAGTCAGGGGAAAGAAAAGAATGAAAAAGAATGACAATATACTATGGGACTCCATTAAAAGAAACAATATTTGCATTATGGGAGTCTCAAAGGAGAAGAGAGAGATAAAGGGGAAGAAGCTAATATTTAAAGAAATAATGGATGAAAACTTCCCAAATCTGGGAAAGATATGGACAACCAGGTAGATGAAACTCAAAGGTCCCAAATAAAGTTCAACCCAAAGAAGACTTCATCAAGATACATTATAATAGAACTGTCAAAAATCAAAGACAAAGAGAGAATCTTGAAAGCAGCATGAGAAAAGAAGCTTGTCACATACAAAGGAACTTGCATAAGGCTATGAGTGGATTTCTTAGCAATAAACTTGCAGGCCTTGCAGGCCAGGAGAGTCAGATGATATATTCAAAGTGCTGGGGGGAAAAAAAACTGCCAACCAAGAATTAATTTACCTGGCAAATTTGGTGAGAGTAGAACTTCAGTGTTCTTAACACACACACACACACACACACACACACACACACACACACTCTACAGCAAGTGATAGGTATATTAATTAGTTTGATTGTGGTAAGCATTTTGCAATGTATACATATATCAAAATATCACATTGTATACCTTAACTATATACAAATTTTATTTGTCAATAATAAATAAATACATTATTAAAATAAAATAAAATGATGGAAAAAAATGTCAGCCAAGAAGACTATATTCAGCAAGACTATCCTTCAAAAATGAAACAAATTGGGCTTCCCTGGTGGCTCAGTGGTTGAGAGTCCGCCTGCCAATGCAGGGGACACGGGTTCGTGCTCTGGTCCGGGAAGATCCCACATGCCACAGAGCGGCTGGGCCCGTGAGCCATGGCCGCTGAGCCTGCGCATCCGCAGCCTGTGCTCCGCAACGGGAGAGGCCACAACAGTGAGAGGCCCGCGTACCAAAAAAAAAAAAAAAGAGAGAGAAATTAAAACATTTCCAGATAAACAATAGCTAAGGGAGTTCATTACCTGTAAAACCTGTTTTGCATGAAATGTTAAAGAGTTTAAGTTGAAATAAAAGAATGTGCAGGACTTCCCTGGTGGTCCAGTGGTTAAGAATCCATCCGCCAATGCAGGGGACACGGGTTCAAGCCCTTGTCCAGGAAGATCCCACATGCTGCAGAGCAACCAAGCCCATGCTCCACAACTACTGAGCCTGTGCTCTAGAGCCCACGAGCCACTACTACTGAGCCTGCATGCCACAACTACTGAAGCCAGCACACCTAGAGCCCATGCTCCACAACAAGAGAAGCCACCGCAATGAGAAGCTCATGCACCACAACAAAGAGTAGCCCCTGCTCACCACAAGTAGAGAAAGCCCACTCACAGCAACAAAGACACAATGCAGCCAAAAATTTAAAAATAAATAATAAAAATAAATTAATTATTTAAAAAAAATTTTTAAAGAATGTGAGAGAGTAACTCAATACCATAAAATGATACAAAGGTCTATAGTAACAGTAAAGCATAGACAAATATAAACCTGTATTGTAATTTTGGTTTATAAGCACTTTTAATTCTACTATAAGATTTAAAATCCAAAATCATAAAAAATCATTAAAGGTCTATATTAATGGGTACACAACATATAAAGATACAATTTGTAATATTGTTAACATAAAGTGATGGACTTGTAAAGATAAACAGTTTTTTTAATATCATTGAGGTTGTTATCAATATAAAATAGGTTCTTAATAGCTTTAGGATGTTTTCTGTAGCTAGTATGATGACCATAACTTACTTTAAGTTCTACCCCCAGATGCGATGTGCCTATACTGAGAGTAAATATCCAGTAAGAAGTGGGTTTGAATGTGCCCAGTTTGTGTCAAAGGCCAATTGGGGGGGGGGTATTCAGACACCTATTTGCATGAAGACCTAGTAGCATCGTGGCAAGGAGTTCATCGTGACAGAAATGGGAGTCAAAGGGGAGTGTGGGGCAGATTTGAATACAACAGGATACGCGGTACTCACATCATCATTAGGCCTCCCTCCACTGCCAGATCCCACCACCCCCCAGTGGAGAGAACTCATTAATTTTTTAAAAAGTTACTTGTGTCTTGTTGGGAGGGAGGGGATGCTTTCTCCACATCATCAAGGTTCCTAATGAAACAAAGGAAGGACTTCACTGGCAGTGGCCCAGAAGAGGCCCCAGCAAAAGGAGCAGGGAGACCCCACTACACTATATGAGTCCTGGCTCTGCAGGAGCTAGAATCCCAGTGGGCAGCTACACTACCCTCCTGACCTTCCGTGATTTCCTAAGCTGACATCTGGTCACGTTATCCCCATCCTTAAGACTTTCCTCTGGTTCCTGTTGCTCTTCAGGTGAAGATCAAACACCTTTGCTTTGGTTTCCATGCACTGTGAGGTGACTACCTCACCCATTTCAATAAATCAAATCACAGTTACACGCTCTTATAGCACTGGCTTTTCCGTCAAAGCCTTTTCCTCATTTGTGATCATTTTGTGGAGTTTTTCTATTAACATCTTGTCCTAATCCAACCAGCTCACCAACCAAATCAGTAGAGAGTCTAGCCCTGCTCTACCCTTATTCCCAGGTAATGTCTGGCTCAGAACAGGCATGGAAGCATGTTTCTTGATGAAGGTGTGACTAGACACCAAGACAGCCTGAAGACATCCCAACTTAGTTCAAGGGATAGAGGCCTGGAAATGGAACGGACAGGAGTGGGCCATCCCATGCTTCTTTGCTCGACTGCCATGACCCCCTCTCACCCTCAAATGCTGGGCTTATGCAATCACTGACTTGTTTGATATGGTTATCGCAGTTGTGTAAGGCATAAATATGATAGACACTTTAATAAAAATAATGTTGGTCACTTTCATTCATCATTTACAAAGTTTATTTTTATTTTTGTCCATCCTCCCAACAACTCTGCAAAGGAATTATTTTTACCTGCCTTGTTCAGCTTAGGAATCTGGTTATCTACAGCTGTGTAACAAATTACCTTGAAACTTAGTGACTTAAAACTTTTCTATGTCTCATGATTTTCTATGGTCAGGATTTCAGGAAAGACCTAGCTGGTGATTGTTCTGCTCCATGACAAAGCAGCCACAGAGGTCACTGGTGGTATTCAGCTAGTGGATGTGCTGGTCTGGAGGGTCCAAGACAGCTTTATTCCCCCATATGTCTTGGACCTTGAGGGGATGACTGTGGGCTGGATGCACCCAGATGAGACTGAGACCAGAGACATGTGGCCTCCCCAGATGATAGTCTTGGGTATTTGGTCTCCTTATGCAGTTACTCAGGCTCACAAAGACTGTTCCAAGAGCCCAAGGCAGAAGGTGCAGGGCTTCAAATGGCACATTATTGACTGTCACAAAACCTCATTTCTCCTGCAATCTCTGCATCAGGCAAATCATCTCAGTCCAGCTCAGATTCAAGGGAACACACCATCCTTCAATGAGAGAAGCAGCACAGATTTTGCAATCATCTTTTATCTACCATGGGGGTCAATGGCTCATCTGTGTCTGCACAGCCACTAGGAGGCAAGCCTCTGGGTGAACCAGAGGCTATGGGTGGTCTGCTACCTCTCTGTACTCTTTTGAGGACCAGAAACTTACTTACTAAAAGTGGGCCAATTTTCTTTTTTAGGAAAAAAGATATTTAAGAGGAAACAACTTCAGTTTCCTCTCATGGAAAGGGGGAAAGAGGACGAAGACGCCAGGAGCTATCCATTAATTCCCTCATCTGGGTCCTCTGCTGGGCCCATCTGGAGCTCTGGTAGCAAGCAGTTCCAGGCAGGAGTGGGTACTGGGCTGAAGAAGCTACTGGAAAGAAAAGATGCATGATTACAGCTGACATATCCCTAGGAGCATAATTACAAGTGACACATCCCTAGGGCCCGAAAATAAACCAGTTTGAAAAATTGAAATGAACTTACTCTGTTCTATTTCAGGCAATAAGCTTCTTTGTTGCCCTAGTACAAATGATGCCTGGAAAACTTTCTGAATTGACCTTACATGGGACATGGAAGTGTTTCCTTATGAGAACATCCTCCACGGATTGATGAAACGTTCCCAAGCCCCCACTTTCCTCCTGGTCACATGAGTCGAGATGTTTGACTCTCTTCTGAATGCTTTGAAAGCTCTGACAAACTTTAAATCTGGAGGGAAAGGGGAAGAAGGGGGGACAGGGAGAAGGAGGGGGCGATCCTTTCAAAAACCATTTCAGTGTGCTCTTGTACTTTGACTATCCAGCAGGAAGGGACTAGAGTCATTCTACTCTGCCAGGGAGGACTGCCAGGTGGAAGGATTTTGTCACCTACCCTCTTCACATACATACCCCTCTTAGTTTTATAACCTTTTACTTTTTATCTCTAATGATATCTAGTTCCAAATATGAACCTGAGATAAAAGCAAACTCCAGAAAATTCCTGATTTGGATGGAACTCCAATTCTATTTGGCAGTGACCTTTGAATGTGTGAGTTATCCTTTCCTAGTAGTCCCCAGCCCTCTTCTGTATGTGAGAGTCTCTGAATTTTGAAAGGATGGAGCAAATCCCTCTAGACTAAAGGTTAGTAAATCAGCATCTGACTTAAGACTAAAGGTTGATTGCCTTAAAGATCTCAGAGCTTCAGAAATCCTACAACAGCCAGGGTCTTGGATGTTTAGAATGATGGAGAGTCAAGGAATCAGGATCGCCTGGTCCTGGGATGTTCACTTTTTGCTCAAAGGGAACCTTGGGATTATTTGGTGCTGATTTGGGGAGCTCTACAGGGGCAGGGGGAGACAAAGCATTGGGTCTGGTCTGCCCAGCAGAGAAGCTCCACTTCCAGCAATGTTACTTAGAGGGGTCATTGCAATACTGTGTTTGAAGACCAGGTTCTTTGGCCAAAAAAAAAGCAAACTGCTAACATAGGCCAATCCAGAGACTACTACTCTTTCCACTAATGATGAAGCATTCCGCAACCACATCCTCAGGGTGATCATAGAAGTGGCAGGTGGAGGCGAGTGAAGAGAGCTAGGCTCAGAGGATGCAGGAGCTCGTAATGGTCTAGGACATCCACTGAACTTCGGCCCAGAGAGCCCAGAGATGAGGGATGATGGCTCATGGTGCAACCAGGGAAGGCAGGCCCTGTTATGAGTGCAGAGTCGAGGGACACCTGTGCTACTTGGGGACTGAGGAAGTGCTTCCAAGCAGAGATTGCCTTTGACTAATCTCCTGAGGGCACAGGGCAGGTGTTCCTGAAATGAATAATGTGGAAGTGGTGCTTCAGGAGGAGATCAGCAAGGCCAAGAGCCTGGGATGGCAAGACCTGGAAAGGAAAGGTTACATAGGCTGAGTCCATCTTCTAGGAGAGGTTTGGACTGTGGTGCCAGAGAATGGAGTATGATTTCTACCTCTTCTATTTAACTGTGCTGCGATTATGACCAAGTTCTGGAGCCTTCCAGAACTTCTGTCTCACTGTCTATCAGATGAAGTTCCCGACAAAAAGGAAGCTCTGGGGAGCGGCTGAGATCAAGCACCAGCACAGTGCTGGTCCATGGAGGGGCCTGGGAGGTCGTGGGGCTGTGGTCACGACTGCCCTGGGCATGAAAGTGGAGTCTAAGAACATCCATCAATTGTTGATTGGAGCTTGTTGGGATGCATGAGACTTCTGTTTTGCATAAGCACTAATAGTATAATTAGCTTGTGTATATATGTGTGTAGTACTTGCTATTTGTTGTTAATTAGCATCCACACACTTTAGCTCCTGAGAGCCTCGAAGAATAAAGTATTTCATGCAGACGCCACCCTGGGTTTATTTTCACAGAGCTTGAGCAATGACCCCTCTCGGAGATGGGAGGTTTATAGGCCCAGCAGTCAAACATTCCACCGGGAAATCCATAATGACCCCTGTAGCATTGGTAACTACAAATACTCATTAACTTAAAAAATGCAAGTCAGCCATTCACAGATTGTCCATTGGATTTATCACTTAATTAACGTTTTATGAGGATTGTTTGTTAAGGGTGAGAACTCAGATAACTAGAATGGCCTTTTTTCCCTTTAGATTTCATGATGGGTTTAGAGCAAATGGGAAAACTTTGATTAGTAAATCAGCATCTGACTTAGGATATTACAGTAAGTGGTCTCCAAGGAATATAGAAGAAGCACGTCAAGTATTTCCGAGGGGACAGCATTTTACAGCACAGACAAGACTTCCAAAGGTAAAGCACAAAGGTATTTACACAAAATGAAAAGTTATCATGCCCTACATGTTCCCCTGAATTCCCTAAATAAAAGAATTTGCACAAAGTTGTTCATGAAACTAAGAAAATATAGGTCAGTAAAACAGTGCTGTCCTCTTCCAGTTAACTCAGTCCGTCCATCCATTCTATGAGTATCACCAAGTTCCAACCATGTGCCAGCACTGGAATAGGCGCTGGGGATTCAACAATCAATAAAACAGCCAAGACAATGTCTTGACTTTTGGTGCAGTGGGTGAGTCAGACCGTCATCAAGCAATTACACAGACAAGCAGTGGCCAGTGTAGGAAAAAAGCAGAGAGCCTGATCAGGTCTGAGAGAACAGGAAAGAGGTCTCGGAGGAGTAACATTTGAGATAATATCAAAAAGTTAACGAAAGTTACTTGGGAGAAAAGCAGAGCTTCCCAGGAGAAAGAAATGGCAAATATAAGGGCCCTGAGGGGAAGGAGCTTAAATTCTAGGGACCAACAGAAGGTTCACAGCAGCAGAGAAGTTTCTGGTGGTGGAAAAAGGCACTCAGACGCATGAGAAGTTGGGAGATGAACCTGTAGCCTTCTAGATATTTTATGGTTGGTTTACAAGTACATCCTTGGAGAAACCGGAAGTGATTAGTTCAGCTGGGGTCCTCTAGGAAGCAGGCACTAGACAGAGTTAGAAGCGCAAACAGTTTACTGGGTGTAATACCTGTGGATGATAAAGGGGAGAGGGAAAGTGAATCCGAATAGTCAGGGAAGATCCCACACCTGGGTGCAGAGTAGTTGTCACTCAGCATAATTCCTGTGAGATTCATCCAAGTTGCTGCATGTATCAAGAGTTGGCTCCTTTTTCTTAGTAGCATCCCATGGTATATAAGTACAACAGTTTAACTACTCACCCATTTAAGGATATACAGATTGTTTCCAATTTTTAGCTATTATGAATACAGCTGCTATGAACATTCATGCATGGGTTTTTGTGTGAATATGAATTTTTATTTCTCTAGTATGAATGCCCAGAAGTGCTATTGCTGGGTCATGAGGTAGCTGCGTGTTAAGTATTACAAGAACTGCTAAACTATTTTCCAGGAAGGTTTACCATTTTACATTTTCACCAGCAACACATGAGTGATCAAATTTCTTCACATCCTCACCGGCATCTGTGCTGTCACAATTTTTATTTTAGCCATTCTGATAGGTTTGCCGCGATACTGTATCATCCCTTTTAAGTTACATTTCCCTAAGGGCTAACGCTGTTGAACATACTTTCATATGCTTAGTTTTCATCTGTATATCTTCTTTGGTGAAAGGTCTATTCATGTCTCTTGTCCATTTTCAAATTGTATTCTTTGTTTTTCAATCAATGAGCTTTAAAAGTTCTCTGTCTTTTCTAGGTAATAGTCCTTTGTCAAACATGAGGTTTGCAGGTATTTTCTCTCATCTTGTAGCTTATCTTTCTGTCTTCTTAACAGGGTCTTTCCCAGAACAAAACTTTATATTTCAATGAGATCCAGTTTTATCGGTTTTTCCTTTTATGGACTATGCTCCTGGTATCAAACCTAAGAACTCTTTCTTTGCTCTGGATTCCAAAGAGTTTCTCTTATGTTCTCTTGTAAAACTTTTATAGTTTTACATTAAAGTATATGACCGGTTTTGAGTTACTTCTATATAAGGTGTGAGGTTTAGGTTGAGTTTTACTTATTTTCTGGCCTTTGGATGCCTTGCTCTTCAGTATCAGTCTGTTGGAATCCTCTCCTTCCTCCTTCGAATTGCTTTCAGACCTTCATGAGTGATGTCATCAAAAATTGTGGAGTAATGAACTCCAAACTTCCATCCCTCCTCTATGATTAAGCTGGCAAAAACTGCCAGAATTGACTTTCTCACAGCTCTGGAATCTACAACAAAATGTACAGCATCCAGGGGGATGCTTAATGAAGAACGAGGCTGCTGGATTTTGGTAAGAGAGTATTCTGGAGTTTTAACTTACCCTGCTACTCTTCCCCACTCCCCAGCTCCAGGGCTGTGAGAAGAGGGAAGGAAGAGAGAATGCCAGGGGGGAAAAGCACAGGGACAAGGTTGTAAGTTTCACTGGGGTTGCAAGATATTTGAAGGAGAAACTCAGTGGTTAGATCAAGGGACTTTGAAATTAAAGTTATAGAAAGTCTCCGTGATTGGTAAAGACAAAGTCAGAGATACTAGCCTAGAAGTGTATCCATATTTTTCCCCAGTCTGTAATCTTCTGACTTCACTTCCTTCCCTATTTAATGGAGCCTCATGCATGGTCAGTGCCCTCAGCCCCTTTGTAACCCCATCCTAATACACCTTCCCTACTAAACCATTTCCCGGGTCGATCTCACCCTCTGTCTTTTCCACCTCAACATCCATGCTGCCAAGCTAACGTGGAAACTTAAATTCATGACTCCAGTCTCAGCTTGGCTTACCATTTCTGTCAGCTGCTCCCAGCCCACCCCACTCTCTTTACCCACTGCAGTTCCTCTCACCTTCTCTGCCGCCTATCTTGGTCTTACCAGATGGATGGTCCTACCTTCTCACTCACACGTGAGAATTCCTGCAGTACACATCCTATTCAAAAGACAGATATATCTGGCCTGGTCTTATCTTCTATCTAGTCTACTTCCCCAACAATTATTCATTAGAATATAACATTTTTATTACTAAAGTCATATATTTTCATTATAGAAATGGTGGAACTGTGAAGCCAGGTCAATGGGGTAAGAAGTCATGGGATTGAGAAGCCAGGGTTAGGGCCTCTGGATGGATGTAAAAATCTCCAGGAACTCTGACAGTTGGTGGACAGAATGACAGGCAGGAGCTGAGCCATCGGGCTGGTTGGCAGCCAGGAGAACCTCAGCTGGGCCTCATGGAGTCCCCACTGAGTCCAGGACAATGTCATGTGAATCCTGGATATTTTCCACAAGACCTCTTTATTATCACTGCAGTTGGGTCCTTTCCTCTGTCCTGCCTCTGCTTCCTTCCTTATGGCACAGACCACCTGTCCCTTGAGGCACAGATCCTGATCGTCCCCATTGATGACCAGGCCCACACCCTCTGCAAATCCACATACCTGGTGATGAACTCCCTCGGGTCTCATCCACACACAGGCTAAGCTCCACGTGCCCACGTCACCTAAGGTGAAGCTCATGGTTGTAAGCCTGGGTTTCCCCCATGGCCCTCACCTTCTTCTCACTCTTACCTGTGACCACTACCCCAGGCATGCTCAGAACATGCTCACTCACCATCTTCTAACCTGGCCTCCGGGATGTCTTGGCTTATCCTTCAATTCCAACCCAGACTCACCCCTTCCACAGGGCTTCCCTGATCCAGCCCTTCCCAGACAAGGGCTTCCTCCTCTCTCAACACCTCTAGTACCTGTTGGTGGGCATCGCATGTTTGATTACAGTTGTCAGTGTCTCTCAACCCCAGAGGAGGGCTCCTGCAGGGCACTACAGCGATGTGCAGAACATTTCCAGAAATGGTTGGGAGAAGCAGAGAGGAAAGGAGGGAGGGAAAGAGGGGAAAGGGAAGGGAGGAGGGGACAGGGGCAGGAAGTAAGGAAGAGGAAGTAAGGGAGGTGGGGAGGGGAAGAGGGAGGCAGAGACAGATGGAAGGTGGTAGAGTAGGGGGAAAGTAGTTCTCCCTGCTAGTCATGTTGGAGCCTGGAGGACCCCACCCCCATCCTGACATTCCAGCACTTCTCCTGAGCCAGGGCCCTGGCAGCACAGCTGGCTGGCCCTGTGTGAGGAGCCAGCAGGCAGTGGCAGTCAAGCCTGCAGCCTGACATCCAGGCCCCCTTGCCCCACCCCATCCTTGTATGCTGGGCCACAGGAGCACACGAGCCTCGGCTCCCAGCCTCAGCCCCACGTAGCCTCTCAGCTCTTCTCTCTGAAGAATCTGCTGACCCTGTGATACCAGCCAAGCATAAGGAGGCTACACCTTGGTCAATGAGAGCCACAGGTATTATAGTCACAGGGTGCTGGCATCCTCCAGGCATTAAGGTAGGGGGCAGCAGCTTCTGCACAGAGGCAAGCCAGGCAGGGGGCAGCAGCTGCAGCTCACACACCACCATCGTGCCCTTCCTCCTCCAGGGCGATGGGGAGAAGAGAAGTCGTGGCTCTTCGAGCCGAGGCTACAAGAATCAGCTGGCTGTGGCCCAGCACCTTCTGAGGACAGTGCTGTCCTGTAGTTAGGAAGGAACATCCCTGGGAGTCATATCACTGGGGTTCAGAACCCAGGTCCCATCCCTTCCTGAGTTACCTAAGTGCATGGCCTTACCTCCCTCTGCCTCAATCCTGCACCTGTAAAGGGGATGATGATAGAACATATTCACCAAGTTATGCTAGAGGTTGAATGAGCCAATGGGTGGGAATCCCTCTGAATGGTCCGTTGTTGGTGTAAACCCAACGCATGTGGTCTGGACGCCTGTCTTCTCAGTTCATCACCCCAAGGTGCACTGAGAGTTCTCTGCAGCTGAGAGTTCCCAGACTTGAATGATACTCCAGGGGATGTTGGCCAGTTCTCCCTCAGGGAGGCTATTGACAATGTTATTTCACTAAAAGGGGACTTGCCCTAGGTAAGTGGGTACAAAATGGTCATCTGGGAGCCTAAAAATACAGATTCTTACTTCCTACACCCCGAGGTTCTGATTCTGGAGATCTGGAATAGGTCTGGAAATCTGCTTAAAGAAGCTCACAAGGTGATGTTGATGTTCAGCCAGGTTTAATGGATTTAATGGCTAGATGACCCATAAGAAGCAAAGTTTCCATTATTCAGGGCAGCCTCTCTCTCAGCACCAAGCACTTCCCCAACCCTGGCACACATACCCCACCTCAGATCCCTGTATTTCAGTAGTGCAATTGAGAGTGGCTGGCTTATATGAGAGTCCAGAGCTAAGAGATGCTGGTCCAGCTTCAGCGGCTTGGGCTCCTCCACAGGCCAGGTTCACTTTCTCAGCAGTTCTGTGAGAACCAGGTTAGCTTCCTGGAGATCTGCTGGCCTGGAAGAGAAGTTTCCTCAAGAAAGAATCATTCACTCCCTGGCCACTGCTCCAACCAGGGAGGGAAGTGAGGGCATCCCTTTCAACTAACGTCTCATGCAGCGGCCTTGCTGCCTCTGTCTGGCAGGAGGCTCTTGCTGATGAGGAGACTTCAGCTGGCAGAAATCTGAAATGGTGATGACAAGAATTGCTTCTTGCCCTGGGATTGGTTTCCTGGCAAAGTAATTAGTGGTAAAATTCAGGATAATCATTTCCCTTCTTTGCATCTGACATTCCGCAGAATGCCAGGGTAACGTACAGAAGGGAGCCCCTTGGCTGCTACTTTGATTTCAAGCAAAATGGAAGTGAAAAGGGTTCCCATCGCAGGTGCAAACTTCAGTGTGCCCGTGGTATGGTCAGATGGCCCATGCCCCAGAGGACAAGAGGTATAGCAGGAAGAACCTTTACCTGAAATGGATGAGGTTTGGGTTCCCGTCCTACCTTGACTTGGTATTGCTGATTGCCCTTGGACTGATCATGTCCCCACTAAGGACCCTAGATCCTCATCTGTAAAACAATAGTGTGGGAGGAGATGGTCTTCAGGCTTCCCAGACTCTAAAACTTATGGCTTGTGAACCACTGAAAAATTTCTAAACAAAATATTAAGGCATGTGAAATCACTTTGTCGTAACTCATCCCATGTTGTAGGTAAGTGCGAGCTGTTCTGGGGAGGCAGGAAGGAAACAGGCTTGGCACATGTCTGGTGAGTAGCTACATCAGATGGATTACAATGCTGGAAGCATGAGACTGGTGGTAGGTGGACCAGAGACTAGTTATGAGTCGGTATTATTTAGGATGCTTTTGGCAACAAGAAATAGAAAACCCTACTGAAAATGAATTAAACCCTGAAAGTAGTTATTGTTTATTTAAGAAGAATTTTAGGTTAACTCAGCAATTCAATGATGTGATCAGGCTTTTTCAATTTTCTTATTCCTCATCATCTAGGTTGGTTATGTTTCCCCTCATGGCTACTAGACAGCTGTCAGTGATCCAGGCATCACACTATCACACAACATGTCCTGAGCAGGAAACAGTGGAGGCTAAAGGCAGAGATTTAACCTCAGTCACTCCCATCATGAGTCATCTGAAGTTTCACTGGCCAGATACTACACAGGATTATTCATAGACTCATTTCCCCCTGCCCCTCTCCACTAATCAAAACTACAAACCATGGAAACAACACAGGACACAACCAAAGCAGAACTCTGAAAGTGGAAGAGGGAGGTAAACTGGTTTGAGACCTCGGGGATGAAGGAACAGCAGCAGGAAGTCTTACAATCTCCCACCCAAAGAAAGAAGGCAACCCAGACCCCTAACCTAGCAATAGAGGGCAGCCCAGGTAGGTTCATTACTCACCAGGATCAAACAGGAGTCACCCCCAACAACATAAGGCAAGTCAACACTCTAGCAAGGGGATCAGGTGAGACATCCATCAGAAACAAAGGGCCACTGGACACACTCTTCTTTGCCAGTAGGCCTGGGATCCCCCTTTCCACTGAGAGGTGCTGAGGTGGATGAATAGGCAGAGCCATCAAGAAAGCTACAGCAAGTGGTCTGGTCTAGGAAATCTCTTTGTCCCTCTGGGCCCAAGACTCTCCTCCCCCACCCAGAGGCAGGGGTCATCAAGGGCACTGGTAGGAGGATCCCACCACTCCACTCACCAACTCAGAGCCCAACCTGTAGAGATCGCTCCACCCCTCAGGCAGCACCAACAGGAAGCCACAGGAGAGCCAGAAACAGCATGTGAACACATCAGGCAAAAATAATTCTGCAATTAAACTTTAAGAAACTTAAACAGAAATTGAAACTATAACCTGCATGCTAAACCTGAGCAGGTGACTGCCTGTTAAAAGCATAAGATTTAAATAGTACCCAATACACTCCTGAAAAATAGACAAAATGTCCAAGATGCAATAAAAAAATCACCTGTATACCCAAAACCAAGACAATCACAACTTGAATGAGAAAAGGTAATCAGCTTACACCAATACTCAAATGAATCAAATGTTGGAATTATCGGCCAAGGATTTTAAAGCAATCATTGTAAAAGTGCCTCAACATACAATTACAAACTCTCTTGAAAAAAAAGGAAAAAATTAGATGTTATAAAAAGGAACCAAAGGGAGATTATAGTACTGAAAAAATCAGTAACCTAAATGAATGGTTTCAACAGTAGAAGAGAAATGATGGGGATTAGAGTCAGTGAACTTGAAGACAGATCAGTAGAATTCACCCAAACTGAACTATAGTGAAAACCTAGACTGAAAAAAAAAAACAAAAACAGGGCCTCAGGGACCTTTGGAAAAATAACAAAATTCCCAACACTGTATCGTCAGAGTCCCAGAAGGAGAAAGGAGAAAGGCCTGAAAGTATTTGAAGAAATAATGTAATGGCTGACAACATGCTAAATTTGGTGAAAAACACAAACCTAGAGATCCAGTAAACTGAGGAAACCACAAACAGGATATAAACAAAGAAATCTATGCCAAGACACATCATAATTTCACCTAAAGACAAAGGAAATATCTTGAAAGAAGTCAGAGAGAAATGATGCGTTACATATATGGGAGAACACCAATTTGAACGACAGCAGATTTCTCATCTGAAACCATGGAGGCCATGAAGAGGTGGCACACTATTTTTCAAATGCTGAAAAAAAAGAAATCTCAACCACAAATTCTATAGCTGGTGAAATTATCCTTCAAGAATAAAAGGGAAATAAAAACATTCTCAGATGAAAGAAAACTGAAAGGGAAGAAATTTTGGATCATCAGGAAGGAAGAGGGAACAATGGAAAGAGCAGAAATAATATACCACATTTTGGCTTTTAAGTTTTATAAGTTAGATTTGATGATTGAAACAAAAAATATAACACCATCTGACACCACAGATATGATATTTAAGTGAGGAAGGAAAACAGATCTAAAGGAAAGAGAGGTTTCCAGACTTCCCTTGATGTAGCAAAGTGTTGATACCAGTAGACTATTATAAGTCACATGTGTATATTATAATACTCAACCATTAAGAAAATTGTACAAAGATATATCTCAAAAACACTATAAATAAATAAAGATGTAGTCCTAAAAAAATTTTCAAGTAACCTGCAGGAAGGCAAGAAAAGAGAAACAGCAATGAGAAAAGAAGCAAATAAAACACAAATAATAAAACTGCAGACATAATCACCTTAATAATTAGTTTAAATGTAAATGGCCTACTTAGATATAGTCATAATAATCAAAACACTAAGATCTGTAGAATGGATGATAAACATGATTCAACTATATGCCTCTTACAAGAAACTCACTTAAAATCAATGACATAGGTAGGTTGAAAGTAAAAGGATGGGAAACAATATATCATGTAAACATTAATCAAAATAAAACAGAGCATGGGCTTCCCTGGTGGCGCAGTGGTTGAAAGTCCGCCTGCCGATTCAGGGGACACGGGTTCATGCCCCCATCCAGGAAGATCCCACATGCCACGGAGCAGCTAGGCCCATGAGCCATGGCCGCTGAGCCTGTGCATCCGGAGCCTGTGCTCCGCAACAGGAGAGGCCACAACAGTGAGAGGCCCACATACTGCAAAAAAATAAAAATAAATTAAAAAAAATAAAGCAGAGAAAGAGTGGCTATATTAATCAGATAAAGCCAAAATCAAAGCAAAACAGTTTACTAGAGACAAGGTAGGACCTTATATAAGCTAAAAGTGTCAGTCCACCAGAAAGACATAACAATCCTAAATCTTAGCAAATTATAAAGCATAAAATACATTAGTGGTTAGAAGTAAAGGGAGAAATAGGCAAATATATTACTATATTTAGAGACGTTAACAATTTTCAACAGCTGATAGAGCTACTAGACAGGAATCATCAAAGATATGGCAGATCTGAATAACACAATCAAGGAAAGGGGTCCAATTGACATAGAGCACTACACCTAAGAAAAGTAGAATATGCATTTTTTTCCAAGTGCTTATGGAACATTCACCAAGAAAGACCATGACTTAAGCCATAAAACAAACAGTAACAAATTTAAAATAATATAGAAAATGTTCTGATGCATTTTATAAACCTCTAGCCCTACTGAAAACAATAGGAAAGATAGAAGACAAATAATAACCCATATCAGGAGTAAACTGGGTTATCACTGCAAATCTTACAGTCAACTATGGGTAATAAAAGGCAATATTGTGAATAATTTCATGTTCACAATTTTACAACATAGAAGAAATGATCCACCTCCTTGAAAACCACAAATTAAAACTCAACCAAAGTGAAATGGATGATCTGAGTAGTCCTTTAACCATTGATTTTGTAATTGATCTTGTAATTAAAATCCCCAGGTTCAGATGGTTTTACTGAAGAATCCTACCAAATAATTAAACAATTAATACAATTTTAACAGTATCTTCTAAAAATTGAAGAGGAGGAAAGACGTCCTAACTCACTTTATGAAGGCAGTAATACCGATACTGAAGCCAGGCAAAGACAGTACCAAGAAAAGGGGTACCAAAGACCAATATCCCCCATAAACTCAGGCCCAAAATCCTTAATGCAATATTAGAAAACTGAATTCATCAATGTATTAGAAGAATTATACAACAAGACAAAGTGGGATTTATTTCAGTAATGCTTCACTTATTCAAAAATTAATCAATATATTCCACCTATCAACAAGCTAAAGAAGAAAAAGTCATATGATTATATCGATTAAGGCAGAAAAAGTATTTGACAAAATCCAATACCTATTCATTAAAAAAAAAGACTTTCAGCAAATTAGTAATAGAGGGAAATCACCTCAAGTGATAAAGAACATTCACAAGTGATCCTACAGCTAACCTCATACCTAGTGGCAAAACATTAAATCCTTTTCCCCTAAGATCTGTGACAAAGCAAGGATGTTCCCTCACCACTTTCATTCAACATAGTGCTAGAATTTCTAACCACTGCAGTGAAAAGAGAAAAAGAAATAAGACGTACAGATTGGGAAGGAAGAAGTAAAACTGTCTCTATTTGCAGATGACATGACTATCTATCCCAAGAAATCCTAAAAAAGTAATAACCCAAAAAGTAATAAGTGATTTCAGGAAGGTTGCAAGATACAAATCAATACTCAAAAATCAGTCACGTTCCTGTGTACTAACACTGGAATGCACAAATAAAAATTTTAAACAATATTATTTATAATAACTCCAAAGAAAATAAGGTACTTAAGTATGCATTTAACAAAACATGTATAGGGTCTGTATGATGAAAATTATGCAACGCTGATGAAAGAAATCAAAGAGGCTTTAAATAAATGAGACAACATACAGCATTCATAGATGGGAAGACACAACACAGTGGAGGCATCGGTTCTCCACAAAACAATATGTAAGTTTAATGTAATTCCTGTCAAAATCCCATCAACGATTCTTGTACACATAGATTAGCTTATTCTAAAATTGGTATGGAAAGCACAGTCCCTAAAAGAGCTAAAACAATCTTGAAGAAAATAAAGTGGGAGGAATCCCTATACCACATATTTTGGCTTAATATATAGTTACAGAAACCAAACCAGTGTGGTTCTAGCAAGGGGATAGACACACGAACCAACGGAGCACATTAGAAGATGCTGAAATAGACACACACAAATATGTTCAACTGAGTTTTGACAAAGGTTCAATACCAATTCAGTGGAGGAAGGAGAGCCTTTTCAAGAAATAATGCTCGAGCAATTGGACATCCATAGGTTAAAAAAAAGAGGAGGAGGAGGACAAAGTAAAAGACAGAAGAAAAAAACTTCAACCTAAATCTCAAACCATATACAAAAAGTTACTCAAAACAGATCATACACTTAAGTATAAAATGAAAAACTAAAAAATTTTCAGAGAAAAATAGAAAACCTTTGGGATCTAGGGCTAGGCAAATAATTCTTAGGCTTAACATGAAGCACACTACCCAAAAAAGGGGAAAAAAAGATAAAATGTACATTATCAAAATTTTAAAAAAAACCTCTTGCTCTATCAAGACCCTGTTAAGAGGATGAAAAGATTAACTACAGAATGGGAGAAAAAAATTGTAAACCATATATTCACAAAAGGACTACAGTCTAAGAATACACAAGGAACTCTCAAACTTGGACTGTAAAAAAAATACAATTAGAACATGCATAACAGATATGAACAGATATTAAGAGAATATAGAGATGGCAAATAAACACATGAAAAGATTTAATAAATTGAGGGCAGATTCCCAGTTAAAGGAAGGGGAACTAGGAAAGGGTGTATGTGTGTGTGTCTGTGTTTATAAAAAGGCAACATGAAGGATCCTTGTGGTATTGGAACTATTCAGTATCTTGATTGTGGTGTATGCATGAAATTACACCCATGATAAAACTGTGTAAAGCTTAATACACATATGTACACATAAATGAATAGAAATAAAACTGGGGGAATCTGAATTAGACAGGTGGACTTTATCAGTGTCAATATCCTGCCTGTGTTATTGTTCTATAGTTTTGGAAAATGTTACCATTGGGAAGATGGGGTACAGTGTACAAAGAATCTCTCTGTATTATATATTACAGCTGCAGTTGAACGTACATTTATCTCCAAAATTTCAATTAAAAATCCAAACACAGTATGCATGGTGAACTCCCAGTCTAGTTGCTTCTGGCAACATTTCCTCACCACTGACATGAGCCGAAGATGAAGATCATGTCTAGTTCTATTCTAAAGGGGTAGTTTAGTGTTATAGTGGGTAACAAGTGGGATTTTATAAGGGAATAGAATAGAAATTATGAGTGCATTTCAATGTAGTGAGGATAAAGATTGTGTTGTGAAATTTTGTGTGTATAAAGATTATATATTTATCCAATTTATAAATCCATATATTGTGGACCCACTTTCTGTGCCTCTTCCGGTGTATTCAGCCCCAACTGAACCTCCAAGTCCTGCATCTTGCTCAGTGGAGAGCCCTGGTGTCTTCTGTTGTCCCTCTTTTCCTAATGACACTGGCTTTTTCAGATGCCCACAGGAGGGAATGTCAAGCTATGGACACAGTCCTCAACACACCTGCTGTGGTGGGGATACGGCAGCTGCAGCTCCCTTATCCAACCCAACTAGACCACAGAGGCTCTGCCTGAAAATGCAGGCAATGTTGGCATCTCCTGTGGCCAGCGTTGGCATCTCCTGGGGTCAATGTTGACTGAGGAGAGACAGGAAATGGAAGCAGCCAACAAAGTTCTTTCCCTCTTCCTTGCAACAGACTTTTCCAGGCTACAGCGGCTCCATAGAGCCTTCTGGTGACACCTGCATGGCCAAAGCCCCTTATGTTTGCAGACAGCCATCACTAACTTGGAAACACACCTCCTTCCCTACCTTACTCTCTACCTCACCTATAATAAAGCACTAGTACCAAGGCTTTGCCTCAGGCTAGGTTTTCCAGGGACCCTGGATAGAGACAAATCAAAGACAAGTCACCATATTACCCACATACAAATCTGTACACACATGTGCAGATATATAATATGCAGGCAATGGGTCATAATAAAAACATATTTCTAGAGGTTGGGCTTAAATTTTTTGCAAGTCACTAATGCAGCCATGGTCTTCAGCCTAAGAATTCCTTTATCGCAGCCACTGGCCTCACCAGGCCCTGCCAGGCACATAATCCTCGGGTTATGTCCTCCACCTGGGTGAGTAATCTGAGGGAAGGCCTCATCTCAGTCTTCATTCTGCCCCCCAACAGAATCAGGGTCCAAGTCAGAAGTGGGGGTACGATGGGCTGGGCAGGAAAGCCATGAGGATCTGCCCGAAATGAATGCAACTGAGGGAGCCCTGGGAGCTCAGCCAGGAAAGGGGCCTTGGGAATTCTCCTTACAGCTCACGTTCCCAATCCTTCTTGGGAGCACCAGGCAGCATGTGATAATTCTAGGGCTGCCAGGCAGAAGGACGAAATGTAGCCATGACCCCCCCGTATCCACGTCCCGTCAGTGCTTGCACTAATGACCAGAGCTCCCTGGGACTCATTTTTGCTCAGCACAGCAAGAAACTTGGGTCAGCTGCTTTCCAAGAATCCTCAGAGAGATAGAGAAATAGGGGCCAGAGACGGAGCCTGACTACAGGGGACTGCTCCACTTAACTGTGTCCTTGCCCTGGCCCCTCAGTGTCCTTCCTGATTCAGAAACAAAAACCCAAATAGATCTTGAGATACAAGAGCTGAGGCATGTGCCCACTTCTTGTGCACTCTGTGGTCTTGACCTTGGAATGGTTGGCCACCCCTACCTCAGGACAGGCCCCACTGCATCCTGTCCTAGACCCATACGTATGTGTTATTCTGAGCTGGGGTGTGATCAGTAGATTTTCTGGGTTCCCAGGAATAGAAATCAGGAAACAGCTGCACTCATGTTCTGAAATGGCCTCTGAGCTCAGTTAGGAGATGGAAGGTGGGTGGGGGGACAGGAAGTTGCTGGAGAAGACAGACAGAGCTCAGCCACTGTGCCAATGTCATGCACTCTACTGACTCCCAGCCCCAAGTCCACCCGTCTGTACTCTGTTCTGTGATGTTGAGCAGGCGGTCTGAAACCCCATTTCTCAGATTCCCTCCCCAGAGGACTTCTTCAGTCCTGCCAGTGAGAGGCAGTGGCAGGGAACTGGAAGGCCAGCAAAGGGGAAAGAGACCCTCTTCCCGTCCCAGCTTCTATAGGCATCTCTGCGTCTATAGTGGCAAGTACACTGCATCACTGCTGGCAGCTCATGCACCAGCCATGGGACACCACAGCCCCTCCCTGAATGGAGTCCAGGCTTCCTTCAGAGGGCCAAGCATGAACTGTGTTTCACGCTCTGTTGTCTGAGTGCCAGCTCCAGCAGCCCCTCTCCAGGCCCACAGCTGCCCCTGCACTCTTCCTGTGCCCCCCCACCCCAGCCCTAAGGGACACCAGCTGAACCCTGCACTTATTCTTTTCTGAGTTGCCTCATCACACCATTTTCTTGCTTTCAACTTTCTCATACCCAGGTTAAATCCCCTCCATTTGAAATACTTTGAACACTCCGTTTCTGCTTTTCTGCCTGAACTTTGACTGACACAGCCATAGTAACAGAACACTCCCGTGATGACACAAGGAGCCATAGGATGGTTTATTCAAAGGGACCTGGGTCATGGAGTCCAGCCCTCATCCTACAATCAAAGAAAAGAACATCCAGGGAGACCAAGCATGTGGCACAAAGAGGGACTGGGCATTAGCAGCCTAGCCAAAAATAGACCCCAAGTTTCCTGACCCCCACCCGGGCCCTTGTCACTTCACCGAGTGTCAAGTCCAACTTTCCATGGCTCTGCTCAGGAATCCCAGTATGTCCATGGCCTGTTCCCTGGGGGGATCCCAGCCAACCCTTCAGTACAGCAAAGTGGCCAGTGTTTTCCTCCATTCCTCTTCAGCACTGGGGCCCCCACCTGGAAGGAATCCATGGTTCTCCAGTCAGATACTCACTCATCAGCTTTTCCCACGCAATTCTGGGTGAGGAAGCAAAGTTCAGAGAACAGATATGAAGACGTGAGCTTGAAATTCAGAAATTCTAAAATCTGAATGCGGATTGTTTGTATGGTCTCATGGAAGCTATTTATTCTCTGTTTTTCCAATAAGAGCCAGAAACATGCCCTGGAAGATTTTATGGAGAGTGACTTCATTTTAATAAATGTGAGCTATGTTTCAGAGAGGTTTAGTCACTTTTCAAAGTTCATAAGGTCGGCTGGAGTCAGAAGCAGGACCAGAACCCAGGTCACCTGATTCTCAGACCAGTAGTAAAGAAAGTTGAGTAGAAATATTGGGGCCCTTAGTTAAGGTTTGGATGGCTAGCAGTAGGGGGCTGGGAGAAATAGTAAACTGTCTCCCAGTGGGGTGTGGGGTGCTGACACGTGTGCTGCAAGCTGGGAAATTATGCCCAACTACCCAGACCTGCTTCTGCTTGCTGACAGCTGATAGACCACCTAGAGGGGTGGGATAGGGAGGGTGGGAGGGAGGGAGACGCAAGAGGGAAGAGATATGGGAACATATGTATATGTATAACTGATTCACTTTGTTATAATGCAGAAACTAACACACCATTGTAAAGCAATTATACTCCAATAAAGATGTAAAAAAAGAAAAAAAAGAATATCCCCAGTAAGGACAAGTAGACCTGTCTTAAGCAAGTGGCTGACAGCCGGAGGGTCCTATCCATGACTGCTGTCTAGCTGGCCATCCAGCTGGGTGACCGAGGGTCCTCAGGTTTCTTCCCAGAGCCTTCGCTGTCTCCATCAGTCCTGGGCTGCCTTCCCCAGACCCTCACTTTGTCTTTAGCAAGAACCATCCTCTACCTGAGGACTCTGGGGAAAAGACAGGAGGCAGCCTCTCTCTCCAGGATCCCCCAAACCAGCCAATCTCACTCCTGCACCTCTATTCCTATCTAGTTGACATCCTTGTCCCTTTCTTTGTGAATTATTCCCATAGCAACCATCATGTACTCAAATACTTTTGCCCTTATAGTCTTTATCAGTATGTGCTTTGTATGAGGAAATAAATATGGCACTAAGAGTTGAACCCCACTGTTCATTCATTCATTCATTCATTCATTAGATTTAATATGTGCTATGGCAAGGCTATGGTGCCTTTAAGGAACTCACTACAACAGAGACACCACAGCCCATCATGACAGCAAGTATCATAAGGCATCACTGATGAAGTTTGCGGTGCGGGAAGATTAACAGCGGCAGCAATGATAATATAAGCCTACACTTGTGTGCGCGCCATGCCCAGTGTCTCTGCTGAGCAGTTGACAGTGTTATTTACTCCTTCTAGAACTCTACAGGCAGGTGTGGTTCTTACCTCTTTTCTCAGAAGAAGACAACAAAGCCGAGAGAGTAAGGAACTTGCCCCGGTCAGGTGCAAGGGCAGCAGATGAGAGGGTCCTGATGGGAGGCCAGGTGGATGCCTCCAGAGCCTGCCCCTCCCTCACATAACAAAAACCTGGAGTGATGACACAGAGAAATGTACTCTTACCCAAACGTCCATCAGCTTTAAAAGCTGAGAAACCTCTTACCTCCTGCCACATTTCATCACAATGGTTGCAATAGCAATGAAGTTACGGACTGCTGATTGATTAAACCACCACCCTCTCCCCATGATTTTTACTGGCATCGTTGTTCAGCTCTCCCCATAGTGAGAAGGCACTCATCAGCAAACACAGGTATGCATCGCCCGAGATGTAGTTTTCTCAGTGTAATGCAGTGGGTCATTATCAAGTTCATTTACTAAAAATGTCTCCTGGCAACTTCTCCTGTGCTACTTGCTGTGTCCTTTTACACAGTCCCAGTCAAAACTACCCAGCTTACATCTCCAGTGAGACTTTCCCTTCTTGGATCCCAAATGTACTTGGTTGTTGCTTTTGCAAGAAAACATGGAATCATCATCACTGACAATGAAAAACATATCAAAGTGTACCCCTTGGCTGTTGCCACTCTTTTCTGTGCATACAATGAATTTCTGTTTCATTGCTGTATCATAGTATTATCGTTGGGAAGACACTTTATTTTTATTTTATTTTTATTTATGTGAATGTTATAGCAAATTTATTCTTCTTTTTTTCACATACACACACTGTATTTTATTGTTACAAGAGATAAATAGACTGACACCAAGCATTGTAAATGGATGGCCACAACAAAAGCAACAATGATTGCAATTACCAAACACAAAACACAATCATACTATGTCATACTATTGACATTCAGTCCAGTAATCCTCCACTGTAACAGCTCCTTTACTTTGCAGTGAAAATTTCTTGCCTCTGAGCCTTTGTGGGATTTTTTTTAATTCAAACAAAAATCACAAAAATTATAATCACCCTCATCAGTTCACTCAGTCCCATGTAATTAATTTTTTTATCTTGATCTTTCGTTAGCACTTTTATGAGTTCATCAGTTTTCCATGAGAGTTCTGAAAATGCTTATTCATTCAGTTCAGCAGTATAGTCAGTTACCAGAAACGTGTACTTGTCAGAGTCTTTTCCATGAATTCCTTGAAGATGAAAACCTTTTATAAGAACATATTTTGAAAAGCATCAGAGTACACCCAGAACTGTCTGTAAATGACAAAAGACTTAAAAATGACCACGGTTAAAGATTTGATGAAAGTTCATAATAATGCAATTGACAAGGAAATTTAGTTATTTCTGAGATATACATTTTAAAGTAATAACTAGAATTATGACTTATAACATTATACTAGAACATATAAGATTTTTAGAAATTTCATGTACTGTCTGAAACATTTATGTTAACATATTTCCATACAAATAACCCAGTGAAAGTTTAGTATTCATTGTTTTGTTTGTTTGTTTTTTATACTGCAGGTTCTTGTAAGTCATCAATTTTATACACATCAGTGTATACATGTCAATCCCAATTGCCCAATTCATCACACCACCATCACCACCACACCGCGGTTTTCCCCCCTTGGTGTGCATACATCTGTTCTCTACATCTGTGTCTCAACTACTGCCCTGCAAACTGGCTCATCTGTACCATTTTTCTAGGTTCCACATACATATGCTAATATACGATATTTGGTTTTCTGTTTCTGACTTACTTCACTCTGTATGACAGTCTCTAGATCCATCCACGTCTCAGCAAATGACTCAATTTCGTTCCTTTTTATGGCTGAGTAATATTCCATTGTATATATGTACCACATCTTCTTTATCCATTCATCTGTTGATGGGCATTTAGGTTGCTTCCATGACCTGGCTATTGTGAATAGTTCTGCAATGGACATTGGGGTGCATGTGTCTTTTTGAATTATGGTTTTCTCTGGGTATATGCCCAGTAGTGGGATCGCAGGATCATATGGTAAAGCTATTTTTAGTTTTTTAAGGAACCTCCATACTGTTCTCCATAGTGGCTGTATCAATTTACATTCCCACCAACAGTGCAAGAGGGTTCCCTTTTCTCCACACCCTCTCCAGCATTTGTTGTTTGTAGATTTTCTGATGATGCCCATTCAAACTGGTGTGAGGTGATACCTCATTGTAGTTTTGATTTGCATTTCTCTAATAATTAGTGATGTTGAGCAGCTTTTCATGTGCTTCTTCGCCATCTGTATGTCTTCTTTGGAGAAATGTCTACTTAGGTCTTCTGCCCACTTTTGGATTGGGTTGTTTGTTTCTTTAATATTGAACTGCATGAGCTGTTTACATATTTTGGAGATTAATCCTTTGTCCGTTGATTCATTTGCAAATATTTTCTCCCATTCTGAGGGTTGTCTTTTCTTCTTGTTTATGGTTTCCTTTGCTGTGCAAAAGCTTTTAAGTTTCATTAGGTACCATTTGTTTATTTTTGTTTTTGTTTCCATTTCTCTAGGAGGTGGATCAAAAAAGATCTTGCTGTGATTTATGTCAAAGAGTGTTCTTCCTATGTTTTCCTCTAAGAGTTTTATAGTGTCCAGTCTTACATTTAGGTCTCGAATCCATTTGGAGTTTATTTTTGTGTATGGTGTTAAGGAGGGTTCTACTTTCATTCTTTTACATGTAGCTGTCCAATTTTCCCAGCACCACTTATTGAAGAGACTGTCTTTTCTCCATTGTATATCCTTGCCTCCTTTGTCATAGATTAGTTGACCATAGGTGTGTGGGTTTATCTCTGGGCTTTCTATCTTGTTCCATTGATCTATGTTTCTGTTTTTCTGCCAGTACCATATTGTCTTGATTACTGTAGCTTTGTAGTATAGCCTGAAGTCAGGGAGTCTGATTCCTCCAGCTCCATTTTTTTCCCTCAAGACTGCTTTGGCTATTCAGGGTCTTATTTGCCTCCACAGAAATTTTAAGATGATTTGCTCTAGTTCTGTAAAAAATGCCATTGGTAATTTGATAGGGATTGCATTCAATCTGAAATTGCTTTGGGTAGTATAGTCATTTTCACAATATTGATTCTTCCAATTCAAGAACATGGTATATCACTCCATCTGTTGGTATCATCTTTAATTTCTTTCATCAGTGTCTTATGGTTTTCTGCATAGAGGTCTTTTGTCTCCCTAGGTAGGTTTATTCCTAGGTATTATATTGTTTTTGTTGCAATGGTAAATGAGAGTGTTTAAATAATTTCTTTTTCAGATTTTCCTTCATTAGTATATAGGAATGCAAGAGATTTCTGTGCATTAATTTTGTATCCTGCAACTTTATCAAATTCATTGATTAGATCTAGTAGTTTTCTGGTGGCATTTTTAGGATTCTCTATGTACAGTATCATGTCATCTGCAATCAGTGACAGCTTTACTTCTTTTCCAATTTGTATTCCTTTTATTTATTTTTCTTCTCTGATTGCTGTGGCTAGGACTTCCAAAACTATGTTGAATAATAGTGGTGAGAGTGGACATCCTTTTCTCATTCCTGATCTTAGAGGAAATGCTTTCAGTTTTTCATCATTGAGAATGATGTTTGCTGTGGGTTTGTTGTATATGGCCTTTATTATGTTGAGGTAGGTTCCCTCGCTGCCCACTTTCTGGAGATTTTTTATTATAAATGGGTGTTGAATTTTGTCAAAAGGTTTTTCTGCATCTATTGAGATGATCATATGGTTTTATCCTTCAGTTTGTTAATATGCTGTATCACATTGATTGATTTGCTTATATTAAAGAATCCTTGCATCCCTGGGATAAATCCCACTTGGTCATGGTGTATAATCCTTTTAATGTGTTGTTGGATTCTGTTTGCTAGTATTTTGTTGAGCATTTTTACATCTATATTCATCAGTGATATTGGTCTGTAATTTTCTTTTTCTTGTAGTATCTTTGTCTGGTTTTAGTATCAGGGTGATGGTGGCCTCATAGAATGAGTTTGGGAGTGTTCCTTCCTCTGCAATTTTTTGGAAGAGTTTGGGAAGGATAGGTGTTAGCTCTTTTCTAAATGTTTGATAGAATTCACCTGTGAAGCCATCTGGTCCTGGACTTTTGTTTGTTGGAAGATTTTTAATCACAGTTTCAATTTCATTACTTGTGATTGGTCTGTTCATATTTTCTGATTCTTCCTAGTTCAGTCTTGGAAGGTTATACCTTTCTAAGAATTTGTTCATTTCTTCCAGGTTGTCCATTTTATTGTCATAGGGTTGTTTGTAGTAGTCTCTTAGGATGCTCTGTATTTCTGCAGTGTCTGTTGTAACTTCTCCTTTTTCATTTCTAATATTATTGATTTGAGTCCTCTCCCTCTTTTTCTTGATGAGTCTGGCTAATAGTTTATCAATTTTGTTTATCTTCTCAAAGAACCAGCTTTTAGTTTTATTGATCTTTGCTATTGTTTTCTTTGTTTCTATTTCACTTGTTTCTGCTCTGATCTTTATGATTTCTTTCCTTCTGCTAACTTTGGGTTTTGTTTGTTCTTTTTTCTCTAGTTCCTTTAGGTGTAACGTTAGATTGTTTACTTGAGATTTTTCTTGTTTTTTGAGGTAGGCCTGTATAGCTATAAACTTCCCTCTTAGAACTGCTTTTGCTGCATCCCATAGGTTTTGGATCATCGTGTTTTCATTGTCATTTGTCCCTAGGTATTTTTTGATTTCCTCTTTGATTTCTTCAGTGATCTCTTGGTTATTTAGTAACGTATTGTTTAGCCTCCATGTGTTTGTGTTTTTTACATTTTTTTCCCTGGAATTCATTTCTAATCTCATAGCATTGTGGTCAGATAAGATGCTTGATATGATTTTAATTTTCTTAAATTTACTGAGGCTTGATTTGTGACCCAAGATGTGATCTATCCTGGAGAATGTTTTGTGTGCACTTGAGAAGAAAGTGTAATCTGCTGTTTTTGGATGGAATGTCCTATAAATATCAATTAAATCTGTCTGGTCTATTGTGTCATTTAAAGCTTCTGTTTCCTTATTTATCTTCATTTTGAATGATCTGTCCATTGGTGTAAGTGAGGTGTTAAAGTCCTCCACTATTATTGTGTTACTGTTGATTTCCTGTTTTATAGCTGTTAGCAGTTGCCTTAGGTATCGAGGTGTTCCTATGTTGGGTGCATATATATTTATAATTGTTATATGTTCTTCTTGGATTGATCCCTTGATCATTATGTAGTGTCCTTCCTTGTCTCTTGTAACATTCTTTATTTTCAAGTCTATTTTATCTGATATGAGTATAGCTACTGCAGCTTTCTTTTGATTTCCATTTGCATGGAATATCTTTTTCCATCCTCTCACTTTCAGTCTGTATGTGTCCCTAGGTATGAAGTAGGTCTCTTGTAGACAGCATATAGATGGGTCTTGTTTTTGTATCCATTCAGCAAGCCTGTGTTTTTTGGTTGGAGCATTTAATCCATTCACCTTTAAGGTAATTATTGAAATGTATGTTCCTATGACCATTTTCTTAATTGTTTTGAGTTTGTTTTTGTAGGTCCTTTTCTTCTCTTGTGTTTCCCACTTAGAGAAGTTCCTTTAGCATTTGTTGTAGAGCTGGTTTGGTGGTGCTGAATTCTCTTAGCTTTTGCTTGTCTGTAAAGCTTTTGATTTCTCCATCGAATATGAATGAGGTCCTTGCCGGGTAGAGTAATCTTGGTTGTAGGTTCTTCCCTTTCATCATTTTAAGTATATCAGGCCACTCCCTTCTGGCTTGTAGAGTTTCTGCTGAGAGATCAACTGTTAATCTTATGGGAGTTACCTTGTATGTTATTTGTCATTTTTCCCTTGTTGCTTTCAATAATTTTTCTTTGTCTTTAATTTTTGCCAATTTGATTACTATGTGTCTTGGCGTGTTTCTCCTTGGGTTTATCCTGTATGGGACTTGCTGCACTTCCTGGACTTGGGTGGCTATTTCCTTTCCCATGTTAGGGAAGTTTTTTACTATAATCTCTTCAAATATTTTCTCTGGTCCTTTCTCTCTCTCTTCTCCTTCTGGGACCCCTATAATGCGAATGTTGTTGCGTTTAATATTGTCCCAGAGGTCTCTTAGGCTGTCTTCATTTCTTTTCATCCATCTTTCTTTGGTCTGTTCCACAGCAGTGAATTCCACCATTCTGTCTTCCAGGTCACTTATCTGTTCTTCTGCTTCAGTTATTCTGCTATTGAGTCCTTCTAATGTAGTTTTCATTTCAGTTATTGTATTGTTCATCTCTGTTTTTTCTTTAATTCTTCTAGGTCTTTGTTAAACATTTCTTGCATCTTCTCAGTCTTTGCCTCCATTCTTTTTCTGAGATCCTGGATAATCTTCACTATCATTATTCTGAAATCTTTTTCTGGAAGGTTGCCTATCTCCACTTCACTTAGCTGTTTTTCTGGGGTTTTATCTTGTTCCTTCATCTGGTATATAGTCCTCTGCCTTTTCATCTTGTCTATCTTTCTGTGAATGTGGGTTTTGTTCCACAGGCTGCAGGATTGTAGTTCTTCTTGCTTCTGCTGTCTGCCCTCTGGTGGATGAGGCTATCTCAGAAGCTTGATGGGAGGGACTGGTGGTGGGTAGAGCTGACTGTTGCTCTGGTGGGCAGAGCTCAGTAAAACTTTAATCCATTTGACTGTTGATGGGTATGGCTGTGTTCCCTCCCTGTTGGTTGTTTGACCTGAGGCAACCCAACACTGGAGCCTACCTGGGCTCTTTGTTGGGGCTAATGACAGACTCTGGGAGGGCTCAAGCCAAGGAGTACTTCACAGAACTTCTGCTGCCAGTGTCCTTGTCCCCATGGTAAAACAGAGCCACCCCCCGCCTCTGCAGAATACCCTCCAACATTAGCAGGTAGGCCTGGTTCAGTCTCCCCTGGGGTCACTGCTCCTTCCCCTGGGTCCCAATGCGCACACTACCTTGTGTGTGCCCTCCAAGAGTGGAGTCTCTGTTTCCCCCAGTCCTGTCAAAGTCCTGCAATAAATTCCCACTAGGCTTCAAGGTCTGATTCTCTAGGAATTCCTCTTCTCACTGCCAGACCCCCAGGTTGGGACATGGACTCAGAACCTTCACTCCAGTGGGTGGACTTCTGTGGTATAAGTATTTGCCAGTCTGTGAGTCATCCACCCACCAGTTATGGGATATGATTTTACTGTGATTGCACCCCTCCTACCATCTCATTGTGGCTTCTCCTTTGTCTTTGGATGTGGGGTATCTTTTTTGGTGAATTCCAGTGTCTTCCTGTCGATGATTGTCCAGCAGCTAGTTGTGATTCTGGTGTTCTCGCAAGAGGGAGAGCACATCCTTCTAATCCACCATCTTGGTTCCTCCTCAGCCGGGAAGACACTTTAAATGGTAATTAGTCTTGAGATATATATATATATATATATATATATATATATATATATCCAACAATGCACATAATATATTTGAAGTGACACTAGCTATGGATAAGGAGACTTTGCAATATATAACCACACTGCAACACCTTTGGGAATAAAGGGATGTTATTAATAATAAATACAGGGCAACTGACATAGCCAGGACTGTCCCCAGCAAAATGGAATGTGAGGTTACCCCAGCTATGACCAAGTTCGCATATGCAAGCAATGACAACCACAACACAAACGTTTCATATCCTTGATACCATTGTATAAGACACTATCAGTTGTACGATGCATCACATCTGATTGCAGAGATGCTAAAATGTGGGGAAAAAACGTGCATCTAGAGTTAAGAAAGGATGATATACAACCTGTCAGGGTCTTCCTTATCATTTGGTAAGGGATTCGTCCTGTCTGCAGGGGGTTGCCTTCTCTCCAAACTCTTGTCTGTCTCTCCCTTGGTCTGTAATGATCACTTTCCATCTCTGGGAGCCTTGTGTCTCCTGATATGTTAGTGCATTGAAGGAGGCTGAGTCTTGGTCATGAGGTAGGCACAGCCATTAGTGCATTCCATCCACCCTGTTTGGATGACCTCACCCTCAACTGTCAACATCAGAGCCAAGCCAAGTCCAGGAGGCAGCATTAAGAACCCCTCAGCTCCATCCACTTCCACCCAACAGGTAAGGTGATGCCTGGATCACAGAGCTCCCTCTCCTGAGACAGAATGGGATATAGCAGCAGGAGGCAGAGGTCGGTACCTCCCTCTTTGGCTACGTCATCCAACCAGCAGCCCCTTTTTGCCTTTCACGTGCCCACTTCACACCCTCAGTCCCAGGTAAGTGACTGACAGTCAGTACGTGACATACTTTCTTTGGCTCAGGTAAGCTCAGGCTTAGCTGCAAGGATTTGTTGCGTGGATTTGTCAGTTGCCAATTTTTAAGCTTCAAATGTTTGTTAAGGGTCTCCTCTCCACCTGCTCTTCCCTCTATCCCGGTGTTGCCCCTCCTCCTCCACACCTCACTCAGGGTGGCCCATGGACTCCCAATCCTATGACTTCCCAAGCCTCAGCCCTTTACCTGTGAGCTGGGGATTGTCAGCAGCACTCACACCCTGGCTTTTGTGAGGCTTGCAGAGTTGATATGAATCACTGAGAACACAGCCTGGGACGTGGTCAGTACAGTGTAAGACTAACTCTATTATTAGCACGCGTATTTGCTTAGTCAGTGCCTACAAATTCTTTAGCTCTCAGCTCAAGTGCCATTTTCCCAGGGAGATTTCCTGCTTCCCTGGACCAGCTCAGCCCCTGTGATAAGTTCCAAAGTGTGTCCTCCAAGGTATTTATCACTGTTTGCAGTAGAGTTTGCACTTTCTTCATTACTTAATCAATGCTCATCTGCTCCCATGGGGCTCTGGGCCCCCGAGGTCAGTGTCCAAGGCAGCTGTCTTCATCATCACGTCCCCTGCACCTTCCAGTACAGTGTCTGGCATAGAGTGTGTTTACATTAAAGATTTGTTGGAGAAGTGGGTGAATGATTAATAGACGCCACATCCATATGTATTGTATTAAAATAAATCTGTGTTTCACTGACTCACGCAGGGGATGGTGTGAGTCCTGAGATAAGCAAAGATTCCCAGGCAATTGAGGAGAAGCCAACAGAGGTGGCAGTAGGTAAGGAAAAAGCCTGTGGGCTCTAAGGAAACCCCTTGTTTCTGGACACTCCCTTGCTGTTAGTCCACAGGCCTTACCAGGTAAAGTGCCCTCTGCCAGCCCCACTATTTCTTGGCCACATGAGCTGATAAGAAGCAAGATTCCTGGGCTGGCACCTGGGGATGTGCCCAGGGTAATCCGTCAGCATCTCACTTCTTACATTTACAGATAGGAAGGGAGGTGGCGTTCCCAGAAGCCAGTGAGCTTGGAGCTGCAGAGGGACCTGTGCTCAGCCTGGGTGCTGATGTGGATCCAGGCTCGCAGGGCTGGGCCCTCTGCCTTCAAGGTTCAGGGGGAAACGCAGCACTGCGACCAACCTCCAACCAGACTAGAAGGCAGGCACTTCCGTTGCTCACCTACCAGGTGAGATCACAGGAAGTGAAGCTTGGTTATGAGGACTGGGGCGGGGAAGCCCCCTCCCCAGAGCCGGCCAGAATGCCTTATCTAACTTGCTTTGTCACGTGGAGCTGGAAGAAAACTTAAATCCCATTTGAGCAGGTCTTATGTCACATTCACACCCCGACTTGATGTTGGGGTTCGGAGCGGGAGTGGCTGACCGGACAGGTGACAGATATTTACAGAGCACCTACTCAGGCCCAGCCCCATCTGGACACTATGTACATGGTCTTGTTTCACCTACAGTAGCCTTGTGAGGAACCTGTCACTTACTATCTATGCAGCTGGAAGAGGACACAGAGGGTCCAAGAAGCGTGTCCTCTTCAGGATGAACAGCTTGTAAGTGGCAACCCAGGAATTGAACTTGGATCCACGCTCCCAAATGCATGCTCTTCCTCCCCTCTGGGGCCTTCGTGACCCAGAAGGGGCTGGGCCACAGGTAGAAACTGGATCAGAGCCATTCCACATGTCAGGCGAGGCTGAGGACTGTCAGAACAAATCAGGAGGCAGCTGCGTGCAGGGGCCTGGGATGCCTGTTCTTCCTCACTCTCTCTCCCTGCTGGGTGTGGAAATGCCCCAACTGGGCTGAGACAGTGGGTCAGGAGGATGAAGCAGACCCATGGGAGGGACTTTGTAGGTGATGTCCTCCACACCATTAGTGAGCGCAGGGTCGTGGCCCTCCAGCCCACGATGGTCTGGCCCCCACACACTCAGTCTTCCTGCCCTGCCCCGACCCTGGCCTTGACCTCTGAGCAAGAGGTTCCTCACAGGCGGGGGCGGAGCCTCCGAAACTTGACTGTGAGGTGGAGAATGGCAGTGGGATCACCAGCAAGGTTACCTGCAAGGTCACGGGCCTCACCCTGTTACAGTCTGGACCTATATTATTTGAAATTTCATACTTTGTCTATATACTTTCTTTTAGAAATATAAGTGTTATTTCCGCTTATAAAAATTATAGAGAATACAGAAGTCCATACGAAGTTCCTTTTTTCCTCCCAGATACTCCAGTTGGCTGCATAAACTTCTGGACCTTGCTAGCTCATGCAAGCTCTTGCTTATAAAGCTGCATCTACATGGGGCAGGGGCGAGGGGAGGTAGTCCATCATCTTCCTATGATGCAGTCTCCTGCTCATTTCCTGTGCTGTTGCATTGCTCTCTCTCCTTCCATGTCCAGACACAGAGATCTAGATCATTCTTTGCAGTGAGCCTTCTTTGTTCTTGTTCATCTGCAGGGAACTCCCTGATTCCCCTGTTGAACGCGTTGTCTTTGTTCACGCTGCTCTCCTGCCCAGAATACAGCACCCATCACCCACCACCCACCACAGCTCACACCCTGGGTAGTTCCTGAACCACAGTGCAGACTCAGCAAGTGGACCCTTCCCAGGGAGAAGCGGCCAGTCCAGGGCAGAGGGCTTCCGGTGTTCCAGCAGGGGAGCTGCCCCTTGCCCAGCAGGGCCGTGTAACACCTCTCCATCTCCCCAGGATTTGGGAATGGCAGGACAAAAGGAAATCCTGGAGGAAGGAGACCAAGCCAGCGTGGGCTCTGGAGACTCCCCATCACCGGGGAAGAAGCATGTGCACTATAACCCAAATGCTGATGAAACTGGGACATCTGTGAGGCTGACGGGTTTAACAACTCTCTGCCCCTCCTCCCAAGTATCTACTCCTCACCCACCACGGAGGAGCGCCCTGTGCTGAGGGCCGGCCCAGCAGCCCTGTACCAGGCATCCTGAGTGGGCCTGGTGGGAGCTGGTGGGAGCGGGAAGGCTTCTCAGAGGAGGTGCCCGTGCAGTGGTCACAAAGCGTCAATAGGCACTTCCAAGCAGAGGAGTGGGCAGGAACTCCTAGCAAAAGGAGGCACAAAGTTTCCGTTGTGCAGGATGTGTAAGCTCTGGGGATCTAATGCACAGCGATGTGGCTATAGTTTACAAGGTCGTATGTGGACTTGAAATTTGCTACCAGGGTAGATCTGAAGTGTTCTCACGACCCACCCAGAAAAAAGAGAAGAAAATGGTAAGTATGCGAGGTAACAGATGTGTGAATTAGCTTGAGAGGTGATCATTTTACAGTGTATAACTATATCAAAACATCAAGTCGTACGCTTTAAATATACACAGTTTTCGTTCGTCAATTATACATCAAGAAAGCTGGAAAAAAAAAAAAAAGAAAAGAAAAGAAAATGTTTTAAAACTCTAAAAGAAAGTCGACCCTATCCGCAAACTCACATCTAGCTAATGAAACTGTGCAGATCCAGTCTCACAAAGTCACCGTTTCATTATGTCAGAGGACCGTCACTGGCTGACTGAAACCTCCAAGTAAATATCAATAGTTACTGTAATTCAAAAATGTTAAAAAGGAGGCAGCACGGCACAGTGTGTTCTGCTCAGGGCACTGCAAGGGCAGGTGATGGCACGAGGTGGGCAGGCGAGGCCACGGGCAAGGCGTGTGGCTGTTTAGGGGCAGAACAGAATCACAGAAGTGATCAGACTCCTGCTCGAGAGTCCGTGAAGCAGGATGGGTGTGAAGCCAGGACACCTGCTGGGCGGTGCTCCTCCCACGTTCCTGGAGGGCAGAGGGGAAGGGCAGGGAGCAGGGGCAGCTGAAGCAACACTTCAAGGGGTGTGAGGGTTGGGGAGCCCGGGCGAGGCCGGCTGTGGGCTCCAGTGGGGCCGCTGCCCCGTGAACGCCGAGAGTGACCTGCTGCGTGGCCAGTCCAAGGAAGCCCTTTCCAGGCGTCCAGCAGGCTTCCGGGGCTGCTGCCTCTGGGCCCCTCCCATGACACAGACGGGCACCCGTCTTCTACCTACCTTCCCTCAGGAAGCAGAGAACACTGTCCAGCGAGGCACCTAAGTGACCGAGGGTGGGGAAGGCAGGAGTGCTTTCCTAGCTGGGCGCCCATCGTGATGGAAAAACTGTGATGGCGCTGCTTCTCATTATTTTATTTCCCTAGGCTGCTTCTGCGGGGCTGGGGATAGGGGCTGTGCTGGAGGAAGGTGGTTTCTGCCCATGGCTGTGCCCATACTGGAGACTGAGTAGGAGAAAGAAAGAACAATGGCCCCGCCTGCTCTTCCCATGGGCACGGAGGGCTCAGTGTGATGCGTAGGAATACAAACAAGATGCTGTAATTCAATGGGAACCTGCATCCCATAAATCCCACTGGTTTCCCATAACTTCAGGCTCTGTAATTGTTGATGTAATTCCACAAATGTTCACCTTAAATAGCCAATCCGCTTCTCCCCAGGAAGTCTAATCTAGAGGTGCCTGGGACGGACAGGTTTCCCTGATCTAAACCAGACCCACTAACCAACCAAGCAACAGTTGGTATGCACGTGCATGAAGAACTTAGGGTCGGGGACTGGTGTTTGGTGAGCCCCAGCCATGTACGCATGTCACGCAGACATTTCCATGTAAGGCCTGCAATTAACAGCTTGCCCGAGGTCCGCACACAGTTCAGTGGCAACATTGACCACATTCCAGTGTGGGTCCCAGGTCGCCTAGAGGCCTCAGGTGGGTCCCAGGCCCCTCTCTCCACCCCACACCGTCCTGCTCCCCACCCAGAGCAGGGGGCACGGCCATGCCAGGGGTTCAGTGCAGAACACTTGAGAAGCATCTCTTGGGGCTAGGAATGAGTTCCAGTCTGATTCTTCAAGGCCCGAGGCATTCTGCCCTGGAAGTGTCACACATCAGCAGATTCAGGTCCAAAGCCTCTGAGCCTATGGGAGAAGCTTCCAAATCCTCCCACCTCTCAGCTTTTCTCTGGCCCATCAGTCAAACGGCTAATGTCTTTCAAACAACAAACAGGTTTCCACACCCAGGTCCACTTTCCTGGATGCTGTCACTGTCACACAGAGGATCCAGGATCTGTAAAGAGGTCTGGAAGAGGGAGGCGGGGCTGGGTAGAGACTCTATAACCCTGGTGGTGATAAAGCCCCGCGTGTATGCAGTTTGCTGAGTTTTCTATTTCTCCCCGTATTTTCACATCCGTCCTCCATCATCCTGTTTGTCGTTCACCAAATATAGGATGTTTGAGGGCCCCTTTTCCTCTGGACCACCATGGCCTCAGGAGGCTCTGCTGTCTGCTCCAGGCCACCAGGCTGTCCTCCGGGGCTGTGGACTCTTCCCATCTCCCCGGGATCAGACGGGCTGGGTGGGCCCATCTGCAGGCTCTGCTCCCTGCGCCCTGCTTTGGCCACATGGACTAGAATTTCTCCCCCTGACACCCTGCTGGAGAACCTGGGAGCTGACTGTCGGGCCCAGGGTCCCAAAACCAGGGGTCCGAGAAAGCAGCTGGTTTCCCTTATCGTATGAATGATGTGTTTCTCTCTCTGATCAGTGGAGACGAGGAGTCAGGTGGGGCCCACCCCAGTAAGGGCACACAGTGTAGCCACCACCCCACCTACTGGCCCACTCCACTTTCCCCTCCAGCCTCACAGGCTTCCCTGGTGGCGAAGTGGTTAAGAATCTGCCTGCCAGGGCTTCCTTGGTGGCGCAGTGGGTGAGAGTCTGCCTGCCGATGCAGGGGACACAGGTTCGTGCCCCGGTCCGGGAAGATCCCACATGCCGCGGAGTGGCTGGGCCCATGAGCCATGGCCGCTGAGCCTGCGCATCCGGAGCCTGTGCTCTGCAACGGGAGAGGCTACAACAGTGAGAGGCCCGCGTACCGCAAAAACAAGAAAAAAGAATCCACCTGCCAATGTGGGGGTCACTGGTTCAAGCCCTGGTCCAGGCAGATCTCACATGCTGCAGAGCAACTGGGCCCGTGTACCACAACTGCTGAGCCTGCGCACTAGAGCCCACGAGCCACAACTACTGAGCCCATGTGCCACAACTACTGAAGCCCATGTACCTGGGGCCCATGCTCCTCAACAAGAGAAGCCACCGCAATGAGAAGCCCACACACCACAACGAAGAGTGGCCCCCGCTCGCCGCAACCAGAGAAAGTCCATGCAGAGCAACGAAGACCCAATGCAGCCAAAAATAAAAATTAATAGAATAAATAAATAATTAAATAAACTTGTATGCGTTGTAAACTCCAGCTCAAATCCCTGCTTTTTGTTTACTGAGGTGCTTACAAATGATTATCAGTAATGCAAAATTGCTATTATAGCAACAGAGGAAGAGCTGGAGTACACATGACTGCTAGGCCGGGCTCCTTCCTCCACCAAAGGCCTGAGGATGGCCCCGAAGAGGCCGCTGTCATTTTCAGTGGTCGGTGCATTCACGCCCTCCCGTGCTCATCCTTCTCTCCTGATTGCCTGCCAGGTGGCAAACCCTGCCTCGGGGCCTCGCAGCCACACAGGCCAACTACCCTGCACTCAAGGACTCACTTGTCTATGTGTCGGGCAGACACATAAACAGATAACATGAGCAATGTGAAAACTGGGTGAGTAGCAATTCGTAGGGCCCTTGGGGAGCACAGCGGAGAAATCCTGAGGGATGAGGGGCCCAGGGGGCTGGAGGGCCTGCCGGAGGAGCCCTGGACCAATGCACAAGGCTGCAGGTGTGGGGCCAAGGGGTCACAAGGACTCTGTCGTTAGAGGTGCTGGTGGAGGCTTTCTGCTCAGATACCACTGCACTAAGTGTCTGTGGGTCAGCAGGCGATACAGAGGGCGTTACAGACACTGAGACCCAGCTCCTTCTGAGTGCCATGCCCCTGACACTCCCTGCTGGCCTCCCAGGAGCCAGCTGACTCCTACACGGCACATAAGGGCGGGTAAGAGTGCACAGATACACACTCATACTTGGGCATGTTTAAAACACGGTTCTAGGGGCTTCCCTGGTGGCACAGTGGTTGAGAGTCTGCCTGCCGATGCAGGGGACGCGGGTTCGTGCCCTGGTCCAGGAAGATCCCACATGCGGCGGAGCGGCTGGGCCCGTGAGCCATGGCTGCTGAGCCTGCGCGTCCGGAGCCTGTGCTCCGCAACGGGAGAGGCCGCAACAGTGAGAGGCCCACATACCGCAAAAATAATAATAATAATAATAATAACACTACGAACATGGAATCAACCTAAGTGTCCATCAACAGATGAATGGATAAAGAAGACATGGCACATATATACAATGGGATATTACTCAGCCATAAAAGGAAATGAAATTGAGTTATTTGCAGTGAGGTGGGTGGACCTAGAGTCTGTCATACAGAGTGAAGTAAGTCAGAAAGAGAAAAACAAACACCGTATGCTAACATACATATATGGAATCTAAAAAAAAAAAAAATGGTTATGAAGAACCTAGGGACAGGACAGGAATAAAGATGCAGACATAGAGAATGGACTTGAGGACACGGGGAGGGGGAAGGGTGAGCTGGGACGAAGTGAGAGAGTGGCATATACGCTATTATATACACTATCAAATGTAAAGTAGATAGCTAGTGGGAAGCAGCCGCATAGCACAGGGAGATCAGCTCCGTGCTCTGTGACCACCTAGAGGGGTGGGATAGGGAGGGTGGGAGGGAGACGCAAGAGGGAGGAGAGATGGGGATATATGTATATGTATAGCTGCTTCACTTTGTTATAAAGCAGAAACTAACACACCATTGTAAAGCATTTATACTCCAATAAAGATGTTAAAATAAATAAATAAATAAAAATAAACTTGGTGAAAAAAAAATAATACTACCAGTTCGTTCCTCAAAATATTAAAAATAGAAATACCATATGAGCCAGCAACTCCACTTCTGGGTATATACCCAAAAGAATTGAAAGCAGGGTCTTGAAGAGATACTTGTACACCCATGCTCCTGGCAGCTTTATTCACGAGAGTCAAAAGCTGGAAGCAACCCACGTGCCCAGTATATTCATACAGTGGAATATTATTCAGCCTTTAAGAAAAAGGAAATTCTGACACATGCTACAGCCTGGATGACCCTTGAGGATGTTAAGTTGAGTGAAATAAGTCAGTCACAAAAAAGACAAATACAGCATGATTCCACTTATATATGAGTTACCTAGAGTAGTCAGCTTCATAGAGACAGAATGTAGAATAGTGGTACCAGGGGCTGGGGGAGGGGAATGGGGAGTTAGTGTTCCATGGATACAGAGTTTCAGTTTTGCAAGATGAAAGTATTCTGGAGATGGATGGTGGTGATGTTTGCACAACAATGGGAATGTACTTAACACTCCTGAACACTTAGAAATGGTTACCATGCTAAACTTTGTTATATATACTTTACCACAATTTTTTAAATGCTAATAATAAATGTAGCAAACAATAATTACAATAATAATAATATCTTCGCAGCCCCAGGCCCCCTCCCCTCACTCCTGCGTGAGGCCTCAGGTGATGGCTTCTCACCATTGCAGTTCATCGGATGCCTTATCAACTCTTATTAATTCTTTTCATCCCTTCATTAAATTATTTTCAGTTAACAGATAATAGCAATACTGCCAGTAGAGTCATTTTCAACTACAAGCCCAGCAGAAATGGGTGCCCCATCTGAAGAGATGTCCTCAGCCCTGTGACCCCAGCACTGAACAGTGTCCACGCCAAGCTCTGGAGAGGACTCTGTGCTGAAAGCCAGCCATTGCCCTGCCCGCTGTGCTATTTTTAGACATTTCAGGGGGCCTCCCCTGACTCCACGAGAACATCCTCGCCTGGAGCCACTGGTGACACTTTGATAATCCCCCAGGCTAAGCAGAGGCGCCCAATCCTTGTGATGATGGGACAGACCATTGTACGTTAGGCCCCCCATTAACTGTGACTCTCCATAATATAATGGAATAAAAACAGGACCTGGGACTTGGAAAATTAGAGACTGTGCAGCCTTAGGGCAGAGGTAATGAGAAGAGTCCCGACGGAGAGTGCAAAGCTGGGCTCCGAGGGAAGGTTGCTGTGGCCAACGGGCCTGCCCGGGGTGAGTTTCCTTATGCTGCTGAGCCAGTCCTGAGCGTTGGCCCTTGAACCCACGGCCTAAGCCAACAGCGTGGAAGGACTGAGGTGGAAAGGCATCTTCTGCTCTCTTCCAGCAGCGATGCACAGCACTCGTCGTCCCCCTCTGCCAAGCTCCTTTGCAAGCACAAAGCAGCAGGTCCTCAACCAAGTGCAGCGAGAAATCCTGGTGGGCAGCGTGGAGAGAGACACAGGTGTGACCAGGTGTGCGATAAGGGCTGCTAGTGGGCAGCATGCAAAGGGTGCAGGGGTTACCTCTCTCCAGCACCGCCCCCCCCCGCTAGGAGGACAACTCATTGAAACTTCATGGGCCTCTACTTCCTCATCTGCAAAATGAAAGTGGTCATACTGACCTACAAGACACACAAAGAATACAGAGAAGGCGATTGATATGCGTGACGTCCCTCTCCTTAAGGAGAGGGGCGTGTCAGGAGGCAAGGCATGAGCAGGGGCCCTGAGGGAGCTGGGGGCAAAACTCCCCAACAGGCACAGCTCTCATCTGCTTCCAGTCCCCCCTTACCTCCTGCTGCAGGTCCCTTACTCTCTATAAGTTTCTTGCAGCCTAGATCTTGCTGAACGTGCCCCTGCCCCAGGGCCTTTGCACTTCCTGTTCCCTCTGCTAAATGCTCTTTCAGGCATCTCCATGGCTGCCTAACTTCCTTCTGGATGCTGCTAAATTTTACCTTATTAGAGAGGCCTTCCCTGATTTGTACACACACATGTTTGTATCCCCTTTACTCTGCCTCGTTTCTCTCTTTCATTCATAGTACTCATCACTATAGTGTCTGTATAAATATATAAATGTGGGTGGGTGTGGTATCAGTCTAGTCCACTGCTGTACCCCCAACACCTAGAAGGGTTCCGGGCCCCTCCAGGTGGGTGTGAATAAAGAGAGAAAGAACCAGTGAGCACCACTCCAGCAGACACCCTCCCCACCTTCCCTGATCAGACCGTACTCCCCAGGCCTGACTTTTCCCCCTCTCCTGTCCCCAGGCCTGCCTGCTCACTGCCCATCACACACTGTGTGTTCGTGTTCATTGGCTCTGGGGAGGGAGACTCTCAGTCCAGGCAGTTAGGTTCACTGCCCTGAGTGCATCTCAGAGAGATGGAAGTGTGCACACAGGCAACGGGTGTCAGGACCTCCCCGCCCTCAGCCAGGCTCCTAATCTTCGCAAATACCCAGTTCCATTTCCCCAGAATGGCATCACGTCTGTGTCTTTCACAGAGAGCATGCACCTCCACTCACATGAAATAAATTATTATTAACACAATCATAAATAATTAAAGCTTGATTCTGCCGATCACTCAACAGCAATATCTTTCCTGGTGGAGCCTGGGGTCAATTCTGTCCTTTCCCCTCTTCTGCTCCAGCAAAATCTGCAGCACAGCCCCACCCTAGAGGGTAATTAGCAGGCTCTCCCAAAGAAGAGGGATTCTCACACTCCCAGCAGAACATATGCAGTGTAATTGGAAAGCAAAAGAGATTAGCAAGGAAGGAAGACAGGAAGAGAAAGTGGCAAGAGCTGTGAAATTCACATCAAGCCTGCTTTAATCACAATATGCATTTTAATCACCCCAGGCCGCTTGCAAAATGCGGTTATTTAATGCGTTTCTTGAATAGCCTGCTCACAGCCCTGGAGGTCTGGAACACTTGACCAGAAATGGAGGCATATGGGTCCCCTCTTGGCCAGGCCTCCGAACTCCAAGGATAGCTGGTCCTGGCCTCAGTTTCCCCACTCTTTGACTCGTGCAGGCACAACCACAGTGTAGCAAATTCTCATGTAAACACCCTCAGACAAATTCTTTGGTTGCTTTTTTCTTTTCAGGTCGACCAGCTGTTGAAGGTGAGGACTCAGCCTTTGGCTCCGAGGCGGAGAGCCCTGAAATGTCCCCAGGCCAACAACTCATCTGACCTTAAGCCTGGCTCCATGGGATACCCACACTGCCAGGCACTCCTCCGCTGTCTGGTGGAGCGTTTCCCCTCGAGGAACGTGGACCCCAAGCCTCTTCACTCTCAGCAGGAGCCTGGAAGAGGGGCTGAAAGCCAGTTCTCCTTCCCCAAGCCCCCAGGATCCCTCCTCCCCATTCCTCCTCCACGCAGTCTGGACCTCCCATGCCTCCAGGCATGTCCATTGTCTCCTTCTTCTTTTGTTAAAGTTTTTTTTTTTATTGAAGTTTAGCTGATTTACAATGCTTCAGGTATAAAGTGATTCAGATATACATATATTTTCTTTCTCAGATTCTTTTCCATTGTAGGTTATTACAAGATATTGAACACAGTTCCCCATGCTATACAGTAGGTCCTTATTGGTTATCTATTTTATATATAGCAGTGTGTATATGTTAATCCCAAATTCCCAATTTATCCCTCCCCCCCTTTCCCCTTTAGTAACCATAAATTTGTTTTCTATGTCTGTGAGTCTGTTTCTGTTTTGTAAATACGTTCATTTGTATCATTTTTTTAGATTCCACATATATGTGATATGATATATCTGTCTATCTCTGTCTGACTTCACTCAGTGTGACAATCTCTAGGTCCATCCATGTTGCTGCAAATGACATTATTTCATTCTTTTTTATGACTGAGTAGTATTCCATTGTGTATATGTACCACATCTTCTTTATCCATTCATCTGTCGATGGACATTTAGGTTTGTTTCCATGTCTTGGCTATTGTAAATAGTGCTGCTGTGAACATTGGGGTGCATGTATATTTTCAAACCATGTTTTCCTCCAGATATATGTCCAGGAGTGGGATTGCCGGATCATGTGGTAGCTCTATTTTCAGTTTCTTAAGGAACCTCCACACTGTTCTCCATAGTGGCTGCACCAATTTACATTTCCGCAGACAGGGGAGGAGGGTTCCTTTTTCTCCACAACATCAGCTCTTTCTTGATGTCTCCTCTGGATGTCCAGAAGATACCTCATGCATCTTCTAAACAACTCAAATATTCTCCTCCTCCTTATTATTCTTTATGACACGATCTCCTCACTAGTTTAAGGCCAAAATCCTAGGTGTTCCTCCGATTCCTCTTTCTCTCACCAATGGGCTCCAATCCATCGGCCGGTCCTAGAAACTCAGCCCCCAACACAGAGCCTACTGAGTCCTCCTTCCCCATCACTCCCAACAGCCTCCTTGAGGCCAATGTCATCTCCTCCCAGGACCCCCAGCAGCCCCCTGATGGCATAGTCTTCTGCCCTCTCCAAAACAGAAGTCACGCACTCCCTGCAGAGACCACCCAGGGCCTCCTGACACCACGGCATGCTTTCCACACTCTAGGGTCGGGGCTATTGGCCCCTCTGGCCTGGTCTGCCTCCCCTGCCTACCTCCTGACTACGCCCACCTCCTGACTCCACCCACTGCCTGACTCCGCCCACTGCCTCATTCATTCACTCACCTGATGATTGGATGAGTGCTTCACAGACTACCTCCTGACTCCCTTCCACTGTAACCTGCCTCTCCTCCAAGACTCTCACATTCTGGGGTCTGGAGGAATTAAGACACATCACGCAGTACCCTCTCTGACCTGTATCCTCACATCATGTGCCAGATGCTAGATACAGAGTATGGCGGGAATATTCCTAGAAGCCCCAGAGGGCTAGCAGTGATAAACACGTGGACATGATGGCAATCCCCATGCAATTATCCCACTTAACCCAAACTGAGCCTATGCCCAGCTCAGCTTCCCCTCTTCTGGATCCCAAAACACCAACAACTCCTGGAGTGAGAGGAAGTGAAAGACATGGCAGAAAGTCGGACCAGAAAGAGAGAGAGTCTTCAGAGACTGCAGTTGAAAATTTAGTAAAAACTGGCCATGTGAACCCACTGGGAGGCCCCCGCCAGCACCACCAGTACCTTGGAAGAGGCCCGGAGAGCAAGAGGTCCGGCAGACCGCCACCTTCCAGTATCAACACAGTGCGTGCGGGAGGGTGTCCAGAAGCCAGCACACGCCTGCCTCACGGAAGGCCTGCAGGGGATGTGGCATCCGTGTGGACAGACAGATGCGGGCGTGTGTGTGTGCACGCTCAGACACAGAAACAGCAGAGACCCGTGCCTGACCAGAACCAGGAGGGGCGTGTCGTCCGCCCGCGTGTCTGTACTCACTCACTCACATCTATGTACCCACGTGCCGCAACGCTCACTTCCTCACCAAAGCCCCAAGGGATGGTGCGAAGAGAGGATTCTTTTCTCCAGATCCTCTTTGGTGATAGAATAAGCCATTCCGACAACCCAAGGACACATTGAAGGTGCCCAGACCTAGCAATGGCCTCACCGATGTGACTGTGTGTGCACGAAGGGCTTACGGAGAGCCTTGAACGTTGGGTGCCCCCCCCATCCTGACTGGCACCCCTCCACTGTGGTACCACACCGGGCCATCCACCTGGGTCATGTTCCTCCTCACACACCTTCCAGCAGATGATGCTGGAAAGACCTGGGCCCCTATCCCCAGCCAAGGCCCAAAAGTCCAGACTCCTCACTGCCGTCCAAGCAAGGGGCCTGAATCGGGGGAGGGCCCCGGACAGCGAATGAGCAGGTGACTCTGCACAGCTTTTAGATGGAACCAAGTGTGGGAGTGAGCCCAGAGCAAGCAGACACAGCTGGTGTCTGCCACAGGCAGCTCGGTGGGGACCCCCATGGGAAAGGCAGGTCTCCTGCACATTCCGTGGGCTAGAGGAACCATGTGGCCCTGGGCAAACCTGTCTGGACCTAGACTTTGGGTCCAGGCATCATGGGAGGAGCTCAGGGCAAGGTACCCTTGTCCCCAGGAGCCAGGTGCACCAGGCACTGAGCTGCCCTCAGTGTAGACTTGCTGACAGGATGGATGCTTTCTGGTTTTGGCCACGCCATGCAGCATGCAGAATCTTAGTTCCCCGACCAGGGATCGAACCCGTGCCCCTTGCAATGGAAGTGCGGAGTCCTAACCACTGGACCTCCAGGGAAGTCCCTAGACTTGCTGACATGAGAACTGGCCTCCTGGGAGTGGCATGTGGGCCGCTACCAGCTTTGTGGTCACGAATGCAGCAAGCGTTCCCTAATCCTGCTCTGTGCCTGTGTTGTGTCACTAAGGGCAGTACAAACGGAGGTAAGATGTCTATATCTAGTTTGAAAGATGAGATACAAATGCCCAAAAACTCTACAGAGAAGACCCAAGGCTGAACTAGAAGCAAATGGCTTTACAGACAAGTGCCGGTCTTCTAGGCAGGCAGCCTGGGTGGCGTCCCAAAGCAGGCAACCCTTCATGACTGGGTGTATGTGACTTTACCTCTCTAAGCCTCCATGTTCTTGCCGATGGAACGGGAATTGTTAAGTCTATGTCCCAGTGTCTCAACAGGATGAGGTGGCCATATCAGACAGGACAGGCTGTGTAAACTGTGGTGACAAGCCACTTGTTCACTCACACGTCATGTCCTCGTGCCCCTCCAGGGCCCCAGGCAGACAGGGCACCATCATCTGCAGGGACTCCAGCTGCAGAGATGGGGGAAGAGGGAGGCCACGGAAAGTGAGTGCCAGCCCATTTCTACTCTCTGGGGCCACAGCAAACTCACAGCTCTGCCCTGAGTCAGCAGCAGGGTGGGAATGCAGCTCCACAGGGGTCTGGAAGAAAGGAGAGAAACCAGTGTTTGTGAATAGCCTTAATCACACCACAGAGCCTGGCTAGGTACAAAAGAAGCACTAGCTCTCCCTCTATTAAGTGCAATCATGAGACTTATTACCCTGTTACACTTGTAGAGTCTGTTCTTTCTTGAAAACGCTCTCCTGTCCCCAACCATGGTCGAGCACCAGGTACAGTGGAACCCACTACAGAAAAGAGAGAGCTCATGGTGGAGAGTATTTCAGAAAGACTCTGGAAGAGGCTGGTGGTCAGGACCCAGATCAGTAGAGACGAGGGTAAATGGGTTCCTTATGGGGAGGTCTGAACAGCATGAGTGAGCAGACACTGTGGTATGATAGTGACAGCAAAGTGAACCTGAATTTAAATTCTGCAACACATATGATGAGACTGAACAGAATGTCTTAATGTTGTAATGTACACATACTCCTTCCAAATAACCAGTTAATGCAAGGAAATTCGATTAAAAGTCCAAATAGGATTGAGTTTGCGTGGAACAGAAATCCATCTATAGTCACTTAACCAAAAATTGATTTATTTTTCTCTTTTAACAGGAAGTTCAAAAATAGACAATCAAGTACTGAAAGGACAGCTGCATGATGCCAAAGGGGGGTCTATGCCCCTTTATCTTTCTATTACCTTTTTAATCTATTCTGTTATGTCAATTGTACAATGTGCACAAGGTAGCTGCTGCTGCTCCAGACATATCAGCCACATTCCAGGCAGGATGAAAAAGGAAATTATGCCTACCAGAGGAGTGAGTCCCTCTTAATCAGGAAAACAATTTTTTTCTGGGACTCCCAGCAGGAAAAGTATCACTTATATCTAATTGGTAAAAACTGGGTCATTTGTCACCCATGCTATGAGGAGGTCTAGGAAGAAGAAAGGAATGGAAATTAAATAGGCAGCTAGCAATGAAGAGTTTTAGAACTCAACAAAATAATGCTAAATTTCATCTCTGAACACAGAATAAGAAAAAAGTAGAATATTCAGGTGAAACAAGTCCTACCAGACATTAAAACATAGCAAGAAGCTAAAATAATTTAAACAGTTTGGTGTTGATGGAGGGAAAAAGTCAAATCATTAGAATAGAATAGAAATTATGAAAATAATTCAAGAATATATAAGACTAGTACATGAGAATTGTACATTTCAAATAAACGAGGGATCAGTCATTTGGGAAAATGAATTAGGATAGAGCTCATCCTGGTGCCATGCATTGAACAAATTACAGGGAAACTAAAGAATTAAATATAGAAGTAAAGCCATACAATTAGTTTACAATACATAGATGGCTATTTATGTAATATTGGAGCGGGGGACATGTTTTTAAACATGATACCAAAGACAAAACCATAAAGGAAAAGAATGATAGATGCAACTATAGAACGTATTGAAAGTAAACATTTCCGAGTAGTGAAAACACAAAATAATAAACAAAGTTAAAAGACAAACATCATTTAGGGAAATACTTGCTATGTTCATCAAACTGTTAATATCTTTCAATGTGTAGACTTTTTGCAAAGCAATAAAAAAAAAAGACAAGAAGTAAATGCTTAGTTTATAAAAGAGCAAATTTAAATGTGCAAAGGAAAACAACAGAAAAGCTTAAACTCCCTAATTGTCAAGGGAATACAGATTAAAGCAACAGCACTTTGTTATTTTTCACCTCTAATTCATACATAATTTTTAAATCGGTGATTTGGGAGTTGCAGATAATAGGGTTTTTTTTAAAAAATAATCCTTTATTGTCTATATTGTCTGACTCCCTGCAACATGAAAACAAGTTATTTTGAACCTGAAAGGTATGCAGGATGCATCCTGGGGTAAGTGGGCGATCTGCCCTCCAGAGCCAGAAAGTGACTCCCTGCCCATCCAGCAGTTTTTGCTGTGATATGCCTGGCACCCTGAGCAACCTAAGTGTGACACACAGATGCTCAGCACCGAGATCGGGTGGCCACACTCCCAGAGACTCTCCCCTCTGCTGCAGCGGTCAGCATGACGTTGCACAGAGTCAGGTGCCTTCCCATCTCAGACGTCCTCTTGCCCATTGACAGCAAAGCCCTTCCACATGCTCCTCCCTTGATTACCCAGTGCCCTTTGTTCATTCAAGATGTGACGCTCGACCCTCCCTCCATCCAGAAGCTTTCCTGGCCATTCCCGTGCCACGGGCCCCGGTGGGGACCCCCGCCTCTGTGTCGTCACAGCTCTCAGTTAGCAGGGGTGGGAGTGAGGGGCTACCTTTTCCACATCTGTACTTTCAGCATCACACACAGAGCAGGCACTCGCTTACTGAAGGAGAGGACAGAGGAAGAAACTCAGGGAAGAGGGAAGGAAAACGTAGATGCCTGGTGCCCAAAAGAAGCTCAGCCCAGACTCTGGGAGCTCAGAGGAGGGAGAGTTCCAGTGTGTGAGAAGGGGCTTCCAGGGAGCACATGAGGCCCCAGCTGGATTTAGTAAAAGGGTGGATTTGGAGAGCAGAGGGGAGAGAGGTGGGGCATGCACGGACAGGGGTGGGCGGGAGCCCTGATGCAGGAGCACAGGCACAGAGGAGGCCAGGCAGCCTGAGCACAGGAGCCCGGAGGACCGGCTCTGGGCTATCCGTCTGCTCGGCCTGAAGGGAGGCGCCCACCCAATGGCAACTTGGCAAGCACAGGGGTCCGCAGCTGTCCCAGGTCAGACAGATCCCATCCATCTCCTGCCCAGACACTTGGCTGGGTTTTCTTCCAGGGCCTGTGAGCAAGCATCCTCTCCTGCACCTGAAGAAAACGGAGCTTCCCAAGCGCACAGGAGCCAGCTTGGCCAGAGCGAGGGGAAGGCCTGGACAGCAGCTGCAAGAGGTACGATCCCGATTAACCTAATTAAGCGGGACTGTGAGTTTTTACATGAACAGATGTGCCTGTGCTGATGCCCTCAGACACCACAGGGAGCCAACCGCTCACCCGTCGGTGCACATGGCAAACACAGAGCCTCGCTGTGCAGGCCCCCAGCACTGGGCTAGAAGATGGGCTGCAGGACGGAGGGCTTGTGACCCACTCCTTAGTGTGGGAGCTGGGAGTTGAGCCCTCAAGCCAGGCAAACCCCACCAGGGTCTCCCACTGGGTAGCGATGTGCTTACATGCAGGTTTTGCAAAGATTGTCTGGAAGCCATGTGTAGAGCGGATTGGGGGCAGATATGCCCCTGGGGGCGTGTGGTGCAGGACCGCGAGGACCCTAACCAGGCAGTACTGGCTGCTGTGGGAATGCATAGGTAGACGTTCGCACTGACAAGAAAGTGTTTCAGCAGATGGGGTGAAGAGAGGGGGTGCTCCCAGTACACAGCTCAGATGCCTGGTGGTGGCCAGTGCCTTGAATGGGCCTGCAAACCCAGGAGGAGGCCCAGGTCTCGGGGAGGTAGACTGTCAGGCCTCGCTCTTGTAATGGGCGTGGCAATGCCAAGACTCCTGGGCACACACTCTGCATTTGCAAATGCCCTCCTGGGTCAGAGGAACACCCTCCTGGGTCAGAGGAACACCCCCCTGGGGCTTCTCTGAGTGAGGCAAGACAGGCCCTCACCTGCTCTGGTCTGAGCTGGAAAGGACATTTCTCTGGGCACGAGCACAACTAGGTTGACACTTCCTATGAGGAGAAGGAAGGGAAGTTTCAAGAGCATTTTCTGGGAGCCATGAGCTGGTAGGAGCTCAGCCAGCACACACACAGTGGAGGGAGGACCCCGGGCTGGCCCTGCGCACACTGCATTCTGTCCTTCCATCCTCGGACCTGGTCTGGGTGTCAGCACGTACACCCTCATTTCTAGTTTTTCCTCCTGCAGTGGCTCACCCCTCCGTGACCCAGAACCATAACCCCGGTTCTAACTGTGCACCCATCAGGGGCCGAGCGTGGATGTCAAGCAAGAGGTGAGGACAACCCAGACGCTCCAGGCTGCATGCTTAGAGCAGAACCTCCCCTCCTGCACCCAGCGAGAGATGCCATCGTGAACTGTGCCCCCAGAAGAGGGACCTGGTCCCCAGCAAGAAAGGGCAAGGGTCACCCACAGTGTGAGAGACACGGCACTTCCCAGCTGGAACTCCCGCCTCACTGAGAAACCTCCTGAACCAGGTGCAGTCCGTGGGGCCGGTTCCCATCTCCAGGTTTCATCAATCATAGATTCTGGGAGATAACAGAAAAAATATATACTGGTCTCTGCCCCTCGTTCTTGGCATCGAGCTCCTAAAACCCTTGTAATTTCCTAAATGATAAGAGCACTGGGGCCATCTCTTGTTCTAAAATTTGTCTTTGACCCCAGCCCTGACACAGGGCTTCTACAACCTTTGTAAATTCCTAAGTGACAAGATCACCGGGACCATCTCTAGTTCTTATGAGGCGACTCTGGGTGGACCCTGAGTGGCGGCTGGTCAGAAAGACCAAGGTATGATTAGAAGCTCGGAAGTTTCAGCCCCACCTACCCCCATCCTCCAGAGAGAAGAGAAGCTCAGGAAATGGAGGTGGTAATTAAAATCCCAATAGTAAGGGATTCAGGATTTCCGGGTTGGTAAACACGTGGAAGGCATGGAAGTTCCTCACCCCTCCCCCAGCACCTGACCCTGTGCCATCTCTTCCTTGTGGCCTTTATCCTATCCTTTAATAAACTGCTCGACGTAAGCAAGTATTGCCCTGAGTTCTGGGAGCCCATCTAGCAAATTAATCGAACCCAGGGTGGGGGGTTGGTGATGGGTCACTGGGGCCTCCGATCTGTAGCCAGTTGGTCAGAAGCACAGGTGACAACCTGGGCTTTCAACTGGCATCCGAAGTGAGGGAGGGGACGGTCTTATAGACTGAGTCCTTATCCTGTGGGATCTGACACTTTCTCCAGGTAGATAGTGTCAGAATTGAGTTACACGGCAGGACACCCTGCTTGCTGGTACCCTGGAGAATTGCCTGCTGACCAGAAGTGAAGTGTCCTGTGTGAGGCGTGATGAAGACTCAGGAGAAACACAGCTGGGAAGAGCTGGGTTTCTCCCTACACAGGAGGGGAAAACGCTGGTTTTCTCATGTACGGATCCTCTACCAGGTGTACAGAGGAAATGGGCCTTCTGCGGTCCCTTGCAGGGCAGCAACACGGGGGAGACCCCCCCTGCCAGCACACAGAGGCCAGAGCACTTGTGCACCAGCGTCCCTGGGTGTGTGGACCCCCGCCGCTCTAAGTCAAGGGGGCTCAGGTCAGGAGGCCTCTGGCACCCTCCCAAAACGTGCCAAGGGTGCTCTGGCCCAGAGTCCACTCCAACGTGTCCCCAGTACAGTGGCCACACCCTTTGGGTCTGTCCCCTCAGTCCCTTTGTGGGGAGCATAGCAGGGCACAGAGCAAAGCGCTCTACGAAGCATCCTCCGTGGGGCCCTCATCCCAGCCTGTCACTGCCCCCCTTCCCACAGCTGCTCTTCCTGTGGCTTCTGCATTGCACCCCACATGCTCCTTTCTCCCCACTCTCCTCAGGGCTCGGGTTTATGGACCCAACACCGAACTGTCAGTGGTTCTGCCTGAGGTGGGGCTCCGGGGAGGCGTCCAGACCCTACTTTCTGCGTCGAGTGGAAACCAGAGCCCCTGTGGCATCTTCTTCCCTTGACAGGACGTGCTCCAGTCACACAGGACAAGCAGGGCTGCCCCACACTGCACGGGCCACCAGGGGTGCAGCTGGGGGAGAGAGAGTGTGGGCAGCCTGAGGAATCCACATTTTCTTTCACAGCAGATGGGCCTCCAGAGTCCGGACTCACTGTAATTATAACCCCCAACCACCAGGTCTCCCCCCCATCCCTGCTCAACCAAGACACCTGGGGGCTCCCACCCACCTCCAGGGTAGCCTCGAGCCTGCTTACATTTTGCACCATTACAGGGAATCAGATGAGACACACAGGCAGCCCACAGTGCTGTCAGGGCAGCAGCCATAAGCCACAAGCCCCAGGATGTACACTGCCCCCAGACTATCTCCACCACAAAGTGACATGGCCTGTTGCAGATGTAGCTGAATTCACCATCAGCCATGCTTCAGAAGGGACCCTGATCTCTACTGCCTTGTAGATTTTAGGTAGGGTGACCATATTCTTCATGGTCCAAACTGGAACACTGTTAGAATAAACAAAGGCGCTGTTAATAACTCTGCTGGGGGCTTCCCTGGTGGCGCAGTGGTTGAGAGTCCGCCTGCCGATGCAGGGGACACGGGTTCGTGTCCCGGTCCGGGAGGATCCCACATGCCACGGAGCGGCTGGGCCCGTGAGCCATGGCCGCCGAGCCTGCGCGTCCGGAGCCTGTGCTCCGCAACGGGAGAGACCACGGCAGTGAGAGGCCCGCGTACCGCAAAATAAATAAATAACTCTGCTGGGACAACAGGTGTGAATGGAGGCAAGGAAATGGGGACACCTTCTATCTGCTGAGAAGTTGGGAGGGGGCGGGGATCACCTAACGGATTTGAAAGACTTTGAGCTTTACCATCGGAGGGACAGAAATGTTCCATTCTCCGTTCCCACGACCTTGGGGGCTTGCGCTTTGGCACAGGGGTCATCCAGAGGCCATGGGAGCCTGCCTGAGAGAGAAAGCCAAGTTCCTCCAGAAGACACTGTTATTTCTTATCATTACAGAAACTATGCACATTAGGAATGATTACCACCATTTAAAGATGAGGAAATGGGTCTGAGAGCAGTTTGTTAATTCCCCTTAGGTCACAGCTGGCAAGTCCAGGCTTTCCCCTCATTCTATGTGGCTGCATTCTGTTTATGTCCTTAAAAGCTGGTGTCCTTAAAAGCTCCTGAAGTCAGCAGTTTCCTCATAATACTTCATCTCCGTCTGGGCGCTCGTGCTCTATCTCGTCACTGCAGGACTGAACTGGGGAATTGGATTGTTACGGCTGGATTGTAGCCTGAAGTGAAGACTGAGAGTGCTGTGGCAATGGAAAGCTGGCCAGGACCCGGGGCGAGGATGACCAGGGTCTAGAGTCAGAGCAGCCGTGGGTCAGAGCCAGGTGTGCTAGTTAGAGCCAAGCACCTGGGTAGGGAGGCCGTGTCCTCACCTGGGCAGATGGGACCCAGGCTCAGGGAGAGTCCAGGTCTCAGGGACTCGGGGAGAGATAAGCAGAGGGTTGACCGGTGGAGGCCACTGTGGGAGCAGAGGAGGCCCAGAACGGAGGGACAAACAGAGCCCATGTCCTTCCCCAGTACACGGACTTCCACTCTCACCGTAGAGATTTAGAAAATCAGAAAATGTAAAAGTAGAGGAAGAACGTCACCCACAATCCCAATGCCAGGTCACCAGCACCGCTGATCTTTCATAAATCCTCTTCACACCCTCATCTTTCACAAGTTTTAAGATTTTGTTTTTACCTTATAATAATGTTACTCAATTCTTCACATTCTATTTTATTCTGCTTTTCTTCTGAAAACATTATACAAGCATTTTCCCACTTTATCAAATAGCAAGTCGTAATCATATAACGTATGTTGCAAAGTGTTCCATCAAGTGGATGTGCCCTCATTTCCTCGGCTGTTCATCTATTAATGGGCATCGGGTCTCTTTGCTATTTTCACTATTACAAACAGCACCCCAAGACACACATGTATCCTTAAGACTTTGTCCTCATTTCAGATTAATTTCTCAGAACTGTATGGGGAGAAGCTTAATATATATTGGGTACATATTGCCCGATTGCTTTCTATAATTTCTAGATTGCTAATTGACAGATATTTCAGCAGTGTATTAAAGGAAGATCTCACCTGATTCTTCTTAATCCATGGATCAGAAACATTCTACATTTTCTAAGCATTTACTATATACCAGACACTTTGCTGGAAACGTATTCTTCCCAGAAGCAACAATGCTGGTCCCTGGTCTGGTTTCAGCTGAGCCCAGATGGGACTCAGTCTAGACATGCTTTGGGGATCTGACAGGGATGGGGACCCAGCCTCCTGCACCCCCAACAATCACACATAATTCCGGGACCACAGCCATGGCTGAGGGACCACCACCACCATGTGCTGGGACAGAGAGCCACCAAGTTGTGCCACAGGTGGAATGGTCAGACCAGCAGCCTCATGGGCTTCACGTTAAGTAACCAAGTTGGATCATCCTGACTTATGTAAGCTACAAAGACGGGTGTGAGTGAAGGAAATGTATCAGATTGGACCGTATGAAATTGCCAATAATCTGCCATTTTTTATTCTCCAGAAATGACAATTTCATGTGGTCCAAACTAATACAATTTATAAAAATATGCATCACACAGAGTTTTCAGAAAACTGAGGGCTTTGGAGTTAGAATCCCTATTCCTGGCTACATAGTTCATTTACTGAGAAACCTTGACGAAGTTGCTCACCCTCTCTGAGTCCATAAAATAAAGACAACTATGTCCTTGTTTCAGGGTTGCTGTAGAATTAAGTCAGGGCCCGCATACAGACTAGTGCTCAGAAAGGCCTCCTGCATGGCCTAATCCTCTGCTCTCTCGATTTTGAAATTATTAACAATTTCTGAACAAGGAACCCTGCTGTCATTTTGTACTGGGCCTTGCAAATTATATACCAAGTCCTGGATCAAGCCACTAAGACTGAAACAGCGGCTGCATCATAATAGGTCCTCAACAAGTATCCCTCTCCACTCCCTTACCTTGGTGTGTCTAAAATTTATTTGCACCCATCCTTTTATGAATCTACTTGTCACAAATTCTGCGATGTAGACATGAAAGAAAAGTTGTGTTTGACGGCTTATGTGTTTCTTGCCTAATGTTATCAGTGGCAAATATCCAACTCAAACAGTCCCAGTCACCTGCCCTATGTGGGCACTCTGCTCAGCCCCACAGCTCCTTCCAGCAAGGGAGTCACAGCCCAGAGGGGTGGCCCTGAAAGGGAGGTGTACTCGATGGGCCCACAGGGAGCTCTCCAGCAGGAGTCCCTTATCTGCTGGGAGCCGAGTTCAGGGTAAGTTTCCAGGGCTGGTGTTAAAGGACGCTAAGAGGTATCAAAGGTGGGGGTGGGTGGAAAGGTTGCAGAGGGCTGACTTCGGAGGCAGAAAGGACAGCACAAGTACAGGCCTCACAAACTTAGCCTCTCGTCCTCATTGGCAGGCCAGGAATCCCTGGAGCTGACTTTCATGAATTCTTTTGGGATAAAGCCTTCGCCTTCCTGACTCTCTCACTGTACACAGTCTCCCTGGGCAAGTTCATCATCACCCTGCCTCCCTCTCCTTGGCTCCAAGCACCTGCTGGTAGATAAACCCCAGATCTCTATCCTCAGCACGTGTTCTCGCAGGGCCCGCTGGACATTTCTGCCTGAGTGCCCCGCTGAACTATGGGCGGAGTAAATTCAGCCGTGTGGCTCCTCTCTGCTAACTGACTCCCTAGCATGGCACCTTGTGCTTTTGCAGTGTGGCTTCCAGGAACCTTGTGAAACCCTGTGTCCTGTCGCCTGTGGAATGTGCATGCCTCAAGCAGCCCGGGCATATGCTGCTCCCCTGTCTTAGTGTGCTCTCAGCCAGCTTCATCTCAGGAACTCCTCCTCGGCCTTCAGGGCTCGGTGCAGAGCTCCTGTAACATGCCCCCTGCCCCAGACCCAGCATCCTGCCCACTCTCCTGCACCCTCTGCTCTAATCCCAGCCACACTGTAGCCTCGATGACCACACCTTGGTCAGGCTTCCTTTAGGATTATTGCTGCCCCCTCGGAATCCTCATCGAACATGGAATATGGCATCTGCTCAGTAAAAGAAGGAATCAAACCAATATGAGACCTGAGGGTGTTGCAGGCTTCCCTTCTGTCACATGGGTATGTATTCTTTGTTGCTTCAACGGGACCTTGTTAACCTCTCCTAAAGCTCTCTCTAGGTGGAGAATAATTATCACGTTGGCTTGTTCAGGACGGCTCCCTTCTTCAGCATCCCCACAAATGCTTGCCTATAGATCCCTGGGCTTCCTGTTAAGACTAAACAAAACATTAATAAAGTCAATCATATTACCTATATAGGACACAATGGTTTCCAGATTCCTTTCTGCAGTTCGTATCATCTAATCCTTCCGTTAACTAACCTTTGTAAATAATTTCCACCATCCAATACAGATGTATGGTTCCTTTCTCCTATTTCTCCTCCTCCACTTCTTCCTTCTCCTCCCCTTCCTCCTACTTGTCCTTCTTTTTCGCCCGGCACCGCTCTTTCTTGACCTACTACAGTAGCTTTAACAGTAAACCTGAAAGTCCAGGGGTCCAGCCAGTCTTTCAGAATGTCCTCACTAAACCAAGCTCAGTGTTCAGATCCTCACAGGGAATTTCAATTTGAATAATTAAGATCTCTAAGTTTAGGCAACCAATCATCTGACTCTAGGGGCAGAAAGAGATGGAAACCTGACCTTTCTTTAGCAGCAGTGGATGCTTAACTTCAGAGACCTGGAAGATTTTCCTAGAATAATATCTTAATACCTAACAACATTTATATAAAATTGATATAGGAAACTTCCAGAATTGCAGAGAAGGTCCGCCAAAAATCCACTCCTTCATAAAAGCAATAAGAACATGCAAAATCAAATTTTTCAGAACTCTAAAAATTAACCAAAGACTTACAACAATCCAAGGAGCATTTATTCAAGAAAAATGACTGAGTGTTGGTAAGAACAGTGAGCTGTGTGGTGTTTCAATTTGTCTTATTCCCATCACCCTGTCTCCACCTCGACAGTCCTCTTGAAAACCAGCAGTCTTGCAATAAGAGTAGCTGTTAAAACCAGCATTGTAATAGCAAGTAAAGGAGGCCAGAATCTGAGGAAACTTAGAAAGTCCCATCTGTAGAGAACTGTCACTATGACCTATCCAGCTGCTCCCTGGAGGACCCCCCTTCACAGGGCCTACCATTATTTGACCTGACTCAGAGCTCACTCTGCGTAAAGAGCCCTATCTTCAAAGCATTTGTTGAAAACAATTAGTAGCAATTGTTTAACATTATCACTGAGAGAGTGATGCTGTTGGGGAAAATAGGAGTCTGGCCAAAAGGTTAAACTGAAAGATATGGGGAAAAAGATGTTCATGGGAGCTCTGAAAAGCTTGAACATATTCCTGGGGATCTGGAAGGACATGCACATATACAGGGCATTGTGCATACTCAAGAAAGACCTGAATATATCCTATTCTCTCACCCCCGGCTAAACCTGAGGACCTGCACAAGCAGGAAGTAAAGGTTAAGGAGTTGAAAATCACCAAAGTGAGAGTACACCCTGGCGTCCACTCAGGGTGAGAGCGCACCCCTATGCCCACAGAGCCCCAATATACATGAAGCAAAACTGACAAAATGAAGGCAGACATCGATAACTCAAAAATAATACCTGGAGACTTCAATACCCCGTTGTAATAATGGATAGAGCAAGTAGGCAAAAGGTCAATAAGGAAACTTGAACAACACTATTAACCAACCGGACCTAACACACTTATAAAACATTCCACCCCAAAACATGGGAACACACATGCTTTTCAGGTACTCATGGAACATTCTCCAGGGCAGGCCATATGTGAGACAATAGAACAAAGCAGAACAAATTCAAAAGGATTGAAATCATACCAAATATGGCTGGCATGATAATTCAAGCACAATGGAATTAAATTAGAAATTAATAATTTTAAAAATTGATGGAAATTCATCACTATGTGGAAATTAAACAACACACTCTTAATCATCAAAGGGTCAGGGAAGAAATCACAGTGGAATTGGAAAATACTTTGAGATGAATGAAAAATAGAAACACAACATACCAAAGTTTATGGGATGCAGAAAAAGCAGCATTCCCAAGAAAATTTATAGCTATGTTTTTTAAATATTGCATATTTTAAAGAAAGAAATACCTCAAATCAATAATCTAAGCTTCTGCCTTAAGAAGCTAGTTAAAGGAAAGCAAACTAAATTCAAAGTAAACAGGAAATAGGACATAAAAATCAGAATGTAAATAAATGAAGTAGAGAGTAGAGAAACAATAAAGAAAATCAATGAAACCCAAAGGTATTTCTTTTAAAAGTTCAACATTATTGACAAACCTTTAGCTAGATTGATCAAGTGAAAAAAAAGGGAAGATTTAAATAACTAAAATCAAGACTTTACAGAAAAAAATTACAAGTGAGTACTATAAACAATTGTATATCAAGAAATTATAAAACCTACATGAAACGAGCAGCTTCCACAAAAGACAAAACTCCAGAAACGGACTCAAGAGGAAATAGGTAGTCTCACTATCACTATAGAAGTAAAGAAATCAAATTAGCACATTTAAAATTTTGCACAAACAAAATCTTAGGCTCAGATGGCTTCACTTATGAATTGTAACAAATGTTTAAAGAAGGAGTAGTACCAATATTTCATAAACTCTTCCAAAATATAGAAGAGGGAACACTGTCCAACTCATCTGATGAAGCTAATATTACCATGGTTCTGAAACCAGACAAAGATATTACAAGAAAAGAAAACTACAGATCAATATCTCACGAATGTATTTGAAAACATCCTTAACAAAATATTAGCAAACCAAATAAAAAAATATATTAAAAAGACTATACACCATGACCAAGTGGGATTTATCCCAAGAATGAAAAGTTGGCCTAACATATAATAAATGTAATGCACCATATTAATAGAATAAAGGACAAAACCAAATGATCATCTCAACAGATGCAGATAAAGCATTTGACAAAATCCAACAGAACTTTGTGATAAAACACTCCACAAACAAGAAATAAAAGGGAACTTCCTCAACCTGATAAAAGTTGCTATTAAAAAAAAAACACAGCTAACGTCATACTAATGGTGAAACACTGAATGTTTCTCCCCTAAAATCAGGAGCAAGACAAAGATGACTTCTGCCAATTATATTCAGCATTGTACTGGAGGTCCTAGTCATGGCAATTAGGCAAGAAGGGGAAATAAAAGGCATCCAAATTGAAAATAAAGAAGTAAAACTACTTCTATTTGCATATGACATGATGTTTTATGTAGAAAACCTAAGGGAATCACACAAGCCAAAAAATTATTAGAACTAATAAATTAGTTTAGCAATATGGGAGGCTACAAGTTCAAAACACAACCATCAGTTGCACTTCTATACACTGGCAATGAACAATCTGAAAATGAAGTTAAGAAAATAATTGCATTTATAATAACATCAAAAGGAATACTTAAGAGAGTTAACAGAAGTGCAAGACTTATATATTAAAACTACGAAGCATTGCTGAAAGTAATTAAATGAAATCTAAATAAATGGAAAGGCATCCCACGCTCATAGATTGAAAGACTTAACATTATTGGGATGGTAACGCTCTTCAAACCAATCTGCAGATTCAATGCACTCCTTATCAAACTCCCATGTCGAATTTTTTGCAGGAATTTGTCTGGATAACTCATGTTTCCTAATTTCAAAACTCACTACAGAGCTACAATATTCAAGACAGCATAGTACTGGAATAAGAATGAACATATAAGTTAATGGAATCAAACTGGGAGTCCAGAAATTAACCCTTACATTTACAGTCAATTGATTTTGCCAAGGGTGCCGAGACCATTCAATTGAAAAAGAATATTTTCTTCAATCAACTGTGCTGGGACAATTGGATATCCTCATACCATACACAAAAATTAACTCAAAACTAGATCATCCTGTGTCTTTGCCTTTACTGATGAGAAATAAACCCACAAACTTAGGGTCAATTAATCTACAACAAAGGAGGCAAGAATATACAAGGGAGTAAATACAGTCCTTCAATAAGTGGTGCTGGAAAAACTGAACAGATACATGTACAACAATGAGACTAGAACACTGCCTCATACATATACAAAAATAAACTCAAAATGGATTAAAGACCTAAATGTAAGACCTGAAACCATAAAACTCCTAGAAGTAAACAAAGGCAGAACACTCTTTGACATAAATTGTAGCAATATATTTTTTGGATCTGTCTCCTAAGGCAAAGAGAAAAAAAGCAAAAATAAACAAATGAGAACTAATTAAACTTAAAAGCATTTGCACAGCAAAGGAAACCATTGACAAAATGAAAAGACAACTTACTAAATGGGAGAAAGTATATGCAAATGATATGACTCACACAACTCAGCATCAAAAAAACAAATAACCTGATTTAAAAAATGGGTACAACAACTCAATTTGAAAAATGGGCAGAAGACTTGAACAGACATTTTTCCAAAGAAGACATACAGATGGCCTACAGGCACATGAAAAGATATTCAACATCATTAATCATCAGAGAAATGCAAATCAAAACCATGATGAAATATCACCTCGCACCTGTCAAAATGGTCATCATAAAAAGATCACAAATAACAAATGTTGGCAATGATGTGGAGAAAAGGGGACACTTGTACACTGCTGGTGGAAATGTAAATTGGTGCAGCCACCATGGAAAACAGTGTGGAGACTTCTCAAAAAACTAAAAATAAAACTACCATATGATCCAGCGATTGCACTCTCGGGTAGATATAAAAAAAAAAAAACACTAATTTGAAAAGATTCATACACCCCAATGTTTATAGCAGCACTCTTTATAATAGCCAAGATATGGAAGCAACCTAACTGCCCATCAATACATGAATGCATAAAGAACAGGTGGCATACATATACAATGGACTCCTACTCAGCTATAAAAAAAAAAATGAAATTTTGCCATTTTCAACAACCTGGATGGACTTGGAGGGTGTTATGATTAGTGAAATAAGCAGAGAGAGAAAGACAAGTACTGTATGATATCACTTATATGTGGACTCTATAAAATAAAACAAGCTAGTGAATACAACAAAAAAGGAGCAGACTCACAGATATAGAGAACAAACTAGTGGTTACCAGCAGGGAAAGGGAAGGGGGAGTGGCAAGCTAGAGGTAGGGATGAAAAGGTACAAACTACTATGTATAAAATAAATAAGCTACAAGGACATACTCTACAGCACAGGGAACATAGCCAATATTTTATAATAATTATAAGTATAATTATATAATTAATAATAATAAGTATAACTTTTAAAAATCATGAATCAATATGTTGTACACTTGAAGCTTGTATAGTATTATAAATCAACTAGACCTCAATAAACTGGATCACAGACCTAAAAGGTAAGAGCTAAAACTATACAACTTTTTAGAAGAAAACATAGGAGTAAATATTGTTTACCTTAGACTAGGCAATGCAACACCAACAGAACAGCAAAAAAGGAAACAAATACATTGGACTTCACCAAAATTTTAAATTTTTGAGCTTCAAAGAATGAAAAAGAAAAGGACAACCCATAGAATGATAGAAAATATTTGCAAATCATGTATCTGATAAGGAACTTGTAAGCAGAATATGTACAGAATTCTTACAACTCAACAATGGAAGGATAAATAATCCAACTAAAAATAGGAAAAATATTTAAGTGAATATTTACCTAAAAAAGATACACAAATGACCAAAAATCACATGAAAATTGTTAAAGATCATTGTTTATTATGCATATGCAAATCAAAACCACAGTGAGGGCTTCCCTGGTGGTGCAGTGGTTGAGAGTCCGCCTGCCGTTGCAGGGGACACGGGTTCGTGCCCCGGTCTGGGAAGATCCCACATGCCGCGGAGCGGCTAGGCCCGTGAGCCATGGCCGCTGAGCCTGCGCGTCCAGAGCCTGTGCTCCGCAACGGGAGAGGCCCCAACAGTGAGAGGCCCGCGTACCGGAAAAAAAAAAAAAAAAACACAGTGAAATATCACTTCATGCCCACTAGGTGGCTAAAATAAAAAAGACTGACAATAGCAAGTGTTGATGAGGATGCAAAGAAATTGGAACCTTCACACAGTGATGGTGGGAATGTAAAATGGTGAAGCCACTTTGGAAAACAGTTTTGGCAATTCCTAAAATTGTTAAACATAGAGTTACCTTTTAACTCAACAATTTTACTCCTAGACATGTTCAAGAGAAATGAAAATATATGTCCATAAAAAACGTGTACACAAATGTTCATAAAAGCATTATTCATAATAGCCAAAAAGTAGAAACAACCTAAATTTCCATCAACTGATTAATGGATAAACAAAATGTGGTATATCCATACAATGGAATATTATTCAGTAACAAGAAGTGAAATATTAATATCCACTATAACATGAAGGAACCATGAAAATATACTAAGTGAGAGAAGCCAGGCACAAAGTGTCACCTATTACATGATTCCATGTGATTCAGTATGTACTTATTGAGTGGCTGCCATGTGCCCAGCACTGTTCTTGGTTCTTGGTTCTTGACCAAATACAACAGACTTGAGAACTATCCTCCCGAGACTTTCATCCTAATGCAAAAAAGACTTTTGAAACATGATTGTGCACCTAATTAATTAAATAGAATTAAAATTCTGATGGGTCCTGACAGGCAGAAGTGTAGAGGACAATTCCTAGTCTGGGTGGTCAGGGAAGGCTTCACTGAGGGGGTGATCCAATTATGTTTTCTGCTCTTCTTTTCACATCACATTATATTGTAAGGATTTCCCCATGATTAAAGACTCTATACACATAATTTCCATGTCTTCATAATATGTTTCTTGTGTTGTGTCTCATCATCTCCTGGACAATGGAAAGTTAGTTTATTTCCATTTTTCCCTATTCTACACGTTGTGTCAAGAAGCACCTTTACGTTATATATGTCCAGATTATTAATTAGTTTAAGGATAAATTCCTGCTAAAGAAATTGCTGAGCCTAAAGATAGGAGCTTTTTAAAGTTCTTCACATGTATCATCAAGATTCGTTTCAGAAAGATTGTAGCTTTTACACACTGAGTTCTCACCACACCCCACTGTGTAAATTGGAAAGCTCTCCTTCCTCTCTCTGCATTCAACACATGGAGCTGCCCAGCCTCCTGACACTCATTCCATCCTGTAGCAGAGGTCCAAAAAGAATGTCTTCTTAAGTGTCATTAATGGGCCCAATTCTACCCCAGGGAGTAAGAAAGAATACATCTAATTGCCATTCCTCCTCCCAGCTCTCCATTTCAGCATAACTGGAGCTCAATGTCAAATCTCAATATACCCAACCATCTTCAGCATGATCCTTCTTGCCCCTTTTTCTGCCTCTTTTTTGATGTTGCTGTTGTTCAGTTATTAGCTCTATTATAAATCATGCAGTGATTGTTACTGGTTTTAGTATGTTAAATTTGCTCAGGTTCTACTAGAACAGAGCAGGATCTAGACAGAATTGTCAGATAGGTAATTTGGTTTCAGGGCTGACTAACTTCATTTTTCTAGCCTCAAAGAATGAGTTCAGACATGCTGGCCTTCAACTCTCAGATCGTCTACTCAATAGTTCTGCTACCATGGGCTCATCTATCTTAACCTCTCCGAGTTTCTGATACTGTGGATAGTCCCTGTTTCGGCGGGGCAAGTGAAGATGAAATCAGAAAGCATGTCCAAGGGCATTGCCTAACATGCTAGTTCTCTCCATGTACTTCTTTCTAGGCTCCTCCGTGGATGGCATGGAGCACCTAAGCATCCCCCATAGGCAAGACCCCCAGGACCTGTACCCAGATCCACACTGGTTTTCACACAGTCATCCGTGAGCCTCCCCTGAGTCCACTGGGCACAGCACCGTTTGAGCCTTTGTGGGTGTGCCTGATCAATGCAGGCTGTAGTCCTTGAGAGGGTGAGATCTTCTGACCTAACTGGGTAAATGTGAAACCCTGAACAACAAGTTCAGAAAGAGTCTTCAGAGGGTTAGGATCAGGGTTAGGGTTAAGGTTAGAGTTAGGGTTAGGGTTAGGATTAGGGTTAGGGTTAAGGTTAGGGTTAGGGTTAGGAAAGCACTCAGGAAAGCTGTGGGGTGAGGATGGGGGTGGCCTAGCCTGAAGGATGGGTTGGGTTTGGAGACAGATAAGGAAGGCAAGAGGATGAAAATGTCACTTTTCCATTTCTCTGGTAGATTTTCTCCTTTGGACTTACCATGATAAAAAAACAAAATACCTCTCACTTACTGATCTCTATTATCTGTGTTTCCGCAGTAGAAGAGAAGGCAGAGATTTTTGTCTGTTTCTCTCTCTACTGTATCCCATGTGTAGAACCTTGGCTGAAGCGTTTGACTTGCAGTTAGTATTTTTGAGTGAGTAAATGAATGAATGAATGACTAAGGCTGCTGAGGGAGCAGGAACAAAGGCACGTGCCTGTGTATTTTCAGAGAGGAGAGGCTGGGTCTTGGGGGAGCAGAGGAGGGGCTCACTGCCCGCCCCCCAGAGCCTCAAGGGACTGGAAGACCAAGGGCTTGCGTGGAGTTGCAGGACCTTGATTGCATTAGCCCCTCTGACATGCACACATGCATAAATCAGTGTTTCCATCTTAGCAGGCTCATTAGTGGAGAGCATTTTCCTGCAGCATGTGTGGGCTGAGCCACCTGCCTCCTCGCCGAGAAATAGTCTATCACGGCAACTGAGATTCAGCTGTGCCTGTGAATGTCTGCATTCCACGTCTTGGGAAAAGACAGGGAAAAGTTGGCACAGGTGAAACTGTTGACACTTGTTCAGGTGCCAGTGAACTGACACAGGGGTGTGGGGTGTGCAGGTGTGCCTGGTTTAACTTCTTTGTGTCGGGTTCATTGCTCTGCCTCTTTGCCACAGTAAGAATGGAAATACAGTGAGCAATAGGGGATTTTAGGTTGCCATATTTCTCTCCTTGGTGCTAGAGTACTATCGTTATGAACTTACGACAAAGCACTTGAAAAGTCCCTTCACTAGAGCATTTCTCCTGGTACATTTGGTGGCTTGGCTGCTGCCTGCCTGAGGAATCCTGTGGCAGATGGGAGGAATGCTGTCTTCGATCCCTTGCGAAAAGCTCCTATGGAGAAAAGATATCTCACCTTCCAGGACCGAGCATATTTGCAAAGTGACTGTCTTAGATGTGGGAGGCCTCTAGGACCTGAAGGGGGTCAGGGGGAGAGACCCTATACTATTGAACCATGGAGCACAGACAGGCTGTGGAAGCCAGGGGCTCTGGAGAGTCTGAGGCCCATGAGAACTGGACAGAAACTCGTGGACTATATTTGAACATCTTCTAGAGGAAGACATCTTTGTGTTTTAGTAGGTCACCAGGCGATTTCGAAGGCTGAGGAGAAAGCTGTGCACTTGTAATGCCTGGGAGATCCTGGCTGGAGAAGAAGGTATGGAATGTCCCACGCTGAGGTGGGACCTCTTCCCGTCTGGCTCTGTCAACATTTGAAAGGAAAACTCCCAGAATCCAGTCTGTCCTGCCATCCTATTCACCCTCCCAACAGCTGACCCACTGGGAAGGACCTCAGGAGGCCCTGTGCTATGGTCCACTGATTTCTGGAGACCCCCTCACCAGCCCTGTGGTCTCTTTCCCCTTGTCAGCCCGTCCCTGCCCTGGGTGGGGCGGGGTCCCAGGGAACACACTATGTATCCTATCCCCTCCCTGTGTCCTGCCATGTCCCTCCTTTCCAGGATTGTTCAAGCCCACTGTCCCCTCTTTCTCTTGTCTTTCACTGAACCCTTTCCACACAGTTGCCACCTTAGACTTGTTGACCTTAAAAAAAAAAAAGGGGGCCAGTTATTTTACCAGCAAAATGAGTTTATTCAGGAATAGAAGAAAATTGCAATTCAGGACAAGGAAACTATGGTGAACGATAGGCAAGTCCAGAGAGCAGAGGAGAAGGGCTTGCTTTATAGAGGAAAGGAGGGAACTGTGGAGGTGGTGGGCCGCTTGTTGTTTCTGGGTCGGGGGAACCTTTCTTCCCGATGGGGTCTGTGATCTGCTGCTGATGCCTCTGTGAGACCTCCCTGCTTCAGGGCTTCCCCACTCCACTTTAAATGAGGGTTTCTTTATTCATTTTCACAGACTCCACAGGGTGCTATTTTCCTCCATTTACCTGAATAGGCTGGCGTCCTTCCCTCTCCTGGGTGCCTGCACGCTTGGGAAGTGCCTGACTCATCCTCTGCTCTCCAGGCTCTGCTAAGCATCTCTCTAACGGGGTCCACTGATGGCCACACCTCCAGAGAAGCTCTGCCCTGAGAAATGGGGATTCAGGAACACTGGGGATCTGCCTCACCTCAAAGGCTCCTGAGGCAGCATCCCCTTCCCTCTGTTGATTTACAGAGGAGCTCTGCTGCCTTCACTCTAACCCTAACCCTAACCCTAACCCCGGGTTGGCCCAGGCTTGAGAGGTTGACTGGCAACATAAGAGTGAGGGCTTGGGTCAGGGAAGCAGGAGAAAGCTATGGGGTGGCAGGATAGAGAGCACCAGGCTCCCACACCTTTCCAGAGGGATTTGACCATGAGTTTTGAGGTCCTGGAGAGAGGGGTGCACAGGCCCTGCAACAAGGCAGTTCTAGTGGTCCTCAGCACAGTCGCTGGGTGGTCTGGGGAGACTTGGAGGGACTGGCAAGCTGTTTAGGATTCACTCATGGGGAGACCTGACAAGAATTCATTTCCCCCTCCTCCATCCAATGCCTCCCAGGGTCTGGACCAGGTTGGCCTTGAGCATCCTGCCTGACCCCTTCTGCTGGAGCATGCCTCCTGTTGCCTCTACTCTCAGAAAGCGTCCTCACCTTCAAGGCTCACTCAGAGTAGAAGCAGTTTGTAGCCTCCCAAAACTAGGACCCCCTCCCTAGCACAAGAGTTTGTCTCTCTCCTTGTCCCTCTTCCCATCGGAGTGGGCCTTCCTTCTGGTCAGCTGTCCTGAGCATCAACTCTAGGGATCCAGGACCTCGGCCATTAAGGACCACAGTGTTGCCACCTGTTGACCGAATGAGTGACTGTGATCAAGAAGTTCTGAAGGGGAGGCTCAGGTCATGGACCCTCACTCTACAAACAAAGAAGCCAAGGCAAGAAGAGGTGAGGAGGCCTGCCCATCCATTCTTGTAGTCGTGTAGCACATATTTATTATTATATTATTAAAGATGAGCTTATGCTGTGACTTAGCAATTCAGCTCCTAGGTACTTCCCATAAAAAGAAAAAATTAGAAAAGTGGCAACTTTCAAAGCTCAAAAACATTCATTGCGAGGTATTTTTGATACTAAAGAAATGAAAACAGTCTAAATATCTAAAACTAAGAAAGCAGATAAATGACAAAGCAACCATGAATGCGGCCAATACAATCCTTGTTGCAGCAGAAGGCTGTTGACATGGAGAGGTCCACAGACCGATGCCAAGTGTAAAGCACAGCTGTCAAACACCACCTCTGCAGGTTCCACACACCCGTGGCTCTAGAAGTGACCAAGGAAACACACACAACATTAAATAGGACTGGTGGGCATATGGTGATGTTTTGTGTTTTTCAAGAGTATTTGTTTGTTTTTAGTTTGAGTGTATTGACTATGTAATTAGAAAAATGATCCACTTTTTAAAAAGCCCAACAACAAGGGAGAGATAGCCAAGTTTTTTCCAAAAGATCTCACACCTGATTATTGGAGAGTAAGGACTGAAATTTAGGACATGACCTTTCTGTCCTGTGCTTGGCCCACTGGTCCTCATGAGCCCAGTCAGGGACTCAGAGCTTCCTTCTACCTCAGGCTTCACATACATCTGTCCCTTGTCCCTCTTGCCAAATTTCCTCTTGCTGACAGACAAGGGATTAGTAACACTTTTGGCATGAATGCTTACATGTCTGGACAAGATATTTACATATTAACATGGTTAATTCTTCTAACCCATTTGAAAAACAAGCTTGAGTTTTGCCAACCAGAATCTCACTCTGGGCTGCTGTTAGCAGTCATTTATGCACCTCTCGTTTTGTTACCGAACGCAAGTATTTTGCGTGCCAAACAAACGGAAACATCAGAGTTTGGAGCAGAGAAAGGTTTATTGCAGGACCATGCAAGGAAACAGGTGGCTGGTTCCCAAAAAAAACCCCTGAACTCCCCGAAGCGTTTCAGCAAAGCTCTTTTAAAGGCCAGGTGAGGGAGGGTTGTGGTTAGTTGTTGCAAACTTCTTGATGTTGGAATCCTTTGTTCTTGCAGCTGTCCATGCAGGTCAGGTCATGATGTTCCTGTAAACCTCCAGCAAGACAAATGTTATCCTCTGTTCTGCAACTTTTTACCTTTATATGAACGGACTCTTAAAGGTCAGAGCCTTGAGAATGGGCTATCCTGTGTATTTCAGGCTGTAGGCAACCTTCTTTTATAAAAGGTGCAGAGCCAGCATGACTAAGCACAGGCAATAAAACACAAAGGTTAAAGCAAAAGGAACAGATCTAATATGGAGTCAGTTTTGTTCTTCTCTATTATAGTTTGATCACACAGGTTTTGCACCTTTCAGGTTGACATCATTCCTGGGATTTATTTTCTTCCTGAATGGACACTGTTTCCCATTTTATTTCTTAACTGTTTTTTGTTATTGTATAAGAAACCTTTGGTTAGTGGATACCGACTGGTGAGCAACAAGTTTGTGTGCCCCCTGTCTCTTGGCATCCAGCCAGCTATGGTTTCCAAGCCCAGGTGAATCTCAGAATATACAAGAATGGAGATTCCTGCACCCAACCCTGAGCAAATCTACTTTAGTAAGTCTGGGGCAAAGCCCTAAACATTTAGCAAGTGTGCTGCATGATTCTGATGGATGCAAACACTTCCCAAGCAGGCATCAGGAACCACCTCGGTGCATTTTAATATCACCACTGTGTCTTCCCTTTGTAGGCACTCTTTCCCCAGCTTGATCTATTGCATTAAATTATACCTCTGTGTGGATCTCTTTCAGCTGATTTTGTTTGGCCCTTGGTGATGTATTGCATTGATGTCTTTATTCAGTTCAGGGAAAATGTTTCATTAGTTCTCTGTTAACACAGTCTGAATGTCCTGAGGGTACCCCGTAGGACTCTATCCTATCTCTTCATCTGCATCATCATCATCTTCTCCCTTAGTTTTGGGAGAATTTTAGTAATTTGTCTTCTAATTCATGGGTCTGGTTTTGTTTTCCATATCTAATCTATTATTCACTGTCTACAATGTATTTTCAAATAAGTTCATTGTATTTCCATCTGAAAACTGTTGCATTTTCAGAGTGCAGTAGTCTCTCAACTTGAGATTTCTGGCATGTTCTCCTACTTTTTGTTTGTTTGGGGGAGGAGATAATGCCTTGGCATCCTGGAATATTTTCTTTAACTCTTCAAACTGAAACATATTTTGAATGATGGCATTTTTTCTAACCAGTGATTTTGTGCATTTATTCACTCTTAACGGGTTTTGGGGATTCTATATTTATCCAGTAGTGGGGGTAGATTTGGGTCCTCTCAAAAGGTTCTTGGTCCCTTTCATATCTTTTGAAGGTCAAATGAAAAGAATGAAAAGTCAATATATTTGTGTTTCAGCAAAATACTTTGGGAAAAATTCTAAATCTGGCATTTTCTAGTTGTATGATTTTGTATATGTAGTCTTTGTTTTCTTCCATGTTCTGTCTGTATCATGGGGTAGACTTATATGAAACGAAGTCTGTAAAACACATAACATGGCTCCTGACTCCTGGTGGACAATCGCTCATTGAGGTGGGTTATCATGGTGCCATTGTTGATGTTGCTATTACTTACTTCCTGTTTCAGGTAGGTCTCTGATTCTTTTAGGACTTGCCCTGTGTACAGGTAAAGTTCAGGCCAGAGGTAGGGCCTGAATTCTGCCCTGGGATGTTCTGCAGCATCCCGTACCTTTCTAGGCACACTTTTGGGAGAAGGGAGGGGCCGAGTGTTAGTATAAAGGAGAACAAGATAGTAACAACAACCACTGCCTATTAATACTTATAGTGAATTTCTGCTTCACTGCTGCAGTCATTTTTCTTAAACTTAGCTACTTGTACTGATCACAAAAAGTACACTTTATAAGCAGATGGTACCCTTCACCACTCACCCACACAGGACTCGGGTTCTGTTTGGGGCCTGACAACCCATCTCTCCTCTGGCCCAGACCTGTGGCTGCTGCTGCTTCGGATCTGTGCTGAATGAAGCTTGAGCCCAGCTCCTCCTTCCAGTTTTCTCTCATGCTGAATGTCTGCTGCATTCTCATGTGATCAGAAGCGATCTTAACATCTTTCCTCCTCATGTGGAATTTAATTTCCTAACTGCAGTTTTATATAGTGCAAAATGAAGACGCTGGGTTTCTGATCTTGCAGGAAAAAAAAAAACCCAGATCCTCACTGGTGTGGGGAGCATGGATCCTATTGATATGTTAATGCAGGAGGATGCAGCCCTGGAAGGATGTCAGGGGCTTCCACATATACACTGTGTGTGGCCCAGTTCTGACTGCTGCAGGCTTTGATGTCAAATAAATGGGATAAGGATGGGAGAGTGAAGCCACACCACAGATCTTCTTCCTTCCAACAGAAGGGCAAAAGTTTGCAAAGTCCTCACCAACTGCTTACAAACAAAGGAAAGAGTACTTCATTCCACAGCTTGAAAAAGGAAAGCCGAGTTTAAATTTAGGTTAAAGTGCTCAGCAAGGCACTCTTCCCCACAGCCAGAGGCACACTGGACAAAGAAGTTAAAGAAAATTTCAAGAATTCAAAGCCCCCACATTTGGAGAGAAGGTGATTATGGAGTAAGTAGACCAAGATGGAAAATATAAAGATCAACCCTAGGGAAGGGAAGGGAAGGGGAGGGGAGGGGAGGGAAGGGAAGGGGGCTCACCTGGCTTCTTTCTGGCTCTCAGAGAGAGGGAAGCACTCCAGGGTTCCCTGTCACTGAGGGCTCCCCACTGAATATTCCAAGAATATTCCACCAAGGGAATAGGGTGAAAAAGTGTATAAAACACAATTCAGCCCTGGAACTGAAACTCTGCAAGGAAGACAATAATATCAGAGAAGGTAGAATAGCTGTCAAGGAAAATTTGACCAATGATATTAGAGCAAATGTAGGTTAAGGACAAGGCAGACAGACAGAAATGACAGAATAATTAGATGAACATGTTTCAGGGAAAATTATGGAAAGAAGATAGCACACAGCCTGCAAAAGACTGATGAAGAAAGCAATCTGAGTGAAAATATAACCTGAAGGCAAAAAATATTTCCATGAGTCCTTCACATCAGAGAAAATCTATACAAAAATATGAATGAGTTAAAAGATGAAATTAAAATGCAGAGAATAGGTTTAAAAGAGGTTTTTTTTTTTTAATTTAGCACCAAAGAACATTATTAACAGAACTAGTAAATTAACATAAACAGCAAGGAACAAGATAGGTAATCAGTTACTGACATAGAAGAAGACAGGTTTGAGGTGACAGCTATGAAAGCCCAAGAAAAGACCTAGAGATTAAAACAATCATGGAAAAAACAATACAAATGAAGGACAGGCAAGGGAGAGCTAGATATGACTAATTGGTGTCCCTGAACTGGAAACCTTACAAAAGGGGATAGAATGTCTTTTTAAATATGTAAAGAGGAAATTTTTCATGAACAAGGGAACATGGACTGAAACCAATCTAAAAGGTAAACTCTACACTCCAGGAAAATTTAATGCAGAATTAATGCCAGTGAAATAGTTCCTGGTTAAGTTAATAAACACTAAAGACAAAGGCTTACTTCATGCATTCAGGCATAGAAAGTAAGGGAGAGAGCTGGCCAGGGATGAACCAGACTATGCAGACAGGTCTCAGGCTGCCCCACAGCAGGATCCAGAGTTAAAAAAGCCCACTGACATGAACAGAGAAAGGACAAGTAGACCTGGGCAACACTTAAAATCAGAGGACAAACAGTTAAAAAGTACATTTTATATTATGTATACCTTACCATACAATTTTTAACAACCAGGTAAAAGAAAAAAAGAAAAAAAAAAAAAAAACAGAGGACATGGAGTATGGACTGAAGAGTTCTGAGGGAAAGGAAACATTGTTTACCCACCCAAGTTTCCTTTTGGTTACATAGGCCACAGACGATTCTTGACCAACAAGAATTTAAGAATCCAGCATCTGTGAGAACTTAGAACTGCTCAATGATAAAATCCAGCCCAGCAAGCAAATAAACCAAATAGAAATTCAGCCAGGAGAGGGAAAGCTATTAGGGAAAGGGCTCCAAAATACCAAATCCACTCAAATACAGGAAAAGGCTAAACAATGGTGGGAATAATTGTTACATAATAGAATACAAATGCTACTAACCTTGCAAATATCACCAATAAAAATCACAAGAAATGTGAAAGTATAAGGATGCTGATTTCCTCATCTTTTATAATACAGCATAATTAAAATTTTCCGAAATTGAAACATGAAAGTGAAAACATAAAGAAGCCAACCTCTTAATGTTTTTCACATCCTTGTTCTTGATCTTAGAGGGCACTTTTACAAAATAATATCTTTTGTGCCAAGGCAACATTTATTTGAAGATAGGTAGTTTCCTTCACTTAAATACCACCCCATTTTCTTCTTTTAAATTAAAGTAAAATTTAATAAAATACTTTTATATTGAAAATAGTAGGTGTCACTAATCCCATTTTTATCGAAAAGTCTTTGTTTATCTATACTTGCACCTTTTATGGTTGATATGGGTACAGAGATGTCTGAGGTGAGGGCCACCTGAGGCTGAGATGTCTGTTGCAGAGCAGCTGGATCTGAGGTCGTTTTAAAACTTTCTTTTTCTGTATTATTTCCATTCTTTACAATGAACAGGCTTCATTTTTACCAAATCAATACGATTTGAGAAGATGAATAAATTAAAAGAAATCAAATGCTTGAAAATTAAAACAGATGCTGTTTTCTGTAATATCGGGGTTTTTTTTTTTTTCAGATTTTATTTGGAAAAGGTGTAATACCATCCTGGTGGATAAGGGAAACATTTATTTCTCCTGTGTCTGGAATAGCTAGGTGGCTCAGCCCCATGTCCAGGGTCCAGGACTGGCAGTCAGGTGATTTAGGATGAGCTGGCTAGGGCGACCATGGACACTCTGCTCCCCAAGTCCCTCGTCCTTCGGGTACCCCATCCCAGGCCTCTTTTCAGGGTGGAGGCAGCAGCACCAGAATAGCAAAGCCCAATTACACAAGTGCTTTTCATGCCTCTGCTTGCAACAAACCAAAAGAAGTCAGAGTCAAGTGGTGGAGAAATAGACTCTGTTTAGTTGGGGGAAACTGCAAAGGTCATATGGTATGTTTCATGTATACAGGGAGGAGTGAGGAGCTGGTTTCAATACAATATGGCCAGGTAAGCTGTTTCTGCTTAATTTTGCTACTGTAATCAACATGTCGGTCAGTTTTATCCTAATACCTCTCTTCCAGTAGGATTGAGAGGGAATCGCAATGGCTCCCTAATCCATTTACCCAAGAATGGAAAGTGCAAGTGTTTTTTATTTCAAAATATTTAGCTGGAGGATGGACCTAGAGGCTGTCATACAGGGTGAAATAAGTCAGAAAGAGAAAAACAAATATCATATATTAATGCATATATGTGGAATCTAGAAAAATGGTACAGATGAATCTATCTTGGTATCCAACAAATGTATGGATACCAAGGTAAGAAAGGAGGTGTGGGATAAACTGGGAGATTGGGATTGACATATATACACTACTATGTATAAAATAGATAACTAATAAGAACCTACTGTATAGCACAGGGAACTCTACTCAGTGCTCTGTGGTGACCTAAATGGGAAGGAAATACAAAAAAGAGGGGACATATGTATATGTATAGTTGATTCACTTTGCTGTACAGCAGAAACTAACACAACATTGTAAGGCAACTGTACTCCCATAAAAAAAAACTTTTAAAAGAAAATTTAGCTAGAAGTTACCACTTTCTTTAGTTCAACAAAGAGATTAGAGATCCATTTCCAGAAGCAATGACTCCAGGCTTGGGCAAAGAAGAGCAAGCAAAAGATTCCAGGAAGAAGATTTTGCTTCAAATAAAGAAATCCAGGGTAAACCCCTAGTACTGGTAAGGAGACAAGTTCCCTGGCTGGCTGGCTGTGAAGGGAGCATACATCAGAGAGCTTGGGGGAAGCAGGGACAGGTCTCCAGCTGGGCTTGCCAGTTCCAGGGCACAACACAGAGTTTTCTGTCCCTGAACAACCTGATGGCTACCTTGGACCTGGGTGTGAGCAAACTGATGAGAGGGAGGTGAAAGAGTGAATTCTACTAACCTGTGGGATATTAGACAATAGTTAACTTCTTTAGGATGCAGAGATATTGGGGACAGCTTCTCTGAAGAGGTCTGACATTTCTGAGAGTCACACTTAAACTGGGTCCTAGAAGATGGAGAGGATTTTACACATGGGAGAATAGTCCAGCAAACCCCCCCCCACACACACATACATACACATATACGCACACAGTTTTGGACTGAGTTTTATTCCCAGTTTTTCTGGTTATCTGCCACAGGATATTGGACTAGTTACCTAACTTTTCTAAACTTCAGTTTCATCATCTGTAAAATGGGCATAACACAATAACCAAGGCTCAGGGTTATTCCAAACTTCAAAGGAGATGCTGTTTCTAAACTGGCCTATGGTTAGCCCTCAACGGATGGTAGCTGCCATGATTATTAATAGATAGATGTCAGGGGTGAGAGGAAGGACATGGCAAAGATGGGAAGAGCAATGCATGCTGATACATCTTCATTTGAGATTCACTATTTGGAAACTGCACTTAGTTTTCTCAGTGCCTCCATGGGCTGGTTCTCAGGTAAGCAAAGGTAATCTGTCCCTGCCTTCTTCAACCTCTGCTGTATTCTGAAGCATTTAAAGGACAATTAAACTGTGACAACTCACTGACGAATAACTGTGCTCTCTGCTAATCTTGTCACATTGGGCACTGGCTAGAGACACAATTAATACAGCATGGTGGAACAGCTTACACATTAATTACATGCCCCACTAAAGGTGACAGGGCTGGGAGGCCTGCAGCATCTTAATTTCCCACCCTCTGGGGGTTTTCCCAGTGAAAGTGAGGCTCCAATGTAGGCATAAATCAACTTTGTCATACCAGAGCTCAGAGCTACACCAAGGGGGACTCAGTCCTCTGTGTCCCACACCCTCCATTCCCAGACCCGGGGCTCTCGCAGCTGGGTAGAAGTGATTTACAGTAAGCCCTTCAGGATGATGTGTTAGCACTCAAGGTCAATGAATTGAAGAGTGTGGCTTAATAATGTGCAGCACTTTGAGCTTCACCCTCAACTTCAAAAAGAACCTGTCTTTTGCAACACTAATGGGCTCTGATTGGTGCTTCACCCGGGTTCACTCAGTCAAGCCTCACAGCAGCCTGAGGGCTTCAAACAACACACCAATCAGGAACCCCTCCTTCCCCAGCCTCTGGACTCATCACTGTCACCCAGGCAGGATGCAATTTCCAGACCCTTTTCTATGCAAATGCAAACATATTTGTATAAGCATTTATCATTTTATATATCATTTAAAATTTTTTAAACAACAGAACCATTTATACGTAGTTTTCTTTTTCTTCTTTAACAGTATTTCTTTTCTTGTCGGTCCATGTAGGTCTACATCATTCTATTTAACGACTGCATCATACTCCAGAGTAGATGTTGGTTGACTGAAAGAAAAACGCACAACATGAGAGTTGTGAGTTAAGTTTTATTCAGTAAGACTACTGAGGATGGTAGCCTAGGAGACAGCCTCTAAGATAGCTCTGAGATACTGTTCCAGAGAGGTCCTGGGGAGGCTAGTTTACATGTGATTTTTCTTATGGAATACACGCAGTCAGTAAACATCTTGGTAAAAGATTACTGTTAGTCTCAAAACACAGACATCTCATGTTGATGATGACAGTACTTTTCTATGTATGGGAAGATGCAAGAAATGGGGCTCATTAAAATTCTTCCTGAAATGCATCCAACTATTCAAAGGCCTGTTTGTACAAAGCACAGAGCATCCTGTTATTGTCTTTAATTTCCTCTGTCTGAAGCACAGGGTGCTTCATCCCATCCTGTTATCACCTTAATCTTTGTCTGAAATACCAAAAGCACTGTGGGTCAGCAACTGCAGTGGGTTAATCTTTGTCGACTTGGATGGAGAGAGAAATGCTCACTGCTGTTCTTTTGTTTGCAATTCCCCGCTTTTGGTCATAAATTCATCCAAAGTTTGGGAGGCATTTCACGACCAATTTGTCCCGCTGCACTAGGAAGGTTCACTTTTAGGTCAAGCAAGGATTTCGTTGATAGACCACTCAATGTGTTATGACCAAACTGAGCCAGTCTAACGGTAGCTATAAAGGTCTCTGGACCACCTGTCTTACTAGCCTGTTATGATCCAGGAAAAATTCACCCTTGTTGTTTATTTCCATATCTAGAGTTTATACTATTACAGTCCATCTTAATCTTATATGGAATTATATAGCTGGTTAATCATTTCAAGTCACTTAGCCATCATTATGTCTGGCAGAGACTCAGTTGCATATTGGGTAATATAAGAAAATAAGCAGAATACAAGTAATATAGATAATAGCATTAATAAGGTCATAATTCATATGTAAAAGTCCAAGAAGTCAAGAAAACACTATAATTAAACATACTGGTCTGGTCCAGCATCTTGGGATAACTATCTACTTCTGATGTCACCTTTTTCCTGTCCTGCTGTGGAGATCCTTCTTCTCTGTTTGAGCATTGCTTTAAGGTGAGTTTGAGGTTAACAATCCTCTCTGTAGACCAGTCCAGTGCAAGGCCCTTTTTAAGTAGGAAATATGAATCCAAGAGTCAATTCCCTTTAGTTTTGTTGTGTATGAGCTAGTTAAAAGTACCTGATAAAGGCCTTTCTACCTAGGCTGGAGAGTGTCTAGTGTCTAAGATAACTTTTTCAGTATATATTTTCCTGGTTCTAGCTCTTGGGGCATCTGATCTTCATTCAAACAGAGATTATAGTGATGAACTTCAGAAACAAGCCTAAAATGTCCTTTCAATAATTCAATTAAATTTTGCAATAATGTTAACATAGCAACAAGGAGCCATCTAGGAAGTGAGTCTTAGGAGGTATACATATGAAAACTTAAAGAGAATTAATAGCACTAGAACTTAATATCCACAAAGGTGTATTACTGAAATGTAATTTTTCTATCTAAAATGATCTTCATTTTCACCAGATATAGCCAAACTGAGGCTAACTTGGTTGCAAAATAAGTCTGGTTTCAATAAACTTGGCCTGATTATTTACATAAGTATATCAAGAAAAGCAATTGATCATATAAACTGTTTTAAATTTGCTTTGCTGGAACGTTCCATAAGGAATCTCAGGTTGAACATTAAAAGGCCTCTCAAGGCCAGGAAATTTATGCTAAGGACTTGTCATCAGACTCACCTGTAATACTTATAGATTTGGGTGAAGTCCTGTCTTCTCAGGCTCTGCAGAATATCTTGAGATCCCTGCACCTGTCAGGAAGTGACCTTTCTTATTCATCTGGTAAGGTTGCTGGGAACCCTGTAAGTAAGGTACCAGGTTGTTTTTCTAAAGGCTTTTTTGGCTCCATAAAGTCTATCTTAGTTCAGTAAAGCTTTCTGGTCATATCTGATTCTATGTATGTTCTCAAATATGGCATTCCAGTCAAAGTCATGATAATATAGCCAATGTTTCCAACTATGTCCAGTTATAAGGAGAACAGATTCTTTTTTTTTCAACATCTTTATAGAACAGATTCTTTTTTTTCTTGTTTTTGCCTACAAGAGACTCCCTTTATTTATTTATTTATTTTAATTAAAGCATTTATTTAGGCATTGTTTCCATCAATAAAAACACAATACAGGCCACTGCCTTGTTGCCTAACACAATAGGAGATTGCAGAAGCACAAAGATGAATTACAACATAGTCTCTGCCAGTAGAAGGCATTTCATTTCAACATAAGAAAGAACTCCTTTGACCAACTAGGTGATAAAACTCAAGAACTGGCTGAAGGAACATATATAAGATATAAATGCCTAGAGATTGTCAAGAATAATATTGACTGCTATTCAAGATTGTTATGATCGTTATGATCATAGAACTAGATGATTACTGAAGTTCCTTTCTAGACTGTGATACTAAAACCTGTACCTTAGTTTTTTGGTGTTTTTTATTGAATTTTATTTTATTTATTTTTTTATACAACAGGTCCTTATTAGTCATCAATTTTTATACACATCAGAGTATACATGTCAATCCCAATCGCCCAATTCATCACACCACCACTCCCACCCCCCGATGCTTTCCCCCCTTGGTGTCCACACGAGGAGAACAGATTCTTATTGAACATACGCAAATAACTATATTGCCATGAAAATAAGAATACTCACTAAGAGTTTCTAATTCTGAAGGATCAGGTACAGAGAAAAGATAAATGTTTCAATTCTGCTTACAAAAGTATAATTTACCAAATTGTTGTAAGTCATAATTAGCGTAAGGAGAAAAGTTTCCTTTTATCTGGAAAGCAACTTTTTTTTTTAACTGAGTAACATTTTAGACAAAAGTCATAAAATTTATAACCATATTCATCAATTCATTCAGTCCTATGTAATTAATTTTTGTTTATTTTGATCTTCTGTTAAGTTTTATGAAGCCATCAGTTTGTTCAATAGCATTCTTTAATTTCTTACCCAGTTCAGTAGTGTGATCTGAAAGTTATCAGAAACCTGTGGTTGTTTAAAACAAAAGTCATTCCTATAAATCTTCTTGGGAATTTCCCTGGTGGTCCAGTGGTTAGGACACAGGGCTTTCACTGCCATGGCCCGGGTAAGATCCCTGGTCAGGGAACTAAGATCCTGGAAGCCATGCAGTGTAGCCAAGTAAGCAAATAAATAAATAATTAATTAATTAAAATAAAATAAATTTAGGGCTTCCCTAGTGGCGCAGTGGTTGAGAGTCCGCCTGCCGATGCAGGGGACACGGGTTCGTGCCCCGGTCCGGGAAGATCCCACATGCCGCGGAGCGGCTGGGCCCGTGAGCCATGGCTGCTGAGCCTGCACGTCCGGAGCCTGTGCTCCACAACGGGAGAGGTCACAGCAGTGAGAGGCCCATGTACTGCAAAAAAAATTAATAAATAAAAATTAAATAAATAAATGTAAAAATATATAAATCTTCTTGATGAAGCATTTTTGCAAAAGTATAAGGATAAAATAATAATCGTCTATAAATGACAAAAGACTTTAAATGTCATGGTTAGCAACCTGATTAAAATATAATTGACAAAGAAAATTGATTATTTCTGTGACATATATTTCAAGATAATAATTAGGATTATGAATGGTAATATTATATTAGGACATATCTGAATTTTAGGGATTTCATAAAATTTCTAGAATATTTATATTAATAACATTTAACCATACAATATAATCTAAGAAGGTTTATCATCATTTATTTTAAAATGTTTCTCATGTAATTTAATATACCAATAAGCCTCATTAGTTTAATATCTCTCCGAGATATTTCAGGGGCCCTCTGAAACATCTCAAAGTTAGTTAGAGGTCAAAAAAATTCATTTAAAATTTTATTTGAGGAAGTTTATCCAAGATAAAGGTTTTAAAATACTTGGTCAAATAGGATCATACGTCTCTGAGAAACAATACTTAGTTATTCACTTAACCAAAGTGACAATAAGATTTTAAAGGCAAACACGAAAAGTTACAACAGATCACTTAAAAGGTAAAGAAAAATTTACGATCTATTATCAAAAACAGATCAATATTCCAAGGGAACTTTGTCCTCTTAACAGAGAGAAAATAAAATTCTAGTTTTGCACTAGCTTACTTATAATATTAGAATTGTTTCAATCAATTAAGTCCATTTTAACTTGACCTGACCAGCCATTAAACTCTTTGCCGGTGTTTCTTTTCCACAAACCTTCTACAACTTCTTTTTTTAATTTCAGATTTTGTCCTCTGCTTTCCATTTTTCTTTCTCTTTCTCTCTTAACCTCTCTTTAGGAAAAAAATATTTTCCTTTCCCTTAACAAAATGCATTTCTATTCGTTATATCCTTTTTATTTTCTTTTGGCCATTTATTTAAACAAGAGGAAAACAGATACATGCTAAAGAATATGAAGAGCACAAAAGAGCACACAGTGATATGTTAGCAGCTCCATCCTATAGGTAACTGGTATCAAGTTTTTCTTCTTTCTTTCCAGAAATGCTTTGTGCAAATACACATATGTATTCTCTTATTTTTTGTCTCATTTAAAGTTATTTTATTATGATGAACAGATATTTGGACAATGTAAAACTCCACTTCCTGTACAGACAACTCCAATAATCCCTCAGTTTAGCATGTAAATACGTATTTAAACAATTTAAAAACACATTGACTACATAATTTTTATTTGTTACTGCTCAAAAGAAAGGACATTTGTGTGTGTGTGTGTGCCTAAAGTTTTTATTTTTTATTTTTTTTAACGTCTTTATTGGAGTATAATTGCTTTACAATGTGTGTTAGTTTCTGCTTTATAACAAAGTGAATCAGTTACACATAAACATATGTTCCCATATACATTCCCTCTTGCGTCTCCCTCCCTCCCACCCTCCCTATCCCACCCCTCTAGGCAGTCACAAAGCACCAAGCTGATCTCCCTGTGCTATGCGGCTAATTCCCACTAGCTATCTATTTTACGTTTGGTAGTGTATATATGTCCATGCCCTCTCTCACTTTGTCACAGCTTACCCTTCCCCCTCCCCATATCCTCAAGTCCATTCTCTAGTAGGTCTGTGTCTTTATTCCTGTCTTACCCCTAGGTTCTTCATGACATTTTTTTTCTTAAATTCCATATATATGTGTTAGCATACGGTATTTGTCTTTCTCTTTCTGACTTACTTCACTCTGTATGACAGACTCTAGGTCCATCCACCTCACTACAAATAGATCAACTTTGTTTCATTTTATGGTTGAGTAATATTCCACTGTATATATGTGCCACATCTTCTTTATCCATTCATCCGATGATGGGCACTTAGGTTGTTTCCATCTCCGGGCTATTGTAAATAGAGCTGCAATGAACATTTTGGTATATGACTCTTTTTGAATTATGGTTTTTTCAGGGTATATGCCCAATAGTGGGATTGCTGGGTCATATGGTAGTTCTATTTGTAGTTTTTTAAGGAACCTCCATACTGTTCTCCATAGTGGCTGTACCAATTCACATTCCCACCAGCAGTGCAAGAGTGTTCCCTTTTCTCCACACCCCCTCCAGCATTTATTGTTTCTAGATTTTTTGGTGATGGCCATTCTGACTGGTGTGAGATGATATCTCCTTGTAGTTTTGATTTGCATTTCTCTAATGATTAGTGATGTTGAGCATTCTTTCATGTCTTTGTTGGCAGTCTGCACATCTTCTTTGGAGAAACGTCTATTTAGGGCTTCTGCCCGTTTTTGAATTGGGTTGTTTGCTTTTTGATACTGAGCTGCATGAGCTGCTTGTAAATTTTAGAGATTAATCCTTTGTCAGTTGCTTCATTTGCAAATATTTTCTCCCATTCTGAGGGTTGTCTCTTGGTCTTGTTTATGGTTTCCTTTGCTGTGCAAAAGCTTTGAAGTTTCATTAGCTCTCATTTCTTTATTTTTGTTTTTATTTCCATTTCTCCAGGAGATGGGTCAAAGAGTATCTTGCTGTGATTTATGTCACAGAGTGCTCTGCCTATGTTTTCCTCTAAGAGTTTGATAGTTTCTGGCCTTACATTTAGGTCTTTAATCCATTTTGAGCTTATTTTTGTGTATGGTGTTAGGGAGTGATCTAATCTCATGCTTTTACATGTACCTGTCCAGTTTTCCCAGCACCACTTATTGAAGAGGCTGTCCTTTCTCCACTGTACATTCCTGCCTCCTTTATCAAAGATAAGGTGACCATATGTGCATGGGCTTATCTCTGGGCTTTCTATCCTGTTCCATTGATCTATCTTTCTGTTTCTGTGCCAGTACCATACTGTCTTGATTACTGTAGCTTTGTAGTATAGTCTGAAGTCAGGGAGCCTGATTCCTCCAGCTCCGTTTTTCGTTCTCAAGATTGCTTTGGCTATTCGGGGTCTTTTGTGTTTCCATACAAATTGCGAAATTTTTTGTTCTAGTTCTGTGAAAAATGCCAGTGGTAGTTTGATAGGGATTGCATTGAATCTGCAGATTGCTTTGGGTAGTAGAGCAATTTTCACAATGTCAATTCTTCCAATCCAAGAACATGGTATATCTCTCCATCTATTTATATCATCTTTAATTTCTTTCATCAGTGTCTTATAATTTTCTGCATACAGGTCTTTTGTCTCCTTAGGTAGGTTTATTCCTAGATATTTTATTCTTTTTGTTGCAATGGTAAATGGGAGTGTTTTCTTGATTTCACTTTCAGAGTTTTCATCATTAGGGTATAGGAATGCCAGAAATTTCTGTGCATTAATTTTGTATCCTGCTACTTCACCAAATTCATTGATAAGCTCTAGTAGTTTTCTGGTAGCATCTTTAGAATTCTGTATGTATAGTATCATGTCATCTGCAAACAGTGACAGCTTTACTTCTTCTTTTCCGATTTGCATGCCTTTTATTTCCTTTTCTTCTCTCATTGCTGTGGCTAAAATGTCCAAAACTATGTTGAATAAGAGGGGTGAGAGTGGGCAACCTTGTCTTGTTCCTGATCTTAGTGGAAATGCTTTCAGTTTGTCACCATTGAGGACGATGTTGGCTGTGGGTTTGCCATATATGGTCTTTATTATGTTGAGGAAAGTTCCCTCTATGCCTATTTTCTGCAGGGTTTTTATCATAAATCGGTGCTGAATTTTGTCGAAAGCTTTCTCTGCATCTATTGAGATGACCATATGGTTTTTCTCCTTCAATTTGTTAATGTGGTGTATCACATTGATTGATTTGCATACATTGAAGAATCCTTGCATGCCTGGAATAAACCCCACTTGATCATGGTGTATGATTCTTTTAATGTGCTCTTGGGTTCTGTTTGCTAGTATTTTGTTGAGCAGTTTTGCATCTATGTTCATCAGTGATATCGGCCCCTAGTTTTCTTTGTGACATCCTTGTCTGGTTTTTGTATCAGGGTGACGGTGGCCTCGTAGAATGAGTTTGGGAGTGTTCCTCCCTCTGCTATATTTTGGAAGAGTGTGAGATGATAGGTGTTAGCTCTTCTCTAAATGATTCATAGAATTCACCTGTGAAGCCATCTGGTCCTGGGGTTTTGTTTGTTGGAAGATTTTTAATCACAGTTTCAATTTCAGTGCTTGTGATTGGTCTGTTCATATTTTCTATTTCTTCCTGATTCAGTCTTGGCACGTTGTGCATTTCTAAGAATTTGTCCATTTCTTCCAGGTTGTCCATTTTATTGACATAGAGTTGCTTGTAGTAATCTCTCATGATCTTTTGTATTTCTGCAGTGTCCATTTTTACTTCTCCTTTTTCATTTCTAATTCTATTGATTTGAGTCTTCTCCCTTTTTTGTTGATGAGTCTGGCTAATGATTTATCAATTTTGTTTATCTTCTCAAAGAACCAGCTTTTAGTTTTATTGACCTTTGCTATCATTTCCTTCATTTCTTTTTCATTTATTTCTGACCTGATCTTTATGATTTCTTTCCTTCTGCTAACTTTGAGGTTATTTTTTGTTCTTCTTTCTCTAATTGCTTTAGGTGCAAGGTTAGGTTGTTTATTTGAGATATTTCCTGTACTTAAGGTAGGATTGTATTGCTATAAACTTCCCTTTTAGAACTGCTTTAGCTGCATCCCATAGGTTTTGGGTCATCGTGTCTCCATTGTCATTTGTTTCTAGGTATTTTTTTATTTCCTTTTTGATTTCTTCAGTGATCACTTCATTATTAAGTAGTGTATTGTTTACCCTCCATGTGTTTGTATTTTTTACAGATATTTTCCTGTAATTGATATCTAGTCTCTTAGCGTTGTGGTCAGAAAATATACTTGATACAATTTCAATTTTCTTAAATTTACCAAAGCTTGATTTGTGACCCAAGATATGATCTATCCTGGAGAATGTTCCATGAGCACTTGAGAAAAATGTGTATTCTGTTGTTTTTGGATGTAATGTGCTATAAATATTAATTAAGTCCATCTTGTTTAATGTATCACTTAAAGCTTGTGTTTCCTTATTTATTTTCAGTTTGGATGATCTGTCCATCAGTGAAATTGGGGTGTTAAAGTCCCCTACTATGAATGTGTTACTGTTGATTTCCCCTTTTATGGCTGTTAGTATTTGCCTTATGTATTGACGTGCTCCTATGTTGAGTGCATAAATATTTACAACTGCTAAAACTTCATCTTGGGTCGATCCCTTGATCATTATGTAGTGTCCTTCTTTGTCTCTTCTAGTAATCTTTATTTTAAAGTGTATTTTATCTGATATGAGAATTACTACTCCAGCTTTCATTTGGTTTCCATTTGCATGGAAGATCATTTTCCATCCCCTTACTTTCAGTCTGTATGTGTCTCTAGGTCTGAAGTGGGTCTCTTGTAGACAGCATATATATGGGTTTTGTTTTTGTATCCATTCAGCCAATCTGTTTCTTTTGGTGGGAGCATTTAGTCCATTTACATTTAAGGTAATTATCTATATGTATGTTCTTATTCCCATTTTCTTAATTGTTTAGGGTTCGTTATTGTAGGTCTTTTCCTTCTCTTGTGTTTCTTGCCTAGAGAAGTTCCTTTAGCATTTGTTGTAAAGCTGGTTTGGTGGTGCTGAACTCTCTCAGCTTTTGCTTGTCTGTAAAGGTTTTAATTTTTCCATCAAATCTGAATGAGATCCTTTCTAGGTAGAGTAATCTTGGTTGTAGGTTTTTCTCCTTAATCACTTTAAATATGTCCTGCCACTCCCTTCTGGCTTGCAGAGTTTCTGCTGAAAGATCAGCTGTTAACCTTATGGGGATTCCCTTGTATGTTATTTTTTCCCTTGCTGCTTTTAACATATTTTCTTTGTATTTAATTTTTGACAGTTTGATTAATATGTGTCTTGGCATGTTTCTCCTTGGATTTATCCTGTATGGGACTCCCTGAGCTTCCTGGACTTGATTAACTATTTCCTTTCCCATATTTGGGAAGTTTTCAACTATAATGTCTTCAAATATTTTCTCAGTCCCTTTTTTTATCTCTTCTTCTTCTGGAACCTCTATAATTTGAAAGTTCGTGTGTTTAATGTTGTCCCACATGTTTCTGAGACTGTCCTCAGTTCTTTTCATTCTTTTTTCTTTATTCTGCTCTGCAGTAGTTATATCCACTACTTTATCTTCCAGGTCACTTTTCCATTCTTCTGCCTCAGTTATTCTGCTATTGATCCCTTCTAGAGTATTTTTAGTTTCATTTATTGTGTTGTTTATCATTGCTTGTTTCATCTTTAGTTCTTCTAGGTCCTTGTTAACTGTTTCTTGCATTTTTTCCATTCTATTTCCAAGATTTTGGATCATCTTTACTATCATTATTCTGAATTCTTTTTCAGGTAGACTGCCTATTTCCTCTTCATTTGTTAAGTCTGGTGGGTTTTTATCTTGCTCCTTCAACTGCTGTGTGTTTTTCTGTCTTCTCATTTTGCTTATCTTACTGTATTTGGGGTCTCCTTTTTGCAGGCTTCAGGTTTGTAGTTCCCGTTGTTTTTGGTTTCTGTCCCCAGTGGCTAAAGTTGGTTCAGTGGGTTGTGTAGGCTTCCTGGTGGAGGGGACTGGTGCCTGTGTTCTGGTGGCTGAGACTGGATCTTGTCTCTCTGGTGGGCAGGTCCACGTCTGGTGGTGTGTTTTGGGGTGTCTGTGGACTTATTATGATTTTAGGCAGCCTCTCTGCTAATGGGTGGGGTTGTGTTCCTGTCTTGCTAGTTGTTTGGCATAGGGTGTCCAGCACTGTAGCTTGCTGGTCGTTGAGTGAAGCTGGGTCTTGGTGTTGAGACCGAGATCTCTGGGAGATTTTCGCCGTTTGATATTATGTGGAGCTGGGAGGTCTCTTGTGGACCAGTGTCCTGAAGTTGGCTCTCCCACCTCAGAGGCACAGCACTGACTCCTGGCTGCAGCACCAAGAGCCTTTCATCCACATGTGTCTCCTGAGCAGGCAGCAAATCCACAGTCATTCTCTCCTTCTTAGTTTTCCTGAAATAAATTTGCTCTTTTGTTCATCTCATATAATGAGAACTCTAGAAATGAGCAGCATAGGGTCAATATGGCAGCTCCATAATGTAATCAGAGACCAGCCTCTTTCTGTTTTTGCTGCTTCTTACACACCCCACAGTGCTGAGCTTTACAGTTTCCACAAGGAGATGACCTTAGACTCAGCCCTCAGATGGAAGGTTCATTTCTCCCTCTGGCTCCTGCCATCCTGTAGTTAATTCTCAACACATTATGGGCCACGTCCTGTAGTGGTTGCACAAAGGAGACATCAAAGCTGTGTAACCATGCTTCCTGCTCTTGTGAGGAGCATCAGTCTCTCTGCTAGAGTTGGAAGGTCTCCTGCAGAGGCGGGGGGTGGCTGTGGCGCACCGTGGGGACCTCCTCATACCCTTTGAAAAAATTTCCTTGCATACGAAGATACTTTCCTTTTTAATTTTAGTAGTTTTATTTACATAATCCAAATTCTCAACCCTTAAAAACCCCAGTCTCTAGTGAAAACCAAGATGCAAGCAATCATAAACTGTCACACCAGCATTTCCTGATTGCCAGACTTATGAACATATTCCATAACCTCTGCAAACACACATTTTCTCACAACATAATTTCTTTCCTCAAAGTAGTACAAGGTATGTGTCCAATAAAGCCAAACATCTTTAGTTTTTCTCTAATAGGAAGACAAAAGTAGGTAAACTAAGACTTACTTAGCAATTAATGTTTCAGTATTTTACTTGGAAATGATATGGATATTCAATAAACTTCCATCATTTAATTTAATTTAGCAGAACTCTAAAGTTTTAAATTACCAAATATATTTGGAGAATATATTTGAGAATGTCTACTATTTTTAAGTAGACATACCATAGAATATGGTATGTTTTAGAGAGTTCACTTAAAAACTCTTGCCCCATTTGCATTTTAATTTACTTACAAAAATATCATTATACCAGTTATTTTTCCTCTTGGCAAATTTTGTAACAAAGATAACATGATCTTATTTGATGTTTCGTAAACCTATGTATGATAAAAGTACATTTAATGTTGTTAACTCTAAAGATAGCCTATTTAATTAAACCAACAAACTAAAACTTCTTTTTATTCACTAAAGATTTATCCTACATAACACAATCTTAAAAAACATTTGAGTTAGTTTCTACTATATGCTTGAGACTATATATGAGTGCTTAATTTTCTTTAAGCCAATTAAATAGCGCTCCTTTACAAATTAATTTTCATAATACCATCCAAACATAGAAACATATAACTATAATGTACACACAGACAAATAGTCACAATCAGAGATCTCATACCTTCATTTTAAAACTTAGTCATGGGCTTCCCTGGTGGCGCAGTGGTTGAGAGTCCGCCTGCCAATGCAGGGGACACGGGTTCGTGCCCCAGTCTGGGAAGATCCCACATGCCGCGGAGCGGCTGGGCCCATGAGCCATGACCACTGAGCCTGCGCCCGTGAGCGTCCGGAGCCTGTGCTCTGCAATGGGAGAGGCCACAACAGTGAGAGGCCCGCGTACCGCAAAAAAAAACAAAAAACAAAAAACTTAGTCATGAATCAGGTATTACAATACCTGATTCACTAGTTTATAATAACAGTTGGAATAAGTTAAGCTTACTCACTTGAGTTTTTAAAGAAGCCTATTTATCTCTTTTTCTTCCTCAGTCTCAGGAATTGGAGATGGTCTAGATAAGAGTTTCCTGAGAGGATGTGGTAGAACATTTATATCTCAAAGGCAGAGGGAGATAATTGTAAGCTCTCCTAAAAGGACTTTTGTTCACTTGGGGTCAGAATTTTGAAAAGATGTTTTATCAAGCTGGTTTTCTCTGTGTACACAAAAACCAGTTTTGGGACATCAAAAGAGCCCCATCTTGGGCATTTTCAGGGTGAGATTTTCTTTAGTTCCCAGTTAAGTACCTGCAAGTATAAGCTCCATAGGTACATAAACACAGCTGTGGTGTTAGTCAGAGTGCCCCTTTCTTCTGATTTGAAGGCGTTGTTTTCCATTTCAGAGTTGTTTGGTCAGGGTAAAATTACTATTGAAAACTGTGGTGGGCTGGTGTGCTTTTTGTGAGCTTATCTCCTCTAGATGTTACCCTACAGTCATTTCAGCTCTTTTATGTGTCTCAGTTTCTCCCTCCTGCAGTCTAAAACCACCGAGGGCACTCAGAGCACTAGATGGCCAATCCTTATATGCATGTGTGTGTCCCCAGATGAGTGAGTTTTTAAATTAATGAGTGGACTTCCCTATGGGACCACTGGACAGTATGAGGACTCGACTCAACAACTCTTGTAAATTTCCCAGTTGCCTGAGAAAGCCATACCTGGCCTGGAGGATCTGTGTCCCTTATCTTTGGAGCTGAAAGCTCTCATATGGAATCTTTCCTTTTATTCTGACAAGCTACTTGTTAAAGTAGTCAATTCAAGGAAGGATGCCAAGCTAGTCCCCCACTTAATCACCCAGTCTAAACCTTCTCAGTGTCTTTCAGCTGAACAAAGTCATCCCAGTGTCTTTCAACTGGGGAACCCAAGTACCTCTTCTTGAACCTAAATTCAAGAAAAAACCTACGCCTCATAACAAGGAGTTTTAACAACCGCCCAATAAAACTCAGGAATGTCAACCAAGACAGGAGATCTGAGACCAGGAGAGACTTACCCAGCCATCTTGACTCACTGAGGATGTGGACTGGCACAAGGGGCCCTTGCTGGTACCAAGCCTCCAGATCCTGGTAGAGGTCAGGCAAAGGAGAGAAGTCTGCTCTGGGTCTCTTCATGATCACCAAAACTGCTGACTGAAATAAAAATGCACAACATGAGAGTTGTGAGCTAAGTTTTATTCAGGGTCTTACTGAGGACAATAGCCTAAGAGACATCCTCTCAGATAGCTCTGAGAAATTGCTCCAAAGTAGTAGGGGGAGCCTAGTTTACATGTAATTTTTATTGTGGAATACATGCAGTCAAGCATACATCTTGATAAAAGAACACTGCTAGTCATAAAGAACGGATATCTCAAGTTAATGATTATAGTGCTTTCCTATGTATGGGAAGATGCAAGAAGTGGGGTTCATTAAAATTCTTCCTAAAATGCAGACAACTATCCAAGGGCCTATCTGTCCAAAGCACAGAGCATCCTGTTAGTCTCTAATTTCTTCTCTCTGAAGCACAGAGTGCATCTGTGTGAATCTTAATCTTAATCTCTTTGTGTGAAGCACCAAGTTCACTGTTGGTCAGCGGCTGCAGTGGGTTAATCTTAGTGGACTCGGATGGTGAGCAAAATGCTCTTCGCTCTTCTTTTGTTTGCATGTTGTTATACTGCTTCAAATTTCTGTTTATAAAAAGTTCTGGAATAAGCATCTTTGTGCATATAGATTTATGTGCATATAAAAACTTTTTTTTTTAAAGGCTAAAGTCCTAGAAGCGAAATTTCCTCATCAAAACTTATATGCATTCTAGATTTAAACAGAATGGCAACTTCACTCCCAGGAAGCTTCACCAAGCTTCTCGACCCTGTCACCTACTGCGTACAAGAATGCTTGGTTTTCCACATTCTTGTCATCAGTGAATGTTATTAGTCTTTTTAGTTTTTGCAAACCAGAGAAACAAAACAAAATATAGTACTATGGCTTAAATTTACACGTCCTTTTAAGTTGAACATCTTTTCATATGTTGTTCTTAATATGTGGACTTCCTTTTAATATCCTTTGCCCATTTTTCTTTTCAATTATTTGCATTTTTCTTATTGACTTTTAGAAGCTCTACATGTATTTATATATAGTAATCCCTAACCTGATGAATGTTGCTTTCCAGAAGTTTGTGATTTGTCATTTAATTTATTAATGGTTTTTCTTTCTTCTAGAAGTTATTCTTAGTTTTTGGTAAAGTTCTCTGCAAATGTTTTCTAAAAAGTATCTAGATTATATGCACTTCCCCAAAATATTTTTTATGTATTTTCTTAAATTTTTCCTAATGCTTATATAATTTTTTTAAATGGCTCTTAAATACAGCTACTTTATTTATGTCATGGCATGAATTAGGTATCTTATTTTGTTTTTCCAAATTCATAGTCAATTATTCCAACAGTGTTGTTAAAAGTAGTCCATGTTTCCCCCACTGATTTGAGATGCTACTTTAACCACAGATACAGGTAAGAGTACCACAAATCCCTGAGTCTATTATAAAACTTACCATTCTGTTCAATTAATCTATTGATCCCTGTGCATGTATCATAAGGTTTCAATAATTTATTAGCTTAATAGTATACTATTTATTAATCTTCTGTGTCAAATGTTCCCTTGGTTATTCTTGTGTATTTTCTCTTCCACCTGAATTTCCATGAAAACTCTGGTGGAGATTTTATGTTCTACAAGTTGGTGGGAAGAGAGATAACTTTTTTAAATACTGAATTTTCCTTCTAGACACATAATGTCTGTTTATTACTATCTCCCTTAATGACATACATTTTTATTTCATAATTTTGCAATTTTCTTTTTATGTATCTTGCATATATCTTATAAGGTTTATACCTAATTATTTTATGTTTTGTGTTGCTGAATGCATGGGATATTTTTTACTTTCAAATTTCATTTCTAATTCTGATTTTCTAATTTCATTTTCATTTCTAATCAGTTACTGCTGATATATAGGAAAGCACTTCATTCTCGTACATTTATTTATATTTTGTTGATTTGTCAAAATTTTTAAATTTATTTTTTTGGATATCTTCAATATGCAGATGTGTGCAAATGTTGTCTCCTCTTTCCAGTATTAATTAATTTTAATTCATTAAAATTTTTTTTTTATTTGTTCTTTAACCACTTCCAGTACAATGATGAGAGTGGACATTCTTGTCCCATTCCTGTGCTTAATAATAATACAATACCATTAAATGTAATGCTTATTGTATGTTTCTGGTAAATGTCCTTTACTGAAAATTTTGCTCCTGTTCAAACCTATTGAGTTATTGTTTTTAAATCAGAAATGATAATTGAATTTTATCAAATATTTAGCCAAATATAGAGGTAGTCAAATGATTTCTTTCTCTAATAATGGTTAATATGGTGAACTATCTAAAAATTATCCCTGATTTAGAACCATTCATTCATAATTAGGATGCTAATACCTGAGTTTAATTTATCACTTATTATGTACCAGGAACTATTGTAAATACCATACACATATCATCTTATTTATTTCCAAGTTATGACATATTATATTTTAAATGCAATGCTGGATCTAGTTTGTTAACACATTATTGGGGACTTTTGCCTCTATGTTCTTAAGTGGCTGGGTTTTTGTTTTTTGTTTTTTATCCTTCCTCATCTGGGGAGTTTTCCCGTCTCATAGAATAGGGAATCTTTTCAACCATTTTCTATGCTCTGTTTTTCTTCATATACAGTATGTCTTTTTACTGAAGATTTGGTTTTTAAAATTCCCTATAAACCTGTCCAGACATGTTGACTTTTTAGGGGTACATTTTTACCACTTTTAAAATTGTTTCCATTGGTTTTCTATTGTTTCTAAATTCTGCTTTGGACATTACATATTCCTTGTGAATCATTTATTTTCTCTATTTGTAAGGTGTACAATGTGATGATTTGATATACATATAGATTGTTAAAGGATCACCACAGTCAAGCTCATTAACACATTCATCACCTCAAAAAGCTAACTTTTGGGAGGGTGAGGGGAGATGAGAACACTTAAATTTTACTCTCAGCAAATTTCAAGTATACAATACAGTATTATTAACTATAGCCATACCCCAGCCCTGGGCTAACAATATTCTACTCTCTGGTTCCATGAGTTCAACTTTTTTAGATTCCACATATAAGAGAGATCTTACAATGTTTGTCTTTCTGTGTTTGGCTCATTTCACATAACATGATGCCCTCAGATGTTATCCTTTTTTTCTGGCTGCACCACATGGCATGCAGGATCCTAGTTTCCCAACCAGGTATTGAACCCACGATCCCCACATTGGAAGCATGGGGTCTTCACCACTGGACCACCAGGGAAGTCCAAATTTCATCCATGTTGTTGCAAATGACAGTATTTCCGTTATTTTTAAGGGTGAATAATATTTCATTATATATATTACCTATAATGCAATATTATATTTATTATATTATATGATTATATAATATATATGCCACATTTTCTTTATACATTCATTCATCAATAGACACTTAGATTGTTTCCATAGCTTGACTATTGTGAATAATGCTGCAATGAATTGGTAGTGTGGCTATCTCTTCAATATCTTATTTTCATTTCCTTTGGATATATACCCAGAAGTAGGATTTCTGGATCATATGGCAATTCTATTATTAGTTTTTTGGCGAATCACCATGCAGTTTTCCACAGTAGTTGCACCAATTTACATTCCCACCAAGAGTTGACAAGGGTTCTCTTTTATTTTAATTGATATATAATTAACACATAACATTATATTAGTTTTAGGTGTACAACATAATGATTCAATATATGTATATATTGCAAAATGGTCACCACAGTAAGTCTAGTTAACATCCGTAACCACACATAGTTATAAATTTTTTTTCTTGTGATGAGAACTTTTAAGATCTACTCTCTTAGCAGTTTTCATAGATACAGTAGAGTATTATGAACTCTACTGTCACCATGTTGTACATTACATCTCCATGACTATTTTATAACTGAAAGTTTGTACCTTTGACCCCCTTCACCCATTTCTTCCACTCCCCACACCCCACCTCTGATAACCATCAATCTATTCTCTGTATCACTGAGTTCGGCTCTTTTTTAGATTCCACGTGTTCATGAGATCATACGGTATTTGCATTTCTCTGTCTGACTTATTTCACCAAGCACAATGCTCTCAAGGTCCATCCATGCTGTTGCAAATGGTAGGATTTACTTCTTTTTTATAGTTGAATAATATTCCATTATATATATATTATATAATAATAAATTATTATTATATAATATATATATATAATTTTCTTTATCCATTCATCCATCAATGGACACTTAGGTTGCTTCCATGTCTTGGCTATTGTAAACAATACTGCAGTGAACATGGGGGTGCATGTATCTTCTAAGGTTAGTATTTTCATTTCCTTTGGATAAATACCCAGAAGTGTCACTAACATTTCTGTTTATTCTGTGTGAAATATACTGTCATGCATTATAATTATGGATTTATACTTTGTATCTCTATCTGGTTTTTGCTGTGTCTTGAAGCTACGCTCTTTATGCATAAGTTGCTGATTCTTATTTCTTCTTGTAGAATCATAACTTTCACCCTGGAACGACCCAAATAGGAGACAATGGCATGTGGTCTTTCGGTTGCTCCTGTGAGTTGCTGTCTAATAGCAGTGTGGCAGCTGCAGCCTGGCTGACTGTCCCTACACCTGCCCTGCCCCAGAGAGAGTAGGGAGGTAGGGAGAGATACTTAAGCTTAGGAATTTGAATTATTTTCTGTCTGATATTAACATTGTTACACTACCTTTATTTTTGTTAGTATTTCCCTGATGTAAATAATGTTCTAATTTATTATTTCTAACTTTTGTCATGTCATTTTGTTTTAGGTATGTTTCTTGTAAATTTCAATCTTAAAGTCCTTAACTTTTTTTTTTTTTTTTTTTTTTTTTTTTGCGGTACGCAGGCCTCTCACTGTTGTGGCCTCTCCCGTTGTGGAGCACAGGCTCTGGACGCACAGGCTCAGCAGCCATGGCTCATGGGCCCAGCCGCTCCACGGCATGTGGGATCTTCCCAGACCAGGGCACGAACCCACGTCTCCTGCATTAGCAGGTGGACTCTCAACCACTGCGCCACCAGGGATGCCCCTGAAAGTCCTTAACTTTTGATAAGGAATTTACCTTATTCCCATTAATAGTGGTAGTCCATATGTTTAAATTTATTCTTGTCATCTTGTTTAATCTTGTTTTCTTTCCAACAAGTTTTTCTTATTCTTTTTTTCTGTCTCACCTTTGTTGGATTGACTCCATTTTCTTTGTCAAGTTTTTCTTATTCTTGTAATTCAGAATTTATTCACCATTTTTTTGTGGTCACACTTAAATTTTTAACAATATACATGTTGTTCTATTGATTTCTAAATAAAATCAACCTCTTTTTAATGCTATATGTGGAACTATTTTACAATCAACTATTTTTCTAGGATACTGTTTTCTCTATTCTCCTCACAATGCTTCTGACACCAAAAGTGTGGGTTTTTCACACTAAGCAATTCTTCAATTCTCAGCAGACACCAAATAGATGTCCCACAATTTTTTTTTTTTTTTTTTTTTTTTTTTTTTTTTTGCTGCATTGGGTCTTCATTGCTGCACACAGGCTTTCTCTAGTTGCGGTAAGCCGGGGCTACTCTGCATTGCGGTGCTCAGGCTTCTCATTGTGGTGGCTTCTCTTGTTGCAGAACACGGACTCTAGGCATGCAGGTTTCATTAGTTGTGGCATGTGGGCTCAGTAGTTGTGGCTCACGGGCTCTAGAGCACAGGCTCAGTAGTTGTGGCACACAGGCTTAGTTGCTCCGTGGCATGTGGGATCTTCCCGGACCAGGGCTCGAATCCATGTCCCCTGCATTGGCAGGTGGATTCTTAACCACTGCCACAGGGAAGCCCTGTCCCACAATTTAACTCAATTCTGACACTATCTGAAGTTAATGCAGACCCCACAGGTTAAGGACTCTGAACCACAAGACTGCTCCCACTTCAAATGCCAATCACAAGTAAAAGTTGTCACCTGGAATTCTAACCAATAAACTAAATCATGGGTTTCCACAACCCCTTCCTTGGTTTTTCCATAATTTGTTGGAATGGCCCAGAGAACCCAGGAAGACACTAAGTAAACTCACTTAATACTTACTTACCATCACTGTTTTATCATAAAAAGATACAACTTGAGAATGGTCAAATGGAATTGACGCATAGGACAAGATGCGAGAAACAGAAACACACCATGCCTTCTCTGGGTGTGCCACCATACCAACACATGGATATGTTCACCAACTCGGAAGCGCTTCAAATCCCTTTGGTTAGGATTTTTTATGGAGGCTTCAATAGGTAGGCATGATTGATTGAATCATTGGCCATTAGTAATTAACTCAACCTCCAGCCTCTCGCCCCTCCCTGGAGGGGATAAATGGGGGTGGGGATGGGGTTGGACATGCAGCTGTGCTGAAAGTTCCAACCCTATAATCACATGGTTGCTTCCTCTTGCAAACAACTCCCTCCTTAGGGGCTTTCCAAAAACTCACCTTATTAACCTTATTAACATAAACTCAGGTGTGGTTGAAAGGTGCATTTTATGAGTAACAAAAGACCTTTCACCTTTCTCATTCCAGAGTTTTTTCAGGAACTGGGAACAGAACAAAATATAACAAAAGATGCTCCTATCACTTTTAGGATAGGAAATTATAAGGGTTTTAGGAGCTCTGGCCAGGATCTGACAAAGACCAAAATATGTATTTCTTATAATATCACAGACACATTTCATGTTTTTCTAGAGAATATAATCTGGCAATTCTTAGATGACAGGCTACGAGGTGGCAAATTTCTGAGTAATTGCATGTCAAAGTGTTTTTGTTTTGTTCTTTCATATGAAAGCTAGTTTGGCCAAAGATAAAACTCTCAGCTCAAAATTGTTTCCTCAAAAATCTGAAGATATTTTTTTCTATTACTCTTGAATCTAGTATTGCCCAGGACTAGTTGAATACCCCAAACCATTTTTTGTTCTTTTGTTAAGTTTTTTTTGAGGATTTCTTTTTTTTTTTTTTTTTTTTTTTTGAGGATTTCTTTTTATTCTGAAATTCCTCATTGGTGTCTCCCAGTGTAGCTTTTTCCTCATGTTGCTTGTCCTTTCTGCACACCCCTTCACTCACTGGACATATGCCCTAATACCTGTATTTTTAGTTTCATTTTGACTCTTCAGTGTACAGATATTGGAAATTTTTATGTTTATTTTCCTTATCTCTTTTTTAAATTATTTTTTTGGTTTTTTTGTACTGCAGTTTTCAAAAAATTCCTATTCTGAGTGCCTCCAGTTCATTAAGATAAATTTCAGTTGTATCCATTCTGCTGTTCAACCCATTTACTAAGTTTTTCATTGCCAAGACCATTATATATATGAATTTTTTTCATATTTACGTCTTCTGTTTTCATAGCAGCAGTATTCTCGCTTATCTCTCTAAGAATATCAGCTGTACTTCTTTTACAGTCTTACTTTTGCTGCTTTATTAGCTCTTTTTCCTCTGGTGTCAGTTCTTCTCTTTGTTGAGTATCTTTGCTGATTTTTGTTGAAGGATGAGGATGGAGGCAGCTGTGGAAAATCCTTCCAAGTGGGATGTATCAGTACTTCTCTCCTGAGTTGGGAATTCATCATTCTCCCTGGGTGTCACCAGCCCTCCAGGGAAGTTTCTACCTCTGGACAATAAGACTCCACATTCATCTCACCATCCAGGGGACAAATGACTGAGTTGTCACCACTAGGCAAAAATTAGTGGAAGAAGGGATTATCTCCCCAACTGTTTTTCTCATGCTTTCCTCAACTATTCACCATAATGCATATCTTGGGCTTTCTCCTGCTCGTTGTGTCTATTATGTTTGAAATTAGAAGATTCCTAACAGTTCTCCCATCTTTTTTCTCTATGTTTCATAAGTATGCACTTTGGACTATAGTTTTCTTCATTATTGTCTTCTATGTCTTAGTAATTTCTCAAAATATCTGCATCACTGATGACATTCTCTTGTTATCCAACAATAAGTATTTAATATTTGTAAAATACATTCATTCTATAATTTCTTGATATTGAGAGTATGAAAGGAGGTTGGTAGATAACCTTAGACACCTTTAACTAAACTATCTGCTTCAAGAGAGGCAAATGAGGAATGAAGAAGTCATGTGCTTTGCTCCAGATCTCAGCACCTATCAGTGACAGTGGTTCTTGAACCTGTATATCCATGATTTCAAAGCCTGTGTATTTTCCACTGTACTACATGCAGGGATGTCACTGGCAATGGAGAGCATTCCTGGGTGCATGAAAATGTGAGTGGAATCTCTGTGCTGGTTAGCCTGGGGAACCACCGTTGGTGATTAATAGTTAACAGTTGTCGAGCTCGCTTTTGAGAAACGTCTCTTGGAACAGTGGAATAGGCACAAGGAGGGAGTGCAAACTGAAGGGGTCAGCTAGGGGTCTGGAGGCAATCTGGTGAGTGAGGGTCAGGGAAGTGTCCTAGATGTACAAGGAGAAGGAGATTATGCACACACACACACACACATGCATGTCTTCAGTAAGCTGCTGTGGGACAAACCAATATTAAACCATTAGTACCAGTAAGCCCTTGCAAATCTCTTTCTAAAGGTCTGAACCACTCAGCCTGTCTGGATGGCCTAGGTGTCAGCCTAGTTTGCCTGTAAAAGCACTGCTACAGGTATATCTTCTTGTTTGCATTTCTTCTCTGCCATACCTCCCCCCACTCTGGCAAACCTGCTCCCTCAACTTGTTCTCTCTACGTATGGACTCACAGCTCAGATATTTTAGTGGACAGCCTGATTTGCCATGGTCATTGGCTCAGTGTAGCCCAGGAAGTGTTTGTCTGTGAGCTGAATAACAGCTGACCAGCAGACTCTGAAGAGGGTGGCTTTGCTACCCATTAAGAATATAGTCCTTAAAAGAACAGGAGTAGGTAATGCTGTTGATTCCCAGATTCCCAAACTGCTACCCAGGTCAGTTCATGACAATCACAGAAACCTGGACCAGTTCCCTCCCAGACTCTTCAGTGCAGTCACTATGCAGGGAGAGATGTGATGTCCCATCCACCCACGTATTTGTGTCCACCAGATCTTTGTCCTGCTTTGTACATGATTTTCTGTCGGTTCAAGATGTGTGAATAAGATTCATTCCCACACCACAAAGTTAAGTTTCTAGACAATCTAGTTTTCTAGACAATCTCAGCTGACACAGGTCTTTTGGAGTGACCTCTTGTATGAGCACCTCTGACCTGTTACCACAAACCCTTTAAGACCAGACCCATCAAAGGTACCACGAAGCGGATCAAGGCAGCTTTCCTTCTGGTTGGCTGTGTGAGAAAAGGTTCAAATTCCTAGTGAGACATTAAGTCTTTGCCTAGGCTGATAGCTAACCTCACCTACCTTGTTAACAAGGCTGTTCTCCTAACTCCAAATGCCCTGACTTTCAGGGCCATGCTTAGATATCTCCTCTTCTCAGAATGCCGTGATGCCTCCAAGCCAGGCAGGTTCTCCCCAGGCTTTTACCAGCCAGCTCAGTGTCATACTCATGCATGAAGTCTTCTGAGAACAACACAGCACACACTCACTTGTCTGAATTCCTGCAATATTCACATAATAAAAAATGCCTACCATATGTCCACTTGCTGTAAATCTCTGCCATTAAATGCTGAGCTCCCTGTCAACCACCTTTTTTTTTTTTTTTTTTTTTCTGTATGTCCAGCACCAAGCATGGCTCTTGGGGAAGAATAGGCTTCAGAGTCTTTTACCTGGAGATATGGGTACCCTGATGATGCTGAGAGCACACATGAAGAGCTGGGCAATCATGAGAAAGGTGGGGCCAGCATCAAGGTCAGATACCAAGTCAAGAGACAATGCTGAATTCAAATCTAGGAGATACACAAGCCCAGAGACAAGTGAGTCTTGCAGACAAAGGGCACAGTAGTCTGGGAAAATCCCCAAGTGTTCGCTTACCTCATCACCCCTTAAGCTCTCTAACATACTTAGAGAGCCCACAAAAAAAGTGCCTTGAACCCTGTTGCTGGCTTTTGCTGCCACCACCAAAGCTCCCGTTCCTATTTGGTTCCCCTCTATGTATTTACACATTACATGCATTACACGAGAAAATACTGTTAACATGTTCCTCTATCACAGTCTATACTGGCTTAACAGGTGCATACAACTGGCCTGTCTTCTTGGTTCCTGCAGCTCCATCTCCAAAGCCGGTCTGACTCTCAAGGAAACACTACCACTGCACGCTGCACTTCCTACCACCAAGTGCTGGTCACATTGCTCGTTTCCCTCCAGTTTGTGAGCAAAGTGAGACACTGAATGACTGTGTCTTTTTCATCTTTGCACCTCAAGAGCAAGGCATGATGATGTCAAGCCCAGTGCTTGGGAAAGTGTCTGGCACATTTTATTGGCACTAAAAAAATTGTCTGTTGGATGGAGAGGTACAGTCTAGTGCAACAGTTATTCTTAAACTATATTTTGAATCTCCTGGTCCACTTTCATGTCCAGAACTGTCTTTAATCAACCCTTTACCTAGGCCCCCCCCACAGGTCGGGGGTTAGCAACTTGCTCCTTTCAGGGCTTCTTGCCCAAACTGAAGATGAGTCCATGGGGAGAACATCCATCCAGAGACAGCAGGGGGAAGAGCCTCAGGGACAGAGATGGCAAGGGAGTGGCCAGAGGAGCCAGGGAAACCAGAAAGCACAGGGTCCTAGTGTACAAGCAGGAGAGGACTGCCTGGAGGACAGGTGAGCATTGGCCAATGCAGGAGGACAATAGGTTATCAGTGGGAGACTCTCTGATGTCCTATAAAAAGCAGTTTTGGTAGAAGTCGAAGCCAAGCCCTGCCTGCCAAGGAGTGAGCTGTGACTGGCTGGTGAAAAAGCAAAGCAAGGGAATGAGATTTTCAAGAGCTGAGATAAAGGTAAGGAGAGAATTGTGGTACCACCCTGAAGGGGAAACAGGTTGTGTAATGGAGTGAAATGGCAACTCTACCCTCAAGCCTACTGGTGGGCCTTGACCTGAAATGCTGTCCTATTCTGATGTGATTGCTACGTGCCATGTAGGAGGAGATGGGCTTCCCAAAAGCAGTCAGTCCTCTAGGTAAAAGGAAGATCCAATGGGGGGGATCCAGGCATCATTTTATTAAAGGTAAAAGCAGACTGCTTAAGTGAGGAGGGCCAACTAGCTGAATCCCCCCAAAAGATGTTTGGCCGACAGAGTGATTTTTAAAACGTGAATACCTTTTAGGTAGAATAAGAACATTTTGGATGGGAAGAGGTCTCACTACTATCTATTTTATCAGAGTGTCTGCCTAATTCACGTATGTAAGTTATTCGCTTGACCAACCTTGAAGGCATTTGAGCTTCTGGCACCTACCCTATAGGGAAATGCAAGTATTGATTAGGTGCTGGAAAGTATCCAATGCCTGAGGGCTTAGGCTAGGGGAGAAAGACAAAACACATGGAAGATATATTCATTTTCTTACAGCTAGGAGGGAAATACTTGGGCCTGAGAGGAAGTGAAAGACAGGGTCTTCTCTCTGGTCCTGGCCTGGGGAGCAGAGTTGGCAAAGTGACTGCTCTCTTAGCTGCATGCCTTCCAGCCATCCTGGGGCTTGAGGAGCTCTGAAGAAGGGGCTCCCAAGTTCACCTGGAGGACAGAGATTACTACCAGTATTACAACACGTGTCAATGTGAGGAAAGGAAGTGTCACTGGGGTTTATATGGTGCTGGTAGCTTACATGCTTTTCAACTACTGGCTTTCTTAACAGGAACTCAAACGTGAGTGGCTGGCTACACAAGTGCCCCTGAAGGGGGCATTCCTGACCATGACCTCCTTTGCCCAACACCTCTGCATCCCTTCATGTCCTAAGTGAGAATTAACACCCAATAGAAAATGACTGGTTGCAAAGAGTTTAAGGGCCCGCTCAGTTACTCACGTTTAGATGGTTGATGCAGCCATCAGGAATGGCTCGTGACTAGCACGTAAGGCTTCTGGGGGCATTTCCGTTCTCAGACTCCAGCGAATAGCAGAGCTGTGGCCAGCCAGGGCTCTGCCACTAAAGGACATTTGGTCTACCACTCTGCAAACTTGAGCCCAGAGTAGCATAAGTCAGGTGTTCCTGGGGAGTTTCAGGTAGGGTTAGAAGTGTCTGAGTCATGGAAGCAAAGAGCCTAAGGCAGAGCAGAAGGTGTGTGACCTTCTAAGTGTGACCTGGGGTGCTGGGTTCTGCTGCAGTCCAGCCCAGGCAGTGTTTTCAAAGGGACTTTCCCTTCATGTCACCATCGCTTTGCAAAAATGTCCAAGTCTTCCACCCTCCCCCCTGGTGAGGGGCTTGTTCGCTTCATGGCTTTGCAGACTAGAGAGGGCTAACATGGTATGGTCCAACACATGGGGACTGGGACAAATTAGGGGCTGGGCAGCATCTTCAGATGTGGAAAAGTATGACTCCAGTTTAGACATACGACAGGCAAGGGGCTGACCACTCCAAGGGACACTGGAAGGGACAATTCTGCCTCTGGTGTGCACCCCAGACTTTTTCCAGAGGCAGGGGGCCAAGTTGCACAAAGCATGAGTTCACACTCACACCCTCCAAGAAAATTAACCCAAATATTAAAGTGAATGTTTAGAAATCACAATAAACTGGGGAACAGATTCCAGGAAATAGACCCTGAGGTCAGTGGAGGAATGTGCAGCATGTTCTGTGTGGGTAACCTGGCACTCAGAAGGTGGTGTGTGATTCCCTTTGCTACTGCACGAGACTCAGTACCTTCAAGTTCTGGGTTCATGGGTTATAAAATACAGAATGTCCCAACTGGCACTGAAGGGACCGTGTAGAAGGCAAGGACATAGGAAGGAAACAAATGTCTACTGAACATCTATTTGTGAGGCCCAGATAAAAAGCCAGGCATTTTATCTTCATATCTATTATCTTACTTAATTACTTTCCTCATTTAGCAGATGAGGAAACTGAGGTTCAGAGCCCTGAAGATTATCCTGTCTTCACCAACTCTGAAAGGGTCAGAGGCGAGGACAGCAGAGGGCCTGGATGCTCTGTGCGTCCACGTAGGAGTGCCCTGGCCTCAAGTGTGGTGTGACCAGAGAAGCACACATCCAACGGCCCACAGTCCTCTAGAGCAAAAGGGACGCAGTGGACTGTGTGGCTTTGGGAAGCCCCCTGCCGCAAATCAAGTTCTGAGTTAATGGAAAACTTATTAGAGAAATCTTGACTTTCAATAATGAAATTAAAAGCTTATGAAAGTAGTGCAATTGACTGTCCTCAGAATGAATCATAATTTACATTTAATTACAAAGGCAGAACTCAGGTTGGGAGCTGTGCCAATTAAGCTACCTGTTTTGCTATATTTGAGGATGTTGCAGCCCCAAAGAACTGGTTTTTGAAAAATGTACATCATCATGGTGTACATCTAAACAGCATCCAGTATGCTTTTAGTCAACTATTAAACACCTACTGTGTGTAGAAGATAGGATTCCAAAGGAATCCAAGAGAAGCACAAGAATCCCTTGACTCCATCCTTCCAGAATTCTACCGTATTTCTTCAGAGAAATCACAAGGACAAATATAATTGTTACTATATCCTGTGTGCCTGGTACAAATAAATGAACAGTCAGGAAGGAAGGTATTAGCCCAGGCTGGCATTTTCAGGGAGGAGCCATGGAGGGCTTGGGACTCGAGATTCACAGAGTGATTTGTTTAAAATATAAATCCAAGTATGATCCTGTCGCTAGTTAAAGTCCCTCTGATAACTTCATATTCCTTCCAGGTTTGGGCATGACCTTCTCAGCGTGGGGCTCAAAGCTCTCCCTGTACGTAGCACTCTGACCAGACCCACATTTCATCTCCGTTCACCTGTCAGGCATTGTGTCCCAGCAATTCCAAACTATTTCAATTTTCTGTCCACACAGACCTTTCCTTATTCTTTCCCTCTGTATGCCCCTCCCCTTTGCTCCCTACTCAAGCCTGGCCATCCGTTACCCCTCAGGAAAGGGTGTCAATACGTGACCACACGCACATTGCCCCTGCTCAATGCTGCATCATACGCCTCATTCATGCCTCTTCTGTCTCCTCAGAAACACCTTTAACAGTAGGATGTGGCTGAGACATGTCTCCTTAACACCCCCTTCGGATCCAGGCTCTCCAAGGCAGCCCCACAAGCTTGCTTAGAATCCACACACCGGGCCTCACTCTCCCAGGGAAGCTCTGCATGGCCACGTGAAGCCTGGTATGGGGGCAGGGAGGCAGGGGGAGGGGGGCTACTTCCGTGAGGCTCAGCACTTTGCAGACAGCAGCCGGCCCTGCTCACACAGAGCCAGCATTGGGTGCCTTGGGCTCTGGTGCCTGGGGTGCTGCCTGGATGATTAGAAGGAACTTGGCCATGTAAACACCTTGGGTTGGATCCTGTTCCTACCACATAGTAGTCGAGTTACCTGGGACATGACTCGTCCGTCGTCCGCAGTCTCCCTTTCCACAAAATGGGAGCCGAAGAATCAACTACCTCCTATCAATGACACGAGCTAAGCCCCGCGTCTCAGGCCCATACTCAGAAAAATGACAGCTCTCATTCTGTCTGGTCGAGGCTCCCCAGATGAACACTGCTGGAGGGCCAGAGTCCGTAGCCACAGCTCCAACTCAGGCCATCTCCAGGGCTGACCCTGCCAGGCCCAGGGAGAACGATTTCCTGGGCCTTCTCCTTGAGGCCTCCGCCTGCAACCCCACTTCCCAGAGGGTCTGCCTGGCACCACCTTGTGGCAGAGACGGGAACTGCAGGCCCACCTCCGGAGCTTGCTTGCTCTCCTTGGTGGTCTGCGTAGTGTGGGGTGGGGCACCCCTGGAGCTGCCACCAGCCAGATGGTTGTTTTGGACTTTAATTCAGGTTAAACCTGATCCTAGGCTTCTCAGGATACAAAGACCAATGGACTCAGCTTCGCAGCACCAGGGTATATTTCAAAGTCAGCCCATGGCTGTGGGCTCAGGGTAGGCTGTACTAGCAGCCTGGGCGTATCGCCCGGGCACCAAGTTGCCAGGCAGGGGCGGCTGCCAGCATTCCAGGCCGCGTCCACCCCATGGCTTAAAATCCGGGAGGGATGAGCAATTTCCCCCATCTGTCCAAACCAGCCACTCTAAGGATAAATTACATACTTTCTTTGCTGGTACATTGCTTCAAGGTCTGCAGCGCCTACAGAATAGCTTTGCCAGCACACGTGTGATGTGAGCCAGCAAACCATGCCCGCAGGACAGAGAGGCGGCCAAGAGGGAGACGCAGCGAGATGGCGAGTGGGAGACATAGCCCAGAGCTGGATCCCTGGCCCAGGGCCTCTCTTGAACTCTAGACTCCCAGATCCAACCACTGATGGCATCTCGACCTGTGTGTTCAGAAGGTGACGTGTTCAGCTGACCTCACCAGTGGCCCAGACCTGGGCTCTTCCAGGGCCCCCCGGCTCAGAACATGGCTCACCTGGGACAGGTAACCTGAGCCAGCCCTAGGGCCCCGGGACCAGGCATGAACAGTTGCCACACAGAGTCTCACCCCGCTTTTCCTCATCCCAGAACTCTGAGCTGGTTCAGGGTGACACTGTGTCCAAATCAATATTCTTGTTTCATCAGATGCTGTTTATGCCCACGCTTCTGGGAGGGTCCTCCTTCTAGAACCAAAGGAAAGGCCACACTGGAAGGAGCTTCCTCCTTTCTGCCTGATTCCATGTCTCTTGAGCCCAAGGCCTGGAAAGTCAGGGCCATCCTGCATCCCCAGGGCAGCCAGCAGGAGGTGCTGGCCTCTGTGTGTAGGGCCATGGAACAGGAAGATGTGCAGACCTGGTCCCCAGGTGGAGTCACCACCCCAGTCTGACTCCCCACCTGAACGCCCCCTTGCACTGCACACACACCAGGCTCAGCTCCTGTACTGTGGGAGCCGAGCACGCTCCCAGTGACGGTGGCCCTTCTCATCCCCCTCTACCCTCTCTGCACAGTCAATTCTACCCCACCCCCATCCTCTTCTCTCCATCTCACCTACAGTGACGGTAATTCAACCCTCTCCTAACTGCACTCGGGTCTTCCCCCAGCTCTGTGACACTAGGAAACCCCTCACGGACACTAGCTCTGCCTGGAATTAGTGGATCTTTTGGGCCAGGGGATCCCGTGTCAGGCCCACTGCGTTCTTCCCACTCCTTTGCAGGTATTCACTTTACCTGCAAGCCAGGTGCCGTGTGGGAGAAGAAAGGAGAAGGGGACTAAGAGGAAAGGGTTAATTGTCCCTCTCCTGATTCTTTCAGGAGCAGAACCTTCCAATAGCCACCAGCAACCTGCATTTTCAGAGACGCATGGCACTCTGTGCCACATGGAGTGTAAGCAGGGTGGACGTGTGCAACTTCCAGAGAGGTCCCTTGAAAGGAAGCTGCTTGCCCTCTGAAAGGAAGGACTTCCCCTTCTCTTGGGCAGGAACGGAAAGGAGGGCAGAGCTTAGACCCTGACAATGACAGAAAGGACCTGGGTGACTTCTCAGAGTGGAGACGCCCACCCTCCTGACCACCTACCAGCGTCCACTTTTATAGGAGAGAAACACAGCCCCTCTGTCTCACTTAGGCCACCAGTATTTGGCCTCTGTTAAAGCTTCTGATGACAAGCTTTGAATCTGCTTGAAGAAACAGGATTTACACACAAAGGTTTGTTCATTGTGCTGGGTTTCCTCCATCTGCCCCTCCCAAGCAGCTCTCCATCCTCCTTCCCTGGGATCTGGTCCCTTGAGGGTGACCTGGACAGACCGCAGCTACAGGCTTCCAGTTTGGCTTGTGGATGGGGGGGCCCCAGCAGGAAATCGGAGGGCGAGGGAGAGTGAGCTCCCTGCCTGCAGCGCTGCTTTACTTACCAGAGTTTACAGCTCTTACAGGAGGCCCTCTGCAGGTCCAGCTGCCAGTGAGGACCATGCTCCTTGCTCAACACAAAACAGTGAGTGATTAGTCATTACTGTATGTGTTACATCTCAGGGCATTTTGCATGTTACAGTAAAATGTGTAGAGATTAAAGACTTAACTCAAGGAAATGTACAACGAAAGGTACAATTCCAGGCACTGAGGTACTTAAATGAGACACTGATACGGTGGCGGGAGGAGGGAGTGTTGTCACCTGTCCCCATAGCCTAATAGTACATAAACGGGACCCAACAGGAGTCACTACAGGCAGAGGCCCTGGAGTAGCATGCCCTGAAGTATGATCTGGAGGCAAAAAGGGGTCTGTTGTCTAATGAGCTTGGGGACACCAGGTATGCTCTCCCTCTTGGGAGACTGTTGATAGGTATATCTTTTAAAATGTATTACAGAGAGGCTTCTTGACCCCTCCTCCCCCCCCCCACCTCTACCCTCACTCGCGGAGATTCAGCCACAAGGGCCTCCTCAAGCACAGCCAGCACGGTCCCCACCAGGACTCCCGCTAGCTGCCCTCTGCCTTCCATGCTCATCCCAAGATCGCCCCTGGACTCCCTCCCTCACTTCTTTCTCACCTCTGATCATAAGGAGACCCCCTCCCTAACGGGGCACCCCACCTTCTGTCACATTCCCGCCCCTCACCCTGCTTCCTTCTTCATCATTGCAATCAGCACCGATCGACACTTTACATACAGGATACTGTGGAGACTGTGATGCCTTCCACACCAGCGCAATGAAGGGGTCATATGAATATTTTGGTTTCTCAGTGCATATAAAAGTTATGTTTATGCTATACTTCAGTCTATTAAGTGTACAACAGCATTATGTCTTAAAACTGTACATATCTTAATTTTAAAAGACTTTATTTCAGGATTGGAGGGAAGGTGGCAGAGGAGGAAGACCCTGAGCTCACCTCCACCCACAGGCTCACCAAAATTGCAACTATTTACAGAGAAACTAATGGTGAGAAAGACCAGAGTCTACCAGAAAAGATCTTCTGCAACTAAAGGTATAAAGGAGTAACTACAAAGAGATGGGTTGGAGGGCCAGAGATGCAGTACCGTCAAGAACAATACCCCAGGGTGGGTGACCCACAAATGGGAGGCTAATTACAACTGCAGAGGTTCTCCCTAAGGAGCAAGGGGTCTGAGTCCCACATCAGGCTCCCCAGCCCCGGGGTCCTGTGCTGGGAAGATGAGCCCCTAGAACATTTGGCTTTGAAGGCCAGCAGAGCTTATATTTAGGAGAGCCAGAAGGCTGTGGGAAATAGAGACACCACTCTTAAAGGGCGCACACAAAATCTCAGGCGATCATGGACAGAAGCAATAACGTGAAAGGAGCCTGGGTCAGACCCACCTGCTGATCTTGGAGCGTCTCCCGGAGGCAGGAGGCAACTGCAGCTCTGCTGGGGACACGGACACTGGCAGCAGCCACTGTTGGGAGCCCATTCTACCACGTGGACACTGGGGCTGACAAGTGCCATTTTGGAATCCTCCCTCTAGCTTAGTAGCACCAGGACCCAGCCCTGCCCACCAGCCTGCTGGCACCAGTACTAGGACGCCTCAAGCTAAGCAACTAGCTGGGCAGGGACACAGCCCCACCTACGATCAGACAGGCTGCCTTAAAACTCCCAGAGCACACAGCCTCCTTAGGGCACAGTCTTGTCCACTAGAGGGCCCAGGACACTGCTCCACACACAAGTGCACAAGCATTAGCCCCAGGACCCCACAACCTAGGCCACCCAGCAGCAGGCAAACACCAGCTCGGAGATACCTTGGACTCTTCAGCCAGTTGCCCAGGGGTCCAACTCCACTCACCAGCAGGCCAGCACCAGCTTTAGGACACACTGGAATCTGCAACCAGCCATGTCAGCAACCAGCCCCACGTGCCAGCAGGCCAACACTAGATCTGGGAACCCTGGCCCTGCAACCAACCAACACACAAACCAGTTCTTCCCACCAGTGGGCCAGCACTAGCTCCAAGACCACCTGGGATTCCACAGCCAGTTGTGACCTGGCCCCACCAACCAGCAGTAAGCAGCCTCCACACAAGGCAGGGTCAGGGCACCCTAGCCAATAGGACATCCCCTTCAAAAGGCCACTTCTCCAAGGTCAGGAAACATATCCAACCTACCAGACACAGAAATAAAAACAACAAATTAGGCAAAATGAAGTGACAGAGTAACATGTTCCAAATGAAGGAACAAGATAAAACTCCAAAAGAAGAGCTAACTGAAGTGGAGAGAGAGAGACAATCTACTCAATAAAGAGTTCAAGGTGATGATTGTAAAGACGATCAAAGAACTTGGGAGAATGGATGAACAGAGTGAGATGTTATAAGCTTTTAACAAAGAGTTCAAAAATATAAAGAAGAACCAAACAGAGATGAAGAATACAGTAACTAAAATAAAAAATGCACTAGAGGGCTTCCCTGGTGGCGCAGTGGTTGAGAGTCCACCTGCCGATGCAGGGGACACGGGTTCGTGCCCCGGTCCGGGAGGATCCCACATGCCACGGAGCGGCTGGGCCCGTGAGCCATGGCTGCTGAACCTGTGCATCCGGAGCCTGTGCTCCGCAACGGGAGAGGCCACAACAGTGAGAGGCCCGCGTACCAAAAAAAAAAAAAAAAAGCACTAGAAAGAGTCAAGCATAGATTAAATGATACAGAGAAATGGATCATCAAGGTGGAAGACACAGTAGTGAAAATCACTGAAGCTGAACAGGAAAAAAGAGTTTAAAAAATGAGGACAAGCAGAAACTAACACACCATTGTAAAGCAATTATACCCCAATAAAGATGTTAAAAAAAAAAAAGAGGACAGTTTAAGAGACTTCTAGGACAACATATATATATGAATATTCATGTTACAGGGATCCCAGAAGGAGAAGAGAGTGAAAGGGGCAGAAAACATATTTGAAGACATAATAGCTGAAAACTTCCCTAACATGGGGAAGGAAATAGACATCCAGGTCCAAGAATCACAGAGAGTCCCAAACAGGATTAACCCAAGGGGAAAAACATCAAGACACATTGTAATAAGAATTTCAAAAATTAAAGATAAGGAGAGAATATTAAAATTAGCAAGGGAAAAAGCAACACCTTATGTACAAGGGAACTCCCCTAGGCTATCAGCTGACTTTTCAGCAGAAATCTATTGGCGTCTTCTGGAAACCCTCCATTGCTCTGAGCTTTATCACAGATTTACAATAGTGGTTTTATGCTCCTACTGATAATCAGATGCTGAGCCCTGGTTTGTCTTGCTCTGAGCCTCATTTAAGTTGAGTACCCTGCCTCTTAACGATGTTGCATCTGCTTTCCATTTTGTACATTTTGCTTTGTTAACAAAATCATGGCAGTAAAACAGGAATTGAGACATTTTGCTTTCTCTCCGTCACCTTCTAATATTATACCATATGCCGTCAACAGCTGGACTCTGTCAACAAAACTTTTTAAATCCTTTTTTAAAATATTCATAATGTATTTTTCATTTATGAAATTCTTCTGATCTTTCACCTTCCTTAGAATCTTATTCCAGAGTTGTGTCATGCTTGGGCATTTTATTATACTAATTCCTCTTTAGCACACATGAATCAATCTCAGGATAGCCTCCTTCTACAGCTCAACATGTCCTTTCTTGACTTCTCTTCCTCATCCAGACCCCGGAGCTAAGAGTGACCCAGGACTTAAACCCTGAACCTTGTTCCTTCTTTATCCACACTGTCTCCGTAAAGTGTTTGCATCCGTTCCAATGACTTTTAATGTCAGATATATTCTGACAACTCCACAATCTATTTATCTACTCATGGTCTCACTCTTTACCACAAAATGTATTTATCAAACTGCATACTTGACCTCTCCATTTGGATTCTAACAAACAACCCAAGCCCTTCCCACAACAGCACCTGACCTCCCTGTCTTCTACTTTTAGTAAATGATACCCACAGTCAACCAGTAGCTCAAGACAAAATCCTAGAGTCAATCTTGTGACCACTTTCCCTTGTGTCATATACCCAATTCACCAGAAAATCCTGTCACCTCCTCCTTCAAGAAGATATATGAAGTCCGATATTCTTTTCACCTTGTATCTTACCTTGACAAATGTGATGTCATCCTACATGGCCTCCCTACTTATAATTTTTCCCTATAATCTGTTCTCCACATGGGAAGATTTTTTTTTCCAAATTTTTCCTCAGACCCCAGATGGACCTTCTCTGTCTGCCTCTCCATCTCATGGAACTCTTCCAGTCATAGTGGGTTGCTTTGCCCTCTGCCCAGAATATTCTTTCCAGTATAGTTCATCTTCCTCATTTCATTCAAATCACAGCTCAAAAGTCATGTCCTCAGAGACAGCTAAAATCACAAGGCCTATCTACGCCCTTATTATATAATTACATTATATATCATTTGTTTACCTGTTTACCTCTCCCACCACTAGAAAGTAAGCTACCTGAGGGCAGGGGCTTTGCTGTTTCCAGGTCTTTGGGTCCCAGAGTCCAGAGCAGTACCTGCATGGAATATATCCTCCTTAAACATTTGTTGATTCAGCAGATGACTTCAATACACCTCCTGAATCTCTCCACTGCAGACTTTGCAGAGAGCTAGGTATGCAAAGGGAAAGAGCAGGGGAGACTTTGGCCAGGATGCTGGCCTACCTTTTGAGTGGGTCCTGAGCATCTTTGAGGGCTGGCTGTACTTGGGCCTTGGCAGTGATGGGAAAGGAAAACAAAAACATAACCGTGAAATCAAACACAGTAGGTGTTTGGGCATGGACATGTCTAGCTGATTTCAAGGGATACCAAAGGCAATACTGTCCACCTAGGAATGCTGCCTGGTTAGAAAAATTCTGGACCCACAAATCATTAATGCAGTCAGGTGTAACCCCTATAAGGAGAATATGGCTCCCTGGTCAAACGTCCCCATTTGAAGGAAGATTTGCTTTGACCCTTGATAGTGTTCCTTATGGGGATCAGATGAGAACTGACTAGAAAACCACTACCTCATAAACACGCTCAGAGAAACCCGAGTAGCAGCTTCCTTAACATACTTGCATATTCAACCTGAAAACTTATTAGCATTATAGTGACAGATCAATGTGTTACATAGCTCCCAGAGCTGGGGAGATGCTAGATGACCAGGCCAGGCCATTTCCATTATAGGAATTACCTTTGACAAGTCCCCAAAGCACAGCCTGTCTTCTGTTCTATGTAGGGCCAGGCCCAGGGATGGAAACCCTGGTCTTTGAAAATCACTGCTTGTAGTATATGAGACTGATGGCAACCATGTGGATGATGGATTGAAAAGAAAACCAAAAGTCAGTCTGCCATCTATCTTTTCCAAATATTCAGGGATTCTACATGATATTATGGAAGAAACACAGAACATTAGATTGGTGGTAACTTTGGAAGCAACAGCAGGTATAGGAGACCCCTCTACAACACCTCTGTCAACACCCGGCCTCAGCTTCGATATCCTCAGGAAGGTGAGTCACAACTTCTTGAAGTGTCAACTTCAAGGTTGACTTCCAAGGTTGTATTCCACAGGTGAGCTACATATTAGTACCCACCACACTTTCCCAGCATTGCTGAGAGATAAGTGTTGGAGAGTCAGATGTCTTGGTTGGGACTGCCGGCAACACCCCACAAGGCCCAGATGACTCCTACAGTATAGATACCCTCCTGTGTCCATCTCCACCCCTGTGCTGTCCAGCAGGGTCCTCCCTGCTCTCTCATCCAGACGACTGAAGTGGCCTCTATTCGTTGATCTCCCGGCCTCTGTTATTTCACTACTAACCCATTGTTCAGCCTAGCACTCCTTGCTTTTTGTTCTTTAATTATTTTTAATTTTTATCAAGATTATGCATACAGAACTTTTAAAAAGTACCACAACAGGCCTCTTCACTCCCCCTATTTTCCTCCTCCAGTAGAAACGAAAACAAAACCCTGAGGGGCAAGAACCTGAAATCATATGAATGTGGTTATAACAGGGCTGGTCATTGGCCTTCTAACCTCCAAATCCCCAGCTGGCGGGCTGCACGCAACAGTGGAGGGTATTTCATTCACCTTTCCACAACGTGGCCCCTCCCACTTTACATACAGGACTGATTAGTTTTTAGACACAGCTTACTGTAGTATCAGTGATGGGGTTCTATTTTACTTTATGATATTTTTGTACTTAGCTCTGTATGACTAATTGCCATGCTCACACTGCTATTTCTTGAGTGTTCCATCTGGCTGTCATCAATGGACTGCTCATAATGGAAGACGAGATTCATTGTTCCCAAGCCCCACCCTACACATGTTGACTTCCCATCCTTGACTTGGTCCAATTTCATTCCCTTATCATTTTAGTCAGCGCAGTATTTGATCTTCATATCATTATCACTGGCTAAATGCTCTTCACAGCTGAGCCATGCGGTATACTATGATTACCTTTTGTTTCCTGGACAATACTTTGCTTTCCCTGAAGTTAATAATTACTTTGTTGTTCCATTTACTTTGTTTTATTTGCACTCTTGCCCTGTTATAAATATGCTCTCAGTGTATCATCATGAGGAATCTCTACTTGGAGCTTTCTTTCTGTTTGGTAGCTTCTTTTTCATCTTATTTTTGTTTTAACTTTTTATTATGGAAATTTTCAAATGTACATAAAACTCCACACATCCACATTTTTGCTGAAATATTTTAAAGGTAATCCCAGACATCATATCATTTCATCTGAAAATGCTTTAATTTGTATCTCTAACTTATAGGTACTTTTAAACAATATAACCGTCATGCTATTATCAAACCTATTAAATTAATAACTCCTTGGAGCTTCCCTGGTGGCGCAGTGGTTAAGAATCCGCCTGCCAATGCAGGGGACACGGGTTCAAGCCCTGGTCCGGGAAGATCCCACATGCCACAGAGCAACTAAGCCCGTGTGCCACAACTACTGATCCTGCACTCTAGAGCCCACGCACCACAACTACTGAAGCCAACACACCCTAGAGCCCATGCTCCACAACAAGAGAAGCCACCGCAATGAGAAGCCCACACAGCCACAATGAAGACTAGCCCCCACTCGCTGCAACTAGAGGAAGCCTGCACACAGCAACAAAGACCCAACGCAGCGAAAAATAAATAAATAAAATAAAATAAATAAATTTTTAAAAAGCATGCATTATAAAAATAATTCCTTAATAATCATCTGATTAATCAGCATATATCCAAATTTTATGATCGTCCCCAACATATCTTTCAAGCTGGTTGTTGAAATAGAATCCGAATGAGACCCAAGCATCGAATCTCCTTGTCTATTAAGTCCCTTATTCTGTAAGAGTTCCTTCTCCCGTTATCTCAATGTCCTTGATTAGCTGAAGTGACCAAGTCATTTGTCTTACAAAATGTCTCACGTTCTAAACTTGGCTGATTACTTCTTCTGAGTGTCATTTAACTTGTTTTGCTTTCCTTCATATTCCTTGTACCCTGGTAGTGACTCTCAGCCTGGACAGAATATTAGAATCACTTGAAGAGCCTTTTATAATAAAACCCCAATGCCCAGACCAATTAAGTCAGAATTTCGGGATGGGACTCAAGCATCAGTATTTTGAAAGTGCCCCAGGTGAGCCCAATGGACATCGGAAGTTAACAAACACTGCCCTATAGAGCAGCATTAGCACACCTGGGAACCTGTGAAATGAAAATTTTCAGGCACAGGCACAGACCTACTGAATCAGAAACTCTGGAGGTGGAGTCCAGAAATCTGTTTTTTAACAAGCGCCCAGTGGATTCTGATGCTCACAAACATTTGAGAAGCACTGCTGTTGAGGTTTAACTTGATTCATTCATTTTCTTCAAGCATAAATGAACTTATTTTCAAAAGACAAATAGACTCACAGACATTGAAGACAAACTTATGGTTATAAAAAGGGAAAGGAGGGGGGCAGGGATAAAGCAGGAGGCTGGGATTAACATACACACTACTATATGTAAAATAGATAACCAAAAAGACCTACTCCATAGCACAGGGAACTATACACAATATTTTATAATAACTTATAACAGAAAAGGATCTGTAAAAGAATATATATTATACATATATATGTATATGTGTGTATATGTATAACTGAATCTGTGCTGGATACCTGAGACTAACATAATTTTGTAAATCAACTACACTTCAATTAGAAAAAAAAGAATCACTCTGCACAGCTCTTGTTAACTAGGATTCAGGCCCAGCCCCAGGACAATTGAATCTTGTTATATGAGAGTGGTGCTCCAAGGCCCATGTTTTTAAAAGCTCACCAGGTGACCACACAAGCACAGGGAGGGTTAGGAATCACTGTCCTACCTCACCACCTGAGGAGGTACACAGTGCAGGAGTGCCCCATCTTTAGTGCTGCTAAGATTTATTAATGGATTCAGGTATTGTCGGCCCTATCCCTCCATTATAAAAATGAGGTTGAGGAGGACCTTCAAGATGGCGGAGGAGTAAGACGCAGAGATCACCTTCCTCCCCACAAATACATCAGAAATACATCTACATGTGGAACAACTCCTACAGAACAGCAACTGAACACTGGCAGAAGACCTCAGACTTCCCAAAAGGCAAGAAACTCCCCACGTACCTGAGTAGGGCAAAAGAAAAAAGAATAAACAGAGACAAAAGGATAAGGACGGGACCTGCACCAGTGGGAGGGAGCTGTGAAGGAGGAAAGGTTTCCACACACTAGGAAGCCCCTTCTCGGGCGGAGACTGCTGGTGGCGGAGGGGGAAGCTTAGAGCCGCGGAGGAGAGCACAGCAACAGGGGTGCGGAGGGCAAAGCAGAGAGATTCTGCACAGAGGCTCGGTGCTGACCAGCACTCACCAGCCCGAGAGGCTTGTCTGCTCACCTGCTGGGGTGGGCGGGCGGGGCTGGGAGCTGAGGCTCAGGCTTCGGTTGGAGCACAGGGACAGGACTGGGATTGGCGGCGTGAACACAGCCTGCAGGGGGTTAGCGCACCACGGCTAGCTGGGAGGGAGTCCGGGAAAAAGTCTGGACCTGCCTAACAGGCAAGAGACCATTGTTTTGGGATGCGCGAGGAGAGGGGATTCAGAGCACCACCTAAACGAGCTCCAGAGACAGGCACAAGCCGCAGCTATAAGCGCAGACACCAGAGAAGGGCATGAAATGTTAAGGCTGCTGCTGCCGCCACCAAGAAGCCTGTGTGCGAGCACAGGTCACTATCCACACCTCCCTTCCAGGAAGCCTGTACAGCCCGCCACTGCCAGGGTCCCGGGATCCAGGGACAACTTCCCCGGGAGAACACACAGCGCACCTCAGGCTCGTGCAACGTCATGCTGGCCTCTGCCGCCGCAGGCTCGCCACGTATTCCGTACCCCTCCCTCCCCCACACCAGCCTGAGTGAGATAGAGCCTCCTAATCAGCTGCTCCTTTAACCCCCTCCTGTCTGGGTGGGAACAGATGCCTGAGGGTGACCTATACACAGAGGCGGGGCCAAAACCAAAGCTGAAACCCAGGAGCTGTGCAAACAAAGAAGAGAAAGAGAAATTTCTCCTGTAGCCTCAGGAGCAGCGGATTAAATCCACACAGTCAACTTGTACCCTGCATCTGTGGAATACCTGAATAGACAACAAATCATCCCAAGATTGAGGCAGTAGACTTTGGGAGCAACTGTAGACTTGGGGTTTGCAGTCTGTGACTGCTTTGTTTCTGATTTCTATGTTTATCTTAGTTTAGTGTTTAGCACTTGTTCTCTCTGGTAGATTTGTTTGTTTGGTTGCTCTCTTCTTTTTATTATTATTATTATTTTCTTTCTTTTTTCTTCCTTTTCTTTTGAGCCGTGTGGGTGACAGGGTCTTGGTGCTCCAGCCTGGTATCAGGCCAGAGCCTCTGAGGTGGGAGGACTGAGTTCAGGACATTGGACCACCAGAGACCTCCCAGTCCCATGTAATATAAATTGGTGAGAACTCTCCCAGAGATCTCCATTTCAATGATAAGACCCAGCTCCCAGCTCCACCCAACTACCAGCAAGCTCCAGGGCTAGACACCCCATGTAAAACAACTAGCAAGACAGGAACACAACCCCAGCCATTAGCAGAGTGGCTGCCTAAATCATACTAAGTTCACAGACACCCCAAAATACACCACCAAACCCGGTCCTCCCACCAAAAGACAAGATGCAGCCCCACCCACCAGAACACAGACACCAGTCCCTCAATCAGGAAGCCTACACAACCCACTGAACCAACCTCACCCACTGGGGGCAGACACCAAAAACAATGGGAACTACGAACCTACAGCCTGTGAAAAGGAGACCCCAAACACAGTCAGTTAAAAAAAATGAGAAGACAAAGAAGTACGCAGCAGATGAAGGAGCAAAGTAAAAACCCACCAGACCTAACAAATGAAGAGGAGACAGGCAGTCTACCTGAAAAAGAATTCAAAGTAATGATAGTAACGATGATCCAAAATCTTGGAAATAGAATGGAGAAAATACAAGAAACAGTTAACAAGGACCTAGAAGAACTAAAGAGCAAACAAACAATGATGAACAAAACAATAAATGAAACTAAAAATTCTCTAGAAAGAATCAATGGCAGAATAACTGAGGGAGAACAACGAATGAGTGACCTGGAAGATAAAACAGTGGAAACAACTACTGCAGAGCAGAATAAAGAAAAAAGAATGAAAAGAATTGAGGACAGTCTCAGAGACTTCTGTGACAACATTAAACACATCAGTGTTCGAATTATAGGGGTCTCAGAAGATGAAGAGAAAAAGAAAGGGTCTGAGAAAGTGTTTGAAGAGATTATAGTTGAAAACTTCCCTAACATGGGAAAGGAAATAATCAAGTCCAGGAAGCACAAAGAGTCCCATACAAGATAAATCAAAGGACAAACACACCAAGACACATATTAATCAAACCATCAAAAATTAAATAGAAAGAAAAAATATTAAAAGCAGCAAAGGAAAAGCAACAAATAACATACAGGGGAATCCCCAGAAGGTTAACAGCTGATCTTTCAGCAGAAACTCTGCAAACCAGAAGGGAGTCACATGGGCATATTTAAAGTGATGAAAGGCAAAAACCTACAACCAAGATTATACTACCAGCAAGGATCTCATTCAGATTCGATGGAGAAATAAAAACCTTTACAGACAAGCAAAAGCTGAGAGAGTTCAGCACCACCAAACCAGCTTTACAAAAAATGCTAAAGAAACTTTTCTAGGAGGAAACACAAGAGAAGGAAAAGGCCTACAAAAACAAACCTAAAACAGTTAATAAAATGGTAATAGGAACATACATATTGACAATTACCATAAATGTAAATGGATTAAATGTTCCAACCAGAAGACACAGACTGGCTGAATGGATACAAAAACCACACCCGTATATATGCTGTCTACAAGAGACCCACTTCAGACCTAGGGACAGATACAGACTGAAAGTGTGGAGATGGAAAAAGATATTCCATGCAAATGGAAATCAAAAGAAAGCTGAAGTAGCAATTCTCATATCAGACAACATGGACTTTAAAATAAAGACTACTACAAGAGACAAAGAAGGACACTACATAATGATCAAGGAATCGATCCAAGAAGAAGATATAACAATTGTAAATATTTATGCACCCAACATAGGAGCACCTCAATACATAAGGCAAATGCTAACAGCCATAAAAGGGGAGACTGACAGTAACACAATCATAGTAGGGGACTTTAACACCTCACTTTCATCAATGGACAGATCATTCAAAATAAAAATAAATAAGGAAACACAAGCTTTAAATGACACATTAAACAAGATGGACTTAATTGATATTTATAGGACATTCCATCCAAAAACAACAGAATGCACTTTCTTCTCAAGTGCTCATACAACATTGTCCAGTATAGACCATATCTTGGGTCACAAATCAAGCCTTGGTAAACTTAAGAAAATTGAAATCATATCAAGTATCTTTTCCAACCACAACGCCATGAGACTACATATCAATTACAGGAAAAAAACTGTAAAAAATACAAACACATGGAGGCTAAACAATACGCTACTAAATAACCAGGAGATAACTGAAGAAATCAAAGAGGAAATCAAAAAATACTTAAAAACAAATGACAATGAAAACATAATGACCCAAAACCTATGGGATGCAGCAAAAGCAGTTCTAAGGGGGAAGTTTATAGCAATACAATCCTACCTCAAGAAACAAGAAACATCTCAAATAAACAACCTAACCTTACACCTAAAGCAATTAGAGAAAGAAGAACAAAAACAACAACAAAAAAAACCCACCAAAGTTAGCAGAAGTGAAGAAATCATAAAGATCAGATCATGAATAAATGAAAAAGAAATGAAGGAAATGATAGCAAAGATCAATAAAACTAAAAGCTAGTTCTTTGAGAAGATAAACAAAATTGATAAACCATTAGCCAGACTCATCAAAAAAAAAAAAAAACAGGGAAAAGACTCAAATCAATAGAATTAGAAATGAAAAAGGAGAAGTAACAACTGACACTGCAGAAATACAAAGGATCATGAGAGATTACTACAAGCAAATATACGCCAGTAAAATGGACAACCTGGAAGAAATGGACAAATTCTTAGAAAAGCACAACCTTCCATGACAAAACCAGGAAGAAATAGAAAATATAAAAAGACCAATCGCAAGCACTGAAATTGAAACTGTGGTTAAGAATCTTCCAACAAACTAAAGCCCAGGACCAGATCGCTTCACAGGCGAATTCTATCAAACATTTAGAGAAGAGCTAACACCTATCCTTCTCAAACTCTTCCACAATATAGCAGAGGGAGGAACAATCCCAAACTCATTCTATGAGGCCACCATCACCCTGATACCAAAACCAGACAAAGATGTCACAAAAAAACAAAACTACACGCCAATATCACTGATGAACATAGATGAAAAAGTCCTCAACAATACTAGCAAGAAGAATCCAACAGCGCATTAAAAGGATCATACACCATGATTAAATGGGATTTAACCCAGGAATGCAAGGATTCCTGAATACATGCAAATCAATCAATGTGATACACCATATTAACAAATTGAAGGATCAAAAACATATGATAATCTCAATAGATGCAGAAAAAGCTTTTGACAAAATTCAACACCCATTTATGATAAATACTCTCCAGAAAGTAGGCATAGAGGGAAACTACCTCAACATATTAAAGGCCATATATGAAAAACCCACAGCCAACATTGTTCTCAGTGGTGAAAAACTGAAACCATTTCCTCTAAGATCAGGAACAAGACAAGGTTGACCACTCTCACCACTATTATTCAACATAGTTTTGGAAGTTTTAGCCACAGCAATCCAGAAGAAAAAGAAATAAAAGGAATCCAAATCAGAAAAGAAGAAGTAAAGCTGTCACTGTTTCCAGATGACCTGATACTATACACAGAGAATCCTAAAGATGCTACCAGAAGCCTACTGGAGCTAATCAATGAATTTGGTAGAGTAATAGGATACAAAATTAATGCAGAGAAATCTCTTGCATTCCTGTACACTAATGATGAAAATTCTGAAAGAGAAATTAAGGAAATACTCCCATTTACCATTGCAACAAAAAGAATAAAATATCTAGGAATAAACTTACCTAAGGAGACAAAAGACCTATATGCAGAAAACTATAAGACACTCATGAAAGAAATTAAAGATGATACAAACAGATGGAAAGATATACCATGTTCTTGGATTGCAAAAATCAACATTGTGAAAATGACTATACTATCCAAAGCAATCTACAGATTCAATGCAATCCCTCTCAAAATACCAATGACATTTTTCACAGAAGTAGAACAAAAAAACTCACAATTTGTATGGAAACACAAAAGACCCTGAATAGCCAAAGCATTCTTGAGAAAGAAAAACTGAGCTGGAGGAATCAGGCTCCCGGACTTCAGACTATACTACAAAGCCACAGTAATCAAGACAATATGGTACGTGCACAAAAACAGAAATATACATCAATAGAACAGGATAGAAAGCCCAGAGATAAACCCACGCACATATGGTCACCTTATTTTTGATAAAGGAGGCAAGAATAGACAATGGAGAAAAGACAGCCTCTTCAATAAGTGGTGCTCGGAAAATGAACAGCTACATGTAAAAGAATGAAACACTCACTAACACCATACACAAAAATAAGCTCAAAATGGATTAAAGACCTAAATGTAAGGCCAGACACTATCAAACTCTTAGATGAAAACATAGGAAGAACACTCTATGACATAAATCACAGCAAGATCCTTTTTGACCCACCTCCTAGAGAAATGGAAATAAAAACAAAAATAAACAAATGGGACCTAATGAAACTTCAAAGCTTTTGCACAGCAAAGGAAACCATAAACAAGAAGAAAAGACAACCCTCAAAAAGGGAGAAAATATTTGCAAATGAAGAAACTGACAAAGGATTAACATCCAAAAAATACAAGCAGCTCATGCAACTCAACATCAAAAACACAAACAACCCCATCCAAAAATGGGCAGAAGACCTAAATAGACATTTCTCCAAAGAAGATATACAGATTGCCAACAAACACATGAAAGGATGCTTAACATCACTAATCAACAGAGAAATGCAAATCAAACTACAGTGAGGTATCACCTCACACCAGTCAGAATGGCCATCATCAAAAAATCTACAAACAATAAATGCTGGAGAGGGTGTGGAGAAAGGGAACCCTCTTGCACTGTTGGTGGGAATGTGAATTGGTACAGCCACTATGGGGAACAGTATGGAGGTTCCTCATAAAACTAAAAATAGAACTACCATATGACCCAGCAATCCCACTACTGGGCATATACCCTGACAAAACCATAATTCAAAAAGAGACATGTAGCACAATGTTTATTGCAGCACTATTTACAGTAGCTAGGACAAGGAAGCAACCTAAGTGTCTATCGACAGGTGAATGGATAAAGAAGATGTGGCACATATATATACAATGGAATGTTGCTCAGCCATAATAAGAAACAAAATTGAGTTATTTACAGTGAGGTGGATGGACTTAGAGCCTGTCATACTAAGTGAAGTAAGTTAGAAAGAGAAATACAAATACCATATGCTAACACATATATATGGAGTCTAAAAAAAAGGTTCTGATTGACCTAGCATCAGGACAGGAATAAAGACACAGACGTAGAGAATGGACGACACGGGGAAGGGGAAAGGCAAGCTGGTTCAAAGTGACAGAGTAGCATTTACATATAGACTACCAAACAGTTAGTGGGAAGCAGCTGCATAGCACAGGGAGATCAGCTCGGTGCTTTGTGACCACATAGAGGGGTGGGAGATAGGGAGGGAGGGAGGGAGGCACAAGAGGGACGGCATATGGGGATATATATATACATATAGCTGATTCACTTTCCTGTACACCAGAAAGTAACACAATGTTGTAAATTAACTCTCCGTCCTCCAATAAAAATTAAATAAACAACAAAAAATGACCATGAGACCTATCAGTAACTCACGACTACTGGTTAACTCATTTAAGAAACTAGAGTTAATTTACCAAAAAACAACCCAAAATGATGTTGATCATCTTTTCATCAATTGGTGATCGTTGCCTAGGTTACGTTATTAAGTGTGAAAAAGTGATTTTCAAAATCTACCATTCCTTTTGCATGGGAGTTGTGTAAAGAACTATTCCTTTTTAATTATGAGGTTACTCTACAGTTCATACAAGAAAGGTTGTACAAATGATGGCTTCTTTCCTCGTATTTGTTTTCAAGGTGATGGGTTGAAGACCATCACCATCAATGCCAAACACCAAAGGTGAGCAGTGAATGTTTTTCTAAGTGTGATTATGAACTCATAGATTTTATCTATGTGATATGATTCAATACTTTGCCATTATTATTTTTCAATGTTCTAATTGTCCTAGTTTTGATTAGGAAAAGCCCTTCAAGTTGCCTCCTGTGTCCTTTTGATGTGACCCCACACGAATCACATATGCTCCATGGAGCTCTAGGTTCTCTGAGTGGAATATGGTATTCAGAAGCCACAATCCAGGCATCAAGTATGCTCATCGCTACCTAATTGTCAATTCTTCTAAACCTGTTCAGTGGACAAAGCAAGGAAACATTTTTCAGAAAGAGAAATCATGAGTTTAAACTGGTATTTCCAATTTTTTTTTTTTTTTTGGTATGCGGGCCTCTCACTGTTGTGGCCTCTCCCGTTGCGGAGCACAGGCTCTGGACGCGCAGGCTCAGCAGCCATGGCTCATGGGTCCAGCTGCTCCGCGGCATGTGGGATCTTCCCGGACTGGGGCACGAACCCGTGTCCCCTGCATCGGCAGGCTGACTGTCAACCACTGCACCGCAAGGGAAGCCCAGGTATTTCCAATTTTAATTTAGGAATACAGGGTGTTGAGTCAACTACTCTGATTTCATATTTCTCTTATAGCTTGATTCTTAACTACATTATCATATTTACCTATTTGCTTTTCATGCAATACACTTAACTGAATTGTTTTATGATCTGAACTGTGTCCCCCCTATAAACAATACATTAAAGCCATACTCCCAATGTGGCTATATTTGGAGACAAGGACTTTAAAGAGGTAATTAATGTTAGATGAGATCGTAAAGGTGGAGCATTAATCCAATCAGATTGCTGTCTTATAAGAGGGGGAAGAAACACCAGGGAGGAAAGGCCATGTGAAGTAGAATGAGCTAGGAAGCCAGTTAGGAAAAGAGTCCTCACCAGAAACCAACCCTGATGGCATCCTGATCTTGGGCTTCCAGGCTCCAGAATTGTGAGAAAATAAATTTCTGCTGTTTTAGCCACCAAGCCCCTGGTATTCTGTTACAGCACCCAGAACAGACTACTACAAATGGTTTTGAAATAATAATACACTATTAACAATTAGTCTACTGAATTAGTGTTTAAAATTTCTTTGTTGTTTTATTATCCTTAAAATATATACCACTAAGGATGTAGAGTCAATATAGTGTGATTTAAAGTAAATTGAAGAAATTCTTGGGCTTCCCTGCTGGTGCAGTGGTTGAGAGTCCGCCTGTCGATACAGGGGACACGGGTTCATGCCCCGGTCCGGGAAGATCCCACATGCCGCGGAGCAGCTGGGCCCGTGAGCCATGGCCGCTGAGCCTGCGCGTCCGGAGCCTGTGCTCCACAACGGGAGAGGCCACAACAGTGAGAGGCCTGTGTACTGCAAAAAAAAAAAACAAAAAACAAGGTGTCCTGTTCCTTCATGGATGCAACTCTCACCTCTCTAATAATATTGATATATTTTTTTCTCTCTACATAGTCTGTTTCTTTCAAGTTGAGTTTGTTTTGTTTTATTTTTTTTTCTGTCTTTCAGTTTGTTTATCTTGATTCTGCCTTTTACACTGCATGTTGTCTTCAGATACCTTGAGACACTGGATCAATAGTGAGGCAGAGCAAAGTGGATGGGCATTCTCTGTGTCAGAGTCTTGTTGACACTCTTCCCTATAAAGGATCTGACTTGAGCATATCCTATAGGAAACCTTATTATCAGTATCTTTAGGTTTTTATTTCTTCTGGGCTGGTCAGGTTCTTCAGAGAATGCTCTTCTGCCTGAGGAGGGGAAGGCAGTTGTAGGAACACAGGGACAAAGGCATGTAAACATTCTCTCATGTTCCCTGTTGTCTAGATCACACCTCTACTCTCAGCAGGACTTGCTGTCCAGCCCAGAGACCTTCTGTTTTATCCTCTCCAAATACTAAACCTCCATTTCCTTCCAGGGTCCAGGGAGCAGTTGCCCCATCGCAGAAACTTGGGGAGGAGATCTGGGGCTCCATTTGCTTCTTAAATTGATCTGCAACCATTCCTCCTGATTTTATAAATTTCCAGAGGTGCCTTATGCTGCAAATTCTTTGGTTTCTTGGGGATTCTACTATGTAAGCCAGGTTGCTTTTTGGTTTTTACTTATGCCAATGAAAAATTCCATTTTCTCAGCTGAGCTACATCACTTGCCACTCACCATCTGCTTTCCAGTTCCCCAAATTTTGTTACTTTTGTCCTTATGGGTTGATGCCTTTTTAAAGTGTTTCTTATTGAAGTGTAATATAAAAACAGAAAATTGCATATATCCTAAGAGTCGATCTCAATCAATGTTCAAAAATGGAACACAATCATGTAACCAGTATCCACATCACGAAACAGAACATGACCAGGATCCCAGAAGACCCCTGTAGGCTCCCTTTCAGCCCCAGTCTCCCTTCTCTCAATGGTATCCGCTGTTCTGACTTCTAACAGCACAGGTGAGTTTTTCCTGCTCTTTAACTTTATGTAAATGTAATTACACTGTATGTATTCTTTTGTGTCTGGCTTCTTTCACTCAGCATTTGTTTTTGACATTAATCCGTAATGTAAGATGTGAATGGTTCATTCTCACTTCTGTATTCATTGTTCATTTTTCCAATGTACCATAATTTATTTATCCACTTTTGATGGACACTTGGTAGTTTCCAATTTGGGAGCTATTGTTATACAAATATTCTTGCACGTGTTTTTTGGTAAACACACATGTGCATTCCTGTTAGGTCTGTGCCAAGGAGTGGAACTGTTATGTCACAGGGTATTGCATATATTCAGCTTTATCAGATACCATCATATTGTTTTCCAAGTTGTTTGTATCCATTTACACTCCAACCAGCTGTATATAAGAATCCTGGCTGTTCTATTTCATTACCAACATCTTTTTTCATTGTAAACTTTCTGGTGGGTATTTGTGCATTTAAAAAATTATTTTACTGTTTTCACCGGGATAGAAAAGGAATTAGACTTTAGTGTGTCTATTTATGCTGCCATATTTATTAGGAAGCTACCCAAGTCTCCCTAAAACACCACTTTGATCGTGTCTCTCACCTTTACTAAAATCTTTCAGTGGTTCTCAGGATAAATTTCAAATTTCTCTCCTTAGTCCTCAAGGCCCACCTTGAGCTGTCCCTGGATAGATCCAGCACATCTTTTCCATCTTTATCGCTATAACTATGTAGAACATCTTGTAATTAACCAACATGTAGTGCTCTCTTTTAGGCATCTGTGCAATTGTACAACCATTGCTTCTTAAATTGCTTTTTCCAGCCTCCTCTACCTAGCTATCTCCTCTGTCACCGTCAATAACCACTCCCACAGAACACCTTCCTTGAGTGCCCACAAGGTGCCCACCTCTGTATTCCTCTACCACCCTTTGATTTCTTCTATCAGGTCTTTATCATGGAATGATCACCTGTCTCTCTTCCCCAGTGCCTGGGGAGCTCACTGAGAGAAGACCTGTCTTATTTCATTCTGAAGCAGCAACGCCCATCACAGTGCCCAGGGCAGGACACTGAACAAACAGTCCTTTCATTCATTCATTCAGTTAATTATTCAGCAAATATTTAACAAGTAACTGTCACATACCAGACTCTGTTCTAAGCTGAGGGAATGTCATGGGAAGCAACCAGCAAAACCTCTCTTCTCAGAGGCTGACATTGTAGTGAGCAAGGCAGAGAGTAAGCAAATAAACACAGAAATAGATAAACAGCATGATTAAGGGTATGCAGACAATGTCCTTCCCCAGCTCTCCACCTTCCTCTAAAGACAGTCTCCTCTGCCCGCCCTGCTCCAGTGACACGGTCTCCTCTGCCCTGCATCTCTTGGGGTCTCTGCTCTGGCTCCTCCTGGGCCTGGAATGCTCCCTTTACCCCCAAGATCTCTGTGTGGCTGGGTCCCTACCATCATTCAGATTTCAGCTTAAATGTCACCCCCTCGTAGGGACATTCCTCGACCACATAATCAGTCACTATCACACCATATTCTTTTAATTTTCTACATAAAATATACAAATATCTGGTAGCTTTATTGTTAATGTGGTTTTTTGTTTGTTTTCTATTTCCCCTAAAGCAACTCTATGAGGGAATTTTTTTTTTCTGTTTTAACAGCTCAACTCCATTTTCCCAGATAATAGTGCCCGATCAATAGTAGGTGCTAATGTATTTGCTAAATGAATGAATAAATGAGCTCATGGTAGGAAAATTAGATATTGGAGAATTTTCAAAAAGGAAAAGGTAGCATTCACTTCTACAATCCACAATTGCACTCCTCACGATTTACCCAACAGAAACGAAAACATGTCCACAAAAACACTTTTATGCGAATGGTCATAGCACATCTATCCATAGCAGGCAAAAACCGGAAGCAGTCCCAATAGCTATCAATAAGAAAATGGTAAACAAGGTGGTATATCCAGCAACGAAATACCAACTAGTGAGAAAAAAGGAGGAAGCTACTGAGTAAAGTAAGCAGGGCACTAATTTGATTGCCTGCAAGGGGCACAGACTCTTAGAACGATGGGATGGACTAAATCTTGACTGTGGTTATGAATACATGGTGGGTACATCTGTCAAAGTTATTGAACTATACTTTTAAAATGGGTACTTTTAAGTGACATAAAATATACCTCAAAAATTTAATTTAAAATTATATTGAAAGGAAAATTTGAGCATGAGAGCACTGCTCACCTCCACTCTCCCCGCCCCCCAGCCTTACCTAAGACGGTAGCCTTGATCTGTCCTTGTTGGCCTGAGAAGCCCACCCCATACCCCACACAGGCCTGTGCTGCTGTCTTCCCAAGCAGCAGGAGTCACAGGTTCACTGTTGGGCTGCTACCTCATCAGACTCCCAGGGTCCAATCTATCAATGGATTAAAGTCCAGTACCTCAGTTAGGCACACCTGGGCCCCGCAGCTGACTCTGAGGGCCATCCTGATGCCAACAGCGACAGTCCTTTGTAGCTTTGTCTTGCAAGCAGCTGTGTGGACCAGGAAGATGGTCTAACTCCTTGCTCCTCGGAGTGTAATCCCCAGACCAGCAGCATCTGCACCGCCTGGGCACTGGTCAGTAATGCAGTGTCCAGCCCTGGCCCAGAATCTGCCTCATGTCGTGACCCTCAGGGGACTTGGATGGACACTAAAGTTCGAGAGACACTGAGCTAAACTTTCTGAGCTTCAGATCTCTCTGTAAATGGTAATAATCATGCCTGCCTTTCCAGCTTCCAGGAGGACTGAGTGAATCACGCCACGAAGCCACCAGCTCGATGGCTGTCACTTACTAGCATCCGTGAACGGCCCCCTCCTGCCTCCTGGCTCCATTCCCCAGTCATTCCTGGCCAGCCTCAGGCCTGGTTAGTCAAGAGATTTGCTGGCAAATCTGAAAGGCCAACCTGACAGCTGGGTGGCCAACTTCACAGAGCTGGAAACGTCACTGGAACCTCCAGAGAATGCGGCCCAGCCAGGAGAGGGGGCTGGGCTCGCTGTCTGTCAACATCTCATGGCCCACTCCTCAGCCCACCCTGTGCTCATAATGGCAAACACATTTCTATGTTGATCAGATATGGCATTTCCAACTGGGTCATCATCCCCAATGTGTCACCTCTCTCTGAGGATAAAAATGAGATCTTTGTCCCTGAAACTTACCATTATTCATCTGTCTGCCAGCAGAAAGACAGACACACCTCAGATGGGACCCAGAGATGCATCGGATAAAGAAAACATTCACACCTCCTCTTCCTCTTGTCTTCCCCAATTTTCCCTCCCCTTCTCCTGCCTCCCTTCTTACCTTTCTCCTCTTGTTCCAGAGCCTCTCCTCTCTGGGGAGATGACTTTCCCTCCAGGCAGTTGTCATTAGCTCCCAGACAGTGTCAGGGTCAGCCCTGCTGCTGGCCTGGGAAGTGGCTAGTTCACAGGTGTGCCAGGGCCTCCCGGCTCCCACGGGCACCCCAAGCCTCCTCTCTGGGCCTCACTGCCACTGCAGCCCAGGGGAAGCCTCGAGTGCTGACAGAGAGCAGCAGTAATCCCCAGAAGGCCTGCCACTGCACCCCACCACACACCCCCGTGCCACTTCCTCTGTGCCAGATAATCTCTAGACACTCTGTGCCGTCTCCACTTAATCCTCTAAACCGTTCTAGGACAAGGAGAAAAGATCCTCCCTGTTCAGGTGAGACCCCAGGGAGGCGACTTAGTCCAAAGGCACGGGTTGGCAAGAGGAGATCTGGTGTCCCGCCCAGCTCTGAACCGCTGCATCAGGCCTCCTACCAGGAGCTGAGGGCCAGGCTACGCCAGGCTGAGTGAGTCAGCCCTCCTCCTCTGCCCTCACTGCACACCTGCCTGTAGGAGCCTCTGTGGGGTTAGTGGGAAAGGATGGCGGATCTGAGGTCGGGGAGGGCATGGTGGGGATGCTGGTCCTGGAGAGCTGGGGCCGCAGCACGGGTGCTCATGGCTCCAACATCTCCATCCCTTCCCAAGGACCTTGGGGTCTGCCTGCCTGGGGTGTCAAAGCGATGATGTAGCGTGACCCTGGCTCTCCGGACCTCCAAAGAGCCCTCCCCTGGCTAAGCCTCCCTGAAAGAGCACTGCTCCCTCGTGTGAGGAGTAAGGGTTAACACCAGACAATGGCAGCGCTTCCCAGGAAGACTGAGCCAGATGGAGCCCCGCTTAGAAATCCAGTGTCAAATGACAGTGTCGCCAGCACTCCGAGCAGTAATTGGCATTGAGAGACTTGGAACTGCAAAACCAGTGATTTTCAGTTGGTATTTTAAAAAAGTAATTGACATTAAGTGCTGTTTGGAGCTTCAAACTAGTGATTTGCAAATGACATTCAATGAGAAATCATTTACGTCTATTGACATTAAATAGGCGTGAGCTCACAGCGCGCCCGAGGGGCAGCGGAGCGGGGGCGGGGAGCAGCTGGGAGCCGCCTTGGATAGCAGAGGCTTCACCCCAAACGCCCCTTCCTGCATAGATGCCCTGCGCGAGGAAGGGTGTATCCAGGCTCAGGCGGTGCTCCCCACCGTACAGCCCCTTCCCTCCCTGCCCGTCTCCTCCCAGCTGCATCCTGTGACTTCCCCGAAGGAGAAAATGCCCTCCATCTCTGCTCCCGACCCGCTCTCGGCACCGCGACTCCCTTGGCCTGCGGGCTCCCACTTGTCACGTGGCGCCACCCGCCCTGGGAAGCCTCCCGCTCGTGGACCTCGCGCGCGCTCAGCCACATCACCCCGCTCTGGCTGCCTGGCGACCCTCCAGACGGTTTCCGGGAGGCCAGCGCACACTGCACTGCGATGAGCCAGCGCGTCTGCTGTTCTGGTTGAGGAAGTTCTTAAAGAAAGGGAACAAGCGCTCTGCAAATGGTCTGGGAACGGAAGGACATGCCCAGTGGTGGTCGGAGGCAGCAGCCTATGGCCGTCCCTCCCACCCTCACCCCGACCCCTGACCCTGACCCCTGCGTGCTGACGTCGTTGCCGACCTTCTGCACAGGCAGAGCAGGGGGCACCGCAACTGTGATTTGCAGGCTGTGGACTACTGCCTTTCTGGTGAGGCTATTCCCGATCTATTCTGTGATGGACGAGAGTGAGCCTTATAGTTCCCAGAGCTTGATTCTCAGGACACCTGCCCGTGCTGGAGTGTACATACCTTTTGCAATGCCTACAATTACAAGGTGGATGCCTATTAATAGTTACATTACAGATGGGGACTTACATGGCTGGCTGGAGTGCACCTTAAGTGAAAGAAGCACAGCAGGAATGAAGCCTGGCTCCCTCTAACCCTGCAAACCAGCACACCTAGCACCACAGCACAGCCCCTGTTAAACTTGAGACCTGGTGGACAGTCCTGTGTAACTTAGTCCCCCAGCCATTAGCCCCTTTCCGGGAACCTCTGCCAGCCTTTCCCACCAGGCAGCCGCCTGGAGCAGGTTCTGGAAAGGGGGAGCAGTAGACAGCTTGTTCTGAGAACACTGCTGAGAAGAGCAAGGGGACAGTGCTGAGTTGGATCTTGTCCCCAGAATCAGGCAGTGTCCAAATAAAGCATGACCCCTTTCCAAGAAAAAGAAACGTGTCACCAGGGAATGCTCATCTTCTTGGGAACTTGATTTTTCCAAATACTGCTCTTTTGGAATCTGTTGAATTACAGAAAAGGAAAATCAAAATCCCTTTGGCCCAGGGCAAAAGGGGAAAAGAAACCTAGGTGGAGTAAGTTAAAACCTTCATCTTTCCTTTCTTCCTAGGGGCACACATCAATTGGGCCCAGGGCAATGAGTGGCCCAGCACTGGCTCAGGTCCTGCCTGCAAGCTAGAGACCTGGAAATCAGCAGGAGGCTCTGGCAGTGACCAAGAAAGAGATGAAGGGCCTGGACCACAGTGAGGCCAAGGATGCAGAGCAGGGCTTGCATCAGGTGCACCTTCCTCAAGAAAAATACGGCTTAAGGTCAGGAACAGCAGATTATTAAAAACCTCTTCCAGAAGTACAAAGTAATTCAACTGGAACAGTAATAAAGTAAGAGGCACAAGTGTTGGGGTGACAAGAAGCAAAATGATCACTGTTGGCAAATGGGACGCTTTTGTACATGGAAGATTAAAAAGAATTGACAGAAAACCACAGAAACAGTAAAAGACTTGAACTAAGTGGCTGGTTAAAAGATAAATATACAAAATTGCTTTTAAACCAAGTCTTCTTTTAAACCAACAGTAAAGTTAGAATCAGAGGTAGAAGGTATGACAAACAGAAGCCATTCACAGCAGCAACCCAAACCGTAACAGGTCTTAGAGACACCTTAAAAATAATGTGTCCGCCTGTCTGAAGAACGCCATAACACTCTGCTAAGGGCAGACATGGTTTGCATAGGTGGCCGAACCCACCTCGTTCCAGTACTGGAAAACTGAATATTATAAACATCAATTTTCCTTAAATCAACAAGTTCAATAAAAACCAAATTAAAACCTCTATGGGTTTTTTTTTTAATAGATTTTCTGGAGCTAGACAAAGTAATTTACCTGGATAATCGACATTAAAGCAAATACTGAAGAAAATTTCAGCTAGAATAAAGACTTGCCGAGTCAGATATTAAAATGTTTTATAAAATTGTAATGATACAATTTTTATTGCTTTGGGAGAAAACTTGTATTATTGTTGGAGAAGAATAATACAATATGTATTATTAAGTTGGAGAAGAATTCTATAAACATATCACTATAACAAAATAAAGAGAACAAAAATATAGGGGAGTTTATTATATTATGACTGTATCATTTCATAATAGGAGCTAAAGATAGACCATTTTAATACATGATGTTAGGGGCACCAAATAATCATTTTTTTAAAACATAAAGTTGGAACCTTCCCTCAGTTACTTGTTATACCAACACTTAATACAGATTTAAAATTAAAATAAAAATAGAGGGAGGCATGGTGAGGGAAGAGAGAGGGGAAAAAAAAAGACACTAGAAATACTAAAACTATACGGGCTTCAGTTTAAAATGTTGGAGTTGGGAAGGTCATCTTTAAAATAACACCTAGGGGCTTCCCTGGTGGTGCAGTGATTAAGAATCCACCTGCCAATACAGGGGACACGGGTTCAAGCCCTGGCCCGGGAAGATCCCACATGCCGCAGAGCAGCTAAGCCGTGTGCCACAACTACTGAGTGTGCGCTCTAGAGCCCATGAGCCACAACTACTGAGCCCGTGTGCCACAACTACTGAAGCCCGTGCACCTAGAGCCCGTGCCCTGCATCAAGAGAAGCCACCACAATGATAAGCTTGCGCACCGCAACGAAAAGTAGCCTCTGCTGGCTGCAGCTAGAGAAAGCCCGCATGCAGCAATGAAGACCCAATGCAGCCAAAAATAAAAATAAATAAAATAAATTTATTAAGTAATATAAAATAAAATAACACCTAGGTATCACCTTGCATGAGACGAAGTTCCAGAAGATACTCAAGAATGGACTCAACTCCAGCCCAGGAGCCCTTGCTTCCCTGGGTGGGTCTCTGGAATGCCTCAATTTCAAATCAACAGGATGTCTAGAGGCCTGGGCAATTTGGTAGGCCTCGAATGCTATTCTAAGTCTTGCCTTTAGTTTGAGAGCCAGGGCCAGAGATCTGAGACTTTACAAGGGCATGGGCAGTCCAGATTCAGGTTACTCTGATGGCCATGGTCTGGGCTGGACCTCGGGCTGGGCCCTGCCACACACATCTCTAGGGACTCGTGTGTGTGTGTGTGTGTGTGTGTGTGTGTGTGTGTGTGTGTGTGTGTGTACAAGGATGAGAGTAGGTATAAAGAATAGATACATGTATATGTATAACTGAATCACTTTGTTGTACAACTGAAACTAACACAACACTGTTAATCAACTATACTATATAAAATATATATATATAAAATAAAATAAAATAAAAAGTTTTAAAAAATGGAGAGAGATTGATTGATTCCTCCAGGATATATAAAATAAAATATAAAATTTTATTTAAAATTTTATAAAATAAAAAGTTTTAAAAAATGGAGAGAGATTGATTGATTGATTCTTCCAGGTTAGAGCTGGGGCAGAGAATGGCAGGTCCTGAAAATACTCAAACCTATGGATGTTACAGGGCCTCTGAGGCTAGTATCATATGATGCCCTAAAGCCCTCAACAAAAACTCCCTGTACTTTGCATGGCAGGAAAGCAGAGAACCACCATATTCAGGGGCCTCCTTAAGTGTGGCCAAAGGGCATATCACTGATAATCACATAGGTGGAGTAGTGGGGAGTTTTCCTGACTGCACTATATAACCTGGGTGTATGAAGCCCCAAGAAAGACTGAGGTTGAATTTCCTGCCTTCTGGGCAGGGACTGAGTAGATCTGGATTTGAGTTAAAGCAAATAAAGAATTGTGACATCTCTTATCTCATCTTCCCCACTGCAAGTTTTCTCCAGTCCTCGTATTGGTTCTGATATTTCTACCCTCCTCAGTACGCACACACAACAGCAATACCAATAAAACCCTTGGTGTGAAATCATGTCCAAATTTAAGTTATTTATGTGGAAAGATGATCAGAAATAGAAATGCTGTTGCTAAAATGTGAGCCATCTCTTGCTGCCTGACACAACTTTACAAAGTCTTTCCAAAATACTTGTACTCATTTACATTCCATTTCTCTAAAATTTTGAGTGTTTTTGTGTATTATCTGCTAAAAGGGAAAACCTATGTCTATTCTTAATGCTCAGGAAAATCAGCTACTTTAGGAACCCTTCTGTAAAAGATGCTGGACCACTCTGCTCAGCATAACCACTGGAGGAGTTTGTGTTTTCACACCATGTCCTTGGTTGGTGTAGAATCCACACACGTGCTGCTCACACTGCATTGCACTGACCCCAAGTTTAACAGCATGGTGTCCGGAACTGCCAGTCCCAGGACACGACGTGCCTTCTTGTGGGGTGCTGGTTCTGGACCCCTGTTCCCACAGCGGGTATTCTAAACAGGAGCATATTTCCCCAGTGGTACCTTGGGGCGGGGTGCAGAACACATCCTGGTATTGCCAGCTCCCGGACCTGCATGGACAAACTGAAAGTTAGAGACAAGGGATCTTCTTCCAGATTATTCTTAAATCTTCACTTGGTGTTTCCTGCCATGTCCCCCACAGTGAACTCCCTGTATCAAAGAACAGGAAGAGAAAGAAAAATTCAACCACACATTTCACTGCAGGGCACCCTTAAGGGCGCCCTGGAGACTGGGTCAAAGTAATGTCAATCAAAGGGAAACAGCCTTTTACCCAGAGACAGTGTCCTGGGAGAGAGCTGTTCGCCCAATTTTCTGCACATTAGAGTGATGCTGCCTACAAATGTGCTGGAGAGCATCTTCAGATGAAAGAGCAGCGTGGCTGAGTACCACACACAGCCTAATTGAAAGCGTATTTCTGGAGGAGAGCACCATATGCTTTGCATTTGCGTCCGGACTATAAATATCCCAGCAACAACTTGAGTCCATAAATACTAGATGCAGAATGCTTGGCTGGAAACATCTTTCAGTGCTCGCAGTCATCTGTTTACCAGCGTGATTGTTCATTGTCTCCTCGTTGTGGAGAATTATCCCCACCCTCAGGGTCATGTGGGGAGACGAGCGGGTGCCCACGGATCCAGGAATGGCCAGGCAGCCTATCCTCAGTGCCATGTGCTCTGAGCCCCTTCCGCCTGGCTCTGAGGCCACCTCAAGACTGAAAGTGACAGATGGTACTTCTTTAGAGAAAGCTTGGGAAGGGAGACACTGACTCTTTAACAAAACGTTGCAGAGACTGCAATAAAAGGAGAGCTCTGTGCCTTTGCAAAGCTAACCTTTATTCAGAGTGTTCCATGTGACAAGAACGGTAGTGAGAACTTTTTATTCCTCCTCTTCACCACAAATCTCTGCTGCTGGTATTATCTGTGTTCCACCAATGGGAAAGCCAAGGCTTGACAAGACTAAGAGGCTCACCCTGTGATTAGTGATTAGCCAGCATTCTAACCTGGAGTTTACTAACACCAAACCCCACTGCAACAAGGGCAAGACAGACAATCCCAAAGCACTGCCATCTATGTGCCAAGGGATTAGAAACACCCACCATTTGTTTTCTGAACGCTGAGCAGTCACATTTACAGTGATTTAACAGGCACACTCTTATTTTCTCCTTGGCATTCTCCTAAAAGATATTTAGAGAAGGTGTTAGTGTCTCCAGTTGCCAGACAAGAAAAGTGATGCTCAGAGAGGGTAAGTGACTTGCCCAAAGTCACACAGCTCATAGAGAGCAGATCTAGGAGCAGAATTTCGATTTGCCAGTTTCTGTTTCAGTGTCTTTTCCACACACTTAGGACATGCATGTAAGTAGGAGTCAGGAATTGAGGCATGGTCAGCCAGAAGCACCTCTGAAAGCACCCAGGCCCTATCCAGGTCTGGGCTGCTTGGGAGGGAGGCAGATGCGGCACCAGGTTCCATCAGGAGCAGGCAGTCCCGGGAGAAGCCCTGCAGAGCAAACTCACGAAGAACCTTGTAGATCCCTGGGGAGGGGTCCAAGGGGAAGAAAAAAGGAGGCTCAAGGAATTATCTGCCTAGTTAACCCTGTAGTATTTTCCTCTCTCCACCCAGCATGCCTCCCTGACAGCCCCCAGGCACCGCGTCCCACAGAACTGCACAGGGTAGGGGGTGAGGCACCAGGATGAAGCAGAGGCAGCAACACAGGGCAGCAGCGTCCCCCAGGGGTGCCGAAGGTCCACACACTCTGGGTCACAAAGAATCTGCATTGTTTTTGCAAAAGTAAACAGCACGGCCGACAGCACCTATCTGCACCACCATTCCAAACTCTACTCGACAGGGACCAAGAGGGGCAGCCCTGGCTCCCTGGGCCTGACATGCTTGTGGCAAGTGACAAGAAACAGGAAACTAGTACATCTATTTCACATGGGCTTAGTGCCACGGTGTTAGAGTGACTGGTGGGGCGCTCGTGTTAGTTGTGTTGACAATGTTTTCTCTGCAGGGGGCATTTACAGACAGCGGGATCAGCCTGCTGTGTCAGAAGCACAAGGAAGCCCCACGAGGCCAGAGGAGAATGAGGGGGGCCCAGAAAGAAGGAGAGTCTGGACTAGCACCTTGGTGACCTTATCCGCACAGGGCAGAGCTAGAATTTTATCCTGAATGTGATGGGATGTGTGGCAGGTCTGTGTGTTTGGGGGCTCAGGGGGAGGGAGGTCGCATGACCTGAATTTTGCTTCCCTAAGATCATGCTGTCCTGTCCTGGGACACAGACCCAAGTGAGGCCCAGGGGGATGGAACAGTTGATAGCCCTCACCCATGACTGAGCATCTTAGGACCAGGCCCACTGTCCTCCACAGTCTCTTCCTGCCCTGCCTGACTGCTCTCTAATACTCTTAGCAGAGAGTTACGCTGATAGAGCACCTCCTTCTTCTCATGCCCCAACCCAGCCACCCCTCAGAGTCCACAATGTTCCAGGTTCAGTGAAAAGGGCAAACCTGGGAAGCCAACATCAGGAGGCATGCAAGATGCTACTCGACAGCAGCCAAAATCCAGGGGAAACGGCTGGACGTCGACTTGGGTGATGGAGCAAAGCGTGAAAGCACAATCCCGGCCGTGTGGAGTTTGTTCTTACGCGTCCCTCACCCGAATTCTGGAACCCGTGCCGGCACCAGTGGCTGGGAGCACAATCTGTGTTAGCTCAGCGGGTCACTGGAACTTTGGCTCAGGGAAGGTTCGCACAAAATGAGGCTGAGAAAACAGCGGGGTCCTTAGGAGATTTTAGGAGATAGAAGTGTTGGGGTGGTTGATAACGTGCCATCGAGAACGGAAGTCCGCCGTGGGCCTGGCAGCCCTGCAGTCTTGCCGAGAGTGCCGGGCTGCACAATGGATCAGTCTTCAGATGCTGAGCAATTTCTGAGGCACCTAAGCGCGTCAAGGTGACCACGGCACGACCACCTACCATGCAGCTACTCTTTGCTGCAATGCTTGCTCAGAAAGCCATGGGCCTTTGGCCTGGGTTGCTCAGCTGCAACACAAACCCACGACATGCGTGACATGGATCTGGGCCCATTGCACCCTCCGTGTGCTTGGGGGCAAAGAACACAACGTAACTATGCTTACACTGTGGCTACCGCCGTTACTGTAATACAATCTTTCATCTCTGGTCCAAGAGTCTGGTTTTTCTGTTAGTGGCCATGGAACTGACCTGTTAGCTTGTGGGGTAGAACCTCAGACCTTCACAGAGAGCAGCCCTCCCAGTTACACTGTAACTGCATCTTTTGAAAGAGCCCGGAGGACAGTCCTATCACCAAGGTGAATTGGAGGGGGAAGAGTTGGAATCCTTGGAAAGCACTTTCATGGCTCTTCTCTGCAGGACAAGGGCAGGTGAGAGGAGGGGCCAGGGGGTGGGTCCCTGATTTAAATGGAGGTGCCAGATGCAAGCATGGCAGAGCCATGTGGGGTCACGGATCTGTCAGAAGCAAGGAAGGCATGAGACTGTGACAAGCAACAGAACTTGTGGAGACATCCGGAAGATTTGTCTCTGGCTAATTAATCTCAGGGATTCAAGGATCAAAACAGGTCAATTGGCCAATAAGTTTGTACTTATATAAAGCAAACAAACAGGGCTTCCCTGGTGACACAGTGGTTAAGATTCCACCTGCCAGTGCAGGGGACACGGGTTCGAGCCCTGGTCTGGGAAGATCCCACATGCCGCAGAACAACTAAGCCTGTGCGCCACAACTACTGAGCCTGAGCTCTAGAGCCCGCGAGCCACAACTACTGAGCCGTGCACCACAACTGAAGCCCGCACGCCTACAGCCTGTGCTTCGCAACAAGAGAAGCCACTGCAATGAGAACCCCGCGCACCGCAACGAAGAGTAGCCCCCACTCGCTGCAAGTAGAGAAAGCCCGCATGCAGCAATGAAGACCCAACACAACCAAAAATAAATAAATATAATCAATTTATTTAAAAAACAAACAAACGAGAACAGAGAATGCCCTCCAGGTGCAGTTAAAAGGAATCTCAGCTGAGCCCTGAACCAGAGAGTCATGGCTCCTAACTCAAATCCCAGTCCTGGATCCACTGGTCACACACCCCAAGACCTGAGTCTGCTCACCCACCCGAGATCTGAGTCTGTCACCTACTCCAGACCTGAGTCTGCTCACCCACGTGCCACAATCAGTTTGCTGCTTCATCCCTGTACCAGAACTGAGTTTTCTAAGTGGACATTTAGAAAACAGTGTAGTGATCACCAGGAGCCAAGGTCAGTAGGAACTCTTCTCTTATTCCTCTTCATGGCATCATCACGCTGGTGTATGTTCATTCATTCACTCTGTCTCTATGTGCTGGACGCTGTTCCAGCTCCTGGAAATACAGAGGTGAACAAACCAATCCTCTGCCCTGTGGGACTTGTAATTCTAGTGGGAAATTAAACATTTTGAATCATTTGCCATGGACTTTGTCCTGGTATTTCAGAATTTTGGCTAAAGCTTCCAGCTGAGAGCCGTGGGTGGTACGTATTCCTATATCCCATGGATAAGCATGAGATAGTCCTGATTCTGGTCCCCTCAACCCATCACTCACCTCTAACCCGTGAGAGAGTCCATGTGGGCAGACTTCTTTGAAGATTACATAAAGAGAGGATTTTGTGGTCTCCTCCTACCTCAAGCCAGGTCAAATGAGAGCTTCCACCACCACCAAAGAATTGTTTTTAGAGTCTGGGACTGTCAGATACAGGAACACTGCAGCCTGGATGAGGGCTGAGTTCAAATCTTGTGAGAAGAGCCCCCAGTAGTCCTTGTGAGATTACGGCAGTGTCCCCTGGATTGTGGGAGAGGGCATGGCTGGAACTACCTAAGGGCAGGAGGGAGCGGCTGGGCACTTCTGCTGGGGCCAGGTGGGATAAGAATTCAGGAGTTTTCCTGGTGGGGACATCCTTGGTGAGGTTGGTGGGGCTCTGAGTGGTCTGGGTTCCACTTATGTTGACCACCCCCCCAAGAGGGTTGCAGCCTAAGGTGAGAAGACTCTTGGATGAGCGTTCTGCTTTAGGGGATGGGAAGTGCAGACAGCCCTGACAGCCCAGAACTTTCCGAAGAACCCATTCATGAGCCCCATGAAGAACCAAGGATGCTTCCTGTGACCAAGGGTTTTGACGAGAAAGAACTACACAGAGAGCCAGCCAGGTCAAAAAGCCCTTCATTTCTTTCCTTCTGATCCCTCTCAGCTGCCCCCAACCCTACAGGAGCTAGAATGGGGTGGGGGAAAGGAGGAGGTAGAGAGGAGGGGTTAATTAGACAGACGGCACATCAACTGTGCACTGCTGAACCCCACCCGTCGGGTCAGCCTGGAGGAATGGGGGAGTGAGGCTTTAACTTTGTTCTATGATCACAGTTTCAACCTAAACTGGACCAAACGTCTTCCTTCTTAAAAGTCATCAGAAGGTTATAGAATGTGAGATGCCAATGAGTGATAAGGAAGGGAGAAGTGATGCATTTTGAGGGCCAGTAGGAGTGAATGAAACTCTTTCTTAGTTGCCGTCTAGCAAATGTAGTCCATTGCGTAAACCGGTGTTGCAGAAAATATAAAGTCATGTGATATGAAATGATTGAGATGACATAATGCCAGGTAGTGTCTAGTGCTATGAACCAATCAAAAGCAGGATAAGGGTGAGTGGAGCATGGTGGGGAAGAGGCGGAGGTAGCACCAGGCAGAGGCTCTCTGCAGACCTGAATGAGGGAGTAGCCATCAGGAGGACCTGGGGAAGAGTTCTCCATGCTAAGCATCTCTTGAATCCACACCCACCCCCAGCACCACTCTCATTTAAGTCACCTTCATCACCAACCCGGACAACAGCCATCTCCTGACCGGCCTCCCTGGTTCCCACCTTGCAATCCATCCCCTACCCTAATGTGAGCCTTCAGAAACACAGCCTGCGCGTGCACACCTCTAGTTAAACCCTTCAGAACCCTCCATCCAACCTTAGAATAAAATCTCTAAAGCACTAGGGAGATGTAAGTGGTCCTCATGTATTCCGGTCTGGACTGACCTCCCCTGACCTCCTTCTTGTTTCTTCCCCTCACTACATGCCCTGGTCTGGCCAAATACCCTTCAGCTTCTTGAGAGGCCCAAGCTCTCTCTTATTTTCAAGTCTTTGCATATCCTTCATCTACGGATAGGACATTTTTTCCACCCTCTTCACAACGTTGATTCCTTCTCACCCTCCAGAACTTATCTGAAGACATCAATACATCAAAGAAGTCTTCCGGGGCCACCGGGCAAAGGTATTTGTTCCTAAGGCATTGTGCAAAGCTTTCTCATTCTTCACTGCAATTGTTTCTCTAGTACCTGGGGCCCCAGCATCATTGGTTCCGCTAGGCTAGGAGCAGTGTCTGTATGGTCATCTGCTCATCTCCTGGTGGCCAACATACAGCAGCACTTAGAGAATATTTGTTGAACAAATGATTGAGTGAAAGGAAGGATGTAAACCGTCAGAAGGAGGAACTCAGCCAGGTGAAAGCACCAGGTGAGAAGGCCCACGGGCTGAGGAGAGAGTCTTTACCTGGTGGTCAGGAAGAAAGCCTCACCCCTCCTTGTGGGTAACACAGTCAGTGGAACGGGGGTCAGGGCCTCTGCATTGTCACATGACATGACCTCTTTGAGCTCTGCATCACCACAACGTGGAGGGTGAATATTGGCCCCCACCTGTCCTCAGAAACGTCCAGAGCAGAGCCTTAGTGATAGAGACAGGCACCCTCGGAGCTCTGCCTGGGCCAAGATGAGGGGCGGTGGGAGGGCTGCTGAGCAGCCTGGACCTCAAGGTGGGGGTACACAGACTGAGACTTGGATTGGGCCCCTTTTGCAATTCTTGAGATTCTTTGAACATTAGTTTTGAAGATTAAAGGGCCTAGATATCTTTAGTCATGTAATGAATGCATAAGAAATTAAAGCCAGACAGGCAAGTGTCAAAAGTAAACTCATAGGGCTTCCCTGGTGGCGCAGTGGTTGAGAGTCCGCCTGCCGATGCAGGGGACACGGGTTCGTGCCCCGGTCCGGGAGGATCCCGCATGCCGCGGAGCGGCTGGGCCCGTGAGCCATGGCCGCTGAGCCTGCGCGTCCGTCCGGAGCCTGTGCTCCGCAACGGGAGAGGCCACAACAGTGAGAGGCCCGTGTACCGCAAAAAAAAAAAAAAAAAAAAGCTGCTGGAGTCGTAAAGTGGTAGGAACACTAAAAAGGTAATTTTGATGAATTACTGGAGGCTGAGTGTGAACTAGCATGAGAAGGAGAAATTCCTGGGGCCACAGTCTTAAGGATGACCCTACTTATTTGTGGCCTTTATATCTGGGGACCCCACCAGGTTCTCATGGTGAAGATCCTAGAAAGATTCACCTCCTGACTCTGGCAGGGGGAAGGGAAGAGTAACTATCATGAAATATGCCCAAAGCCTCTTCATAACAAAGGTCTATTATCTAAGAGACCACATTAGATAAGACCAGAGCCTTAGCTAGGAGAAGGGAATTCCTACCACTCTACCTTCTCCAGCCTTCTTGTATCATCTAAGGGGGTTGGGGAACACAGCCTGCAGGAGTAAGGACTTCAAGGATATAAACTGTAAATGTTGCATCCAATGAAAGGAGTAGGGTGCAGGGGAGAAAAAGCTAAAGTGTGTACCAAAGCAATACTCTAATTCCTTCAAAGACACGGGCTCACTTGAGAATAGATGACCTGAATAACCCTATATCTATTATGATTAGAATCAACTATTTAAAACCTTCAAAAAAAGAAAGCAGCAAGTCCAGATGTTTTCACTGGTTAATTCTGCCAACATTTAGGCAGTAATAATAATTCCAGATATAGAAGCAATGGAAACACTTCCTTGGTCATCTATGAGGCCAGCACTACCCTAATAACAAAATCAGATGACTACAAGAAAAGAAAACCACAAACTACATCTCTCATTTATTTGAAAATAAACTTAAATATCCTCCGCAAAATATTAGCAAATCAACGCAATCATGTATAAAGTTTGTATGCCAGAACCAAGTGAGATTTATTTCAGGTTTGCAAGGCTGGTTGAACATTCAAAAGTCAATTAATGTAATCTAGCACATCACTGTCTAAAGAAGAAAAATAATATGATCATATCAAATGACATAGCAATAGACAAAAGCCAACACTCATGAATGATATAAAAAAAAACTATAAGAAAACTAGAAATAGAAGGAACTTCCTTAACATGATAAAGAACATCCACAAAAACAGAACTACAGCCAACATCATAGGTAATGGTGAGGAACTAGATGCTTTCTTAAGATTAAGAACAGGGACTTCCCTGGTGGTCCAGTGGTTAAGAATCCACTTTCCAATGCAGGGGACGCGGGTTCGATCCCTGGTCAGGGAACTAAGATCCCACATGCGGCGGGGCAACTAAGCCCGCGCGCTCTGGAGCCCGTGCGCCACAAATGGAGAGCCCGCACTCTGCAACAAAGATCCTGCATGCTGCCACTAAGACCTGATGCAGCCAAATACATAAATAAATAAATATTTTAAAAAATCTCACCAATCCTATTCAACTTCACACTAAAAATCCTAGCTAGTGCAATAAGACTAAAGAAAAGAAGGAGGAGGAGGAGAAGGAAAGAAAAGAAGGAAGGGAGGGAAGGAAGGAGGGAGGAAGGAGAGGCATACAGATTGAAAAGGAAGAGGTAAAAACATCTTTATTCACAAATGACATCACTATCAACATAGAAATCCCCAAAGAAGCTACAAAAATATTACTGGAACGAGTAAGTCAGTATAGCAAGGTCACAAAATATAAGGTCAATATACAAAAAATCCATTGTTTTCCTATGAACCAGCACTGAACAACTGAAATTTGAAAAAAAATGTTTAACTACCATTTAAAATAGCACCAAGAAATAAAATACTTAGATATAAATATGCACAGACTCTGTAAAGGGAAAACTATAAACACTGATGAAAGAAGTATAAAAAGATATAAATAAATGGATATTCCATGTTTAATGATTGGAAGGCTCAATACTGATAAGATGTCAGTTCTTCCCAACTTTATATATAGATTCCATATAATACCAGTAACTATTTGTAGATATCTACAAACTAATTCTAAAACTTATATAGAAAACCAAAAGACCTGGAATATACAACACAATACTGAAGAAGATCAAATTGGAGGACTCATACTACCTGATGTCAAGGTACACAATAAAGCTAAGGTAATCAAGATGGTGCAGTATTGGTAAAAGAAATACATAGATCAATGGAACAGAATAAAGAGCCCAAAAATGACCCACACAAATATAGTCAACTTATTTTTAACAAAGGCACAAAGGCAATGCCATAGACAGAAGATAGTCTTTTAAAAAGTATTGCTAAAAAATTAGATGTCCATATACAAAAAAATGAACCTAGACAAAGACCTTACACTTACACAAAGAGAAATTAGAAATGGATCACAGACATAATTGTAAATGAAAACATATAAAACTTCTAGAAAAAAATACAAGAGAGAATCAACATGACATTGGGTTTAGTGAGAAGTTTTTGATATAACATCTTACATGATCCATGAAAAAAACAATGATAAGCTGGACTTCATTAAAATTAAAAACTTTGCTTTGTGAAAACACTTAAGAGAATGTTAACACTTAATGTTAACACTTAATGTTAACACTTAATGTTAACACTTAAGAGAACACAAGCCACAGACTGGGAGAAAATTTTGCAAAGCACATATAATAAAGGACTTGTATCACAATGTACATGAACTCTTAAAACTTAACAATAAGAAAGCAAACAACCCAATTAATAGACAAAATTTCTGAGCAGACATCTCATAAAAAAGATGTACAGATGATAAGTATGTAAAAAAGGTGCTCAAAGTCATTTATCATAAGGGAAATGCACATCAAAACAACAATGAGGTATCACTGAATACCTGCTAGAATGGCCAAAATCAAAAAACCAATAATACCAATTGCTGATGAAGATGTAGAGCAACAGGAACTCTCATTTCATTGCTGCTGGGGATGCAAAATGGCCCAGCTACTTTGGAAGACAGTTTGTCACTTTCTTACAAAACTAAACATAATCTTACCATAGGATCCAGCAATCTCATTCCTAGATATTTACCCAACTGATGTGAAAACTTATGTCCACACAAAAACCTGCATGTGGATATTTATAAGAGATTTTCACAATCTCCAAAAACTCGAAGGAACCAAAATGTCCTTCAATAAATGAATGGGTGAAAAAGAGTGGGTACATCATTACTGAGCACTAAAAAAGAATAAACTGTCAAGTCACATGAAGACATGAGGGACTTTATTCCCGTCTTGACCCTAGGTTCTTCATGACCATTTTTTTTTTTTAGATTCCATATATATGTGTTAGCATATGGGAATAAAGACACAGACCTACTAGAGAAGGGACTTGAGGACACAGGGAGGGGGAAGGGTAAGCTGGGACGAAGTGAGAGAGAGGCATGGACATATATGCACTACCAAACGTAAAACCAATAGCTAGTGGGAAGCAGCCACATAGCACAGGGAGATCAGCTCGGTGCTTTGTGACCACCTGGAGGGGTGGGATAGGGAGGGTGGGAGGGAGGGAGATGCAAGAGGGAAGAGATATGGGGACATATGTATATGTATAACTGATTCACTTTGTTATGAAGCAGAAACTAACACACCATTGTAAAGCAATTATACTCCAATAAAGATGTTAAAAAAAATGGGTGACTCTTAAATGCATATTACTAAGTAAAAACAGCCAATCTGAAAATGGCACATTCTGTATGGTTACATTTATATAACATTCTGGAAAAGGCAAAACTATATAGACAAGACTATAAACAGATAAGTGTTTGCTAGGAGTTCAGCAGGGGTAAGGAACAAGAGATTTTTGGAGTGGTGAAACTATTCTGTATAATGTGATGGTGGATACATGACACTATGCATTCGTCAAAACCCATGGAATTTTTCAATATGAAAAGTAAACTTTAATGATTGCAAATTAAAAAAAAATTACTTAGGAGGTCAGGGCACATGACAGAATGCATTATGTGATGAAAGAATCCAGTTGTATGAAACTACCTCATGAAAGTGGTTTCCTCCTGCTGAAGGTAAAAAAGGTGTTAACCTAAGTAACTTTGGAAATGAGTACAGTCGCTCACAGTAAGATTAAAGGCAAAAGGAACTGTACAGAAGCATTGTACTCTAGCTAATGAAATTGTTTCATTGATATTAAATAAATGGATGGTGAACGGTTGGAGCCAGGTTTCTCACTTTTGGAGTCAGAGATTATGGAGGAGCGAGGGGAGAGGACTACAATGATTCTTAGATAATGTGTTTAAGTTGGAGACGTTAATAATATGAACTCATAACTATCTTAACATATAGCTAGATACATATAGAAAACATATAGATAAGTATATATATAAGAGTTAGCATACACACAGGTATTTTCTTGCTCTGTCAGCTGAGAAGCCCTAAAAATAATAACAGCTCAGTAGCAATGAGCACACCTAGCACCAGATCTTGGTTTCTAATACCATTCTCCAAGAAGAGGAACCAGAGCTCCTTGAAGAAGTGAGTAATTCTAGACCTAGGGAAGAAAATTTACAATATGAACCTAGAGAACCATATAGTGCCAGAAAGTAATATGGTGCTAAGACACACAATACACAAGCACACACAAACAATGATGGGGTCCATCACAGGAGCCAACTGAAAGAGCTCCTAATGGTCAAAGCTGGAACAATTTGAGCAAAAAACATTTAAAAAGAAGTATTGGGGGCTTCCCTGGTGGCGCAGTGGTTGAGAGTCCGTCTGCCGATGCAGGGGACATGGGTTCGTGCCCCGGTCCGGGAAGATCCCACGTGCCGTGGAGCGGCTGGGCCCGTGAGCCATGGCCGCTGAGCCTGCGCGTCCGGAGCCTGTGCTCCGCAACGGGAGAGGCCACAACAGTGAGAGGCCCGCGTACCGCAAAAAAAAAAAAAAAAAAAAAAAGAAGTATTGGATTATAACCCAAAGTGTCAAATAAATACCCATGAGTCCATACTCATATAAATAAATGCTTAAATAAATAAATGGGGGAGAATAGACAAATTTCCTTGCAGAATTCCAAATGATCCACGTGGATACTCCACCCTCAAGGACATGGGGCATAACCCCACTCTGTAAATGTGGGCTGTGCACAGTGACTTCCTTGCAAAAATACAGGAAAAAGGAGGGGAGAAAAAAGAGTGACTTTACCCTGGAGAAACCTGACAAACATGATCTCAGCCAGGTGATCGAGGTCAACATCCACAGTGATACATTATGTTGACAGTATCTATTCTTTTTTTTTTTTTGCGGTACGCGGTCCTCTTACTGTTGTGGCCTCTCCCGTTGTGGAGCACAGGCTCCGGACGCGCAGGCTCAGCGGCCATGGCTCACGGGCCCAGCCGCTCCACGGCACGTGGGATCCTCCCGGACCGGGGCACGAACCCGTGTCCCCTGCATCAGCAGGCGGACTCTCAACCGCTGCGCCACCAGGGAAGCCCGACAGTATCTATTCTTGATATGATGTGATGAGAATGCAATCTTTTTCTCTCTCTGTGATCTTCTTCCCAGAAACCCGCAACTCCGATCTAATCATGAGAAAAGGCTCAGACAAGTACCAACTGAGGGACTTTCTACGAAATATCTGACGGTTGTGCCTCAACAGCGCCAAAGTCATCAAAGCCAGGGAAAGTCTGAGAAACTGTCACAGCCAAGATGAGCCTAAAGAGACATAATGACTAAACGGAGCTTGAGATCCTGGATGGGATCCTGGAACAGAAAGAGGACTTTAGGTAAAAACTAAGAAGATTAAAATGTGGACTTCATTTAATATTAATATATTGATATTGGTGAAAAAGATACCATACTAAAGTAAGATCTTAGTAGTAGGAGAAACTGGGTGTGGTGCATATGGGAACTCCATGTGCTACCTTTGTGACTTATCTGTAAATCTAAAACTACTATAAAAGTAATTTATTGAGAGAAAAAAGGACCAAAATCCCCACCCCTGCAAGAAAAAAGCAAAGTCTTCCCTTCCCTCTCAATTATTTTCCAGTATTAAACGAAGTTTCCCAGTATTAACACAGCAGCAGGATAGAACTGCTAACACACGTAAGTTCAGGGGTGCTTATCTAGGAAATGAGATTTCCCGGAGCCAAGAACCTGGCGTTCAGACTCTCCCCATCACCCAGCCCTGCTCCTTCCCACCATAAAAGGCTCACCTTTCCTTTGACTTGAAGCTGAGTCTGCTATTACAATGCTCCTAACACAAAGGCCTCGAGCCACCAGCAAAGATCATGGAAGACACGGTGAGGCAAGAAGATTCTTGGCCTGAGTCCCTCTTATCCCATAGGATGGTTGTGCATTCTCTGAGAAGCTGCCTCACGTCTTTGAGGATCAGTTTGCTCATCTGAGAAACAATGAAAAAGAGACAAACTGCAGGGTAGTTGTGATGATGAAATGAAAGAACAAGCATAAAGGTAACCCATATATCATAGATACTGAATATTGTCATTATCAGCCAGGAACTCATCAACTCATGCCAAGGGGCCAGGACATACACGGAGGGGGCCACACAGCGCAGCTGTAAGGTAGAGGTTATCATGAGTGTCTGCGTGCTCCATGGCCAATGTCCTAGTGAAGAGGGATCCTCCCCCTGTGCTGTCCTCCATCCTTGTGGGGTCCAGTGGGTGGGAATTGGCTATGGGACCATGTAAGAGGGAGAAATGGGGCTTCCCTGGTGGCGCAGTTGTGGCATTGTGGAGGCTGGCGAGTCCAAACTCTGCTGGGGTAGGCAGGCAGGTTGGAGACCAGCTGAAGCGTCGATGTTGCAGTTTGAGTCTGAAGGCGGTGCACCGAAAGAACGCCTTCTTACTCAAGGAAGGTCTGTCTTTTTGCCGTTAAGGGCTTCAACTGATTGGATGAGGCCCACCCACGCTACGTACAGAGAACCATCTGTTTCACTCAAAGTCCACCAAGTTAAATGTTAACATCATCTAAAAAACACCCTCACAGCCACATCTAGACATGTTAAACCAAACATCTGGCTATAGGGCACAGCCAAGCTGACACAAAGTTAACCACGACACAGCTGTTGGGTCAGCTCCCTGCTGAGCATTCAGAAGGAAAAAGGAGGAGCCTCTAGGCCTATAGACGTGTCCTCTCCTGGGGGGTTTATTTTATTTTCTCAGAACGCATAAAAATAAGTTAAAAATAAGAGTTGTGAAATAAGAGTTTGCATTCTTATTAGAGATGTCACCACTGGACTCCCAAGAAAGTCACTAGGGACGGGATGGGGTGGGTACCAAGCCCCTGGGGATCGTGTCACAGGCTGTGAAGAGTCTGGGTCTCCAGATGCCTGTCCAGAGCCAGCCCCCTGCCCGCTGTAGTAGACAGATCTGAGCAGAAGTAAGCGTCCTCGGGATTTCCCGTCTCAGACTTCAGGGCATATCTATTTAATAATATGAAAATGTTCTCAGCAGGCAGTTAGAAAGTGTCAGATGCCTGGAAGGAGAAAGGCGCAGAAAAGTGAACTAAAAGGTGGTCCTGGAGATTCCCAGCAAAACGGGGACTGAAGCTGAAATTCACTCTCCACGACTCCACCCATCGCTTCCTCCAAACACATAGAAATGATGAACAAAAAATTAACACACACAGACAAGCTTAAACATGGGTCAGAAATGGGCTTGGAGCCCAGCAGCAATGCTGAACCTGAGTGAAGATGACCTGCGCACAGGAACACAAGGCCGCCTCTTAGAGAGCAGTGTTCTAATACCCTTGCAGGGAAAGGGGCCACACACCTGCATGGAGAGGGCCTGAGTTCCTGGGATGCATCTGGCCGCAGGGAAAGGGGAACTGGAGCTGTGGGGCCCCAGGGCCCGTGCACATTCCAAGAGGTAAATGATGCCTTACCCGATAACCTGTGTGCCCCTGTCTTGGGGGTCGGGGGGAGGGAAGGAGGTAGGACGTGACAGAGGATTCATTCTAAGAATCAGATAACACATTCTATAGTCTTCAACCTTCTAAAGAGGGTAAAACAAGTTCCTGGCAGCAGAAGAAACATGGAGGGGCAAACGCCTGGAAGGGTCAGAGGGAACAGATATTCCAAGGCAAGGTGGGAATATGCAAACAGAATCCACTCTCTGAGGAGGTAGCCTGGGCAGGGCATGGATCCGAGGTGTGTGATGAGGATGCTACCAACACCCTTGGTGGAGCCTAAATTCCTTCTGCTGGAGACAAATAGGGCTTTCTCGTTGCTATTAAGAGAATATTGTTCATTGTTACATCCTCAGAGCCTAGAATGGTGCCTGTCTGGAATATAGTAGGCATTCAATATTTGTGAAATGGAAGGAAAGAAATAAAGAAGAAAATAAGGAAGGAAGGAAGGAAGGAAGGAACTGATGAATGAAAGGAGAGAGAGAGAAAGAAAGAAACAGTGAAAGAAAGGGAGGAAGGTAGGAAGGACGGTAGGGAGGAAGGAAAGAAGGAGAAGGGAGGGAAGGAAGGAAGGAGGGAGGGAGGGAGGAGGGAGGGAGGCGGAAGATTCGACTTCCAGTGGACCTTGAGCCTCACTCTGTGCTCATTGTAATACATCAGCATCTAAATGACGCACCCAAGGAGCCATGACAGTTCTGATGCCGACCATAAAAGGCCCAAAAGTGGGTGGTGGCCCAGTTCCTGAAAATCTCCGCCCCTTCTCCAAAATAGTTGGAATACTCCTCCCACTCATTAGCCTATGAAATTACCCAGCCCATAAAAACTAACCACCCCATATTTCGGGGCCTCTGAGATGGCCCACCGTCTATCTGTGGAATGTGTTTCTCCCAAGGTCACTCTCGCCTTTTGAGATGGCCCGCATTCTGTCTATGGAACGCGTATCTCTCTAAATAAATCCACTTCTTACGTATCACTTTGTCTCTCACTGAATTCTCTCTAAGATGAGACATCAAGAACCTGAGCTTCATTAAGTCCTGAGACCAAGTGTGTGGTCTCAATTAAAAGACAATGGGGAGGGGGAAGGGTGAGCTGTGACAAAGCGAGAGAGAGGCATGGACATATATACACTACCAAACGTAAGGTAGATAGCTAGTGGGAAGCCGCCGCATAGCACAGGGAGATCAGCTTGGTGCTTTGTGACCACCTAGAGGGGTGGGATAGGGAGGGTGGGAGGCAGGGAGACGCAAGAGGGAAGAGATATGGGAACATACGTATATGTATAACTGATTCGCTTTGTTATAAAGCAGAAACTGACACACCATTGTAAAGCAATTATACTCCAATAAAGATGTTAAAAAAAAAAATAAAAAAGACGGTGTAAGTCCCAATCTGAGTTGTGCAGTTTCAGCCCGAGTCCTGTGTTGGGTTTAAATGCATTCATTCTCCTCATTAAGCACCATGACAGCCCTTAGCCAGTGGGACTGAGGGGCCTGCCTCTGTCTGTCACAGTCAGGATTTGCCACTTGTGTCATCCAATTCCCACGGGCCCAAGTTGTGCCTGCTCAGCCTGGGCTGGTCTGAGGTCCTTTTGCAGAAACCCTCAGCCTCTGCTGATGCACTTGCCCAAGCCTCCCTCTGCACACTGTTCTCTCCGCGAAAGGACTGCACCTCCCACACCCGCTGGATCGCAGCCGCTTCCTGCTGCCCCCAGCAAGGCAGCGGCCCAGCGGCTCGTTGCCGCTCTTTTTGCAAAGAAGAAGCATCAAGAAATTTTCTGGGCTGAGAAACACTCTCTACAAAGGATGGAAAAAGAGGTTCCTCGGCTCTTGGTATATAATCACAGTCATATTAACAGCCCCCATGAGTTGAGCACCTATAAACTGTGCACTGACGCCATTCACTCTCCCATTGGTCCTCACAGCATCCCTGCAAGACCGGGATTCAAAGCTCCACTATACAGATGAGGAGTGAGATGCGGAGGGGTTAAGTGACGTGTCCAAGGTCACACAGCTAGAAAGCAGGGGAGACAAGCTCTGACTCATTTCCGTCCTGCCCAGGCCACTTTCCACAGCTCCATACCACATTCCATAACCGCCACCCAGCATCTTCACCAGCTGCCTCTGGTGCCCAGGGCTGACAGCTCATCCCAGCAGGGTCCTAACATCACAGACCCTGGACACAAGTGGGTCAGGTTTAATGTGTCCATGAAAGGGCCTAGCAGTGAAGACATTAATTTTCAGCAATGCCCAGGCAAGGAGGCCACAGAGGGGGGTGACAGATTCCCTTGATACCTGATGTCCCCAGGAAGCCCCCTGCCCTGTTATGGCCGGGCTCTAACCTAGTGGCTAGACTCAAGAGTCCCCAGGGCAGTGGCAGCAGCTTTAGGACCAGGACTTTCGGGGCCACAAGACCCCATCATGCCCACTCAGTCGCACCCAGCCCCCTTGAAGGAGCAGTTCTGCCTGGGGGCCGGACAGAGATGACTGCTGTGGGGAGGGAGGCGGAGAGGGAAGCTTCTGCTCACACAGAACAGCGTCGGGCAGCTATGTTCAGTGTCAAGGAAGCTGAGTCCATGTCTGTGGGCAGTGGTTACAACAGTCTATTGCCGTTTAATACTAATTCTAACCACTTGCTTTTTTTCTTTTCTTTTTCCTCCCCTGTATGTAGACATTTGTTTTTATACAGTCACTAAACTTTTCTAATTATAGCAAATGGGAAACAAACCACATCCCACAACTGGAGATGCATTTTGTTCATAATTAATTAGAACTAATTGGTTAGATACCTTTCCTAATGTGCGGTTTTATGGTCAGACTGAAATATAACCCCAATCCACCCTAGCACGACTCCCTCGGTCCAGAGGAGATACTGCTCACAGCGAACCATGAACAAGGGCATCGGGCACCCTCACCAGAGCAGCCAGGCCTGCAGTGGTGACCCTCGCCTCTCCTGGCCTGACCCCTCCTGCCTGCCCCATGCACTAGGGAAGGGACCCGGGGCTGCAGTGCCCACTTCTACTCCTTCATTCTACTCCTACCTCCTGTCTGCCCCTGGCATTGGCATTCTGCAGCAAACAACATCCCCTCTGCGGGGTCAGGGTCTGATCGAGAAGATGACAAAGTCAGCAAATAAGCATAAAAGTCTAGTGAGTGAGGTGGGACTCCGGCCAAACCATGAACCTCCAAGGGCGATCCCCTCCAGCACTGCCCAGATTTTTCCAGCCTCTCCAGTGGCTGATTTTGCTGTCCTCTCTTCGTAGGTGGCACAGAGCTGGACAGGCATCTAACCATTCCCCTTAAGTTGGTTTTGCAAGAGCAAAAACCACTCCCGCGGGCTTCCCTGGTGGCGCAGTGGTTGAGAGTCCCGCCTGCCGATGCAGGGGACACAGGTTTGTGCCCCAGTCCGGGAAGATCCCACATGCCGCGGAGCGGCTGGGCCCGTGAGCCATGGCTGCTGAGCCTGCGCGTCCGGAGCCTGTGTTCTGCAACGGGAGAGGCCGCAACAGTGAGAGGCCCGTGTACTGCAAACAAACAAACAAACAAACAAAAAAACCACTCCCACCAGAGGTGGGTTTGGCCTTTGAAGATGAAGCCAGAGGAAGTCCTCTGACCTGTCTGCTGCACACGGGCTGGTCTGTACAGCTTTGGCTTCCAAACTCCTGCTAGGTTGGTTTGGTTTGTTATTCACCGAACCAAACTGCGCTCTTTCACATCATATTTGGCTTCTGCTCTTTTTTCAACTTCTTCATCTTAGAAATGAGGAAATGGAGGCAGAGACAGGATTCGGCCCTTGCTGCCGACCCCAGAACCAGCTGTGTCACGTCCCGGACCCGTGGGTGCTGACTCCAGTCCATTGCTCCCTCCAATCCTGGCGGGGCTGCCTTTCCCAATGGGCCCCTTGTAGGCAGCTGGAGACCACCCTGGAGAAGTCAGACCCCACCCTTTCCTTCTTCCACAGCCCCCATAAAGTCTCAAGGCTGGCAAAGGTTTCCCTCTTCTCACTTTTTTTCTTTAAAATTCTTTTCCTTTTTTTTTTTTTTCTAAACCCCACATTTGTTTATTTATTTATTCTTTTGGCTGTGTTGGGTCTTCATTTCTGTGCGAGGGTTTTCTCTAGTTGTGGCAAGCGGGGGCCACTCTTCATCGCGGTGCACGGGCCTCTCACTATCGCAGCCTCTCTTGTTGCGGAGCACAGGCTCCAGACGCACAGGCTCAGTAGTTGTGGCTCACGGGCCTAGTTGCTCCGCGGCACGTGGGATCTTCCCAGACCAGGGCTCGAACCCGTGTCCCCTGAATTAGCAGGCAGATTCTCAACCACTGCGCCACCAGGGAAGCCCCCACTTCTCACTTTAAATGTCAGGCCAGGAACTTCCTTGGTGATCCCTGGTCAGGGAACTAGATCCCACATTACACCACTAAGAGTCCACATACTGCAACTAAGACCCGGCACAATCTAATTAATTAATTAATATTTAATAAATAAATAAATGTCGGGCCAATCTCGTACTCACATACAGTAGAGATGATTGCAGACCCAAAATAAATGAGTATTTGTATCAGTTTCAGTTAAGAGAAAATGTAATTCAAACTGGTGGAAACAAAGGATTCATAGTATCTTGTAGTGGAAAGGTCTATGGGAGGAAGGGGTTTCTGCAGTTAAAGCAGGGCCCCTCATCTTTACTTCTCTGCTCTCTCCCCCTCCCCCCCGACCCCTCCCTGGGCCGGCTGTGACCTCGGGCTGGCTTCCTTCCTGGTCCTAAGAGGGCCACCGGCATGCAGGGCCTCAGTATAGCCCCTCCTGCAGCCACCAAACTCAAGTCCTGATGCTGACAGCAACTTCTCAGGCCACTGGGCAAGGGAACACCGTGTGAGGCTAGACCCTGGCCTGGGAGAGCAGGACACGGGGTCCCCCACATGGAGAGGGGCAGAGTTATAGGAAGACAGCCACCAGGTCCACCACACCACTACCTTCGCTGATTTTCTGTGATTTTTAAAAAGTTTATTTATTTTTCTGATTATGCTGAAAAATATAAAACAAAAGTCAACCTACCTCACATCAAGAGGTGACCGCCATAAATACCTGTGTATTTTCTCCCTTTCTTTTCAGGTTGAAATTCGATCCCCAGAATTCTTTCTTTCTCCCACAGTAGTCCTAATTTTTAGCAGGAGGTGTCCGCTTGCTCACGGGATCCATGGGTAGGTGGGGCTCCCTAAGGCTAGAGGCAGAACCAAAGGCCCAGCCCAGCGGGAGGAGGACCACGTCTCCCGAGTGGTCATGTGACCTGGCCCATCCAATCAGAGAGAGCCTCCGAGGGGCCTTTTCTCTTAGAACGCAGGCTTATGGATTTGCCCTCTTTGCTTGCTACCTCTGAACCCTCGGAACTGCTCTCAACCAGAGAAATCCTGCCTTGGATCAGAATCAAAACACGAGAAGTGACACTGAGGGTTGTAAACATAGAAACAGATCCTGATCACTCCGTAGGGGCCCTGCACTGGGCCGGTGCTGAGCACAGCCCAGTCTCCTTGCTAATTGGACTGGGTTTTCCACCAGGTGTATGAATCCTAACAGATTCCCTTTCGACATGTAGATATTGGATCATATATTATTAATGTAAGTCTGTCCTCATCCCTAATTATTTCGTTAGGCTATATTCCCAGGCGTGAAACCATTAAGTCAAGCGCTGTATTTTCAAGGCTTTTGGATACATATTGCCAAACTGCCCTCCAGAAATGTTAGACCAGTTCTTTGCTCTCACAGTGCGGGAGTGCTTTTCTAACCACTTAGTCAATAGATAACTATGGTGTTTTGAAAGCCTTTTTAATTTGAAAAGTAAGCTAATTTTGCATTCAAATATATGCATTGTGGCACATAATCGCAGAGCTCATTCCCATCAAGGCTTCCCATAGGGCACCAGAAAGAGTGTGGACCCAGAGCCACGCCCATCTGGCACCCACCTCTGCCAGCTGTGGACTTACCTGGAGTGGAAAGGTGCCGTTTGGAGATGCCCAGTAGCAGCTAAACCCCATTTCTGAGACCGGTTGAGTGGCCGAGTGCCCTCCAGATGCAGAATTGGAGATCTGGAGATCACTGCCTCCGCCAATCAGCACCCTAAGCGCTCCCTTGGGATTTGAGCCGGTGCTCACAGGCCAGTTCTCGTGGAGGATGACTCAGCTTCTGGAGAGAGCAGGACGCTGCGTAGGACCCAGTGCCCGTGTGGCCACGCTGCAGCATCCAGGTTCAGGGACAGCAGCTGCAGCAGCAGCAGATCTGCTGCTCCATGGTGCACCCTACTGTGGTCCTGGTGCCCAGCCTCCCTCATCCCAGCCCCTCTGCTAAACCCGGTTCTCTGGTCCTCCTGGTGATTCTGTGAGTTCCCCATATCTTTGAAATAAATCCCTTTCCTGCCTAAAACATCCAGCCTGTTTCTTTTGCCTGCAATCAAGAGCCCTGGCTAGGATAGTTACAAAATCTCTCTGAATGTGGGTTTCTGCATCTGGAAGCAGGCACACCACAACCCGTTTGAAGACAAGCCAGATGGCAGGCACTGGTGTACAGACAGAGCCTTGGGAGGGGAGGAGGGAGGGGAGGAGGGAGGGGGGAGGGAGGCAGGGAAGAAGGGCTGTGACCAGGGTGGTGAGGGTCCCCTCCCTCCAGCTTCTGCATCAGTTTCACTCCCTCATGGAAGCTTTCCCGACTCCAAATGATCCAAAGCCCAGTTTTTTCCCTTCTTAACAAATTCAAAATTTGAATTTAATTACAGATTTCTCAACTATCCGAAAGTAGAGTGTTCCTATGAAACCTTTCATAAGCTGGAATGGCATAAAGCGAAGAAGCAATTACCTTAGGACACATCTTGCTAACAAAATAAATCGAGATAAACACAGATGCTCACACAGCTCAAGGCTGTGGCGGCTTGACGCTGAGATGCTGAGTGTGGTTCCGCAGAAGGAGTTTGGTGGAGTCACTCTTGCCTCTCTTCAGGGTGCAAGCTGCCTCTGTGACAGCTGCTTGCAAAGCCAGTGCTGTTTTTCACTTTTGCCTTTTTTTTTTGTAAAAGCAAACATCCTCTTGGGATTTCTTTCGGGATCAGGTACTAATACGGATGTTTCACAAAGTGAAGTGGTATAAATCGATCTTTTGAAAAGCGGGGATACCTGTATTTACTTGTCAAAATATTTGCTCTGTGTCTGGTCCCACAAGAGTGACATGTCAGGGACTGCAGAAATCAGTTTCATCGGTTCACTCTTGTGCTCAGTGACAGTGTGTGAGTGAATATTGTGCTGCAGATTCCTTCGAAAAGAGTTTGTTGCCACTTTGAGTCTCCCCTGTCACCACCTGCCATTTGTTACCTGAAAGGTAGATTTTGTTATGTTTCCCCCAGATCTGTTACCTTGAATTTCATCATATGAGATGACCCTTCTCTGAGCAATCTTGTTCTCCCATCGTCCCTCCCACTCCTTTAATTACCATGGTTAAATGATAGATCATGTCCCAATGCTTTAGCAAAATAGCTTATGTTCTCTCTTTTCACTGCTTGCAGGTGACTCACTGCCGCTGCATAGTGTCTGAAACGTGCCAGAGCTCCAGTGCACACTCGCAGAGTCTTGGGAGTGCATCTGTTGCTGCATAACGAACCACCCTAAAACTTGGCTGATTAAAACAATAATGACATTTCATTTGCCCACAGGGTCTCTGTACCACCTAGCATCAGCCGGGGTCTCAGAGGCCGAGCCAGAACCCCTGAAGTCCTGCTGTGTCCCATGTGTGGTAGTCAGAGCAGCCCGAATGGGGCTGAGGCCGGAGCACGTGGCTGCTTAACTTCCTCACAGTGTGGTGACCGGGTCCTTGCCGAGCTCCCCAAGGCAAAGGCTGTGTCCCGTATCACCTCGTAGGACCCAGCCAAGGAAATCCAATAGCATCGCTGTAGCCACAGGCCCTCCAGAGCCAAGGGGAAGGGACTCTGTGTCATTGTAGGGAGCACATATGGGGACAGGGCAAATACATCAAGAATCCGTAGGCTACACGTACCACCAGCCACATAGGTTGTCACCCTAGGATGGGAAGGGCTGGGAGACAGCAGTGGGTGCACAGGTGGAACTGGACGGACATGACTCTGTTATATAGATTGCATTTGGCCACTTGACCTTAGATGTACTTTTCAGTTATATCACATGAAAGTCTTAAGATCTGTGTTGGTTGTCCGTTGCTGCATGGTGAATCATTGCAAAACTTAGTGACTTGAAACAGCACACAGTTATGATCTCATGGCTCCTGTGGGTGGGGAACCTGGGCACAGCTCAGCTGGGTGCCTCAGGGTCTGTCACAGGCTGCAGTCAAGGGCCACAGTCACCTCAAGGCTGGGCTGGGCAGGCTGCTTCCCACTCACCTGACTTGGTCCTCACTGGCTGTAGAGCCCAGGGCCTTGCTCTCTTGCTGGCTGCTGGACAGAGGCCACCCTCAGCTCCTTCCCACGTGGACCTCAGCAACAGGGCAACTTGCTTCATAGAGTATAAAGGCTTAGAAGGCACTGGAGAGAGAACACCATCCCAGTCAGAGATATAACGTGCCATCTTTTCTCCATAGTCTAGGGGTTAGAACTGAGTCACTGGATCCAGTCCACCCACCAGGGGGAGGTGCCTACTGGGAATCTTGTCAGACGCTGCCCACAGGGTTCCCGAAGCTTTTCCCACCCCCGGCCAGGGATCCTCACTCCCTGCTTCTCTTGATGATGAAATAGATGCGAATAAATGGTAGGGACACTTCCAACGCTCTTTGGATTGAATTTTGATGGTGACCAAGAGGCAGGATGAATGAAACAGTGTGACATTTTACACAATTTAGTTTGTGGAGCTCCTCAAAAAACTGGTAAATCTCATTACCCTTATTTCAGTTGTATTTTAACCCTAATCTCTTCCTATTCAATATTTTTAAATTTACCAAGCATGGGACTTCCCTGGTGGCGCAGTGGTTAAGGATCCGCCTGCCAATGCAGGAGACACGGGTTCGAGCCCTGGTCCGGGAAGATCCCACATGCAGCAGAGCAACTAAGCCCACGTACTACAACTACTGAGCCTGCCCTCTAGAGCCCATGAGCCACAACTACTGAGCCCATGTGCCACAACTACTGAAGCCCGCGCACCTAGAGCCCAAGATCCACAACAAGAGACGCCACCGCAGTGAGAAGCAGTGCACTGCAACAAAGAGTAGCCCCCACTCGCCGCAACTAGAGAAAGCCCACACGCAGCAATGAAGACCCAACGCAGTCAAAAATAAATAAATAAATGTATTAAAAAATAAAAATAATAAATTTACCAAGCATATTAGGACATACACAGGATAGAAATGGAACTACTGAACCTGTTCATGACTGTAAATCTTTTTTTTTTTTTTTTTTTTTTTTTTTTTGCGGTACGCGGGCCTCTCACTGTTGTGGCCTCTCCCGTTGCAGAGCACAGGCTCCAGACGCGCAGGCTCAGCGGCCATGGCTCACGGGCCCAGCCGCTCCGCGGCATGTGGGATCCTCCCGGACCGGGGCACGAACCCGTGTCCCCTGCACCGGCAGGTGGACTCTCAACCACTGCGCCACCAGGGAAGCCCTAAATCTTTTTTTAAAACTTGAGAAATCTCTATTTACATGATTGCATTAGATGTATTTCTTAGAAACCATTACACCTTTCTATGAAATTACTTCTACTCCTTACACATGCATTACCCCTCCCCTCCCTTGTTTGGTGATTCTGTACTATGTTATCTTCTTCTACAAGTGTGATAGTTTCACATTTTACATTCACTTCTCAGATCCATTTAGAACTAATTTTGGCATAAAGTTCCTTTTTTTTTTTTTTTTTCCTATAATACTCAGTTTCTCCAGCAGGTGACAAAGCGAGAGAGAGGCATGGACATATATACACTACCAAACGTGAGGTAGATAGCTGGTGGGAAGCAGCCACATAGCAGAGGGAGATCAGCTCAGTGCTTTGTGACCACCTGGAGGGGTGGGATGGGGAGGGTGGGAGGGAGGGAGACACAAGAGGGAGGAGATATGGGAACATATGTATATGTATAACTGATTCACTTTGTTGTAAAGCAGAAACTAACACACCACTGTAAAGCAATTATACCCCAATAAAGATGTTAAAAAAAAATTTCTCCAGCAGTATTTATTGAAAAGATTATCCTCATTTCATTGAATATTTTGTGTGCCTATGTGAAAATCAATTTGCTATACTTGTGTGGAGCTATTTCTGGGTTATATTGATCTGTGTTTATCCCTGCACCAATAACATGTTGTCTTAATTACTGTAGCGTAAAAATCTTAAAATCAGATTGACTGACTCCTCCTACTTTCTTCTTCTTTCTTAGTTATCTTACCTAGTTTAGTTCCTTTCCCTTTCCATATAAATAAATTTAAGAATAATTTTGTCTATATTTACAAAAAAATCTCCCTGGCATTTTGACATGAATTGTGTTAAATCTATGTCATTTTGCATTGAATTGACATCTTAACCATGTTGAATTTTTCTAGTCCATGAAAATAGTATGTCTCTCCATTGACTTACATCTTCTTTGATTTCTTTCTTCATTGTTTTATAGTTTTCAGTATACAAATCCTGTACAAGTTTTGTTATACCTCAGTATTTCATTTTCTTAAGCAATTGTAAAAGATGGGAGAGGCAGTTTTTTCTGTGCTGTTTTTTCTCCCTACAACCTTCCTGCACTCACTTATTAGTTCTAGGAGTTTTTTGGTAAATTCCTGAAGGGTTTTTCTACATAGAGCACCATGTCATCTGCACATAGTAACAATTTTATTTCTTCCTTTCTTATCTGTAGCCTTTTATTTCCTTTTCTTGCTATTTTGCAATGACAAAGAAGTCCAGCATTATGTCAAATAAGAAGAATGAGAGTGAATATCCTTGCCAAAGATCCCAATCTTAGGAAGAAAACGTTGTCTTTCACTATTAAGTAAGAAGTTAGATGTAGATTTTTTGTAGATGTTCTTTATCAAGTTTAGGAAGTCTCACTTTATTTTTGGTTTTCTAACAGTCTTTATCATTAGTGTGTGCTGAATGTTGTCAAATATCTTTCATGTATTAATTGATATGATCCTGTGATTTTTTGTCTTTAGTCTGTTAATATGATGGATCATATTTTCAAATATTGAACTAGGCTTGCACCCTTGGAAAATACTTCACTTGGTTATGATGCATAATTCCTTTTACATATAGCTGAATTTTACTTGCTAATGTTTTGTTGACATTTTTGCCTCCTAAACGTGCATCTCCCAAATCAGCCTCTCCCTGTTGGCCACAAGCCACACCACAGCCATCTCTCCCAGGATTGCCCTACCCACACCTGCAATCCATTCTCTACACTGCAGCCAGAGTAATCCGCAAGACTGTACACCTGCCCTTGCTCATCCCCTGCTCAGGGCAGGTCGGTGGCTCCTGGGGCCCTCAGAGAATGTCCAGCCTCTTGATGTGGCAAAGCAGCCTCGCATGGACAGCACAGAGAGTGCATAAAACCTTCACTAGGGAACCAACTACCCAGACACAAGTCTGTGTGAACTGGTGAAACCATGTAACTCAGATTGGGACTTGAACCCAAGGTCTTTGAACTGAGGTCACACACCTGGTCTCAGGACTTAATGAAGCTCAGGTTCTTGATGTCTCGTCACAGAAAGAATTCAGTGAGAGACAAAGTGATAGGTAAGAAGTGGGTTTATTTAGAGAGAAACACACTCCACTGAGTGTGGGCCATCTCAGAAGGTGAGAGGCCTTGGGATAAACACGCTCCACAGATGGAATATGGACCATCTCTGAAGGTGAGAGACCCCGAAATATGGTGTGGTTAGTTTTCAATGGGCTGGGTGATTTCATAGGCTATTGAGTGCAGGATTATTCTAACTGTTTTGTGGAAAGGGTGGGGATTTCCAGGAATTGGGCCACCACCCACTTTTTGGCCTTTTATGATTAGCTCTGAACTGTCATGGCGCTGGTGGGTGTGTTGTTTAGCTAATATATTACAATAAGCATATAATGAGACTCAAGGTCCACTGGAAGTCGAACCTTCTACCACCTTGGATCTAGTTAGTTCTTACCAGTTTTTGTCATGTCCTGTGGCTATGTCATTCTTTTAAAGGTTGTGCCCTGCCCCCTTCCGTCCTGTTTCACTGGGACAAGTTCTTTGGCCCCATTGTCCCTCAGACCCCTCAACTGTAAACTGGGCATACCAGCAGTACCCATCTCATGGGTTTTTATGGGGATTGAGCGAGATGATAGAGATACAGGTAAGTACAGATTGCCCAGCACCGGGCACATAGCACTCATCGTTTTCAGCTATGAATAAGTGACTGCCGAGCGGCCCCATCGCCCCTCTAGGACACAGTCCGCCCTCCGGCCATGCTGGTCTCCTCCAATTTCTTGAGGGTCCTGGGCACCTCCAGCCTTTGTGTGGTTTCCCTTCTGCACCTCTCCCCCCACCTTTGTACCAGCCAACAGCACTCCTCCTGCACTGATGCCCAGAGCCTCCTGTGACCCTTGGGCTCCCATGACTCTCTCCCCCAGACCCACCAGAGAACGGTCATGTCTAGTCTCACGTCTATTCAAGTGTCTGCGTCCCTGCCGGATGGAGAGTTCCTTGAAGGCAGGGCTTGTGGCTGATTCATCTTGGCCCCAGCCCTTAGCACAGAGAGGAGCTGGCACTTGGAGAGCAGTTGCTGAATGAGTGAATGGAAGAATTAATGAATGAATGAATGAACGAATAGATGAATGAATGCATGTCCTATTCTTCAAGAGAGTCCTCCTTTTTCTTCAGCAAAGATGGCTCACCCTTCCAGGGAACTTCTGTCCTGCTTCTGTGGAATTCTCCCAGCCCCCAGGACGCAAGGACTTCTCTCCTTCATTCGAGCTAATTTGAGGATTTTCTGTCTGGCAGCCAAAAGCATCTTAAATACCAGCACTGGCAGCATCTCGCTGCTCAGAGGTGGGGAAAGACTGCATGTCCCATGCTTGTGTTTCCTCTGCAACAACTTGTGCCTATTCAGTAAAGACGTATGGAGGACATCTTCTGGCCAGAGCCTGGGCTGTTGTGGGGAGAGAGAGCCTGGCAACTGTGGTCCTGCCCTCAAGAGGCTACATCCTGCCAGAGAGATGAGAGAGGGAGCAGCAGGCAGAGGACAGAGACTTCCAGGTATGGGGAAAGCTGAGGGAAGGAAGGGGAGGTAACTTCCAGCCAGAGTGACCTGGGGAGGTTCTATGGAAGAAGTGGCATTTGAGCCAACTCTAAAGGGTGAGGAGGGTTTGAATGAGTGGACTTGAAGGGCAAGGCGGTTCTGGACTGGCTGTGGGGTACCAGCATGAGCTACAGCTGGAGTAGAGCTTCACAGCCTGCTAGGGAGGCAGAGCAATGTAGCTGCTCATTGCTACATTGAAACCGAGCAGGACCCTGTGGGGCTTCTGGGTGTAAGGTCGGATCTTAACAAACGGCACCGCGAAACAGAGGAAAGCTTCAAGTGAGCTTTATTAGGGAGCGCTCCCGGGCGAGGTTCACTGGTCCGAGAGAAAGGGGGCCAGAGAAGTCACGCCCGGGCGAGAGTTGGGCAAGATTTTATAGGGGAAGAAGGGAAAGGGGTGTGGTGAATCTGGGAGGGCGCAGGGTATTCCTTATTTGGTGGTCTTTTCGGGTATCCTGGGGGACCGTTAGTCCCGCCCCTCGAAAGGCGGGAAGGCTGGGCTGGTTTCAAAGTCCCTAGGTCAATTCCTGGAACTGGGTGGTCCGGAATGTCTCCAGGACAGTTTCTGGAACTGGGTGGTCCGGAGAATTTCGTTCTGATGCAACCTGTGAATCTGATTGTGTTCCCCTGCCTCGGGCCAGTTGGCCTTACATCGGGCACGGAAGCCTTTCTGTCCCCTATTTCTTACGGGAAACAGACTCCAGCCTCTATGACCTTCCCTGGGTTCCCAGGGGCAGATTGCAATGGTTGCTAAAGTTGCTAATAGGAAAGGAGGGGATGCAGGGATGGGAGAGGTGCAGCCAGGAAACAATAGTGAAGCCTTGGGGCAGGGTCCTGGTTCCACCTCAAGGGATACACAGAACAAGTCTTTAAGCTCTTTAAGACGTCAGCCTTCTTCATACTAGAGAAAGACCACCTGAAGCCACATTAAAAGAACCAGAGAAACTCAACAAGATTACCTGAGATAAGATTAGGGGAATGCAGGCCCTGCACACACCCTAATCTTATCAGCAAACTCACCCTTGAACCCTTCCTACAAAACTCCTCATCAAATCCTCCCGGGTTGGGACACACAGTTTTGAGGGCACTAGCCTGCTGTGGCCCCCTTTGCCTGGCAAAGCAATAAAGCTATTCTTTTCTACTTCACGCAAAACTCTGTTCCGAGTTTCAATTCAGCACTGTTGCACAGAGACAGTTTCAGCATCAGTCCCAGCACTTCCCCTTCCTGCTGTGCAGTCTTGAGCAAGTCACCTAACCTCTCTGAGTCCCACAGAGATCCTTTCTCTCAAATAGGAACAACTTTAATAAAAATATCTTTCTTATTGTATTTTGGGAAGAACACCATGATATTTTGAATGTACAAGTATTTAGTGCAGTTTCTTAAGGGCTTCCCAGAAGAGATGCCTAAGTAAGATTTTGAAGAATGAATAGGAGTTTTTCAGATGGACAAAGGATAGGAAGACATCTCAGAACATAGGGGAAAGCAAGAACAAAGCACAGAGGCATGAAGCAGCCCTGGGTGGATGCTTGCTCACCGGAGCATGGAGTTACACCATCAGGAAGAAGCTCACCAAGATGTACTTCCATCACACAGAGACCCAGGGCTGTGTGGGCCAGAAAGGGTTTCGTTGAAGACGATGGTGGTGGTGATGATGACAGCAGAAGGGAGGAGGAAAGCTCAAGAAGCAGAAAGAGCAGGAGAAGCAATGGAAAGAGAAGCAGAGGAAAAGGAAATACCAGTTCCTCTGCCAGGCCTACTCCCACCTCAGAAACTTTACACATGCTGTTCCCTCTGCCAGGTGTGCTGTTCCCCCAGATAACCACGTGAATTCCTCCCACAGCTCCCCGGGCCTCTATTCAGTGCCTTCTGACCACAGTCTTTCTTGCCCAGCAGATGCAGAATAGCGTCATCCATGTCTGGAGCTTCCCTCTCTGGTTTTGTTTGTTTGTTATTTTGTTTTCTACAGCACCCATCCCCACCTGACTTATTTCACATTTATTCATGTATTTGTTTGTGTCAATCTCACTCCACCAGAATATAAGCTCCGTGGGGTCAGCATCTGTACTGTTTTATTCACAGCCCCATCCCCAGGGCCTTAATCAGTGTCTGCCACAAAGAGCGTTCTTAATAAGTTGCTCCATCAATGCAAGAAGACAGAGGAGACAGGATGGGGGAGGAGAGAGAGGAAAAGGAGAAGGAGGAAGAACACACCATCACTGTCACCCAGCAGCCCAGCCGTGAAGATGTGGTAGCCATCCACACCAGACATCAGCGATGCAAAAACAAACTGCACGTGGGTTAATGCAGGAGCTAAACCTCTGGAGGTGGCTCTCAATTCCAGATGAACACTAGAATCTCCAGTGTCTGGACCCCACCCTGACCAGCTACGCCTGCAGCTAGTGGGGAGGTGGGGGGGGGGGGCGGGGGGGAATACATCCATTTTGCCAAGCTCCCCAGGGATCTTGGTGGACAGCCAAGATTCAAAACCTGGACCCAGGAAGGGAAAGGACAGGCGGAGAGAGAAAAGGGCAGGAGGTCGGTTGGGCTGGGTCTTCTGTTAGCAGGGCTGCCCCAGGGAATAGGAGGTGCACTCTCGCCTCCCTGCCCTCCAGCCGCTCTTTCCCTTCCCCACAGGATGGAGGCCTCCACTGTCCAGACACTTTCCCATTAGGGAGGAAAGAAGTTTGTCCAGGGACTGGTGAAATTATTAGGGAACAGTTGACCGAAATCCCCCGCCTTGATAACCGCTTGCCTGAGCTGTCGCACAACCGGAGGTCCCAATAAGGAACGTGATGCTGCTGCCGAAAACTAAGCAAGAGAATCCGGGAGGGGCCCAAAGAGGGAGGAGAAGACCAACCTCCCAGAGTCCTTCTCACTAGAATCCATCTTGGCTGAGAGATGTGCACACCACCAGGAATGACCCTGAGTTAGACTACGGGCCAACGAAGATGACTGGCCAGAAACAACCCTCACCATAAAACCTGAGACTGCGAGCCATGCGGCAGAGCAGTTCTCCTGGGTTCCCTCACCCTGCTGCTCTCCGCCCGGGACCCCTTCCCAATAAGGTCGCTTGCTTTGTCAGCACGTGTGTCTCCCCGGACAATTCATTCCCGAGTCTTAGACAAGAGCCCACTCTCAGGCCCTGGAAGGGGTCCCCCTTCCTGCAACAAAATTGGGTGCCCTCGCCCTTCTATCAGCATCCCAGGGCCACCATCTGTGTCGTGGTTAATTTTATGTGTCAACTTGATTGGGCTGAGGGGTGCCCAGATGCTGGTAAAACATTACCTCCGTTTGTATCTGGGAAGGTTTAGCATTTGAATTGGTGAAATGCTTAAAGCAGATGGCCCTCCCAGGTGTGAGTGGGCATCACCCAATCCAGCCTGAATGGAACAAAAAGGTGGGAGGGAGGGAGAATTTGCCCTCTCTCTGCTGAGCTGAGACCTCCACTTTCTCCTGCCCTGAGGACAGCAGCGCTCCAGCCTCTCAGGCTTTTGGAGTCAGACTGCAGCTTACACCATCAGCCTCCTCCGAATTCTCAGCCTGGGACTCAGACTGAATTACTTCCAGCCTCCAGAAACACATGTACTAATTGGTATAGTAAATCTCCTCTCTATGTCTAAATCAAAAAATATATAGACAGACTATTGCTTCTGCTCCTCCAGAGAACCCTGAGGAAAGTCAGAGACCCGGGAAGAAGAGGGAAGCACCACCCCTTGGGAGTATTCACCTGAGGCCCTCAGGCAAGGCAGGCTGGGGTTAAGCTTGTAGGTGAAACAAACAGGGCCACCGTTGCCTGTGGGGCTCCTGGGCACAGGAACCATTCTGTCCAGCCTCTAGGACCTTCCCTGAGCCCCAAAGGGCAGGTTCCAACAGTTGCTATTCAGGGAAGGGAGGGGATACAGAGACAAGGCAGGAGCAGCTAAGAAACAATAGTGCAGCCTTGAGGCAGGGTCCTGGATCCCCCTCAAGGGTTACACATGCAATATCTTTTGAGCTCTTTATAGACCTAAAACCCAACAAATAGAAGATGTCTTCATTCTTCATACCAGAGAATGACCACCTGAGGCCAGATTAAAGGAACCAGAGAAGCCCATCAAGAGGTTACCTGAGACCAGATTAAAGGAGGGCAGGCCCTGCACACACCCTAGTCTTGTCAGCAAACCCGCCCTTGAACTATTGCTATAAAACTGTTAGGGGAAACACTGAAACCACCCACCATGGCCAAGCAAGATAGTAATCACTTGCATGAGTTATCTTAACAACAGGAGGTCCCGGTAAGGAAGGCAGAACTAACAAGCTACCACCAACTGGAAGAATTCGGGAAAGGTCAAAAGGAGAGAGGAGGAGCTTCAAGATGGCAGAAGAGTAAGACGCGGAGATCACCTTCCTCCCCACAGATACATCAGAAATACATCTATACGTGGAACAACTCCTACAGAACACCTACTGAACACTGGCAGAAGACCTCAGACCTCCCAAAAGGCAAGAAACTCTCCACGTACCTGGGTAGGACAAAGAAAAAAGAATAAACAGAGACAAAATGATTGCGATGGGACCTGCACCAGGGGGAGGGAGCTGTGAAGGAGGAAAGGTTTCCACACACTAGGAAGCCCCTTCTTTTGCGGAGACTGCGGGTGGCGGAGGGGAGAAGTTTCTGGGCCGCAGAGGAGAGCACAGCAACAGGGGTGCGGAGAGCAAAGCGGGTAGATTCCCACACAGAGGATCGGTGCCGACCGGCACTCACCAGCCCGAGAGGCTTGTCTGCTCCCCCGCCGGGGCGGGCGGGGCTGCGAGCTGAGGTTTGGGCTTCGGTCGGAGTGCGCAGGGAGAGGACTGGGGTTGGCGGCGTGAACACAGCCTGCAGGGGGTTAGTGCGCCACGGCTAGCCAGGAGGGAGTCCGGGAAAAAGTCTGGACCTGCCGAAGAGACAAGAGACTATTTCTTCCCTCTTTGTTTCCTGGTGCGTGAGGAGGGGGGATTAAGAGCGCTGCTTGAAGGAGCTCCAGAGACGGGCGCAAACCGCGGCTAACAGCGCGGACCCCAGAGACGGGCATGAGACGCTAAGGCTGCTGCTGGCACCACCAAGAAGCCTGTGTGCAAGCACAGGTCACTCTCCACACCCCCCTTCCGGGGAGCCTGTGCAGTCCGCCACTGCCAGGGTCCCGGGATCCAGGGACACTTGCCCGGGAGAACGCACGGGGCGCCTCAGGCTGGTGCAACGTCACACCGGTCTCTGCCACTGCAGGCTTGCCCCTCATCCGTGCCCCTCCCTCCCCCCGGCCTGAGTGAGCCAAAGTCCCCGAATCAGCGGCTCCTTTAACCCTGTCCTTTCTGAGCGAAGAACAGACGCCCTCCGGCGACCTACACGCAGAGGCGGGGCCAGATCCAAAGCTGAGCCCCTGGGAGCTGTGAGAACAAAGAAGAGAAAGGGAAATCTCTCCCAGCAGCCTCAGAAGCAGCGGATTAAAGCTCCACAGTCAACCTGATGTACCCTGCATCTGTGGAATACATGAATAGACAACGAATCATCCCAAATTGAGGAGGTGGAATTTGGGAGCAAAGATATATATATATTTTCCCCTTTTTTCTCTTTTTGTGAGTGTGTATGTGTATGCTTCTGTGTGTGATTTTGTGTGTATAGCTTTGCTTTTACCATTGGTCTTAGGGTTCTGTCTGTCCATTTTTGTTTTTTTCTTTGTATAGTTTTTAGCACTTGTTATCATTGGTGGATTTCTTTTTGGTTTGGTTGCTCTCTTCTTTCTTTCTTTTTTTTATTACTTTTTAAAATTTTTTTTAATAATTATTTTTTTCTTTTAATAACTTTTTATTTTATTTTACTTTATTTCATCTTCTTCTTTCTTTCTTTTCTCCCTTTTATTCCGAGCTGTGTGGATGACAGGCTCTTGGTGCTGCAGCCAGGAATCAGTGCTGTGCCTCTGAGGTGGGAGAGCCAAGTTCAGGACATTGGTCCAAAAGAGACCTCCCAGCTCCATGTAATATCAAATGGTGAAAATCTCCCAGAGATCTTCATCTCACCACCAAGGCCCAGCTCCACTCAATGACCAGCAAGCTACAGTGCTGGACACTCTATGCCAAACAACTAGCAAGACAGGAACACAAGCCCACCCATTAGCAGAGAGGCTGCCTAAAATCATAATAAGGCCACAGACACCCCAAAACACACCACCAGACGTGGACCTACCCACCGGAAAGAAAAGATCCAGCCTGATCCACCAGAACACTGGCACTAGTCCCCTCCACCAGGAAGTGTACACAGCCCACTGAACCAACCTTAGCCACTGGGGGCAGACACCAAAAACAACGGGAACTACGAACCTGCAGCCTGCGAAAAGGAGACCCCAAACACAGTAAGATAAGCAAAATGAGAAGACAGAAAAACACACAGCAGATGAAGGAGCAAGATAAAAACCCACCAGACGTAACAAATGAAGAGGAAATAGGCAGTCTACCTGAAAAAGAATTCAGAATAATGATAGTAAAGATGATCCAAAATCTTGGAAATAGAATAGACAAAATGCAAGAAACATTTAACAAGGACCTAGAAGAGAAGAACTAAAGATGAAACAAGCAATGATGAACAACACAATAAATGAAATTAAAAATACTCTAGAAGAGATCAATAGCAGAATAACTGAGGCAGAAGAACGGATAAGTGACCTGGAAGATAAAATAGTGGAAATAACTACTGCAGAGTAGAATAAAGAAAAAAGAATGAAAAGAATTGAGGACAGTCTCAGAGACCTCTGAGACAACATTAAACACACCAACATTCGAATTATAGGGGTCCCATAAGAAGAAGAGAAAACGAAATGGATTGAGAAAATATTTGAAGAGATTATAGTTGAAAACTTCCCTAATACAGAAAAGGAAATAGTTAATCAAGTCCAGGAAGCACAGAAAGTTCTATACAGGATAAATCAGAGGAGAAACACACCAAGACACCTATTAATCAAATGATCAAAAATTAAATGCAAAGAAAAAATAGTAAAAGCAGAAAGGGAAAAGAACAAATAACATACAAGGGAATCCCCATAAGGTTAACAGCTGATCATTCAGCAGAAACTGTGAGCCACAAGGGAGTGGCAGGACACATTAAAAGTGATGACGGGGGAAAAACCTACAACCAAGATTACTCTACTCAGCAAGAATCTCATTCAGATTTGACAGAGAAATTAAAATCTTTACAGACAAGCAACAGTTAAGAGAATTCAGCACCACCAAACGAGCTTTAAAACAAATGCTAAAGGAATTTCTCTAGGCAGGAAACACAAAAGAAGGAAAAGACCTACAATACCAAACTCAAAACAATTAAGAAAATGGTAATAGGTACATACATATCAATAATTACCTTAACTGTAAATGGATTAAATGCTCCAACCAAAAGACAAAGACTGGCTGAAGGGATGCAAAAACAAGACCCTTATATATGCTGTCTACAAGAGACCCACTTCAGACCTAGGGACACATACAGACTGAAAGTGAGGGGATGGAAAAAGATATTCCATGCAAATGAAAATCAGAAGAAAGTTGGAGTAGCAATTCTCATATCAGACAAAATAGACTTTAAAATAAGACTATTACAAGAGACAAAGAAGGACACTACGTAATGATCAAGGGGTCAATCCAAGAAGAAGATATAACAATTGTAAATATTTATGCACCCAACATAGGAGCACCTCAATACATAAGGCAAATACTAACAGCCATAAAAGGGGAAATCGACAGTAACACAATCATAGTAGGGGACTTTCACACCCCACTTCTACCAATGGACACATCATCAAAAATGAAATAAATAAGGAAACACAAGCTTTAAATGATATATTAAACAAGATGGACTTAATTGATATTTATAGGACATTCCATCCAAAAGAACAGAATACACATTTTTCTCAAGTGTTCATGGAACATTCACCCGGATAGATCATATCTTGGGTCACAAATCTAGCCTTGGTAAATTTAAGGAAATTGAAATCTTATCAAGTATCTTTTCTGACCACAACACTATGAGACTAGATATGAATTACAGGAAAAGATCTGTAAAAAATACAAACACATGGAGGCTAAACAATACACTACTTAATAACCAAGAGATCACTGAAGACATCAAAGAGGAAATCAAAAAGTACCTAGAAACAAATGACAATGAAAACACGATGACCCAAAACCTATGGGATGCAGGAAAAGCAGTTCTAAGAGGGAAGTTTATAGCAATACAATCCCACCTTAAGAAACAAGAAACATCTCAAATAAACAACCTAACCTTACACCTAAAGCAATTAGAGAAAGAAGAAGAAAAAAAACCCCAAAGTTAGCAGAAGGAAAGAAATGATAAAGATCAGATCAGAAATAAAAGAAAAAGAAATGAAGGAAATGGTAACAAAGATCTATAAAACTAAAAGCTGGTTCTTTGAGAAGATAAATAAAATTGATAAACCATTAGGCAGACTCATCAAGAGAAAAAGGGAGAAGACTCAAATCAATAGAATTAGAAATGAAAAAGGAGAAGTAACAACTGACACTGCAGAAATACAAAGGATTGTGAGAGATTACTACAAGCAACTCTATGCCAATAAAATGGACAACCTGGAAGAAATGGACAAATGCTTAGAAATGCACAACGTTCCAAGACTGAATCAGGAAGAAATAGAAAATGTGAACAGACCAATCAAAAGCACTGAAATTGAAACTGTGATTAAAAATCTTCCAACAAACAAAAGCCCAGGACTGGATGGCTTCACAAGCGAATTCTATCAAATATTTAAAGAAGAGCTAACACCTATCCTTCTCACACTCTTCCAAAATATAGCAGAGGAAGGAACACTCCCAAACTCATTCTACAAGGCCACCATCACCCTGATACCAAAACCAGACAAAGATGTCTCAAAGAAAGGAAACTACAGGCCAATAACACGGGTGAACATAGATGCAAAAATCCCCAACAAAATACTAGCAAACAGAATCCAACAGAACATTAAAAGGATCACACACCATTATCAAGTGGCATTTATCCCAGGAATGCAAGGATTCTTCAATATGCACAAATCAATCAATGTGATACACCATATTAACAAACTGAAGTAGAAAAACCATATGATCATCTCAATAGATGCAGAGAAAGATTTTGACAAAAGTCAACACCAATTTATGATAAAAATCCTCCAGAAAGTAGGTATAGAGGGAACTTACCTCAACATACTACAGGCCATATATGACAAACCAATAGCCAACATCATCCTCAATGGTGAAAAACTGAAAGCATTTCCAGTGAGATCAGGAACAAGACACGGTTGCCCATTCTCACCACCATTATTCAACATAGTTTTAGTCACAGCAGTCAGAGAAGAAAAAGAAATAAAAGGAATCCAAATCAGAAAAGAAGAAGAAAAACAGTCACTGTTTTCAGATGACATGGTAATATACATAGAGAATCCTAAAGATGCTACCAGAAAACTACTAGAGCTAATCAATGAATTTGATAAAGTAGCAGGATACAAAATTGATGCACAGAAATCTCTTGCATTCCTATACACTCATGATGAAGAATCTGAAAGTGAAATAAAGAAAACACTCCGATTTACCATTGCAACAAAAAGAATAAAATATCTAGGAATAAACCTACCTAAGAAGACAAAAGACCTGTATGCAGAAAATTATAAGACACTGATAAAAGAAATTAAAGATGATACAAATAGCTGGAGAGATATACCATGTTCTTGGATTGGAAGAATCAGCATTGTGAAAATGACTGTACTACCCAAAGCAACCTACAGATTCAATGCAATCCCTATCAAACTACCAATGACACTTTTCACAGAACTAGAACAAAAATTTTCACAATTTTTATGTTAACACTAAAGACCCCGATTAGCCAAAGCAATCTTGAGAAAGAAAAACGGAGCTGGAGGAATCAGTCTCCCTGTCTTCATGTTATACTACAGAGCTACAGTAATCAAACAGTATGGTACTGGCACAAATACAGAAATACAGATTAATGGAACAGGATAGAAATCCCAGAGATAAACCCACTCACATATGGTCACCTTTTCTTTCAAAAAGGAGGCAAGAATATACAGTGGAGAAAAGACAGCCACTTCAGTGAGTTGTGCTGGGAAAACTGGAGAGCTACATGTAAAAGAGTGAAATTAGAACACTCCCTAACACCATACACAAAAATAAACTCAAAATGGATTATTAAAGACCTAAATGTAAGGCTAGACACTGTCCAACTCTTAGAGGAAAACATAGGCAGAACACTCTATGACATAAATCACAGCAACGTCTTTTTTGACCCACCTCCTAGAGAAATGGAAATTAAAACAAAAATAAACAAATGAAACTTAAAAGCTTTTGCACAGCAAAGGAAACCATAAACAAGACGAAAAGACAGCCCTCAGAATGGGAGAAAATATTTGCAAATGAAGCAACTGACAAAGGATTAATCTCCAAAATTTATGGGCAGCCCATGCAGCTCAATATCAAAAAACCAAACAACCCAATCCAAAAATGGGCAGAAGACCTAGATAGACATTTCTTCAAAGAAGATATACAGATTGCCAACAAACACATGAAAGAATCCTCAACATCATTAATCATTAGAGAAATGCAAATCAAAACTACAATGAGACATCATCTCACACTGGTCAGAATGGCCCTCATCAAAAAATCTAGAAACAGGGCTTCCCTGGTGGCGCAGTCGTTGAGAGTCCTTCTGCCGATGCAGGGTACACGGGTTCGTGCCCCGGTCCGGGAAGATCCCACATGCCGCGGAGCGGCTGGGCGCGTGAGCCATGGCCGCTGAGCCTGCGCGTCCGGAGCCTGTGCTCCGCAATGGGAGAGGCCGCAAAAGTGAGAGGCCCGCGTACCAAAAAATTAAAAAATCTAGAAACAATAAATGCTGGAGAGGGTGTGGAGAAAAGGTAACCCTCTTGCACTGTTAGTGGGAATGTAAATTGATACAGCCACTATGGAGAACAGTAAGGAGGTTTCTTAAAAAACTAAAAATAGAACTACCATACAGCCCAGCAATCCCACTACTGGGCATATACCCTGAGAAAACCATAATTCAAAAAGAGACATGTAGCACAATGTTTATTGCAGCACTATTTACAGTAGCCAGGACAAGGAAGCCACCTAAGTGTCTATCGACAGATGAATGGATAAAGAAGATGTGGCACATATATACAATGGAATGTTGCTCAGCCATAAAAAGAAACAAAATTGAGTTATTTACAGTGAGGTGGATGGACTTAGAGCCTGTCATACTGAGTGAAGTAAGTTAGAAAGAGAAACACAGATACCGTATGCTAACACATATATATTGAATCTAATAAATAAAAAGAAAAATTTATCATGAAGAACCTAGGGGCAAGACGGGAATAAAGATGCAGACCTACTAGAGAATGGACTTGAGGACACGGGGAGGGAGAAGGGTAAGCTGTGACAAAGTGAGAGGGTGGCATGGACGTATATACACTGCCAAACGTAAAATAGATAGCTAGTGGGAAGCAGCCACATAGCACAGGGAGATCAGCTCAGTGCTTTCTGACCACCTAGAGGGGTGGGATAGGGAGGGTGGGAGGCAGGGAGATGCAAGAGGGAAGGGATATGGGAACATATGTATATGTATAACTGATTCACTTTGTTATAAAGCAGAAACTAACACACCATTGTAAAGCAATTATACTCCAATAATGATGTTAAAAAAAAAAAAAAAAGGAGAGCGGAGTCACCAATCCATATGTCCTACCAACCTCCCAGAATCCTCCTCTCTGGAATCCATAGTGGCTGAGTGATGCGTGCACCACCAGGAAGGATCCTGAGTCAGATCAAATATGGACCAAGCAAGATGATCAGCCAGAGACAACCCGGAAACTAACCCCATTCCTTTAAATCCCGAGACTGTGAAGCATGCGGCAGAGCAGTACTCCTGGGGTCCCTTACCCTGCTGCTCTCCACCAGGGCACCCCTCCCCAAAAAGTCTCTTGCTTTGTCAGCATGTGCGTCTCCTCGGACAGTTCATTTCCAAGTATTAAACAGGAGCCCGCTCTCAGGCCCTGGAAGGGGTCTGCCTTCCTGCCACAAAAGTCCTCCCCAAGTCCTCCCAGGTTGGGACGCACAGGTTTTGAGCAGCAGCAGCTGCCGTGTCCCGCTTTGCCTGGCACAGCAATAAAGCTGTCCTTTTCTACTTCATCCAAAACTCTGCCTCTGAGATTCAATTCAGCACCGGTGCACAGAGGCCTAGTTTTCAGTATTATAGGCACATCTGCTGGCGTTCAGAGCAGAAGCGGCGCCTCTCCCTCAGCCTGCCGGCACCTTCCCAGCTTCCTCCCCTGAGAAAAGGAGCAGCAGGGGCTGTTTCTCTTGGCCTTTTCAGTCTCATTAAAGGAGAGCCACTCACCCAAAGGAATGAGCCTGGCTCTGTCTGGGTGGGGCACAGAGAGAGGCTCAGGAAATTGTTGGAGAAAAAGAACAGTGTGGGCCCCAGCCGTCAAGGAGGGCTTCCCGAGGGGGCGGGGGAGGGGCCATCCACTGTGATAAGAAGGGACAGAGAGGGTACTTCAGGGGTGACTCCCTGCCTGCACTGCATCCTTGAATTAAGCCTGGCTTGCGTCCTCATGCAAGCCGTCCCTTTATTTCCCTCGCATGGGTGAGTGAGGAAAGAGGAGGGGCCTCCTCTGTGGGTGAGCAGCCCCCTTTCCTCACTGCCCACCTTCAGTGTGCACCCTGTCTAGCTCTGACCTTGCTGCTTCCCTGGCCCCGCCCCTGTGAAGTGCAGGCAGGTTCCAGCTGGTGGAGGGCTCACCCAGGCCAGACTCAACTCGTCAGAGATGAATGGCCCACCTGCCAACAGCCATGATCCGCTTTTTGCCTGACATAATTTGGTCGGGTTTGTTTGATGTGTTTTTTTTTTAAGTAGATGAAAAGGCTTCTTATCTTTTTGAGTAAAAAAGCTTTAACTTGAACCCCTCAGGTACATGAGTGGCCCAGAATTCCTGTGCAGCAAAGAGAAAGAAGATGAGAAGTCTCGGGACTGCCCTGCTCATTGGAATCATGTGACAGTGCTGAGACCTCCCCTTCAGGTGGGCCCAGCCTGGAGACGGATTCTGAGGACAGGCTCTGAAGCCCCTCTCTTAAAGCCCACCTAGAGCTCTAACTGTGAGGTCCCCTGTTTATTCTCAGTTTATATCCACCAGGTCAGACACTTCCTTCTAGAACAAGAACATTTCTAGTTAGAGGCAGTGATGTCCTCAACTGAAAATAACATCCCAGCCTATGGGGTTGGTGCAGTCTCAACAGCCAGTAAGAAGTAGGCAAAAGTCCTAGGGTAGGCAGCCTTCCTCAATTAAACAACAACAACAACAATATAACCTTCCTTTAAAAAAGCCATTTGCCCTTCTTCCTCCCCTCTCTTCCTTCCTGGAACTCAGAGGCAAGGCCTAGAGGAGCAGCAGCCATCTTGTGATCATGAGACAACATGCATGAGGTCAGAAGCGACATGCAGAGGACAAACGGCAAAAGGAAAGGGAGAGCCTGCCTCCCTAGTTGCATGGCTAAGCTCTCAACCTAACCAAGGACTCCCTGCTGTCGCACATCTTGCTGCCTGAGACAAGTAAACCCTTCCCTAGTACTCCCACTCTCATCACTTCCCTGAAACTTGCAGTCCTATGTGGGATCACTGGCATGCTTCTCTTGACTTCATGCTACATTGGTGATCCTTAAGGCTCCTTTCCTCCCTGGTGCTCTTCCCTTCTAGCACCTTTACTGCTCTTCTGCATCCTCCCCCAGTCACTCCTCTCCCTGATTTACCCTTTAAATCATTGCTCCTTCAAAAGTGTCATGTTCTTTCCTGCCTCAGGGCCTTTGAACAAGCTGTTCCCTCTGCCTGGGCTTTCTCCTTCCCCTTCCTCAGTAGCTCTGACTCGTTCTTCGGATTTTAGAGAAGCTTCAAGAGGCCCCTGATTAGGTCAGACCCCGTCACATAACCCCATGACGAGCGCATCTTTCCTCTGGGGCCTCGCCATGCTCACAGCTGTCTGCTCAGTGCTGCTTCCCAAGGGATCGGAGGCTCCTTGGAGGTGGGGACCAGGCCTCTGTGTCCCGTGCTATGTCCCAGCATCCACACAGCTCCTGGCACATAGCAGGTGCTCAATAAACCACTGCTGAATGAATCAACAACAGTGCCCTCACACACTGTGATGAAAACACGTCACACTATGAGATCCCCTAACACACAGGGACCCTCACCTGCAGGGGAGGCTCAGCCTGGAGGGAAGGTGGTCACTGAAAGGCAATGGGATGGGGGGTGGGAAAAAACTGTCTGGCCAAGAGAAGGGCACAGCACGCCCAAAGGCCTTGCGAGGAGGGCGGTTTTGTTGACAATAGCAGATGAGTAGAAGGCCATCTGGAAGAAGGGGTCAGGCCAGGCCACACAGGCCTTGTGGGACCTGGCCAGCTAGCTAATCATTCTGGAGATAGCGGAGAGCAGCTTACAGCATGTTATGCTGATACAGTGACCTCAGCAGGTTTGCGTTCTGAAAGCCCCCCTCTGCCCGCAGTGTGGGAATGTTGGAGAATGGAGAGGAGATACAGGGACCCCCAGACTGTCCCCTACAGTACCCAAGGGCGAGCACCCAGGCCTGAGGTGGGCCGTGGGAGACACTCACCTCTGCTCTGTTCCAAGAGTTTTATGTGTGTCAGGGCATTTAACCCCCAGTAAAGCTGGGGTGGGGAAACTGAGGTACGGGCGGTTTAGAACCCGTCCAGGTCACACAGCTGGTTAGTGGTTGGGCCTGGCTTGAACTGTGCCTCGGGGTGTCTGTACCATGGGGTGGTGGTCTCTGTGGCGGGGCAACGGTGGAAAAGAGAAGATTGCAGAGGAAATGGATTAGATGGGATTGAGAGAGGGGAGGGTCTTCAAAGAAAACCTGAATCAAACACATAACAATGGTAAGATTTGCTAAAACTGGATGTCACCGCCACTCATGTTTTCCATGCTTGAAACAGTGCGTGTGTGTGTGTGTGTACAGACACATGACATTGTTGCTCCCTGAAGGTCATCAGGGATCTTGGAAACAGCTGTTTCCGTGTCTTGCTGGGACCAGACACCAGAAGAGAGCAGACTGAGGAATGTGTGAGACTTGAGAACACGGAGACAGAAAGTCTAGACTATTCTTTGGAGAAATTCTACTTAAAAGGAGAGGAGAGACAAAGGTCAGTAGCTAGTGATTGTATAGAGTGGAGATTTTCTTTTAATTTTAAAGAATTAGACATTACAGACTTGAGTCTCCTATGAACCTCTCCCCACCCTCATTCCTCTTCCACGTCCCCAAAGGTAATCGCTGTCAGGAACATACTGTCTGTCATTGTCATGCACGGTTTTTATATTTTTACTACATATTTATTTATCCAAAAACATTTTAAAGGACCATTTTCTTGGGCTTTCATATTTATAGAAATGGTATCATACCGTCTAGATTTTTCTGGAACATGATCCTCTTCTCCTCATCATGATTATAAGAATTATCAAGGCTGGTAAGTGTGGAACTCTTTTAACTTCTCCATGGCATCCTACTGTACACACTCCCCTCATTTATGTGTCTATTGATTGCTGATGTGCAGGGTTCCCCTTGAGCAAGAATGCTGCAGAGAATAGTCCTGGACTGCCTGCAGGCTGCTATGTCTCCAGGGCAGAGACCTCTGGGTGGGATGCCTGGGCCACGAGTGGCATCACAAGAGAGCAGGACTTACAGTCCACCAGCGGTGGGAAGTCCCTCCACCTCCATCTCCTTCTGCACTTGGCCTTGCTAGACTGCCCGTGAGCTAGATTTGAGACTGCTGAGTCACCAACTGGAAAGCTCTGTTGAGAGAGAGATTAAATACGAAGGAGTGGGAAATGTGTATTGGGTGGGAGGTGGGGAGAGACAGGCTGGAGAAGGGGCTTCAGGGGAGACACAGATCCCTGGAGAATAGTCTACAAGTCAATGTAAAGATCCATTTGGGACATTCCCCTTTCTATTTGGCACCATGATGCCATCTTAGACTTGCCAACTGTGCATGGCAGCCTTCCTGACCCCTCCCAGCCGAACATCTCCTGCTCCCCCTGTGCTGCACCCACACTCCTGTCCAGGCACTGACCACATTGCATAATTGCTGGGTGTCTGCTAGCCTGTTGCCCCAAGAAGGACCCCGAGCTTCTTGAAGCAGGGACTGTATTAGTCATCTCCTCAATCCCCAGAACTTTGCCAGGGCCTGGCACATAGTTGGTGCTCAATAAATAATTTTCGAATTGCTTTAAGTGCACTATTGTAGCTTCTACCTGCTCATTTTAAATGAGCATGTGGTTTTAGACACATGTACAATTTAAGGGGAAGGAGCCACATGAGGGCCAGGAAGAAGGGACCCAGCAGAGTGGCACTGAATGTCAGCGCAAGACTTCTTTTCCCCTAACCTCCCCTGTCCAACTCTCTCTGGCCCTCAGCTACCTCCGAATCCCCCTTCTTCCCTCTCGCCTCTCTTAGTTGTAAAATAAATTAATACTCTTTAGCCTTTTCTATAAGAAACCAATCTCAGTTCTCTCTCCCTCTTTAGAAAATTCCTACATTAATTTATACTGCTTCCAATTGTGTTCTATCTTGCTGAGACCCAAGGAATGGCCCTGAGATCAGAAAAAGGAAAGAGAGAAACCCACGGTAGGCAGACATAAAACAAGTTGAAAAGTCTAAGCTCTAAGGGTAGATATAGGGGAAGAAGTAACATTCACAGCAAGTTCAAGAACGTCAAAACTGAAGTCGGGGGCTGATGACAGGAAACCAGTGAATGAAATGAGGAAAGCAGAATTCTCCATTTCTTATTTTACCTTTGTCTTGTCATTCCAGGAAAATGGTCTCAGGAGTAAAGGGTGGAAGGAAAGGCAAACCAAGTCAGGAGACAGAGGACAGCTGAGACTGGCCAAATCTTTTTTAATGGATAACTCGAGAAGAAGGCCTGGGGGAGTTTTCCCGTGACTGCCTCCAGGCTCTACACTTTACCCTGTCCTGAATCATTGATGACTTGTGTGAAGTCACGTGAAAACTGCTTTCAAGAAATGTGTAAGGTATGAGGTGGGACATGGACTGGGGCTGGAGTCTGAGTAGATAAGCAGGCAAGGAGGATGTGTTACAGGACTAGAACTTGGGCCTTGGAGGATGGATGAACTTGAAAGGCCTGAAAGTCAGCTGGACTGGCCCAGGGCTCCACGAAGACAACTGGAGGCAGTCTTAGTGGCAAGTCCCCTTGGCAAATTCCTGGCACCACTGTGGAAGTGGTTGACCCAAAGAGAAAACCAGAAGAGGATATAGTAGGAGTTGCTCGGGAGATGCTGACATTGATGGCAAAACCCCAGGGAGCCTTGCTGAGGGATATGACGTGAGTAAATTGTCAGGAGTGTGAATTAAAGACGCTGGCCTTGTCATGAGCATGGCCTGCCAGCCAAGAGCTGGGGTTAGGTCAGGCTTCCACAGACACTGAAGTCTTGAGATGGGCAGTACAGGGAGTGATTGGAGGAACCCAAGCTGCTTTTCCAGGTCCTCTAATCTGACCTTTGCTAGAGGGTCAACAGAGGTCGTCAGACCCACAGACATACAGAAGGGAGGAAAGCATATGGTAGAGGACAAAATCAAGTTGCAAAATGACTGATGTGCTGGAGAAATGGGCTAAACCCAGTAAGCAGAGCAGATCATAAGGATAAATATTAGGGGTCTTTGGGGCTAAAATCCAACTATCTGAGTAGAAGATGGGGAAGATGCTGTTTAACAATAGCACGTTTGACACTTTGGGCTTTTACTCATGTAGTCAGCAAAAATACTGACTCTGCAAAGGTTAATCCAAACCTGGGCTATACTCTGGAAGGTTAGTGTCTGGCACAACTAGGTCTTTGTAGACTCAGCACAGGTCAGACCACACCTGAGGCTCAGTTCGTGGGGTCCCACCTGTAGAGGGGTTTGAGCAGTGAGACCTGGTGGCATATGATGTGGGCCAGGACAACCTATCACAGGAAGAAAAGTCCAAAAACTGGGGAGGTATCATCTGGAGGCAAGGAGACTCAGAGGGGATGTAAGAGCTATCTTCACATAAATGAAGGGTACAATGGCAACAAGGATTCAGACTCGCAAGTTGTACCCCAAGAACTAGCATTAGGACAAAAGGGTGGAAACCAGAGGAGACAGCTTTCAGTTCTAAGGAAGAAATCCCTAGGACCCTTCAGAGCTGCTTGAAAGGGAAGCACGGCCTCAGTAGACGCTGTGTTCTCTGGCAAAGAGCAGTCTTGCAGGAGATGCTGCAGAGGAAATCAGATGGGGCTAAGCCAGAGAAACGACCATTTCACCTCCAACTCCAAAGGCAGATTTCAGTCTTCTGAAAAATTCTCTCCAAATATTTAAAGATGATATTCATTCCTTGATGACAAAAGACAAAGGAGGCTACATTGTTTATACTGATGGGTTGACGCAAATGTCATTTAAGATGATTTTCATTTGTAAAACATCCTTAATCCCTTTAATTAGGTGTCAGAAAGCAGAGGAGAATTAAAATATGCTGTTTCATGGCAGGTGCTGTGGCTGTGCATATTTTTTATCTTTAAATTAATCCTAAACAACAACCCTATGAAATAAATACTTTTTTTTTGCCTTTAATAGATCAGAAAACTGTGGCTCATAGAGGTTACATAATTTGAAATGAGACTGGGCAGACCATAAATGAGAAATCAAAAACTCAGAATGAACTTCATGAGATTTCAAGCTTCTGATTAGGATATTAAGAAACTGGAAAAAGCATTACTCTCACCTTCCAACCAAAAAATTCTGGATAATTTGCAAAATCACAACTTTTCTTGAATAAGTAAGAGATTTGAGATTGTGAGACAAAACAACTAACCCAAAATCTAAGGAAAAGCAAGCACGTCCAATGAGAGATGGGACACAACACTTGTTTATTTGAAGCAGACAATGGACACAATGTAAAATGGTAAGAAGAATTCAGCTAAAAATTTTAACGAATTGCTAAATGTTAAGTGTGGGCTAATGTAACAACCTTACCCTAAAAACAAGATAACACTAAGAAGAATTTGAAGCCCGTATTGCACTGAGAGTGACCACAGCAATAACAAAACCCAAATACAAATCAGCTTATGACTGAATTGACTCAAATGCTGACACTAAAAACCTAGAAAAGAAGTGGGTGGGGGAGATATTCATTTACGGGAATCCAGACATTAACACAAGTTATATTAGTCTCCATTACTGTATAAAAGATGTCATTTTCAAAGAAAAGGTACAAAACACACAATTAAGTGTGGTGGGGGAAGGAAAAGAGAAAAAAATGATGAGCAAGACCAAATTTCAATACGACACAGATGTTGAAACTATCAGACAGGAAATTTAAAATAATGATAATTAATATGTTAAAATTTCAAGTGGAAAAGGTAGACAGCATGCATGATCTTCAACAGAGACATGAAAATTATAACAAAAAGACAAATGGGAATGCAAAAAAAAAATTGAAAGCATGATAACAGAGTTTAAAAATGCTTCAGTGGGCTTAACAATAGATCAATACGGTTTAGGAAATAATCAATAAACTTGAAGTTAGGTCAATATAAGTTATACAAACTAAAACACAAAAAGAAAAATAGTGAAAAAGAATATCCAAAAGCTGTAGGATAAAACAAACATACTAGATAATATCTAGCATACATGTATGTATTTGGAATCCCAGAAGGAGAGGAGAGAGAAACAGGGAAGAAAACATATTTAAAGAGATAATGGCCAAGAATTCTCCAAAATTAATGATAAGACACCAAGACATAGATTCAAACTCTCAAAACACATGAAATTAATAAATAAATCCACCCACACCCTAGAAAATCTAGACATAGATAAACATAAAAGATAAAATCTTGAAGGCAACTGAAGGGGTAAGGAAAATACTACATACACTACACTACACTTATATTTGTTTAGAGGAACAAATATAAGAATTACAGAAGACTTTTCACCAGAAACTATATGAGCCAGAATACAATATAGTGACATACTTAAAGGGCTGAAAGAAAAAAAAATCTATTATACATCCAATAAAATATCTTTTTAAAATGAAGGAGAAATAAAAACATATTCATCAAACAAAACAAAACAAAAAAGGTATTGCCAGTACTATTGCCCTAAAAGAAATGTAAAAGGAATTTCCTTAGATAGAAGAAATATGATACAAAAACCTAGATCTACACAAAGAAGTGAAAGTGCTGGGAATGTCGTAAATAAAATGTTATATAAATTATACTGCTCTAAAAGTTAACTTATTTATAAATCAGAGTCAATAAAATTTTTCTGTAAAGAGCTAAGTAGTAAATATTTTAGACTTTGTGAATCACACATGGTCTTTATCATTTATTCTTTGTTTTTTTGTTGTTATTTTTGTTTATTAGGTTTTGTTTTGTATTTTCTAGAGCATTTTAATATGTAAAAACTGCTGTTAACTTGCAGACCAGACAAAAACAGCCTTCAGGGAAGATGAAATAAACAAATGCTTCTCTATTCTCCAACTGTTTTTCTCTCCTAAGTTAAAACCCTGGGTATTATGTATAAAACAAATAGTAGAAGACTCTAAAAGTTGGGGAGAAGAAACAAGATGGGCTAGTGTCCAAGGGACCCAAGAAAAGACAGAGTGCTATCTCTGCTTTTCTTTTTGCCACATATATCCCAGGCTTGCAGTAGAAGAAGCTGGAAACCAAAAATAAACAAGCACAGATTTTTAAAACTCCCAAAAAAGTCTGCCTTCCCTCGCCAAAGAGCAGCAAAGGGGCTGCTCAGCAAGACAGAAAACTTCTAGACAATAATCTCTCAACTCCAGCTAAACACCATGTAAAACTGTGACAATGCCCCCCTGACACTAGCAAGGGCAAAGGGATAGTATGTACTTTAGCCCAAGCTATAATGAGATGCCCTAATCCGCTGTCAGAGTGGTTTCAGAAAAGACTGAGTCTGACACTGGGACTTCCATCATCCTGAGCAGTAAGGTCTCCCCACAGTGCCAGTGAAGGAAACATGGGAGCCTAGACTTCCACATCTACTGACTAAAACTACAGGTTCCCCCTCCTCTACAGTGGTATCAGAGGTGAACTGGTGCAGAGTCATAACTTTTACCACTGCCCAACAGTAATGAGACCCACACCCATGGTTTCAGTGCAGGCTTTTTGGGGGGCAGTAACAAGTCACTCCTACCCCTCCCAGCCAGGGTGGTATCAACAAGGGGCTAGTGAAGAGCTGAAATATCACCCCCACTCAGTGATAATGAGGAACCTCTTCCCTTCTTGGGTGTCAAAGAGGCAAGTTGAAAACCTGGACTTCCACACTCATTTGGTAGGTAATGAGACAGAACCCCTCTTCAGTCTCCTGATGGAGTAGTGTCACAATAAGCCAACAGAAACAAAAGGGTTAAATAAGATCCAGAGCTTCACAACACAATTCCAAAAATGTCCAGGTTTCAACATTTCACTGGTTCTTATAACAAGAACCAGCAAAATGTCAGCTTGAATGCAAAGAGACAAGCAATAGATTAAAAAACTGAGATGATATTTTTGAATTATATTACAAAGATTTTAAAGCAGACATCAAAAAAATGCTTCGATGAGTAATTATAAATGTGCTTGAAACAAGTCTCAGCAGAGAAATAAAAGATATAAAGAAGAACCAAAAAGAAATTATTAAACTGAAAAATACTATACCTCAAATAATAAAGTTGATGGATGGACTCTACAGCAGAATGGGGTGACAGAAAGTAATCAGTGAACTTGAAGGTTAAGCAATAAAAATTGTCCAATCAGACCAACAGAGAAATAACAGACTGAAAAAAAAAAAAAATGAACAGAGCCTCAGAGATATATAACATTGTAGCAAATAACCTAACATTCATATAATTGGAGACTGCAAGAAGAAGAGAATGAGACTGAAAAAGTATTTGAAGGACTAATGTCTGAAATTTTCCCAAATTTAGCAAAGTAAAAAAAGATTTAAGAAGCTAGGAGAATCCCAAACAGGACAAATCTAAAGAAATTCACTCCAAAACATATCATAGTCAAATTTCCGAAAAATGAAGACAAAGAAAAACATCTTGAAAGCAGCAAGAGAGTGACTACACCTTACCTAGAAGAGAAATTTTCAAATGACAGCATATTTCTCATAAGAAACTAGGGAGGAAGTAGCACAACATTTTTCAAGTGCTGAAATTACAAAACCAGAATTATACATTCAAAGAAAACATCCTTCAGCAATGAAGGGGAAAACAAGGTATTCTCAGATGAAGGAAAACTAAGAGAATTTGTCACCAACAGCCCTACCTGAAGAAAAAACAAACAAAAAAAAAAAACGGCTAAAGGGAGTTCTCTAAACAGAATGAAGATGTTAAAAGAAGGACTCTTGGAACATTAGGGTGGAAAAAAGAGCAAAGGAAAGAATCAAAACATGGGTAAGTACAATATATTTTCCTTCTCCTTTTGAGTATTCTAAATTATGCTTCACGGTTGAAGCCAAAATTATAACATGATCTTATATGGTCTTAAATGTGTGTAGAGGAGATATGTAAGACAATTATCTTACAAACTTAGAAGGTGAAAGGACCTAAAGGGAGAAGTTTTCCGTATTTTATTCAAACTCATAAAGTGTGGACAAAGTAGGTTGTGATAAGTTATACATATATAATTTAATACATAAATACAACTAATGTATCTACACAAAGATACATACTCAAAAGTACTATAGATAACTTAAATGAAAATTCTAAAATATGCTTAATTAGTCCACAAAGAAAAAGGAAATTTAAAAAAACACATGCAAAACAGAGAGAACAAATAGAAAACAAAAATTTAAATGGCAGATTTAAACCCTAACATATCAATAATTAAATTTAATGTATATATGCTAAATTCAACAATGAAAAGGCAGAGATTAACAGAGGGGGTAAAACAATAACCCAACTTTATGCTGTCAACAAATAATTCACTTCAATTTTAATGTTATAGGGAAGTTGATGTTAAAAGGAGAGAAAAAGACATATCATGCAAAAATTAAAAGAAAGCATGAGTGACTATATCAATCAGGTAACGTAAACTGCAGAGCAAAGAAAATCAGTAGAGACAGAGAGAGACATTACATAATGATAAATGGTTAAATCCACCAAGAAGGCATAAGAATCCCAAATGCATCCTCATCAAACAATAGAGCTGAAAATATGTGAGGCAAATATTGATAGAACTGAAAAGAAAAACAGACAAATGATTAATTTTGAAGTTGGGGACTTCAACACCAATCTCTCAACAATTGTTAGAATAATGAGACACAAAATCAGCAAGGAATCAAACTGAACAAGCCATCAACAAAAAGGATCTAGTCAAAATGTATACAAACCTCCACCCAACAACGCAGGATTACACATTCTTTTCAAACATCCATGGAATGTAACCAGGCTAGACCACATCCTCGGTCATAAAACAAAGCTCAACAAGCTTCAAAGATTAAAATCCTACATTACATGTTCTCTGGCTACAATAGAATCAAAATAACAGAAATAAAATGACAAAGATACAAGGAAAATCTCCAAGTATTTGGAAACTAAGCAATACCTAAGTAAGTCATGGGTTATAAAATAAAACCTAAGAAGAACCAAAAAACACATTGAACTGAATGAAAATGAAAATACACCATATCAAAATTCACGCGATAAAGCTAAAGAAGTGTGTGTGATTCTGTTCAAGCTGCCATAACAAAATACCACAAAATGGGTGTCAACAGAAATTTATTTCTCACAATTCTGGAGGCTGGAAGTCCAAGATCAAGGTGCCAACTGATTCAGTTTCTGTGAGAGCTCTCTTTCTAGCTTACAGGTGGCTTTCTTCTCACTGTGTCCTCATGTAGGAGAGAGGGAAAGAGAGACAGGGCACTCTGATATCTCTTCTTATAAGGTCACTAATCCTATTGAATCAGGCCCCACCCTTATGACCTCATTTAACCTTAATAACCTCCTTATAGAATCTATTTTAAATATAATCACATTGAAGGTTAAATCTTCAACATATGAATTTGAGGGAATATAATTCAATCCATCACACAGTGTACAGAGGGAAATTACAGCACTAAGAAAAGAAGAAATATCTCAAATCAATTATCTAAGTTCTCAGCTCAAGAACTTAGAAAAGGAAGACAAAAATAAACCTAAATCAAGCAGAAGGAAGAAAATAATAAAGATAAGAGCAGAAATCAATGAAATTGAAAACATAAACCCAATAGAGAAACAAAAAGTTGGTTCCATGAAAATTTCAATAAAATTGGCAAAACATTAACAAGAAAGAAGGGACAAGTTACAAATGACCCATATGAAGAATGAAACAGGAGAGATCATTAAAGATCTGGTAGACATCAAAAGAATATAAGAAAATACGACAGACATCTCTCCACACATAAATTTGACAATTTAAATGAAACAGGCCAATTCTTCAAAACTTACAAAGTAGCATAACTCATGCAATGTGAACTAGATAATTTAAGGGGCCTATAACTACTAAGGAAAATGAATTAATAATTTAAAACTACCCCTGGGCTTCCCTGGTGGCGCAGTGGTTGAGAGTCTGCCTGCCGATGCAGGGGACACGGGTTCGTGCCCCAGTCCGGGAAGATCCCACATGCCACGGAACAGCTGGGCCCGTGAGCCATGGCTGCTGAGCCTTCGCGTCCGGAGCCCGTGCTCCGCAATGGGAGAGGCCACAACAGTGACGGGCCCACGTATCCAAAAAAAAAAAAAACTACCCCTAAAATGTGTCTACACCCAGAGTTTCACTGGAGAATTCTATCAAACATTCTACACAATATTTTCTGAAAATAGAAAGGAAGGGACACTTCCCAGTTAATTTTATGAGGTTAGTATTACCTTGATACAAAAACCAGAAAGAGTACCATAAAAGAAGCTACCGACTGTTACCCCTCATGAACATAGACATACAAAGTATTAGCAAATAGGATTCAGCAATTGATAAAAATGTAGCATGATACTAGTAAAGTATATTCCAGGGATGCAAGGTTAGTTCAATACTGAAAATCAATCAAAATAATCCATTATCTTCACAGACTAATGAAGAAAAATCATATTAGCATTTTAATTGATGCAGAAAATTCTTTTGACAAAATTCAACCTTAATTCATGACAAAAATTCTCAGACATCTGAGAATAGAAGACAACTTCCTCAATTTCATAAAGAGCATCTAGTTGGTTATGAAAGATGCTTTCCTCCTAAACTGGAAACAAGGAGCATGTAGCCACTCGTACACTATCACTCAATATGGTGCTGGAAGATCTAACCACTGCCGTCAAGTAAAAAAGAAAAGGCAAACAGATCACAAAAGAAGAACTGAAACTACCACTACATGCAGATGGCATTATGATCTATGTAAGAAATCCTAAGGAATCTACAAAAATAAAATCCTAGAACTAATAAGTGAGATTAGTAAAGTCACAGGATATCAATGTATGAAAAAATGTTATATGTTATGATAGGATACGATCAACATATGAAAATCAGTTATACGTCTTCTATATTCTAACAATCCACACTTGGACAACAAAATTTAAAATGACTCAAGAAACAAAATGCTCCATTTCTAAACATACAAAAGACTGTATAAATCTAAGAAAACATGCTAAATCTAACAAAGCAGATTTTGTGCTCTGAAAAATACAAAATGCTGGTGAAAGAAATTGATGAAGACCTAAATAAATGAAGATAGATATCATTTTTCTGTACTGAAAGCCTCAATATAGTAAAGGAGTCAATTCTCCCCAAATTATTATACATGTTTAATGCAATTCCTATCAAAATCTCAGCATATTTACAGATTTTTAATAGATACATTTATATAAAAAGGGAAAGGAACAGGAAAAGTTAAACATTTTTTTAAAGAAAAGTAAAGTGGAAGGAATCAGTGTATCTGATTTCAAAACTTGTTGTATAATCCCAGTAACCAAAACTACATAGTATTTATGGAAGGAAAAACACATAACAATGGGACAGAAATGAGATTCCAGAAATAGACAGATGTAAACATGCCCAACTGATTTTTTACGAAGGTGCAAAAGCAATTCAATCCAGGAAGGCTTTACAATAAATAATTAGACATGCACAAGCAAAAAGAAAAAGAAAATAGTGAACTTTAATGTAAACATCACATCTTAACAAAAATTAACACAAAATGCAACAGAGACTTTTTGCAAGTAAAATATAAAACTATAGAACTTGAAGAAAAAGAAGAAGCAGAAGGAGAAAATCTTTGGGATCTAGGGCTAGGCAAAGAGTTCTTAATCTTGACACCAAAAAACATAATCCAAAAAAGAAGAAAATTGATAAATCAGACTTCATTAAAATTTAAAATGTTTGCTCTAAGAAAGATCCTGTTAAGGGGATAAAAAGACAAGCTATAGACTATTAGAAAATATTTGCAACCCACATATCTGACAAAGACTAGTACCTAGAATATATAAAGAATTCTCAAAAGTTCAACAGTAAAAAAATCAAACAATTCATTTAGAATACAGGTGAGGACTTGAAGAGACATTTCACTAAAAAGAATATAAAGACAACAAATAAGCACACGTAAAGGTGTTCAGTGTCACTAACTATTGGATAAGTGCAAAATGAAACCACAGTGAGATATCACCACACACCTGTCAGAATGCCAAAAATAAAAAACAGTGATTGTACCAAATGCTAGTGAGAATGCATAGAAACAGAATCAAAACTTACATTGCTGGTAGAAATGTAAAATGGGGTAGCAACTCCAGAAAAGTTTGCCAATTTCTCTATAAACGTACAACTACCAAACAAACAGCAATTACACACTTGGGCATTTATTCCAGAGAAATGAAAACTTACGATCATGTACAGAAACCTGTACAAGTTCATAGCAGCTTTATTCATAAAAGTCCCAAAGTGAAACAAGCCAGATATTCTGCAACAAATAAATGGTTAAACTGGTACATCCATACCATGGACTGCTACTCAGCAATGAGAAGGAACACACTGCTGATATATGCACCAACTTGGATGAATCTCCAAAGATTCATGCTGAGTGAAAAAACCCAATCCCAAAGAAATACACACCATGTGGTTCCACTTATTTAACGTTCTTGAAATGACAGAACCATAGAAGTGGAGAACAGAGTGGTCAGGGGTTAAGGATGGGGTGGAGAAGCAGCTCTGCCCGGATCTGGTACCTCTTTTCTGAGCATTAGCCCTTCAACATCATGGTAGGCCTGGGGCAGACAAGGGCTGCTCTCAGCAGAACCAGAGAGAATCTCCAAAGACGTGTCTGTAGGAGTAGAATAAAGAGAGGTTTGACTCAAGCATACAAGCATTTCAATAAATTACTCTTGATGAAAATGATAAAAGTTAGGACTTTTTCAAATTACCGAGTGTGTCCTGGCATTTAGATTTGGTTTCAATAGGCCATGTCCACCAAGAAATTGCTAAAGTCAGATTCTTAAAAGAATTTGGGTCCCTCCAAGGAACACTGGGAGAGGGGAATGCAGCCCCAGACACCAAGATGGGTGTGAATTCTTTTTTGACAGAATAGTGGTCCTATCACGGTAGTCCTAATCTCCAGAAAAAGGAGATTAAGAATGGGAAAGAAACAATGCCTTAATTTTGTAAAATGTAGTTCTTAACTTGTGCATTGTTTTTATTTTTATTGAAATATTATATGTTACAGGTGTACAATACGGTGATACACAATTTTTAAAGGTTATGCTCCGTTTATAGTTATTATAAAATATTTGCTATATTATACAATACAAACTTGTAGCTTATTTTGTACCTAATAACTTGTACCTCTTAACCTCCTACCCCTATGTTGCCCCTCCTCCCATCCCTCTCCCGACTTGTAACCACTAGTTGGTTCTCTATATCTATGAGTCTGTTTCTTTTTGTTATATTCACTAGTTTGCTGTATTTTTTGGATTCCACTTATAGGTGATATCATACAGTATTTGTCTTTCTCTGTCTGACTTGTTTCACTTAGCATAATTGTGCATTGGTTTTAAATTCTAGGAAGGCCTTTGCGCTCTGTTGAGCTGTTCTGGAAATCAGAAAAGCAAATCCTACCCCTGAAAGGGAATATGCAGTCAATCTTGCCTGGAGTGAGGGTGCAGGAGCTCACCCCCCAATGGCCATTCAGACCATGGAGCTTTAGAAATACAGGTTAGGATTGCTTCGAGGGTCTTGCGGTCCACTCGTACCCATTCAGCTGACTGATGGGGAAAGAGCAGCCCAGTGGTACTGAGTCAAATTGTTCCCTGAGCATCTCCTCATAAACTCGGTCTCTCCTCCCCTCGCTGGGTGTTGCGCTGGACAGCTCCAGGCCCAAGTGATGTCTTAGGGTTGGGATGGCGCCAGGCCCTGTAGGAGGCTGAGAGGAGGAAGCAAGCCTGGGCCCTGTTCTCACAGAGCTGGCCCCTGAGATGGGGAGAGGGTCTCCAAGCATGACAGAGAAAACCATGTAAAGTTGTCCACTTGCAGTAGAACTAGGTGCTGGAGCTGACCCTAGGCTACAGGGGCTCCGAGAAAGCAGACGAGCTGAGCCCACAGTGATGGCTGCACAGGTGTGGGTGGGTTCAACACCTGCCCAAAGCTTGGGGAGAGTCAACTGATGCTTTGTGGGCAGACTGCCTTCCAGCACCATCACTTAACAGCTGGTGATGATGTGAAGACACCTCAGCGTCTTCATCTGTAAAACAGGGATCACTCTGGTGAAACTCAACATTGCATTAACCACGTCAGAACCATACAGTGAGTAGAAAAGCACAGAGTGAGGCGGAAAGCCCATGCCCAGCCTCTCACCAGGCCTGAAGTTCCCCTGGAAGCCTCATTCCCTAAGGGCCTATGGGAGCCACGGGCATTTAATTCCAAGAATGGGGATGCCTTGGGAAGAAGGCACCTACCTTTGATGAATTAGCCCACAGTTCCCCGAAGACACTGCTGAAATCAGTCCCCAGGATGGGGACCAAGGAGGATCAGAGAGGTCCCTCTGCAGGTGGTGCAAGCAGGCCTGGATGGGCGGCCAAGGCCTGCGGGTTTTGTGGCCTTGACTTCAGCAGAGAGGAGGCCTCTGTCCACTCATGCCAGCTCTCCTTCAAACAGTTACTGAAAACAGGATGCAGTGCCACTGGAAATTCCATTTTCCATGCAGGCCATGGCTTGGGGGGCACGGGGGAAGTTACCTGATTTCCACTGTTATTCGCCATTCACTGTGCATGGGACTGTTTTTCTCCATCTCTGCAAGGCTCAGTTTCTTCATCTGTAAAATGAGGAGCATAGGCCTCACCTCTTCTCAGGTGTTGACAGGGTTACAGTGTGTGATTTCTGAGTAAGAGGACCCAGTGCAGGCCTGGGACGGAGCAAAGCTGGCTGTTTCTTGCTGGATAACTGAGCAGAGGGAGAAAGATCCCTCTCCATCCAGCCCCCCCGACCTCCTTGTCCTCCCCTGCTTGGACTTTCAGCCTATCCAGCTGGCCCCCAGACCCCCAGTCTAAGCCCCCACCAAGTCCCTCTTCCACGTGGCCACCAGATCTGACCATGGCACTCCTCTGCTCAAAATCCTCCTGTAGCTCCTGAGCACCAGGAGCTAGGACCTGGGCGCCTTACACTGAATAATTAGGCCTTGTGGGAGTGGAGCCTGCCACACGCCCCAGCTCATCCCACACCATCCTGGCTGACCCCCTACCAACCCCATACCCCAGATCTTGGGCGCTGTGTGCATTCCCCCAAAGACCCTCCCTTTCAGTCCCCCTGGAGACAGACACACCCCAGGCTCAGCTCATGGGCATCTTCTGAACCTACCTGGAGTCTGCTAGGTCCTTCCTATTTAGGGACCCCACGGATGCCAGGTAAATCATAGTGTTAGGGGAACCACTGACCAAAACCACAAGCCCTGGCCAGGCAATAGAGTAGCCACTTGCATGAGTTCTCTTACCACAGGAGGTCCTGGTAAGGAACGCAGAACTAACAAGCTACCACCAACCAGAAGAATTTGAGAAAGGTCAAAAGGAGAGAGGAGACACCAGTCCACATGTCCTCCCAGAATCCTTCTCGTTGGAATCCATCTTGGCTGAGCAATGCACGCACTACCAGGAAGGACCCTGAGTCACAATGATTGGCCAGAGACAACCCGGAAACTAACCCCATCACCCTAAAACCCAAGCCTGCGAGCCACGTGGCAGAGCAGTTCTCCTGGGTTCCCTTACCCTGCTGCTCTCCACCCGGGGGCCCCTTCCCAATAAAGTCTCTTGCTCCATCAACACATGTCTCCTCGGACAACTCATTTCCAAGTGTTAGACAAGAGCCCACTCTCGGGCCCTGGACGGCTTCTCGTCAGAAGTGTATCTTCTCATGTCTGTGTCACACTCGGACCATTAGCGGTTTGGGATCAAGCCTTATGTCTTCGTTTTGTATCTCTGTAATCTCAGCCTGAGCAGGGCTGTTCAGTGGATGTTTGTGGAAGGAAGGAAGGAAGGAAGGAAGGAAGGAAGGAAGGAAGGAAGGAAGGAAGGAAGGAAGGAAGGAAGGAAGGAAAGAAAGGATGGAGGGAGGGAGGGAAGAAAGGAGGGAGGGAGAAAGTTAGTCAGTTAGTCAGTTAGTTTGTTTGTTAATTGCTAAAATGAAACCGAAGAGGGCCGTTTGACCCACAGGAGTAGAATCAAGCTTGGCTTTGTGAGCCTGAACTTGAGCAAACTAATCACAGCCTGTGAAGCAGGTTCATGCTCGGCCATGATGCAAGAAATGAAAGGGCTCCCATCCATCTTGTGCCTCTCTTTTGTTATCCAAATTATAACACGAAAGGCAGAAGCAGCATAATGAGCTCCTGTGTATTCTTGGAGGGGGAGGGGAGAGCAGGGAACAAAGGCCTCAACCTTCCAGGAAGGAGGCTCCCTTATTTTCTGGGCAGCCCCGCTTCCTTTGAAAGCAAAAAAGGAACACAAATCTATTGCCATGGCAACTTCTCCTAAGCCATCCTGGGAGGTGACAACTTACTGTAAGTGCTCCAGAAAACAGGTTCCCCCGATTTCCAGGCCACACAGGAACAGGAGCCCTTTAAGAGGAATGACAGATCACACCTTTCAACCCACGGTCCATCCATAATAATGGATGGGAACACCTCCGTCCTCACCCACCACCTGCTCCATCATGGGATGTAATTCTCCTGTCCTGAACTCCAATTTGAAAGTAGCCTGTAACTATACACCCAAAGAGCTGCTAATAACGGCTTATGTGTAAATAGACAAAAGGAGGCATCATCACCTCTTATTTCACACGGAACACTGAACTTGTGACTGGCAGAGGGGGGCAGCAGATGCAGGCATATCTGGGTCCTCCCCCAGGAGTCGATTTTCACCCAAGAGTTACTGGGGCCCACTGAGGCCAGGTCTGATGTAGACATGGGGCCAATGACCTTGGCAAAAAGTCCCAGGTTCCAGATCTCAGGTCCCTTCTCATTGATGGACAGTGGCTTTCCAGGATGCTGCAGTGAGAAGGTCTGGGCTCAGTAGGAAACAGGGTGTTAAGCTATTAACAACGTCTGGAAGGTGATCTGAAGAGTGGACACCATGCTGCACCCTTTAGATACATTTTCCTCACTTAATCCTCATGACAGTCCCACTCAAGAGGCATTTGTATCCCCATCTTACAACTGAGGACACTGAATTTTATGACATTATATAAATTTACCCAAGAATAAGAAATAAGAAATTCGACCCCAAACCTAACTCGAGCCTTACAGCTTTTTCCCTGGGAATCGCCCTCTCACCAATCCTCACGGCAGCCTCCCCAGTTCAGACCCCATCTCTCTGCTTCTAATCATGTGACTCCCTAGGTTAGGCTCACAATTTTCCAGAACAATCCTGCAGAAAACAAATCTCCTCGGGTCACTACCCCTAGTTAACACAAATGCACCCACTACCACTGAATGCCTTGCTTCAGAGTTTCTGACTCAGCAGGTCTTTGAGGGAACCTATAAATCTGTCATTTTGAAAGTTCCCGGGGGTCTCTGGAGATCCCAGGGCTTGGGTCCACGTGGCATCCAAAGCCCTCTGGTCCAGGCTCCACCTGCCCCTGCAGCCGCATGGCTCAGCCCTTCCAGCCTAGAATGTGAGGCCCAAGTGATCCTTGACCACCTTGCTTCCCTCCCCTCCCAGAACACACCTCTTCTCTTTCAGAGGCTCCCTCCCTCCTCACTTCTTTCCCTCCCACGGCCCCTCGTCCTCATGCTGCAAGACTCATGTCTTACCCCGCCAGGCCCTTTGCAGGAATAGCCGCCCTGCTCTGTGCTCTCCAAACCCCACTCTGTCCCTTCCTGCAGCAACGTCGTGATTGTCCCCCTCCTGCCAGCACGTTGCAAGCCCCACAAAAAGATCATGGCCTGCTGGTCTCAGTGTCCCCGGCACCAGGCACAGGATCTGCCCCCAAGAGAAGCTTAAAAATAGAGGCAGAACTGAGTTTCCCACTCCACGGCCTCTGCAGTTCACCCTTCAAAGGAGGGCAGGCTCTTCAAAGCTGCCTTAGACAGGACTCTCACCGCAGGTAAGGCTCACCGGGAGAGTGTGGGATGGAGGGGTCGTGAGCATGAGTCTGGGGCTGAGACAAGCCTGGGCTTGGCTTCCCAGCTTTGCCCTCCACACACTGTGTGTCCTTGGGCAAACCCCTGCCTGTCTCTGAGCCTCACCTAAGAAACAGATAATATGCTCTAGTGCACAGGATGGTGGTGAGAATAAAGGGCTGTAGCTTACAGAAAGCCCCAGGCACTCAGGCGGCCTGTGTGAATGGGAGATTTTTCATGAGCTGTGTTTCTGCCTCTAAAAATGTCTTAAATCCCGCCCCGCCCCTCCTCCTTCCCCTTTCTCAGAACTTTATCTGGCACTTGGCATTTTGCCAGAGGGACACTTGAGAGCCCACAGGGGCTCCGTGCATGAGACAGGGCCGCCCCACGGGCCTCGCACACAGGGGTGAGGGGCACAGAAGAGTAATTGCGTGTCCAGGTCCACCTCCTCGTGAGGCAGCTCAAGCAGGCAGAGGCCCCGTTTCTCCTGACTTGGTGATCCGTGCCGCTGCTTTTATCAGGGAGTTTTCAAGTCCAACAGCCTGCTTCCCCAGTCTGCAGAGGGTGTTTGTCCCACTCTGGCCGGGTTTGTGGGTAACCTACCCACTCAGCCAGGCCTAGGAAACAGCTTTGCCTGTGACAAAGATTCTTCCCTTGATCAGACTTTACTCAGGCTCCCCTGGACTTTTCAACTAGGCTTATTTCTGTATTCCTCTTTGCATTGTCCAGTTTGGGCAAGAATCCTGATGTCCGTCTAGCCAGAACCCCGCCCACACTCAATTTGCGATCACCCTTCCTATCTAAGGGTTCCTTCTCCCCCACCATCCCCCAGCTGATGTCTGATCCCCCTAGTCTGTGTTACCCCTGATGTTTCCACTGTAGTAATTTTCCACCCACGAGCCCGTACCCTGCTCCCTGGCTATAACTCCCACTTGCCCAGGCTGTATTTGGAGCTGAGACCCATCTCTCATCCCCACTGTAAGACACCATTGCAGTGGTCCTACACCCATCACCTAGGCCCCCCCTTTAGTAAAGTCTGCTTACTGTCTTCAGCAAGTATCATGAATATTTCCCCCTTTAATATCTGCATGGGGCAGGGAAAGATCATAGCCATGGCCTCAGGCAGCCGTGCACTAGGGTCTCCAGGGCACAGAGAAGCCAAGACTCAGCCCCCAATCCCCTCCCAGCTGCCTTATGTCCCATCACAGATGTGCAAGGACACGTGTCCAAAGGGCAGGGGTGGAGGAGGCGACGGAGAGCTGAGGGCGAGCCATCGGCCAAATCCATTGTCATCACACCCTGGCTCTGAGGTCCTGGCCCTCTGACCCTTGATGTTAAAGCTGTGATCACGACGGTAACCCCACAGGATGTCTGGGAAGACTATGTCAGATTCCATACGACGGGTGCATTTGCTGTACAATCCAGGCCCTGACAAGGGACCGTTGATGCAGGGCATGTGGAAACACTGTACCACACAGACCCCAGGAGGGCAGATCTGTCATCACAAAGCCCTGAGAGGTTTGTGACTTGCCCAAGGTCCCTTGCTGGGACACGGCAGAGGGGGCATTCAAGCAGTTGTCTGAAATGCCATGCAGGGGCTGAGGTGTTGGATAAAAGGACTGTCTAGCTCTGAGACGACACTACCATCCTAATGGCAAATTGTAGAGCCATGCGCCAGGGGTCCCATTACAAGCTGCCAGGCCTGGCCTGAGCTATCATCCTATACTCAAGAACCAATATGCGGGTGTTGTTTATTTTATTATTATTTTTTTAAATTTATTTGTTTATGGCTGTGTTGGGTCTTCGTTTCTATGCGAGGGCTTTCCCTAGTTGTGGCGAACAGGGGCCACTCTTCATCGCGGTGCGGAGGCCTCTCACTGTCTCGGCCTCTTTTGTTGCGGAGCACAGGCTCCAGACGCGCAGGCTCAGTAGTTGTGGCTCACGGGCCTAGTTGCTCCGCGGCATGTGGGATATTCCCAGACCAGGGCTCGAACCCATGTCCCCTGCATTCGCAGGCAGATTCTCAACCACTGCGCCACCAGGGAAGCCCCTATTTTATTATTTACTAAGTCATTTGTAAAGCTTAGTGGACAGAGCGTTTTGATTGCCTCAGACCCACCATGAAAGGCTACCTTTCTCAGCTCCCCACTCTGAGCCATGGCCTTCATTTCTTGTCAAATTACTATAACTGATCTGTACTTGCCAACCCTCTGGAAATGCCCATCACAGCTCTAGATTTTGAAGGAGTTGCTACTTGCCCATGAAAACAAAAATTCTAACTAAATAGGAAATGAAATTGCATGAGTTTCCTATTGGACCTGTAATAGATGACCATAAAGTTGGTGGCTTAAAACAATGCTAGTTTATCATGTTACAGTTGTGGAGGCCAAAAGTCTGAAACGAGTCTCCCTGGGCTAAAATCAAGGTGCCACTGAGACTGCATTCCTTCTGGATGCTCTGGGAGAGAACTGTCCTCCTTGCCCCTTCCAGCTTTCAGAGTCTACAGGCATTCCTCGACTCACAGCCCCTTCTCTGTCTTCAAAGTCAGCGATGGTGGGTTGATTCTCCCTCATGTTGCATCTCTCTGACGCTCACTTCTGCCTCTTGTAAGGACACTAGTGATTCCTTTGGGCCACCCAGACAATCCAGGAGGATCTCGTTATTTCACAGTCGGCTGATCGGCAAGCTTAACTCTATCTTGCGACCTTGATTTCCCTTTATCCCGTAACATAACATAGTCACACGCTCTGGAAATTAGGAGGTGAGCATCTTTGGAAGCCATTATTCAGCCATTCAGCCGACCACAGAAATGAATACAAATGCTTGGTCTGGGAAGACTTTTAGGGATGTTTGGTCCAGTCAACTCTCAAACCCCAAAATTCCCTTCCCAGCATTCCCAGAGAGTGCTTGTGAAATCTCTGCTTGAATACATCCAGAGACGGCACACTCACTACCAAATGCCAATTCTACAGTTTTCTGGGCACTCCTAAACTAAAGCCTGTCTCTGCAACCAGATCCGAGCTCTGTGCTTCAGTAGGCATCTGCATGCATCACTCCTCCGTCTCCCCTCTGCAGCTGCACATGGGGCGGGGGGACCCAGGGGGACCTCCCCACCTCCCACCATTCCAGGCATCCCTTTGTTGCTCCACATCCACAGGCAATGTCTTTTCTTAAACATGGCAGCCAGGGGAAACAAAACACTAAAGATGTTATTAAGCTCCTACTCTGCGCCTACACCAAGCCCCAAATTCAAGTGACATCTATTGGAGCCTATGAGGTTGACATTGTCATTTCCTCTTGCAGATGGGGAGACAGTTGTAGAGATGTGGAGTGGTTCACCTACGATCACTCAGCTAAGCCGCTGAGCAGGGGCTGCCTCTAGATTTGCTCTGACCTGGAGCCTTTGTCTGTCCCCTCCGTCACGTTGCCCCTGCCTCTAGTCCAGGCTTGCAGCTAGAAAGAGCCCTGGATGATGAGACTGGAGATCTAGGTTCCATTCCCAGTGAACTAACTTGTAGTGTGTAACTCGAATTCCAGTTTTCTTTACTATGAGTGGGGCTGCCGATAACTCCACAGGGCAGAGGCAAGGATCAGACAGGCCAGCAGGGAAAGCTTGGGAACCTATTAGGGGCCCAGGAAGAATCTGGGTCCTCGCCACAGGCGTGCTACATCTTTTGCTCTGTTTGCACAAGTTCTCTGGCAGCCTCATCGTGCTTCTGGCATCTACCGAGCTAGCTGTTCCTGAAGAAGCCAAAGCCGTCAAGCCAGTGTTCATCCATCCAGCACTGAAAGGTCCAGAAGAATTCTTAATTGCCGCAGGGAGGTATTCAGTTTCTGGGAATCTAGTCCAACCAAGCTTCCAACATGTTTGACCCTTGAATGTCCTACTTCCATCCAGCAAATTTGATCTGTGCCTAGCGCTGTAGAGGCACCAGAAACCCAGAGATGATGGAGGCCAGTCCCTCCTCCAAGGATAGAGACAGATGCGCAAACAGCTTGTTCCAACAGAGTGCTGACCACAGGGGTATCCGGAAACAGGGGGGAGAGTCCTTCACCCTGCCTGCGGGAGCCCAAGAAGATGCAGAGGAGAAATGTCTGAGTTGGGGTCACCTCAGTACCACGCATACCAGACATGAGAAACAGTCCACAGATGAGCTCTGCCCGTACCTGAGACCCGAGCTGGGACATGACCAGAGACAGCAGTGCACACGGAAAGGTGGGATTCGGGGCTTGAGAAGGGGATTTTGCCTTTGATGAAAAGGCTTTCCCAGTGAGAAGCCTTCTTCTCAGGGTCACCATTGGTACGAGTGTTTTGTCCGTCTCTTATTTATTCCTGGAGATGCTGGATTTTAGCACAAATCTCAGAAAATACAGAACACCACAAAACCTTCATCTCCATTAAGAAACTCATGTGAAAATCAGTCTCCAAATGGGATTTCCTTTTGTCCCAAACCAAGTAAAAGAAACCAATTCATATCTTCATCTACAACCCAATGTACTCCTTCTCCAGAGACTTTTTATAAAGCTCCCCAGACTCAGGCTTGAGTCCATGATGAGCTAATGCTGCGACTGCTGTTTTTTCTGTCTCTCTGACACTCGGCGTCATTGGGACTGAGTCTAGGAGGTAATGCTGAGGCCCCATGGGGTGGGGAAGAGTTGTACAAGGGCATGGAAGATGCGTGGGGGCTCTGCGTTTCCTTTTCATTTAACCGTTGTGGACAAAGCCTCGTCAAAGCCTTCACAAGAGAATTCTGAAAGAAAGAAAAGGATAACCAATACACATTGATACCGGAAGAGTGTTCCAATTGCCCCACCCCTCCCCTACAAAAACAAGAATTGGGTTTTCCGTTCACCACTGCAAAGAACCAGGGAGATCCTGCCTTGGGAGAGGAAGGCAATGGGAGTTGAGGGAAAATTCAACTGCACTTCTACAAACTAGCAGCAAACAATTGGAAATTAAAATATACATTTTAAAAAACATGATTTATCAAAGCATTAAAAAAATGTCAAATACTTAGGGATAGGTCTAACAAGATATGTGCAAAATTTGTATGCTGAAAATCCCCAAACCTTGATGAGAGAAATAAAAGGAGACCTAAAACTAAAGAGAAATACAATATGTGTGGTTTGGAAGTCTCAACATTGTTAAGATGGCAGTCCTCCCCAAACTGATCTCGATTCAAGGCAAACCCATTAAGAATTTGTACAGGCTTTTGTGTGGATTAACAAGCTGATTCTAAAATTTGTATTGAAAAGGAAAAAATCTTAGAGTGACCAAGACAATTTTGGAAAAAAAAAGAGTTGGAGGAATCTCACACCTGGCCTAAATCCTTGCTATAAATCTCCCATAATCAAGACCGTGTGGTATTGGCATATAGCTAGATGCAGAGAGCAACAGAAGTGAATTAAGGGTCCAAACACTGACCAACACACTTATGATCAATTGATTTTCAACCAACACAGCAAGAAATTCAATGGGGAAAGGAAAGTCTTTTCAACAAACAATGCTGGAACAATTGAACATCCTTATTTTTTAAATGTATCATGACTCTGACACCATATACAAAAAAAAAAGGAAAAAAACCTAAATAGAACATAAACCAAAATCTGAAACTCATAAAAAGAAAACACAGAAGAAAAATATCTGTGTTCTTGGATTAGGCAAAAAAATGTTGTAAATAGCACCTAAAAATCATAGACCACAAATGAAAAAAAAAATTATAAATTAGACTTTTACAAAATTGAAACCTGTCTTGAAAGATGTTATTTAGAAAATGAAAAGTAAGTCCACAGACTGGGAGAAAACATTTTCAAACGTATATCTGATAAAGGGCCTTTCCAGAATATATAAAGAATACTTGTAACTCTATAATAAGAAGACCAACAACTTGGGATTTTTTAATGGGCAAAATATTTGAACAGACGCATCACCAGAAAAGATATATGAACGGCAAACAAGCACACAGAAAGGCACAGAGTCATTACTCATTACACAAGTGTATTAGTCAGCTAGGCTGTCATAATAAATAACAGTCTGGCGGCGTGAACAACAGAAATGTATTTGCTCACAATTCTGGAGCCTGGAAGTCCAAGATCAGGGTGCCAGCATTATTAGCTTCTCCTGAGGCCTTGTAGCAGGCCCCTTCTCACTGTGTCCTCACGTGGCTTTTTCTCTGTGCACGCACCTCCCTGGTATCTTTTCTTTTCTTTTTTTAAACTTTTTTGAGGTATAATTGACATATAACACTGTATTAGTTTCAGGTGTACAGCATAATGATTTGATATTTGGGTACATTTTGAAATGATCACTACAGTAAGTCTATTTAACATCCATCACCTTACATAATTACAAACATTTTTTTTTCCTGTGATGAGAACTTTTAAAATCTACTCTCTTAGCAAGTTTCAAAGACGCAATATGGTATTAGTAACTATAGTCACCGTGCTGCACCTTACATCCCTAGTACTTATTTATTTTATAACTGGAAGTTTGTACCTTTTGACCCCTTTCACCCATATCTCCCTCCCCCAACCTCCACCCCACCTCTGGAAAGCAATGAGATTGTTTTGTTTTGGGGGGGATGTGGTTCCTTTTTTCTAGATCCCACAAATAATGAGATCATATCATATTTGTCTTTCTCTGTCTGACTTAATTCACTTAGTATAATACCCTCAAGTTCCATCCATGTTGTCGCAAATGGTAACATTTCATTCTTTTGTTTTTTTATAAATTTATTTATTTTTTGGCTGCATTGGGTCTTTGTTGCCATGCACAGGTTTTTCTCTAGTTGCAATGAGCAGGGGCTGCTCTTCGTTGTGGTGCGTGGGCTTCTCATCGTGGTGGCTTCTCTTGTTGCAGAGCACGGGCTCTAGGTGCACGGGCTTCAGTAGTTGTGACTCTCAGGCTCTAGAGTGCAGGCTCAGTAGTTGTGGCACATGGGCTTATTTGCTCCGTGACATGTGGGATCCTCTCGGACCAGGGCTCGAACCTGTGTCCCCTGCATGGGCAGGCGGATCCTTAACCACTGCACCGCACCACCAGGGAAGTTCCAAGATTTCATTCTTGTTTATGGTTCAGCAATATTCTATTGTCTGTGTGTGTGTATGACATTTTCTTTATCCATTCTACTGGTGGACACTTAGGTTGCTTCCATATCTTGGCTATTATAAGTAATGCTGCAATGAACATGGGGTGCATATACCTCTTCAAGTTAGTGTTTTCATTTTCTTTAGATAAATATTCAGAAGTGGAATTGCTGGTTCATATGGTAATTCTATTTTTAATTTTCTGAGGAACCTCCATACTGTTTTCCATAATGGCTACATCAATTTACATTCCCACCAACAGGGCACAAGACTTCCCTTTTTTCCACATCCTCACCAACACTTGTTATTTCTTGTCTTTTTGATAAAAGCCATTCTAACAGGTATATCTCACTGTGATTTTGATTTGCATTTCCCTGATGATTAGTGATGCTAAGCATCTTTTCATGTGCCTATTGGCCATCTGTATGTCTTCTTTGGACCTGGTATCTCTTTATGTGTACAAATTTCCTCTTCTTACAAGGACACCAGTCAGATTGGATTAGGGACCCCTGTAACAGCCTCCTTTTAACTTAATTACCTCTTTAAAAGGCGATCACCAAATACAGTCACGTTCTGAGGTACTGGGGTTTAGGAATTTCACATACAAATTGGTTGGCGGGGGGTGGGTGCTGCAATTCAGTCCATAACAGGAAATGAAATTAAAAGTACAGTGAAAGATCACTACACGCTGACTAGAATGGCTAAAATTACAAAGAATGACCATATCGAACACCAGCAAGAATGAGGAGCAACTGGAACTCTCATATATTGGTGGTGGGAATGCAAAATGACACAGCCACTTTGCAGCTATTTAAAGTTAAACATACACTGACCATACACCCCAGCATTTCCACTTCTGTGCATTCACTCAAAAGAAAGGAAAATGTACGTCCACGTAAAGATTATTCATAACAGCCCAAAATGAAAGCAATCCAAACGTCCATCGACTAATGAAGCAAACACTTGTGATATAGGCAAACAATGGACTACTACTCAGCAATATAAAAGGATGAAGTGTTGCATGGCAATGACATGGATGAATCTCACAAATATTAGTATAAACGAAAGGAATCAAACACAGAGTGATAGTATTGTAAGTTTACATTTATATGACATTCTAGAAAAGGCCAAATATAGGGAATAAATCAGGTCAATTGCTGTCAGGGGCTGGAGTGGGAGGAAGGCACGGATTGCAAAGGGCTGTAAAGGAACTGTGGGGGGTGATAGAAATGTTCTATATCTTGTTTGTGGTAGTAGTCACCTGGCTGTATATATTTGTCAAAACTCAATGAAATACACACTTTAAAGGGATAGACTTTGTGGAAATTATACATCAATAACTCTGACTTCTAAGAATAAGGAAGTTAAGTAAGATACACTTGGTATGTTACATTTGATGAATAGTAATAATAATGGCTACAAATTTAACTAGCCAGATGTCCAACCAAAGAGGTTAGAAAAATAACGACAAAATGTTTGAAAAAGAAGAAAGGAAATAACAAAAATAAGTACAGAAATTAGTGCCATAGAAAATAAATATAAAAGAATATTTTTTAAAACCCAAAAGTTGGTTCACTGAAAAAGCTAATAAAATAGACAAATTTCTGGCAAGCCTAATGAAGAATTTTATAAAGGAGACATAAATAATATCAGGATTGATCATAACTACAGATACAGCAAAAATCTAAAAATAGAAAAGCAAATGAATAATTTGCAAATTCCTAGAAAAAATAAAACTTACCAAACAGACTTAAAAAGCCCAAGGAAAACCTGTGTCACTTTAAAAATTAAAACATTAATTTAAAATCTTTTCTAGAAAAAATATGGCTGGCCTGGATGGTCAGAAAGGGTCCCTAACACAAAACCCAGGTGAAGCCCCTGCATCTAGGAAAGGCAGCAGCGTGCAGAGCTTGGGGGGTGGGGGACTTCGCACAAGGCCCCCAAGGCAGCCAGGGCCAGGGGTGGCGCCCGAGTGGCTGGGACTGGGCAGGACTGTGTCCCTACCACCCATTAGGCCTCAGTAAGGATTGTGGCCTTGTCCCTGGGAACAACGAGACCATGGCTGGCTTTGAGGATGAGGATGAGATGCTCAGACTTGCATTTTCAAATGATGGCTCTGGTGACAGGTAGGGGAGTGACTGGGCCAGACAAGGGCAAGGAAAAGGGAGGGTCAAGCAGAGGACTGGTGCTGAATGGCCCGAGGTGGCAGTGCAGTGGACAGAGGGGCCCAAGGCCCCCTACCTTACCTGAAGTGTCCACCAGCAGGGACACAAATGCCAAAAGTCGGTCTCCAGGAGGTCACTGTTAGAAACGGCACCAAGAAGGAGCAAGGACAGCAGCTCTCCTTCTACTTTCTAAGGATTAGGCCAATGAATAGCTAGTTGTTCACCTGGAGAGTCGAGACCAAAGGTACAAGGGGCCAGAACACAGAGTCCACAACCAGGTGAAACAGGAGGAAGAGTGGGCATGGCTGATGGAAAACAACAGCGCTGGACCACTCAGGAACGTCTTCCAATAGAGGCGAGGTAGGAAATAATCAGGCCTCAGGTTTACCTGTTGCAGCTGGTTTCATGCTGACCCTTTGAGAACCAACTGGAACCTTGATTGAATGAAAGGCAAAACGAACCCCCCCCCCCCACCGCCAGCATCCTCATTTTTGTGGTCGAGAGGATTTCCCAGCCCGACACATGTGCAGAAGGGGTCTTAAGCCGTCATCTAGGAACCCTGGCCGCATTGTAATATCATTATAATGCCACAAGCATTGTGGGTTTGAGCTCCACCACCCCCCCACCCCCGTGGTGGGTTTCGCTTGGGTGCTAATGGGGAAGATTCAGAATGGTGCCTGGTGGAAGCCCAGATAAAGAATTGCAGATGACACAACCACAGGGGAGGAAAAAGGGGAATCACCCTCATCTAAACCCTGGAAGACGAACCACGTATTAACAACCTAAGCTACCCCTATAAAGGCGCAACTCACTTTGTGAATTCTCCCACGTGCTCTCCCACACACACTGTGCTTCTGGTAAACTCTGTACCTGCTTCGCAGTCTTGGTACTCTTTGTTGAATTCTTTCTTCAAAGAAGACAAGGACCAAGGTCCTTTCGCTTGCCAAAGACAGAGGCGAGAGCACTGAAGAAGTGTTCCCTGCACAGAGCGGGCCCGCAGGAAGGGTCTGCAGCAGCCTGCTGGGGGCAGGAGGGAAAGTTCTGTCCTGCATGGGGGCAGGAACAGCTGCAATCAATCCTGAGATACACAGTTATGAGGAGGCCATCTACTTTCCTTTTATGCCTGCTCTGGGCTCAGCACGTGTGACCAGGAATGCATTCCTCTAATATTTATTTGATCACGCAACCCCTAAAACAACCATTTTCCAGGTGACAAAAATTAAAGCTCAGAGATGTTCAGTGACTTGCCCAAGGGTCTCAAGTGCTGAAGAGAGGAGCTGGAGGTCTAACTTGAGTCTAAAGCTCCTCCCATCATATCACACAGGACATCAGCCAGGCTTTCCCAGAGAATCAGAACCGAGAGAGAGAGAGAGAGAGAGAGAAGGAGAGAGATTCATTATACAGAATTGGCTCATGTGATCATGGAGGCTGTCAAGTCCAAAATCTGCAGAGTGGAAACTGCTGAAGAGGCAAGAAAAGTTGATAGCTCTATTCCTCACCATCAGGCAGGAAAAATTCTCTTTTGGGAGGGAGGGTTAGCCTTGTGTTCTATTCAGGCCTTCAACTGATTGCACAAGGCCCATGAGCATTACGGAAGGCGATCTGCTTTAATTTCATCCAAACGCACACTCACAGAAACACCCAGAATTGTGTTTGACCAAATGCATGGGTGCCGTGTCCCAGCCAAGTTGACGTAAACTTCACCATCACACACAACCTCTCAAAAATATTCTTAAATGAATATGTGAAGACTTGCTTATTTGGAAAAAAGTTCACATAATTTGAAGAGTTACATTTTTGTTTTTCAAAGAAGAGCCAACTTTTTCAAAGTCTTATATTTACTTCCATTAAAATGTTACCTATTCAGATCCTGAAAAATTTAGAAGTCAAATAATAGTCCAACAAAGCCTGGACAGTGGCCTCCCACTGCACAATCCATGAGGACAGCTTCTACTCTGGAGGGAAATAATAAGACAGTTTCCAAGGCCTTTGGCAGCATCAACAAAGAACCTGCTAATTACAAGCTATTCACACAGCCAACTGAAGGCAGGAGAACTTGATAATTGTTGGCTTTCCATGCCCTGTCTGTGACCCCCGTGGAGACATGGTGCGTGTCTCCCTGGGCTGATGCCTCCCTGATGCTCAGAAGATGGTTCTTGCTCTGCACATCCCAGAAAACTGTCTTGTTCAGTCTCCACAGTAAACCAGGCTGACTGTTCTTCTGGGGAATCCTGTGACCTGTGCTGGGGTCCCTGTGGTCACTCAGAAATGCTGCAGAAGAGAGAGCATGAATCCTAGAAAGAAAGGGAGTTGTGTCTGCCCACGGCTTTTGTAAAGAGACATCCAGGGTGGTGAAATCCAACTGGGGGGGGGGGTGTTGAGCGAGGTCTTAATCAGTTCAGATCACGGCCACTGAGCTGTGAAGGAAGAGGGCAAAGGGGCTGGCTTGGGGGAAAGAACCCTCAGGAGAAGCTGGCAGCGCGTGGTAGGGGGGAGGGCAGAAACCATGAGCAAGTAGAAGCCTATCATTAGGATAATCATTTATTAAACATTTAGGAAGTACCAGCCATGCGCCAGCTATCGTCACAATCTGAATCGTAGAATTAGACCACAGACTCTAGAAAAGTCTCCCTATCTGACCGGGCAGGATGAAAACAGAACATGTCCCTGTGCTCCAGAAGTATCTGGGGAGGCAAGGACGTGCCGTCTGGGCAGAACCCAGCCTCGACCCCAGAGAGCCCTCTTCCTTCCAGGACTCAGAGGCTAGTCGCATGTGGCTGCCTCCTACTCAGCTTTGGCCAAGATCCCCACCAGGCCATTGCCACGCACACCAGAACCACTTTGTCATTCTGGTCGTCAGGTGACTCACACAGGGATGCCTCAAGGTGGCAGCTGGGTGGGACCTGGCCAGCTGCCAAGCCCCCTTCAATGTCCAGTGGTCAGGGTGCAATTCCGCTTGGCCAGACCCTTGCCAATGGCAATGGTTTGAGAAACAGCCAATCCCTGCCTGCAGACCATCCAGCACTTGGGGAAGCTTTCCATCTTGATCTACATGTATGCTTTATCTAGAAGCAGAGCAATCCAGGAGTTGAAGAAATGACACTTGTCTGTGAGGGGGGACCTCAGAGGACTGAACGCTGGCCTCCTTACCCCAGCCACCATGGGCCCCTGAAGGACCCACAGTAGCCGGTAGCTGTAAGAGCGGCTCAGGGTAACCCCCTCCCTACAAAGAGCAAGCAGCTTGATTTCCAACAGCTTAACACAGATGCTATTCAGAAATCTGCAGCTCGGAGGGGATATTAGTTCATTTCCGGGCTTTAGCTCTAAAACACAAGCCGAGTTATGGCGCATCAGGTCTCAAACAAATTCACACTGGCGTCCACTACATCGTATGAGGTTAAGAAATATATGGGATTCTGGGGGCATGTATTCCACTGACCAAAATTACACACCAGCTGTTGGTCATATCTGCATGGTCGTTCCTAAATCAAGGTGAATGCCCACGTTGGAATGATCCCATCTGTGTCTCGGTCACAGCACAGTTCATCTGGGACAGGAAGAGGGGGTCTGGATAGCTGGTGACTGTCTCTGCAGCACAGCACACATTCGGGTTTCTGTCCTGGGGCAGCCAAGCAGCAAACAATCCCCATCACAGTAAATCATTTTGTTTAATGGACCAAGCAAATCCCCAGGAACATTAAAGTCACATTAAAGTCACAAATGTATTCCCTGGAAAAGCAGAAGGGGGGCAGGTTCCCTCAGAAAATGGAACTGAATGGACTTGAGGACATGGGGAGGGGGAAGTGTAAGCTGTGACAAAGTGAGAGAGTGGCATGGACATATATACACTACCAAACGTAAAATAGATAGCTAGTGGGAAGCAGCCGCATGGCACAGGGAGATCAGCTCGGTGCTTTGTGACCACCTAGAGGGGTGGGATGAGGAGGGTGGGAGGGAGGGAGATACAAGAGGGAGGAGATATGGGGATGTATGTACACATATAGCTGGTTCACTTTGTTATACAGCAGAAACTAACACACCATTGTAAAGCAATTATACTCCAATAAAGATGTTTAAAAAAAAGGGGGGGGTCTGCTCAGAAACCAGAGAACAGAAGGGGGACTGCTCCTCCCAGCCATCCACCAGCACTCAGAGTGGGCGCAGTCTTGGTTTTGAAGCCCACTTTCCCAACACACACACACACAGATCTTCCAAGGCCCACACAACAGCCGCAGCACACCATGCACTCAGAGTGTCAGAGCTAGGAGGGATCAGGGACCAGAGGCCTAGTTTTTCAGATTGATTCACTGGGGCCTTAGGATAGAGATGTGGTTCCCAGCCTTCCTCTCATGGAAACAGCACACAGTGTGCCCCCTCTGTATCCCTATTTCCCTGGGAAATCATTTGGAATGGAGGTCATGGTGGCTTTGGAAGAGGAAAGCAGTGATGTTCAGGAAGACATTCTTCTTACCCGGGAGTCACGGGAATTGCCTCCACCTCTCTCCCCGGCCCTCTCCCCCCCCCCCCCGCCCCGCCTCCAGTATATCAGAAGAGCGGGGAAGAGCTCAGCTCAGGCACTGCTTCCAAGTTACACAGCTCATTACGGCACCCACTGTATGCGAAGCTAAGACACACTCAAGGGCTCTCTCTCAGGACCGCTTGTCAGAACCTGAAGTTAAAATGGTCCCCACCCACGTCCTCATATCTTATATTGCCTGCAACATTTTAAGACACTTGAGAAGAGATGTTACTGTTTAGCCAGGTGCCAGGAGCCCACTTCAGTCTATACCTTCAGATGCTTGGGCTGCATTGGAAGGACCCTATTCAGGAGTCTACACCTCAGAAACAGTTCTAGCAAGTTCTTCAGATATCACTAAGTCTGCACCAGAGGATGCTTAGTTAGCAGAGCAGGTGTTAAAAGTCGACTTTTACTTGATGAGATGAAAGTTTAAGATATGGGATTGGCTGCAAAAAAAAAAAAAAAAAGGACAAGTCACACTACGTTTGCACCTAGAGGAGGTGAAGGTAAAGGCAGGTCTTTTGCCTCTTTTCTGTTCCCCTCTAACCTGGAAAGAACCTAATTAACCTGTTGTTTCTTCTCCTAGATAAAAAGAAGGAAGAAGGAAGAATGAAGTTGTTAAAGAATGCCAGCTCTCTACCCTCACCAGCTCCCTTAGCAATCCTGCAGGCAGATCACACAGCAAGTTACCATCGGAAGAGAGAGTCAGCCAGTCTGCACACAGCGGAGAATGATGCAGACCCCAACCTCCTGCCTCAGTGGTTCACTGAAATTCTTCTCCCTTTTTCCCCTTTAACAACTGAATCTTCGGAGGTGGTCTCTGGACACAAGTCCACCATCTTCCCAGATGGCCAGCTTTTCCGACTAAAACATCTTTCCTTTCTATTGACACTTGCCTCTCGATTATTGGCTTTTGAGCGGCGAGCAGCTGAACCTGAGTTTGATAACCAAGGAGGAGATACAGGGGGTCCAGCAGTCAGAAGAATGACCAGGCAGCCTGAGGCCAGGCCTCTGGAGCAGTGATGGAGGTGAGGGGGGTCTCAAAGATCAAATCAGCAGCGGGTACCTGCTCCCCTGTCCCCCTCACCATCTGGGGCAGTGGCCCACAGTCAGCAGAGCAGGAACCAGGTTCCTGGAGATGGCCTGGCCCTCAGGTTGCAGGCTCTTAAGCCATTTGATCAGAGAAGTTCCAGTCCCTCCCTTGGCAAGATGGGGGACGGCCAAGGTATGGGCTACAATAGACTAACATGGTGGTCCCTTGACCTGGGTTCTGCCACTGCAGCCTTCATGGTTACGGGGCCCCCAACTCCCTCCCAGCATGACTGGGGCTGGGGGCCAAACCCAGTGGGTGCGGCTGTGTGAAAGGAAGATGGTGCCCTGACCCACGTCTTCCACTCCCACCCAAAGGAGGCCTTCATGCCACCCTCTCTGATTCCTCCGGAGGGCAGCCTGCAAGGGACCAGCCTGCAGAGATTCAACTACATCTCAAGCAGGTGAGAAAAGCAGAGAAGTCCTGCAGGAAAGGACAGGGAGATCCTGCATGGTTTCTAGCAGCTCTCAAGACTTGTCAAAGGGAGACTAGCCAGGGGGCTCACGTGCTTCCTCCAGCACTTTTAGCCATTCCAGTGGGGGCACGAAGTGGGTGGAGAGTTGGAGTTAATCAGGGCTGTGGATTTTCTGAGAAGTGGAAGGGAAATGCTGGCTCAGCATGAACAGTAGGAAGGATATTCTGCACACCAAGTGCATTTTCCAGTGATATCACGACAGTATCTCCCACCCCACGCTCCTCTGCAGGGTTGCCTGGACACTCCTGCCACTGAGAGCCATGGACTCAGGCCCACCCCTTGGATTGTTTAGGGAGTGGGGCTGAGACTCACCTGCCATCAACAGAACGCAATAGAAGTGGCTTCCCAGGCTTGGTCAGCAAAGCGACGGGGCCCTGCCCATTTGGCTGGACCGTCACCATGATAGCCCTTAATGCAGCCACGTGAAATACAGTTCGTGGGAAGTTCTGGTCTTCTCTAGCTTCTTCTAGAGGCCTCCAGATGATTCCATCCTCGAGTCACCGCCACCCCTTCCTGCAGCAGGGATGCAGGGCCGGATTGCTCAGGGATTGGAGGACGGTAACTGATGCCACTGCCCGGAAGGCTTCTCTGTCCTCAACCTGGGCATGGGAGCTAGGACACACCTGACCGGGTCTCCTGCTGGCGCCTTCTCACTTGGACCCATGTAAGAACCAAAGTGCTGGGGCAGGAGGAAGTAATTCAAACTTCCATGAAAAGAGCTTTGTCACCCTGGAACACCCCCTTTGAAGGTGCTTGCACATTTGCCCTGGAGCTAGGTCTCAGATATCTTATTTCCGTGGATGAGTGATGCAGCTGCAGGGGGGCTTGTGCCAGGACGTCGGGTCCAGACTAGAGCCCAGAGACACACTCCTAAGTCAGTGGGACACCACCTGCATCCACTTGCCCCTTCTCATTTCCTTCCTTCCATACAATTAACAAAGACTTCCTCTGACCCAGATGCTCCGTGGAGCAGCCTCAAACCTGAATGTATGCAGTGGGTTCCTCTGACCTGGCCATGTCCATTCTGGGCACCAGAACCTGGACTCATATCCTCATGTTAGGGAACCACTGACCGAAACCGCCTGCCCTGGCCAGGCATGATAATAATCGCTTGCATGAGTTGTCTCACAACAAGAGGTCCCGATAAAGAACACAGTGCAGCTGCCAGAAACTAACTGGGAGAATTCAGGAAGGGCCTAAAGGAGAGAGGAGACAGCAGCTCATAATATGTCCTGCCAAACTCCCAGAAACCCTCACGCTGGAATCCATCTTGGCTGAGAGATGCACACGCCACCAGGAAGGATCCTGAGTCAGACCAAATATGGGCACAAGCAAGATGACTGGCCAGAGACAACCTAGAAAGTCGACCCCATTATCCTGAGACTTTGAGCCACGTGGCAGAGCAGATCCCCTGGGTTTCCTTACCCTGCTGCTCTCTGCCTGGGAGCCCCTTCCCAATAGTCTTTTGCTTTATTCATTTCTGAGTGTAAGATAAGAGTCCCCCTTGCAGCAGGACTCATGCCCAAGGACCAGTAAATGACAAGTCCAGGACAGGGCTGTTTGCCCAAGACAAGACCAAGCCCTGTCTGGGAGGGGCTCTTTTTTTTCTCCTGTACAAAGAAATCAGACAACCTCAGGGCCACGCTGAGCTCGGCTCTTCATCACCAAAGCAGAGGGACCAAAAAGAAGAGCTTGTCAGAAATACATTGAGCCTTCCCTGCTTTTGTCCCAACCAGTCCCAGGCATCTGCCTCTCCCTTCAGCGTGCTCTTTACGATGGACATTGGAGCTAAAAGCAAACTACCAACCAGTCTGCTTTACAGGGAGACTGGGAATTAACCTCGAGGTGCAGCTGCCCCTTTTTTCCCAACAAAACCCCTGGGTGGCTCCTTTAGTTATGCAAATATGAAGCCGAGGTGGGGAAGGCCCACCCCTTGCCCGGGGGAGACTCAGGGCAGAGACAGACGGATTCTAAATGCAGAAGCCCCAGACTCAGCAGCTCAGCAAATGGAGTGAGAGGATGCTGCATTAGAGAGGTGTGTGTGTGTGTGTGTGTGTGTGTGTGTGTGTGTGTGTGTGCGCGCGTGTTTCCAGGAGCCTCTCAGCGTCCCACCCCATCCAGGCTCAGTGAGACCCCACAGTGTGTTCCCATCCATGATGGAGGACAACCCAGACAAAGGGGCAGGCACTCTGGACAGATGTGTTTGCTTCTTTAGGGTTTTGGGAGCAGAGGAGGCCTAGAGGAGGGGGAGGGCACCACTAACAAGAAGACAAGCCCCCTCCCCCTCTCTCCTCCTCAGTCTAGGATGGGGATGGGGCCAGAGGTGGGTATTTGGGAAGGTAAGTATGAGGGCAGGTCTACCCCTCTCTAAGAGAAGGGCTGGTTCACCTTGGACTCGGATGGGCAGAGATCCCTGAGGCAGGACGTGAGGGCCCTCCCTGCAGTGGAGACCTTGGTTTTCAGCTGGAGGACCCACACGGTGAGATCAGACCTGGTCAGAAACCAGAGAGGAGGCTGGATTTCAGCCCCTTGTACAGTGAACAACCCACCCACCAGGACAGGACCACTTGGATGACAAAGAGCCCCGTTGGAGTCAAACCAGAACAGCCTTTGAAAGCTAACACACCTCCATCTCCTCGTCACTGAAATATTTGGTGGACAAGGAAAGGGGAAAAATACAAAGCAATTCTGACATTTTCCTCTACCAAACCATTATCTCCATTGTGTAATTTTCCCTGGCGATTGAATCTTGCCCCAATTAATTAGCACATTTGCAGTAAGCTAAGCAGCTTTTAGCAAAGAACAAAGAAAGTGTGTGTGTGTGTGTGTGTGTGTGTGTGTGTGTGTGTTGCCCTCCCTCTTCCTTGGACCACAGCGGAGACACAGACTGACTAAACCACTGCTGGGCTCCACTTCTGAGAATGGAGGAAAATCGGGATGATTGGGGAGGGGAAAGTGGTGACCTGGTGAGAGCAGGCACAGAACAGAGAAGCAAGGACTTGTCTAATCCTCATTCAGAAGCAGGGAGCAAAAACCCAAGGAGAAAAAGGAAACAAAGAACAGATTTCCCACGCGGGCATGCAAGCACAGGACTCCCACAATGATTAATGATGCAATCAGACCTCAGAGACTTCTCAGGTTTCTGTGCAAATGAAGACAAAATTCAGAAAATGTGGCTGAAACCCAAGCCCCAAATGTCAGTGTAATCTGAGGAGTGTCTGCTGAGAACAGGAGGAGAATGGATCTCTGGGGGCTGCTCGTCCTGGGCTCAGACTGAATAGAGGGGATCACAGAATGGGCATCCCCACCACGGGAGGGGTCCAGCGAAGCTGGAGCAAAGCGGGGTCTGGAACGTTTACTGAGTCACCCTCATCCCCAGGAGGCTTAGGATAGGATTCAGGGGAGCCCCCGATGTGGGAGGGAAGATATTACATCTTTATTTTCGCTAACCTCTAGCTGAAGTTAGCGCTTCCTTCCATGATGAGAGTTAGCAACAAACTCTAGAGGCTTAGCAGTTCTGTGACTGTCGCTTTAACAGATCACAGGTATGTTCTCTCACACCACAGGTGTGGCAGACATCTCAGAATATCCTTTGCCTCCTAACTACTTTGAAATTATGGTCGTCTTTAGAACTGTAGTAGGACTTGCTGTAAAATGTGTTAATGAAGAAACACATACGCTATTGCATCTCAGATTTGCCTTTTAAATGTTCTGATAACTGTATTTCAATATGATTGGCTTTCTTTATAACCCTAGTGATTTTATTTGATGCGTTTAAACCATTATTTTGAAAAGGAGACTAACCAAACTGCCAAAGGTATTTAAAAACCTCACAAAGTACACGGAGCCTGGCTCATGCCTTGTTTATTCAATCTGTATGATGTGTTTCTCCAACAAGACGTGAGCGAACCGAGGTTGCCCACCTGCATGGGGCAGAGACACAGATTCTGCTCTCTCTAACCCCTAGGCCAACCCACGTGCACCCACAGAAGTTTCCAGAGTACAGGACTCACCTGCAAGTCTCTCTTCTCTCCTCCTCTGGGACCATCCACCCTCCTATTCCCCAGGGCCTGCTCTGCTTCCCCCAAGGACTCACATGGACCAGATTCATCCCCAGAATCAGGGAGTATGTAGGCTGTGTGAGTGGCTAAAGGGGTCTGAGGGTCCAGGCAAGACCTGGTCTCCATCAGCCGGTAACTTCTGTGACTTACACTGCGTCTGGCACTGAAAATGGCTGATGAATGTGTGTTGAAGGAACACATAAGTGAGTGTGAGCTAAATGAAGAGAGAGAGCGAGAAAGGGAATAGGTCATCAAAGCTTTCTGTGCCTGCTCTGTGGGACATGTCAGGACTTCTACCAAAGGAGAGCCTGGGCCCATTCTTTGAGGTTCTTCCAGTATAAGAACCAGGTAACACAAAAGAGAGAGAGAAAGTGTGTTGAAATCCCTGGTCAGGTCCCATATCATGGATTCAAGGCATACAGAGCAGAGCCTTTGGAACTGCTGGATTCTTAACAATGTTTTGTAGTGGGGAGAAGCTTGAGCCCTGCTCTGTTTCCTCTCAGCCTCCCCCGCTGGACTGCATGCTCCAGGGTTTAGGACTGTGTTGTAGTGTTTACTCTGTTCCCCTAGCAGCTAGCAGGTTTCTTGCATACACGAGGAGCTTGGACAACGCGGGGAATGAATGATGAACTCACTTCACTTGTGGGTAGGGGCAGACTGCATTTTCAAGTGGCGGCACAATCTCTCCCAGCCCACATTCTATTCTCCCAGTGTGACTTTGGCATTGAGAAGGTGGGGTCTGTGTTTGCATTGCCTTGAACTTGGGAAGATCTGGGAGGTGATACCACGTGACTTCCAAGCCTAGGTCATAAAAAGCAATACCACTTCCACCTGGTTCTCTGGGAACCCAGCCGCCATACTGTGAGGGAGCCCAGACCAGCCACCGGGAGAGGCCACATGCCGAGGTGACCCCTAGCCGAGGTCCCCCTCATAGCCCGCATCATGGGCCAGCGTGTGAGCCTTCAGATAATTTCAGCCTCAGCCTTAAAGCCTTCCCAAGGAGACCCCAGGCATCATGGAGCAGACACGCCCTCCCCACTGCATCCTGTCTGGACTCCTGACCCACAGAATTGTGAGTGTAACTGATGGGGGTCAATATGCCACTAAGTTTGGGGGGCTTGTGACACAGCATCGGTAACTGGCTCAGGTGCAGAGGTGGGAGAGATGCCCCACTCACCCGAGAAGAGACAGGGGTCCAGGCCTGGAAGGATCACAACAGAGGGGCCAGAGGGGCCCGAGAGGGCGGCACACAAGGATTTCTGCCTGGATCCACACGGCCCATTTTCCAGAGACAGTGGCTGGAGAGAAGAGAGGAGGAGATACAGGGTCCAAGGGGGCCCCTCCAGGGCAGGCACAGGGACCAGAGCCCAGAAAGCCTGTGCAGCCACTGACCTGCCTCTCCAGAGCTGGAGAGAAGGCTGGGCACCTGGGCCCAGGGGACGTGGCACTGCCATGCTTGGAGGGGTGCTCGGCGCCCAGAGGAGCCCCAGAGGGGACCGCTGGGGAGCCCAGGTGGGGAGTTCTGCAGCCTCTAGCTCCCCAGAAGACTGCTCTTTCCCTCCCAGGACAGCTCCCAGGACCTAGAGGGGACAGCAGGCGCCTCTCAGACCAGACCAGGACATATAGGGAGGGCACTTTGGAGGAGGCAAACCAGAGCCCCTCCAAATGTTGGGTCTCTCTGAGCCTCAGCATTTGGCAGTAAAGGTGGCGGCACCACCTTGCCGAGATTAGAAGAGATGATTATGCCAAGTCACCTTTCTGGGGCCTGGCTGGCGCTCCCTGAACCCCTGCTCCCTTCTCTTCCTGAGGACCAGAGAAGTCAGAAAAGGGAGGAGAAAATGAGCATCCCAGGAGGTCCTGCCTGAGGGGCAGGAATCCACCAGGACCTCAGGGTCCCCCGCCTCCTGGGGCAGGCCACCAGCTGGGGAGGCGCGTGTTACTCAGCAGAGCCGAGGGCCGCTGAAGAGGGAGCCGATGGCCACCATCCCTCCGCCTCCACAGAGAGAAGCCCAGTGCGTGGTCGGCCAGGCTGTGTGTTCCTCACAAGAGGCACATTTCCACATGCTCATCCTCGGCCCTCCTGCTGGGGGAGGCGCCCCCACGCCCTCACACCCTCCTCACACACCCCAGCACCCTCGGCACCGTTTCTGGCTGGGTAAACTGCTCTGTGTTGCGCTCGTCTCAGTGCCGTTGTCCTGGACGGGTCTTTTTGTCCACGGATAAGTATCTGAAAGTGTTATCAAATGACTTCTGCTGTCACCCCATGACCTTGCAGTGTGTTCATTTTGACTTAATTGTTTTAATATCCCAGCTTCATGCATGTGGAAAATGCAGAAACGCTGCAATCAGGAGTGAGTCAGAGCTACAGTTCCTGGGCACAGAGCAGCGGGGGCCACACAAGCCGATGGGAGGGAGGAAGGAAAGAAAAGGCACAGAGAGCAGAACACCCAGGGCAGGAAGGGCCAGATGTCATGAAGGCGCAAGGCCGAGGAGCTGCAGGGGAGTCGTGTGTCTCCCAGGCGGCATGCTCTACCATTCACAAGCTCCTAGAAAAGAAACATCTCACGCACACACAGCTCACCTGGCCAGGCTCGACAGAATTAGTGGGGGCAGAGCAACGCTGCTGCTGCTCCCAGGAGCTACTGGGAGGGGGCAGGATCGGGACTGCAGACGCCAGTTCTCTTCCAACGTGTCCTGAGGCTGGCAGGACAGCCTGCAACCTTGATGCTGTTGGCACTCAGCCTGGGGCTCCTCAGGAAAGGGAACCAAGCTCTTCTCACAGAGTTGGATTCAGAGTCTTTTGAGAACACGTTTCTCTAACAGAAGAACACAGAGCAGGAACTTAACTGGTCCTGGGGTTTGTGACAGTGCTTTCCACCAGGAAGGAGACCCCCCCGCCACCTCTGCTGTGGTGCCCAGGGCCCCTTCTTCAGCCCCTTCATTCACTCATGCCAGTGAAGCCTGGTCCCACACCCACACCAGGGGTCTCTGGAGAAGGTAACATTTTAACTGATTAACCAGCTTGATCCCCTTCAGAGTTTGGCTTTCTTTGCCATATGTATTGGTTTTCTATTGCTGCTTCTATTGGGGGGTTCCCAGGACCTCCCTCAGTGACAACTGACTCAGAAAAGCATTAATACTCACGGTTATGGTTTATTACAGTGAAAAGATGCAGGTTAAAGTCAGCAAAGGAAAAAGGTTATGTACAATAGGTCCGGGAGATACCAGACACAAGCTTCCAGCTGTCCACTCTGAGTGATATCACATGGACAGCCCTTAGTTCTCCCAGCTAAGATGTGTGATCACATGTGTGGAATATGGCCATCCGTACTCCCACCCCATGTTTACTGGGGTCAGTCAAACCAGCATGGAGAGCCCATGTGACTGACCTTACCTATTCAGTCTCCAGCCCCCACCCCCAGAGGTCAAACTATACACAGCAATGCCCAGGGCCTAGGCAAAGAAAGACAGGCACTCGTCATTGTCATGGGCTGAACTGTGTCCCCTCCCAAAATTCATATGTTGAAATCTTAACCCCCAGCACCTCAGAATGTGACTATATTTGGTTGGAGACAAGGACTTTAAAGACATGATTAGAATAAAATGAGTCTATTAAGGTGAGCCCTAACCCTATAGGACCAGTGCCCTTATAAGAAGAGGAAATTGGGGCACACAGAGACACCAGGGAAGTGCAAGTACAGAGGAAAGACCATGTGAGAACACAGCAAGAATGTGGCCATCTGCAAGCCAAGGAGAGAGACCTCAGGAGAAACCAAACCTGCCAGCATCCTGATCTCAGACTTCCAGCCTGCAGAATGCCAGATGTTAGCTTTCTGTTGTTTAGGTCACCCTGTCTGTGGTACTTTGTTGTGGCAGCCCTAGCAGACTAAGATAGTCTTAAGTCACACTGCTGGCATAAACTGTCTACTATTGTCCTTGGATATTCCAAGGACTCAGAGGTTATCTCCCAGGAACTGGGCAAGTGCGAGTCCTGAAGAATTTTGGAAAGGGTAGGGTTTGTACAACTCAGGCCTGCAGAAAGAATCCTTTACCGCATGCTGCTGTAACAAATAACCACAGATTTAGTGGCTTAAAACAGCTCGAAGTCATCATCCTGGAGTTCTGGAAGTCAGAAGTCCCCCTAGCCTGGTATCACTGGACTGAAGTCAAGGTTTTGGCAAGGCTGGTTGCTTCCTGGAGGTTCCAGGAAGGATCTATTTCCTGTGGCTGTAGGACTGAGGACACCAGTTTTGGTTTGGTTTGATTTGGGGTTTGGTTTTTGCTTTGCTGGTTACAATTGCTAGAGGCTGCCCACATCCCTTGAGCCATGGTCCCTTCCTCTATCTTCAAACCAACAACAGCAAGTCAAGTCCTGCTCATGTTGTGTCTCTCTGGCCTTCCTCCTCCTTTTTTCACGGCTCATGGGATTAGATGGGCCCCACCTGGATAATCCAGGGTAATTTCCCCATGCAAGGTCCTTCAGTTAATCACATCCGCAAAATCCCTTTGCCATGTAAAGGAACATACTCACAGACTCCCGGAATTCAGGTGGGGACCTGTGGGGGAGGGGCATTGTTCCGTCTGCCACTCAGTCACCAGCTGAAAGCAATTTGTCTGAACAGAAGGAGACGCCAGGGGCGGGGGCCACACCAGCTCAGGTCTCCCTAACGCTCAAGTCTACAGAAGGCTGGCTTGACCCATGCAAGCTCTGCTGAAGATCTAAAGCCCTCCTCAGCACTTCAGGACACTCTGAGGAGATTTCTCATTCTTAGTCCTCAATAGCTCTGCCTGCCTCCTCCCACTGAATTCTTTCTCTCACCTCCGGGATTTCTCATCTCTGAGTCTTGTAGCTGTCCACAGTTATCGCCTGACAATGACTAAATACCAAATTCAACCCCTTCCCTTGATCGAGACACACCCCAGCGGGCACATAATCACCAAATGCACAGGCCCCTCTGGGCAGCAGGCTTTTCGTCTGTCTGGGAAGACAGGCAGACCTCCGTGACTGCACAGAAGCCCTTGCCGTGGCATGGTACATATTCTTGGATTGAAAGGTCTTTCAGCCAGACTGTCCCAGGCTGAGACCCTTCCCTCCAGTCTCTCCCCTCCCCCAGCAGTCCTCACATCTGCTTCTGCAAAGCCCCTCCACTCTGCATTTCCCACTTAGGGCCTCCTGTGTGCATCCAGGGACTGGCTAAGGACACCTGAGACCCCTTCTTCCTCCCAGCTCTGCCTCTGGCATGTGGGTGGGGGATAGGACATTTCGGGTGCATCTGGGTACAAGAAACAAAACAGTGATAACTCATGGTTTAAAGTGTTTATTGTGTTTTCGGCAAGAAGTCTGAAACTGAGTGGTTCCAAGGCTCCTTCTGTGGCCCCAACACATCAGGACTCTGGGCCACTTGACCTTTTCCTCGTGAGCACAGACCGGTCGCATTCCATCCTCACATAACAGAAAGCAGGAAGAAAGGCAGACAATGGCAGAAAGAGACTTCTTCCTGTGAGGCTCAATGGTTTTACGAGGGAAGAAAAGATTTTCCCAGAAGTCCCGAGCTGACTCCCTCAGGCCTCACTCTCCAGAACTGAGTTACACACCCACCCCTGAACCAGCCCCTGATGGAGAAGTGGGATCAGTACAATTGATTTGAACCAACTGTGAACCCCCCCATCAGTCTGGGGGCCCACCATCCCCCAAGCACATTGCCAAAGCTGATACCTGAACAAAACGGGAATTCTGATAAAGAAAAAATGGCTGCAGCGCAGACAGACAGAAGTCTGAAAGCAAAGACTCAACAGCCACTCAGTGAATAGATATGACCTGTGGCCTCTCCATGGGTCCTTTGATCTAAGGGCTGGAAAAACCTCTGCGAGTGAGACTTGGTCCTGGCTATAGCCTGGGGCAGGTAGGGCAAATACATAACTGAGGTGCTCTAAAGGGCCCCGGAAGACACTTAGAAGCCCCCACATAAACAAGGAGGAATCAGAGACTCGTTCGGAACTAGTTAAGAAGTTACTGCAGTCCAGATAAGCAGCGTTGTGACCCGGACTGGGGTGGGCGTGGTAGGCGTGAAGGAGAGAGAGGAGGTGAATTCTGGACACATGGAGCCTAATAGGGTTTCGTGATGGATTGGACGTGGTGTATGAAAGAGAGAGAGAGAATGGACAGAGGGAGGTGTGCAAGAGAACCTCCAGATTTCTCCCTGACCAGCAGTAAGGATGGTTGCCCTCTGCTGAGCTGGGAGGACCTGGATGAAGGCAGGTCAAGTCTGAGATGCCCATTAGACATCCAGGTGGAGATGAGACAGGCAGTGAGGTGCCGAGTCCTGGGGTCAGGAGAGAGCTCCAGGCTGGAGGGACACTTGTGTCTCAAAACCGTGAGCTTGAATGAGGCATTGGAGTGAGTGTGAGTGAAGATGGAGGAGAGAAAGCACCAGGGCACAGCCTCGGGCCTCTATACTTCTGGGTCAGGAAGATGATCAGAGACCAGGAGGAAAGACAGCAAAGGGTGTCCGTGGAGGGGGGCACAGAACTGAAAGGACACTGGCTGTAGGGGTGACCGGCTCCAGCTGCGTCACGTGCTGCTGAGAACCAAGGGGGAATGTTGGTGCCCACGACAACCCTCATGGCTCCTACAAGCCTCAGAAGAATGGCCAGCGTCACCTTTACAGGATTCCTGACCATGGACTTGCACATCCCAGAAACCTGGGCTTCTAGGCTGCCTGTGTGTCCTGTTCTCCAATATGACGGGTCCCAGGGCCACCACTCATGAAGAAAACCTAGAAGAGAAAGGACAACATAAAAAGGAGGGGCAGTCTCAAATGAAATCGCTATAATTTGATAAACAGATCTCCACAGGTAACTTTAAGAAGAGAGACATCAAATTAGTATTCTGGGGAGATCTGAGAAGATAAGGGCAGCATCCCTACAACAGGCTGCCATTAAAAAAAAAAAATCAGGGAACAAGAAAATCCTGTTGAATACTACACACACTTTGCCAAAATAAACAATTTAATAGAAAGATAAATAGAAAAAAATTCCCAAAATGTAGAAGGAAACATTAGCAAAATAATGATCAACCATATAAAGGATCAACCCAGAAGCTCTGACAACTGACCAATAAAAGTTCCATAAAGATAGAACACATAAAATAAAAGGAAGAAAAATTATCCAGAAAGTAATACAGAGAAATTTGCTGGAGTCAAAAGAAGATATGATTCTTTTGGGCAAAAGGGCACATCGTCCAGAAATATTCAAACGTCACAGCAACGTCAGACATTGGAAGCACAGGGTCCCAGACGGCAGTAGAGGGTTCCTGCAAGCTTCTGAGTAGAAATATACAGCTGTACAATTCTTTACCTAGCCCAACTATTGGAAAATATGAGGGCAAAATAAATATGTTTTTAGACACACAGCGCTTACAAAACTTAACTCTAAAACTCACTTTCATAGGAAGTTTTTTCCAGCAAAGTGAGAGTGAAACCCAAGAAACACGAAGATAACAACAGCTGTAAACCAAGAGAAAGGTAAAAGTCACCCGGGAGGAGAGCTGTGCTGCAGCCTGGGGACAGACCCCCACAAGAACAAAGGGACAAGGATGGAGGAAGAGTGCTGGGAAGGAGACCTCAGAACAGACAGACCGGGGGACAATTACAGAAATGCCGGGAAATCTAGACAAGTCTTGGGAAATCTTGGGCTAAAAAACACACAATGCAAAGGCTAAAAATGACAACCCAACAGGAAGAACAAAAAAAGCAACCAGAAGCTACAAGAAAAAACATCTCAGCTGAAAGGCATGGTGCAAATATGAAACAAACTAAAGCCCGTGTGGCCTGAGCAGTTAGGGAGCAGAGGGTCCTCCCTGGGCAGAGTCGTAGGGGGTCCTAACAAGCCAGGGGGCAGGAGAACCCCGCCACACACCCCAGCTGGCAGAGTCCAGGGGAGGCAAAGTTGGGCATTTGTTCTCGGTTTAGAACGCACTTCCAGATCAAAATCACAAGAGCTTTAGCCCTGGGTCCAGGACGGAAACAAAACACACGTATCCCATCCGTCTTGACAATATGAGTGAAGGCTGAGCTGGCCAAGGCTGGGCGCCACCCCAGGGGTGAAAGTGGGGGTGGGGACAGAGCCAGGGTCCCAGCTTCCCTAAGTCCAGTGAGAGACCCTCTTATAGGCAAAGGCACAACCATGAAGACTCCAGGGCGTGGCCTGAGGCTGCAAATGGCTGGACAGAGGACCTGAGTACAGTGATGTGAGTCTGTGTGGAGCAGGTCTTGGAGCTGCGAGCATTCCCAAAACCTCAGCAGGTAAGGCTTAGAGCTGCGCAATGAAGAGGTGGTGGGTGGCTGTCTGGCCTCCGAGCACACCCCCTATCCTTCTCCCCCAGGCTTCCTCCCCTCTGGATTGCCTGCTGCCGCATGAGAGCTGGAAACAGGGGTGCTCCATGCGGTCCCCACAGCAGGCTCGTTCCTTCTCTCTCCAGACACTCAGGCAGGCATGACTGCAATGCCTCCACTCCGCCCACCATCACCACCCAGCCTGGACATGCCTTCTCCATCCCACATCCTTGTCATCCGCACCCATCCCTTCCTGCTGCGTCCGGAGCTCTCTGCCATCACAGCCCGGGAATCAGCCTTGACTGCCATGTTCCTCTCCCAGTCTCCATCCATTCCATCAGGAAATCCGTGTGGCTTTGCCCTTGGAATATCGAATACCCGGATCCAACCCCTTGTCTGAGCCTGCTCTCCCTCCGTCCTGGTCCAAGCCCACCCTCATTTCACGCCTCCCAACGCATCTCCACGCATCCCTGCCCCTGACAGCCTCCCCACAATGCAGCAGCCAGAGAAGTCCTTCTACATGGCAGGTCAGACCACCTCACTCAGAGTAACGGCAAAGCCCCCACAGTTAGGGCCTCTGAGCACACCCCCTAATCTCCCCAGCCATCATCCCCTCTGGATTGTCTGCCGTTCCTCAAACAAGCCAGGAGCGGCCTCAGGCCTCAGGGTCTTTGCACTTTCTTTTCCCAGACAGCACTGAACCCAGGTATACCTCTCAGGGCTCATTCCCACCTCCTTCAGCAGTTGGGACTGTATCACCCGTTCATAAGTAGGCACCATCCCCCACTGATCCTGTTGACTTTTTTTAATGGAAAGGATTCTAAGGTTCATTGAAATTAGTGGATCCATTTCCAGGACAAAATGTGGGAGCGTCTCACACCTGGGAGTGTCCATGCCCACCAGGAAAGCCAGAGCGCAGCTCCCTGGAGGACCCACCCCATTCCTTTGAAGAGCTGTGGTGTGTGTGCTCACGGGGGACTCAGAAATGCCTCTGTGACAAGCACCCCGACACCCAGAGGGCACCAGGGAGTCCTGAGAAGCACGTCTCTTGACTTTGGTTCCGGCAGAGCTCCGGTGGGCAGGGTGCTCTGTCTAACCTCCTAGAGACAGAAGGTGCTGGCCGGGTCAGACTGGTCACTCACTGCACCTTGAGTTCCAGCAGAAGCCTGGGACCTTGTGCCTCGATGAGAAATGCCCTCGTCTCCAGTGCAGCTGCAAACATGGGTGTCATCAGGGCCTCCACGCAGATGCTCTCAGCTGAGAAATAGCTGCAGCAACCACAGAGAGGAAAAGACAGACAAAAGCACAGGCTTCAGGCTGTCTCCCTCCTCCCCTCACCGCCCACGACACCCCATTCTTCCTGCCTTCGGGGGGTCCTCATTTTCTCCTGGCCCCTCCCCCTTCTCTTTTGTTTTTCACCCTCTTCTCCTACTGCTTAATTTCTTAAAATAGAAGAATTTTGAGAAACAAATTACAGGCTAATGGCAGGAAAATGTAGAATTGAAAGTCTGAGAGAGCGTATTTACAGAGCATCTTTTCTCCTTCGGGTCCCAAGTCGATCCATCAGAAGCTTAAGGTGCCTGAGGAGCCCTGCCTGGAGGTATTGATTCTGCCCAACATTTCTTCTACCTCGGTGGGTGGCCACGGCCCTCACCCCCCCAGAGGGGGGAGTCCCAGGGCACGTTTCCCAGGAAGCTCTGAGCTCAAGATGGGAGGAAGGCAAGCCCAGCAATTTGAAGAAGGAATCCCAACCCAGAACAGCCTTTTCCAACTCACTGATGTCGGACCTCCTGTTTGGGGAGTTTTGCCCCAAAGTGTGCGACATTCATTCATTTGATATTTACCAAGCCTTGCACCACCTCAGGCACTGGGAACACAACGTCTCTGTCTTCAGCAGCTTACACCCCCCTGGGGTGACAGAAGCAAACTCGTCACCAAATAAATGTATGTCAGTTGCACTGAAGGGTCAAGAAGAAAACTCATGCAGAGTAACAGTGGGGCGCGGGAGGTTAGTCAGGGAGGACCCTGCCGTCACATAACATGAGCTGGAACTGGAAAGATGCATGGGACGTCTGGGGATGGGCGTTTCCAGCAGAGGAAACAGCACATGCAAAGGCCCTGGGCTGGGGTGTCCCTGGGATGTTCAGGAAACTACAAGTGGGGCCAAAACAGGCGTGAGCCAGGGCCTGAGGACCTTCTGAGAGAGATGGAAGCCCCTGGAGGGTTAGAGCAGAGGGAGATGGAGCCTGGCTGGCATCTGGAGTGGAGGAAGAAGAGGGGGTACAGCCCAACCCTCCCCTGGGGCTCCTTCACCAATGTGCTGGCTTCTGCCCTTCCCCGGCTCCCACGGGGCCCCTTTCCATGCAGTCAGGACACTGCCCTGACCACCCCACCCTGGAAAGGACTTTGACCATAGCAACTCTTGTGTGAAGCTGCATAATGGCGCCCCAAAGTGTCCATGCCCTAATCCCCGAAACCTGAGAATGTCACGTTCTGTGGCCAAACGGACTGTGCAGATGCGATGAGGTTGGATCTTGAGATGGGAAATTATTCTGATTGTGAAGGTAGCCTGGTGTAACCACAGGGTCCGCATCAGAAGGACACAGGAAGAGTCAGAGAGAAGGCATTGTGGTGACAGAAGCAGAGGTCAGGGTGATGCACTGGGAAGATGGGGGAAGGGCCACAAGCTGGAACACAGGAGCCTCAGGACACTGGAGAAGGTGAGGAAAAGGGACTCTGCCCTGGAGCCTCCAGAAGAAGAAGCAGGAAGGGACCTTGGGGGCTCCTGAAGAGACTCTGCCCAGCATCCGCTCCCTTGGGGCTTCCGAAAGTGGGCACAGAGGTTCCAGGTACCAAAGCCTGCTCTTACTCTCCCGGCCCTGAAGTACACCAGAAGGTCTGCTTCCAGAACCGCTCCCGGGGTGAGGAACAGCTCCATGCAGCAGCCTGGGTCAACACACCTGGGAACCTTCCACAAACCTCTCAATGTCTCTGCAATTTGCACCTCACCTGGGGAGCTAGGGAACTTCAGTAATGCTCCCGCCAGAAACCAGCACACAGTAGGTGTCCGGGAAATGTCTGTCAACAGCAACCTCCAGTCTCCCTGCAGTTAAGGAACAAGCAAAATATTCCTGGGGCTTTCTCCTTTCCATCACCGCCTCCCTGCTCCAGAAATGGACTGGGGTGAGCTCCCCTTGGGAGAAATCCACCCGGTTCGCTGCTGGTCCTGAGGGGCGGCACAAGAGCGTGGACGGCCCCGCTCGGCAGTTCAGCGGCGGAGGGTCAGCGTGCAGCTGCGCACACACAGGGCACAGGCAGAGGGCATCCTGCTTCTGGCAAAGGCCAAGCTGTGCTCCCTGACGCACACCCACACCCACCCTGCAGCTTGCCCTCTGGAGGCCCCGCCCGCGGCACACTCAGCCCACACAGGACATAGTGCATGGCCAGAGAAGAGAGCAAGCCAGCCCCGGTTCCCCCGCCCAGGACCAGTGAGGACACGCGCTCCTGTCCACCGTCAGCTCTGGAGGTGCTCAGGGGACGAGAAGGGTCCACAGCGCCCTGTGGGGAGCCCACGCACACCCCTTCTCCATCCCGTGTCAGCCTCTTTTGTCATCTCGGGTTCTGCTACACCCACCATGTCCACTTGGCCACCAGTTGCTGAAGGCGGAGCCTCCTGGTACTTCTCGTCTCTTCCCCCCTCTCCGCCCACCCACCACTGTTCAGATTGTGGCTCCGGCACCGTGTCCCTCCTCCAGTCCCTCAGCCCCCCACTGCTGACCAAGGCCACCTGCCGGTACCCCAGGAGAAGGGCCAGGTCTTTAAGGCCCCATAACGCAACCCTCCTGCCTCTGGCCTCTGCGCCTTCACTGTCCCTTGCAGGACCACCTCTGCACGTGCCACTGGCCATCGCCCCGCCCCTGCTGCTGAGGTTCTCCCTGACCTGAGGATACGCCCACAGCTGGGTCCAGCGGCCTGGGGGGCCCCTGCGCCTGGGGCTGGTCCACCCCTGCACTGTCTGCCGGACCGTCACTCCCCACACCTTGGTCTCCTTGTCTCATGTCTGACCGGGCACCTTCTGGGGTAGGGACCTGTCTTCCACCTGGGCCATCTTGCACCTGACACAGAACAGCCGCCTCCTCATAACACGAGCTCCAGACCTGTCCCCAAGCCAGCCCCATGCCAGCCATCGAGGACGCGGGAAGGCCTGCAGGGTAGGCTTGCCCTGAGCGTCCGGTGCCCCCTTGCACTCTCCCCCCGCATCCACACTCACAGGCACACTCACGTCCACAAGCACACACTCACACACACTCCCAGACACACATGCCCATGCACTCACACTGCAGAACTCCTGACATTGCAGCCAGGACTGCCAAAGCCCCGAGGGAAGGCGGCCAAGTGGAACTGGACCCTCCCGGCCTTCATCAGAGCACCTCCCACGACCTCACGCTAGCAGCTCAGCCCCCTAAGACGTGGTGCGGCCCACTCCCTCCCAGCGCACCTTTTGCATGCACCTGTCCAGATTATTATTTTTTTATTTTAAATCCCCACTTTCTACACTTTTACAACCTAGGTGGAAGAAAGGACGGGCTTTGTGCCACATGGGCTCCAGGGTGAGCTCTAGAGATGGCCCCTCACGTCCTGGGCCTTGTTTCTCAGCTTGTGGACTGGGTAGTGGCATCGGAACCTCAGAAGGGCCCGAGCTCAGACTAGCACTGGGTGCGTCCCTCCCGTGTCGCCCACAAGTGTGCCACGGCAGCAGCAAGAGCCAGGGTCCGGGAGGAGAGGGCACGAGCCCCGGACCAGCCCCTCCCCATGTGAAAGCTCTCTAGCGCCCGCCAGCCTGAGCTTTCCTGTCCTCTGCTGGTTGGAGCAGCCCCATGCCAGCCCAGATGCGAGGGGAGGGGATGGTGGCAGGGCAGTGCCCCCCACCCTGCAAGTGGGCTTCCCAAAACGCATACGGGATGAAGGAGCACAGCCCGCCTCTCAGGGGACACTGGCACGGCCTGACATCTCCTCTCCAGCACCTGGGCCCCCGGGAGCCACGAACGCTGTGCCTGGAACGCTCTCTTGTCCACTCCGGGCGAGGCTACCATTTCATCCCCAGCATCTCCCAGGGCAGGCCGTCAGCCCGCCAACATACGCAACTCCCAAGTGGCAGGAGCTGTCTCAGAGCCTCTCTGGGCCTTTGCAGCTGACGGCGCCCCCAGACTTGACGGCTGTGCTGAGGGGAGGGCACCGCCATGACCCACACGCCTGATGGCAGCAGCTGCCTCTCTGTTCGGCTGCGGTATGGCCTCTGCTCGACCTGGGGCACCTGTGACAGTGCGGAGCCTCCGCCCCCCAGGAGCCCCCACTGGGAGGGGACTGGGATGGAAGGGTCTGGATGCCTCAGCAAACGCAGCTCACCAGCCAGCAGAGGACCACACACTGTACTGGCTCCGAAGCGCTCGCGGCCTTTTGAAGGCGTCCTGACCTCTCAGTGGGTCCTCCCATCCGCCTTCGCTGTGTGCCAGCTCCACTCTGTCCGTGTGTGTAAGTGTATATGTGTGCATGTGTGTGTACAGAGTGCACGCAAACAGTCCACCACCCATGCTGGGCCATGCCTTGATCCCAGGCCCCCCATCAAGCCCAGCATGTCCCTCCTTGTGGCCCAGAGCGCCCAGGCCACCAGCAGCAGAGGGACGGCCTCTGCCGGGGTACCTGCCAGGTGCTTCCTACAGTGCGCACCTCACTTAACCTCACCCACACCCTGGCGGGTGGACACTCTGATCTCTACTTTGAAGACGAGGAGACCGAAGCACAGAGACTCCTGGTAGCCGTCAAAGTTACGGGCACGGTGCGGCCTTAACCTGCATTTGCCTGATCACAGGATGACCCATTTACTCAACATCGCACTGCCCTCAGGTCCCCCGAGGGCTTCTCCTTCCCCCAGACACTTCTTAACCTTAAATTGCTTCTTTTTTCCCTTTCTTTTTCTTAATAAAACTATTAAGAGGAAAAGAAGACCAAGGATACACTTACAAATTATTAACAAAAGGTTCATCTTTGGATGGTAAGACTCTGATGGGTTTTGAAAATAAATTTAGATCCTTTAATAAGGTAGATAAGACTAAGCTAATAAAAAAAAAGTCTCCCCCTTCTGCCCGTTTCCCCTACCATGCCAAAAGCATGGTAGATGACTCCTGTGATGTCTAAGGTGACTCTCCAGCGCATGAAATAAATTATGCAGTGGGCTGGGATAATTGCAAGGCCCTTCGCTTCTTCTTTCTGCCCTTAAAATGCATTCTGTAGAGTGTGCTTTATTAAAGTAATCTAAATTTATTCAAATTCATTAGCCAGTTGCTCTCAAAATGTCAAAGACCAGTTCTCCGATTCAAGCCATTTCTGGCTGATGGATCCGAGCACCTGAGCAGGAGACACCAGGCCTTTGCCTCTGCCAGCACCATTGTGGTCTCTGACCAAGCTCTTCTCTCTCCATCGCTGACTCTGGGAGGGGCCACAGCAGGCACGGGGCAGTGGTTCACCGGGCAGCGCAGAGGGAGTCGCCAGACCCCTACAGTGCTTGTGCCTTGCACAGGCTAAGCATCATTTTGGCCAGGCTGCAGACATGCATCTCGGTGCTTCTCCCAAAGGTCACAGGGCCCAGTGTTTCCTGGCACATTGCTCAGCACACAGGAGGACCCCCAAAATGTCTTTGGATTTTGTTTATGCTTACCAGGGCAAAATCTGACCTACCACCCCTGGACCAGGCCATGGCACGACTGCTCTTCACCAACAAAGACACATGCAACAAGAAGCCCCAGGTGATGGGACCTACTTCTCACCAGCAATGTACAAACGTCACCATAGCTAGTGCTCACAGCAACACTCGACCCAGGAGACGCCTATGCTGTCAGGCAGAACCACTCTGCCACTTACAGGCTCTTGGTCAACTTAAGCCTATTTGTCACACCTCAGTTTCCTAAACTGTGCAATGGGACATGTAGACAACAGTCTATAGTGAAACAGTTGTTTTGAGAAATAGATCAGTTCATGGGTGGGGCACACAGTAACTGGTCAAAGTGTTGAAAACTGTAATAATGATGATGGCGATAATCATGGATAATCATAGTGATGTTGATGGTGATGGTGATAATGATAGTGATGATGGTGATAGTGCTGGTCATGATGATGAAGGTGACAGTGATGATGATAATGATGGTAATGATGGGGATGGTAATGGTAGTAATGATGATGACGATAATGGTAATTGTGATAATGACAGTGATGATGGTGATGGGGAAGATAGTGATGGTGGTAATGATTATTGTGGTGATAACGGGGTGATGACGGTGATGGTCACGATGATGACAGTGGTAATGACAACAACGTTGCTGGTGGTAATAATGGTGATGGTGATGATGGTGATGATGATGATGGTGTTGGTGGTGGTGATGATGGTGATGGTGACGATGGTGGTGGTGATGATGATAATGATGATGGTGATGATGATGATAGTGATGGTGATGATAATGATGATGGTGATGGTGATGATCATGGTGATGGTGATGATGGTGATGGTGGTGGTGATGATGGTGACGATGGTGGTGGTGATGATGATAATAATGAAGGTGATGATGATGATGGTGATGTTGGTGATGATGGTGATGATGATGGTGACAATGGTGGTGGTGATGATAATGATGATGGTGATGGTGATGGTGATGATGATGATAATGGTGATGATGATGGTGATGGTGATGATGATGGTGGTGATGATATGATGGTGATGGTGATGATAATGATGATGGTGATGTTGATGATGATGGTGATGATGATGGTGACAATGGTGGTGGTGATGATGATAATGATGATGGTGATGGTGATGGTGATGATGATGATAATGGTGATGATGATGCTGATGGTGATGATGATGGTGGTGATGATGGTGATGGTGATGATAATGATGATGGTGATGGTGATGGTGATGATGATGATAATGGTGATGATGATGCTGATGGTGATGATGATGGTGGTGATGATGGTGATGGTGATGATAATGATGATGGTGATGTTGATGATGATGGTGATGGTGATGATAATGATGATGACGATGATGGTGATGGTGATGATAATGATGGTGGTGATGATGATGATGGTGATGGTGATGATAATGATGATGGTGATGATGATGATGATGGTGGTGATGACAGTGATAATGATGGATAGTGATGGTAATGATGATGATGTTGGTAGTGATGGTAATGGATGATGAATATAAAAGTAATGATAATAATGATGGCCATAAAGATGATAGCGATGGTGATTGTAGATCATATTACTTGTACTTCACGAGTCCAGAGACATTGAGACATTTTCTCAAGTTCTCAGAGTAGTAAAAAGATGAAGATCTGGCTGAGTCCACAGTCAGTGCTCTTTCTAAACACCCCATTACCTTTTCCTGATGTTCATTTCGATTCTCAGCTAGTTTCTCGTATCTATTATTCCTTCAGTGGCTCAACAAAAGTCCTCCCCTGCCCATTATGATTTCATTCACTCTTCCTTTTCTCAAGCATCTTTGCATCTGACCTTCCTCACACAGCCCCAGAATAATGAGCTGCTGCCACAGGGAGCATCAGAGTGTGAATAGCCAGACATCCTCACATCCTGAAAATCTGGTCCCTCAGCACTCTGAGGGGTTAATGAAATATGCAGAGGCCGGGTGCTTCAAATTGGCATTCAGAGGTCCCACCTTCCCTTCCCTTTCATTTTCCTTTTTGAGAATTTAGTTCTCCAAAATCAATTTATGTTTGTAATAAATATTTAAGCACTCTGCCTGCCAGGCTTGCAGCAGCGTGGGAATGCTCTAAGCTGACAGTCCCAGAGCCTCTACCAGGCCCCACCGGGGAGGATCCCCCCAGGAGGATTCCACTGGGACACTTCTGGTGTCCTCTATTCCCACGGCTGCTGCAAAGAACACTGATTGCCTTCAGTGTCCAGCCAAGGACCTCATCCCATCTGGCTGAGGCTGCTGCCATAGCCTCCTTCTGGGTTTTCACACACTCCTCACTGTGTCAGATTCAAATCTGACCTTACCACGCCCAGCTTGAACCCCTACAATGCCCCCCTCTGTCTGCAGTATAAAGTCCAAACTCATTGACACCCTTCTCCAGCCCCTGTGTGACTCCTCCCACCTCAACTCCATTCCACCCTTCTTCATTGCCCAGAGCACACACACACACACACGCACACATGCTGACTGCACTTCCAGGCTTTGCCCCCATCTTCCCTCTGTCTGGGCTCTGCACCACTGCTGCCTGCCTCTCTGGGCTGGGCTAACCCATGGTCATGCTCCAGCTCATGCTCAGCTGTCAACTCCTCGGGGAAGCCTCCCTGGCCTGCTCCTCCCAGATCTCCCCAAGACTGGGGTGGGCAGCCCAACCCGCATCCTCTTGCAGCTCTCCACTCTGGATCTCCCATCACAGCCTCCAGCACGTGGCACAGTACCTGCCCCTCTGTTTCTCTGTCTCTCTCATTGACTATGGCCTCTTCCAGAGCTCAGCAAGAGACGCAGGACAAGAGTGGCCAGCTGCAAGGCTATGAGAAAACACCTTAAGAGTCTGGCCCCAACAAAGCCTGGTCTAGAGCCCGATTCCACGCCCTCCCTACTTCCCTGTTCCCCTGGGCTGCTCAGGGCTCCCTGGCCTGGACTTGCCCCTTTTAGCACTTCTCCAGTCTTTCTGAAACATATCTGTGGTGTCCTGGATCTTTGCAAGATGCTCTCAGGTGTCACAAGGCTCTAAGGAACAGAGCCCATGGGCCGACAGTAGATGGATGTTTGATGAGGTGACACAGGAAGTGTCTGCGTCCGTTTTCCAGGTAGTAGATTTCCAGTCCAGTGGCACTCTAATCAATAACGTCTTGCTCTGGACAAAGGAGCCAAAAGGCCCCCCTTACCCAAGCCACATGATTTCAGAACAACTTCTACAACGCTCAGAGGCCAGGGCCGCATTCATCCCACAGACAGAACAGGGGTCCCTTCCATGATGAGCAAAGGAGGCGGGCGGCCCCTCTTGGGGAATGCGCCCAGCCACACCCGCTCAGTCTGGCTGTGGAACGTCCCACCACGTACACAGCAGCGGTGGGCGGAGTGGGGGGGGGGGTGCCATGTAAGAAGCAGCCGAGCCCAGCCAGCACAGGCGGACGGCGGAACGTGGAGCGCCCCCTGCTTTTCCCAGGCAGACGCTCTGGACCCGTCCCGCCGGCTAAGTCAGCAGAAGCTCAGGAGCTCTTTGTTCTCACCGTCCCCTCTAAGATAGGACGGTCTGAACATGCAGTGAGGTTTGGGAAGGATAGAGGTTCTCGAAAGGCCAGCCTCTCCGTGCCCTGGGGTGCGGGGGGCGCTCCTGAGTAAAGTGCTGTGGCTCTGACCCTCCCCACTAAGCAGGGCAAGGAAAGCAGTCCATCCCCGGGAAGGAAGTGGAACCTGGATCCCAGCTCCCCAGCAGGCCAAAGGGGACAGGGGAGGCCCTAGCACCGGCCCCTGGTCCTCCGCTGGTCAAACCAAGGTGCCAAGTGGAGACGTCAGCCAGCCACACAGGGCACGTGATGGAGATGCCAGCTCCTCACTCTCACTTCCCTGCCAGCTGTGAGCTGGGGAGGTAACACAGGTCAGCTCTGAGCCTGTAGGAAATGGACTGTGCACAGTCCACCCACCTCCGAATTCGTGAACGGGTGGGTATGTTCAGGGCTACTTACAAGGCAGAGTGTCAAGCCGCCCAGCGCCCAGAGCTCAGGGGAATGTTCCTCCAGAATCCAAAAGAGAGACCCCCCTGGGCAGTGGCCCTTGAGGATTGAGGAAGGAATGCTGACCCCACTGCCCCATCCACATTGGAGGCCACCCGTTAGCACTGCTATTACTGAGGGAAGTGGGTTACAGCCCCATTTTACAGATGAGAACACTGAGGCTGAGAGAGCTTAAGAAGCTTGGCCGAGGAACCAGAACCCAGGCTTGAATCAGGAACGGCACGTGGCGGGGGGGCCTTTCTGGCCGCGTGGCTGGGCCTCCCTTCAGCCTTGACTGTAAAGCTGCAAAGCTGTAGGCGACCTCACAGGGCTGCCACGTGGACTAGTGTGGAAGCCTGCAGACTGGCCCACAGCGAGTGCTCAGTGGGGACCCGCAGGGCCAGGGTATGTGGGGTACAGGCACTGGGGATAGAGTAGCTGACTGAACAAACCAAGTCCTCGTTCATTTGCTGTTCTCGTTCCCGTGCGGGGAGACTCGAAAACGCCAACAGGCAAATGAACATAAGCCAGGCCAGCTAATGGCAAGTGCAGTGGAGAAAAACACACAGGGTGGGTGACGGGGAGGGCAAGCAGGGTGGGCAACGGTGCAGATGCCCCTGGTGCCTCCTGAGGCCCGAAGGGAGAAGGAAGCAAGCGTGTGGATGTCCGCGGCAGAGGGCCACCAGGGCAGAGGCCCTGGGACACCGTGAGCAGGTGGGCCTGAGGCTGGGGCCAGGCTTCAGGGAGGGCCAGTAGGGCCGTCTTCACATGTTTGAGGACCTTGGGTCTCGCTCAGGAAGTGGGAGCAGAAGAGGGCCCCGATGTGGCTCAGGTGGAACAGCGTCACTCCAGCCTCTGTGCCAGGTTTAGACCACAGGGGACAGAGTGAAAGCAGCACAGCCGCGTGGGCAGCCATGGCGGTCACCTTAGCCGGAGTGGCGGGACACGTGGACCAGGGCGAATGCGGGAGGTGGGAGGAGAGGTCCGATTCTGGATGCACTTGCAGATATGGGAGATCAGAGGAGAGGGGGCAAGATGGCCCGAGACTTCCAACCTGAGCGTCTAGAAGGATGGGGATGGTTCTCCCTGATCCACTTAACACCTAAGAGATCCTATTTCTTTTCTCCGGACATTATCCATGGGGTCATGGGCATGTGCAGGGAGCCCCCACTGGACCCTGGGAGCCAGACCATCCCGGAGCCACTGCAGGTGCTCCCCTCCCCCACACCCTGAGCTCTCCTGGCCTTGGAAACAGTGAAACCACATTTGCATCTGAGCCTCCCCAAAGAGGCAGCTGGCCAGGTGAGCTCTCAAGGACGTGCCCGGTTTTCCTCTTCTCGCCAGCTCCACGCTGCCCACCTTGTCGTCTTACGTGAGATGCTGCTTCGAGGGGGTGGCTGCACGCACAGACCCGGATTCTGCCTGGCGGGAGCCGTGGACTGACTGGGTCTGAGGGCCGTGGCCGCGGTAAAGCTGAGAGAATACTGAGTTTACTTCGCAGTCAATCTCGGCAAATGCTTATCTCTACTGAAAAATCCCACAAGAACGTCAGTGTTCTGCACTTTCGCAGAACCAACTTAGCGGCTGCTGCCAAGCCAGGCGGCTGAAACGCTCTGGCAGTCAGCTGTGTGCAGAGGTAAAAGCAAAGGGGCCCGCCCGTGTCTCACTCCTCTGGATTAAGCCGTCTGCGGTCCAGGAAAAGTGCAGGCCTCAACCAACAGCTGCTTCGGCTACCAGGGAGTTCTCAGGGGCAGAGCGTCCCTGCCCCAGGGCAGCCCTGGGCGCTCTCCTCCAGTTTTTGCTTACCTCCCCGTGGCTGCCCTGGGCCTGACGACAGGAATCTGGCTTCCACAACCCAGATTTCACCAGGTTCTGGTGACTTCACCACACTCAGCCTTACTTCCCAGATCTCCACAGGCACAGAAACCACAGCCCGTCCCTCTGGGATAGGAGCAGTGCAGACCCAGGTCAAGGGACGGTCAAGGTGGGCCACTATCAGGCCTCGAATGGGGGTGGCTTTCCTTAAACTTTCATCCAGTTCTCTTGTTTCCAGTCCCTCCCAAATCCCCTCCTTCAACTCTAGAGCTTTTCTGGGGTTTTGTACCAATAACAGATGGTCAGCTTTCAGCTTCCTCGGGTCTGCAAAACCACTTACCCCTTCTCCATCCACCTGCAGGCTTCCAAAGTGTGCCAGACTCCTCTTGCCTAGGAGCATGTCCTTCCTGGCCTCTTCTTGTTCTTGGGAATTTATGCTCTTTTTACTCCTTTCCTTGTCATTTAAATAAAATTTTGAGAGGAGACAGAATTCTGTGTAAGTTCCATTTTCCTTGCTTAAAAGAAGCCCCTTTGGGACTTCCCTGGTGATCCAGTGGTTAAGAATCTGCCTTCCAATGCAGGGGATGCGAGTTCGATCTCTGGTCGGGGAACTAAGATCCCACAGGTGGCGGGGCAACTAAGTCCGCGCAGCAACTAGAGAAGCCTGTGCACCACAGCTAAGAGCCCCCATGGCGCAGCGAAGATCCCATGTGCTGCACGTGCCCATCACAGTCAAATAAATAAATACATAAATTTTAAAAAATAAATTAATTAAATTAAAAAAGTAAAATTAAAAACAGGGCTTCTCTGGTGGCGCAGTGGTTAAGAATCCGCCTGCCAATGCAGGGGACACTGGTTCAAGACCTGGTCCGGGAAGATCCCACATGCCGCAGAGCAACTAAGCCCGTGAGCCACAGCTACTGAGCCTGAACTCTAGAGCCCGCGAGCCTCAGCTATTGAAGCCCATGTGCCTAGAGCCCGTGCACCACAACGAAGAGTAGCCCCCGCTCGCTGCAACTAGAGAAAGCCTGTGCGCAGCCACGAAGACCCAACTCAGCCAAAAATAAATAAATAAGTAAATTTATTAAAAAAAAAAAAAAAAAAGTGGATTGGGGGATAAAAAAGAAGCCCCTTCTTGCCTTTTGGAAACGTTTCCCTAAAGTTTTTAGTTTTTGATGGCTGTGCGGATCCATTCAGCACACACACATCAGAGGGGCCACTGTGCCAGGTGCGGGGGGAATTCAGAGGGACTCACAGCCCAGGGGGGTGGGGATGGCACAGATGGTGACAGGCAGCTCAATGCACACACATGGAGGAGCCCCGTGGGGGTCGGCAAGGGGCAGACACTCTCTCCTGAGCTGAAGGTGGCCTGGGGACCGGGCCAGGATGGAGCAGCTCCAGAGCCTACCATCCAGGCACACGCCCCCCGGGCCCACCCCATGCGGTGCGCTGAGTCAGATCCCCGGGCTCGCCCACCCTGCCTTTGGGATGTGAGCCCCGCCTTCCCTGCCAGCTCATCCGTCCTCTCCCCAGACTCTACAACCGCGGAACTCTGCCTCGCTCTGTCTCACCTCCAGCCTCTGCACCTGCTGTTCCAGTGTCCCCCTTGCCCATGACAGTCCCATTTCTTTCATGTCCCGCTCTGCCCTGAGCACCTGGACACCCTCCTATCTGACCCCACAGGCCCGTGTGCTTCATTCTGCCCAACCGTTGGCCAGCAGAGCCGTCCTTATCCGCCCACGTCATCCTCACCCCCCAAAGCCGCCATCCTCCAGGACCATGCAGTTGGAGCTCAGCGGCTGGCTGGTGTGCCCAGAGGGCAAAGCGTGGCTGGCTCGTGCTGAGCACAGGTGACTGTGGGACAGTAGGAGCCAGAGGCCGGAGCCAGCAGGCAATCGAGGGGCTGGACGTGTCTCCCCAGCCCAGCCCCTACTCAGGGCTCCGTAACTAAGGGGTGGGCTGTCTGTCAGCCCCGGACACATGGCAGCTTGTGGTCACTGGGGTGCTAGCTCTCCCCTTGGGAAGTCCACAGCTCAGCGCTGTGCTGAGCACTCAGTGGACTATCTTCACCAGATGTGGGACATGGGCAGGACTTTCCTCATTTTTGCTTCAAGACCCAGCAAGGGTGGCACTGCTGTTTTTGTAAATAACTTGCCCACGTCGTGCTTCCCAGCTCCTGGCCCTGCCGGGGCAGGGGGTTTGGTCCACTCTGGGCACCTCCACAGAGGAGAAGCTCTAGCTTCCGGGCTGCCCACCTTGCAGAGAGGAGCCCCCCTGGCCTGGAGGCTTATGCAGAGCAACCCCAGTGAGAACGGCGAGAGCAGGTGGCTACAGCTGTCCTTGTTGCAGACGGAGGGCACACAGCCATAGAGGGTGACAGGGACAGTGCAGAGCCTCTGCTGCCTGGACCACCCAAGCAAGGGCGGGAAGGGTCCCCCCCCAGCTAGCTCTCTCAAATGGGGAAACTGAGCACGGCAGTGGCAATCGGGCCTGGGATCCTGCTGTCTGGCTTGTAGTCCCTCGACTGCTGTCCATGACCACCCCTCCCTCCCCCATCGAACGCCCATCACTCTCTTCCTCTCTCTGCCCTTTGCTCTCTTCCCGTGGTTTCCACCTTGACTTTTCTTCTGGTTTTCACAATGACGCCTGTGCTGTGCGCTGCGCCCCAGGGGCTCCTGGGGGTCCACAGACTCACTGTCCGGGGCGGCCCTGGAGGCCAGGATGCCCTGCAATCAGAGCTAAGTGGGCCAGCGCTCAGCACCGCGGGTCTGCAGTTCCAGCTGCAAAGGTGCTGGCCTCGGGCTTGCCGGCCCCTTGCTTTCATGGCAGCTTCCCCTGCCCCCCCTTTTCCTGTCCCGTCTTCTGAATTCACCTACTTGCCTTCCTCCCTCCTCTCCCACTTTCTTCCAAACCAGCAGAATGTTACCTCCATCTTCCTTTGGAAGGAAAGGAACGTATGTGTAGGCAAGGAAACCAGTTTCTCCAGACGGCCCAGGCAAGATGCCTGGGCTGCCGGTCAAAATTGATTTCGAAAGATAATTCCATTTTGAGAGAAAGAATAATGAAAAGACATCCCCAGCTGGCCTGGAAACAGCCCGATTCCCACCAGCCCGGGTGCCGGGGCCCCGCTCTGTGCTCCCCCAGCAGGCACCACGCTGCCCTGCCCGGTGGCCTCTTGTCCCCACCCCCCATCTTCCCCTGGCGTGCTCCGAGCCCGCGCCCACGCTTGTCTCCTCTGTGGTGGTGAGGAATGAGGGGTGCCAGTTATAACCACCGGCCCCTGTGCAGGGGGCGTGCAGCGCGGGGTCTCACCATAGGGCCTGGCACCTTCAGTTGGCGCCTACGGAATGTCTGAGCAGCCTCGCGCCAGGCACAGCAACCGGAGGAACGTGGATTTGCTGCCACACCAACCAGGCTTGCTGGGTTATTTGAGGACTAAAGTGACAAAGCTTGTGGCGGGGGAGGCCTGTGCCGGCAGCTTCCCAGCAACGCCGAGAGGCTGGAGGGTGGCAAGCGCACATGCCCCGGCTGCACGGCGACCTGCCCCAGCTAACCCTTTCTCCATGGCCAGCACCCACCAGGGAGGAAAGGGTCGTCTGACCCACAGGGGAACCTTCCTGGAGGCCAGGGGTTTGCCGTCGTCACCCTCCGGAAGACCTTCGTGCGGGAGCCCAGCGTTCCTCCTCTCCTCTCCCTCCCCCATCCCTGCCCAGCAGCACCCAACAAGGGCTCAGCGATCGCTCCCTCCCTCTCATTGCCACGGTCTGAGCATCGCTCCCCCGGGACAGTGCCAGGAGCATCGTGTGCAGGGCTTGGGAAGATTAGGAAATAGAAGAGGCACGGATGCAGGAGAGAGGGATTGGGAAAGCGGGGAGGTGGGAGCCCTGGGGACGGCAGGATTCAGGCCGCCCAACCCCGGCTTTCCCAGACCTTCTCTGCATCACACTCACCACCTTCTAAGAGTCCACACAATTGATGGCATTGATTTTGCTTCTTGTCTGCCTTCCTTTAAGGACTCCCAGCACCCTAAGGAGAGGGGGTCTTCTCTCTTCTGATCACGGCCGTATCCCAGGGCCTGGAGCAGTGACAGCAGCCTTGGACGCCCCTGTGGCCTGGTGGGAGCCAGGACTGGCCGAAGGGAAGGCTCTGCTCACAAGGAGCCCCAACTTTTTGCCAGGCTTCACCCCGGACACGTCCCACACACATCCCCCATGTGAGCTGTCAGAGGGAGGCGTTACTCTTCTGGTCTCCAGACCAGGGTGCTGCGGATCTCCAACCCTGAGCCTCTCCCCTGGGCAGATAACAGCCAGCCCGCGGAGCAGCCAGGTCAGAGGACGCCTCCAGCCCATGTGCACAGCCCCCTGAGAAGGAGGGACCCTCTGCGCCGGCAGGGAGGGAAGGCAGGCGGAAGGGAGCCGCTGCCAGTGTTTTCCTTATCCCAGTGCGAATGACATTTCCTCCAACCAGCGTGAGAGTCCCAAATGACAGGCAGCGGAGAACACAGCCACTGTCCACCCACTGCCCCCTCTTGCTCTTGGACCCATCGTGATGGGCAAACACACCTCAGGGGATGCAGTCATGGAGAGGGCTTGCTCAGGCCCCACCTTCTCTTTAAATGCATAGCATTGGGCTTCCCTGGTGGCGCAGTGGTTGAGAGTCCGCCTGCCGATGCAGGGGACGCGGGTTCGTGCCCCAGTCAGGGAAGATCCCACATGCCGCGGAGCGGCTGGGCCTGTGATCCATGGCCACTGAGCCTGCACGTCCGGAGCCTGTGCTCCGCAACGGGAGAGGCCACAACAGTGAGAGGCCCGCGTACCGCAAAGATAAATAAATAAATAAATAAATGCACAGTACTGGTCCTTCGACTCCTGGATTTTTCATTTTAGTGCAACTCTGGTCACCACAGCTCCAAAAACAATCTCAGGTCAGGAGCAACCTCACTGAAAGCTTAACAAAATGTAAATGTTATCAACCTGTCATGTGAAGAAGTGGAATACCTGAAGAAATTGAGAGTGGGACAGAGGACAAGAAGATGGGAAGAAGCAGAGGGGTGTCAGCTTTTCCCTCAGGTGTGAGAGAGGAGTCATCCTCCCAGAGTGGATGGCCCAAGAAATAGAGGTATAAGCCCATCAATTGAATTTACCAGAATAACAAGTATATCTCAGGTAATAAATATAAATATTAAAAAATGAGAGGAGGCAAAGGTGAGTACAGGATACTTGAAGTGAGCTAAATTCCTCAGTGTAACACTGAAGACTAGGTATATGCTTTTTAGTTGACAAATCAAGAAGAGAAGCATGCTTGGTTTATTAGAAAGCATTTCTAAAAATAACTTTAGTGGCTGCATAATACTTATCTAGGCAATTTAGTAGGGTACTTTGCTAGTTGGACATAACTTTTGCTGTTACTCAATACTCGGACTAAATTACTAGGAAAAGGTTTAGAATGCTTGACAACCCTTATTTAGAGTCGGAGAGGAAATTTCCAGAGAAACAAAAATCATGAGTGGTTAAAAGAGGGTGATGGGCTACAAAGTGTGTGCTGAAATAGGCCAGGTGAAGAATTTTGCTTTTTATTTTCTGTTCTCTTGGATTTGAGCCTTTCTCTTTGTCTATGTTTTTATAATGTTCATGTATTGTTTTACGATTGAAAACAGTATCAAATATACTAAAACTTTTTCTATTAATTTCAGTTCTAGAGTTCAGTTACATTCAAAGCTAAATGTCCAATCAGTTAAGTAACCTACTAAATGGCCTGAATAAGACACGCTGCGGCCACTAAAATTATTTTTATGAAGTTATAATAACTATGGAAAAGACTTCTGTTATAATGTAGAAAAAAGTGCAGAATGTGAAATTTTATATGAAAAGCAGAAAGCAATAAAATCATAACTAGATTTTTTTTTTTTTTAATTCCGAAAAGTATCCCAAAATGTTCACTGTGATAGTCTTTGGCAGGAGGGACTACGGGAATTTTAAAATTCTTCTTTCTAATTCTCTGGCTTTTACATTTTTGTTAATAGAGAACATGTGGGGGTTTTTGGGTTTTTTTTTTTTTAATGAAGGGGAAAGGAGACATTGAACTATGAATTCATAGCAGCAGGGACTAAGGGCATAATTTAACTTGGCAGGCTTTGTCTCACACGTGAGAAGAGAATGGACACAATTGGGTGATTCTGTTTGTTCTCTTTGCTGCCAACAGAATTGAGATGATGCTAAAAGCATTTTGAGTCCCCCACGACTTGAGTCACAGTCCAGAGGAAACTCAGATGATTCTAATAATCCCTGTCACTTGTGTGAAACACTTCTCTGCAAGGGTGGAACTCCTCACAGCAGAAGAAAAAGCACAGCATCAGAAACCAGGAGACAGGAACGCTAAATCCAGCATTCGCACAACCAGCGCCGTGACCCCATTCCAGTTGCCTTCCCTCCCCAGGCTCTGCCAACTCAGCCCTTTCTCTATAGGGAGCCAGAGCTGTACCATCTCTTGGCTCCCTTGAGATCTTTGCTACCCTAAGGAGCTATGACTCCATAAATGTGCTGGTGACTCAGATCCACCACTAGGAAAAATGTATTCCCTGAAGCAAAACAACTCCATATGGCAAAATGCAGCCCAAAGGACTGACTACAAGTCATTGTTAATCTACCTACCCAATGCTCACCCCATAAAGGGATTTTAACATATTTCAGAAATGACCCTGATGGTCACGGCTTATTTCAGTTAGAATAAACTACATAAAATGGGGGAGAATAGACAGGTTCCAGGGAGGGTGGGAAGAGGTGGGTTAGTGAGGGTTATTAACACCTACTAAGTGTTTTCTAGTACTTCACATATCTTATTTAATGTTTACAAAACGGGGGTTAAGAGGAAAGGGGAGCTTGGTTGACATGGCTGGATTCCAAAAAGCTAATGTGTCCTATTCAAAATCCAATGCTTTTTTTTTTTTTTTTTGCCGCTCAGTTTGTGGGATCTTAGTTCCCCGACCAGGGATCGAACCCATGCCCCCTGCAGTGGAATCACAGAGTCTCAACCACTGAACTGCTGGGGAATTCCTCATTCGATCTTTCAACATCCCTAAATATGATGCACTGTTTGTGTGCACTGGAAGTAAGCAGATAAATATATTTACAGTGTGTAAATAAAACATTTACAAAAGTGATCATTTTTACTCATGTAGTGAAACCACTAATTGGAATTTGTCATGACTCATTGACAAATTAATTGCACTAAAGGTAAAAGAAAAATTTAAATCTCAATAGAAAAATTATGCTCTGACTTTCAAGTAGCAAAATTAGAGTTTCAAGGGTTTTGGAAGATGAGAGCATATTTCTGATGGGACAAATTGAAGAGGATGTGAATCGGAACTTCTCCATGTAGCTCCTGCAGGTAGATTTTAAGCAGATTTTATGCATAAAACTGCGACTTAATTAAACTGAAAAACTTTTGCACAGCAAAGGAAACCATAAACAAGATGAAAAGACAACCCTCAGAATGAGAGAAAATATTTGCAAGTGAAGCAACTGACAAAGGATTAATCTCCAAAATATACAAGCAGCTCATGCAGCTCAATATCAATAAAACAAACAACCCAATCCGAAAATGGGCAGAAGACCTAAGTAGACATTTCTCCAAAGAAGACATACAGATGGCCAAGAGGCACATGAAAAGATGCTCAACATCACTAATCATTAGAGAAATGCAAATCAAAACTACAATGAGGGCTTCCCTGGTGCGCAGTGATTGAGAGTCCGCCTGCCGATGCAGGGAACACGGGTTTGTGCCCCGGTCCAGGAAGATCCCACATGCCGCGGAGCAGCCGGGCCCGTGAGCCATGGCCGCTGAGCCTGTGCATCCGGAGCCTGTGCTCCGCAACGGGAGAGGCCACAGCAGTGAGAGGCCCCCATACCGCAAAAAATAAAAATAAAAAAAACTACAATGAGGTATCACCTCACACTGGTCAGAATGGCCATCATCAAAAAATCTAAAAACAATAAATGCTGGAGAGGGTGTGGTGAAAAGGGAACCCTCCTGCACTGTTGGTGGGAATGTAAATTAATACAGCCACTATGGAGAACAGTAGGGAGGTTCCTTAAAAAACTAAAAATAGAACTACCATGTGACCCAGCAATCCCTCTACTGGGCATATACCCTGAGAAAACCATAATTCAAAAAGAGACATGTACCCCAATGTTCATTGCAGTACCATTTACAATAGCCAGGACATGGAACCAACCTCAATGTCCATTGACAGATGAATGGATAAAGAAGGTGTGGTACATATGTACAATTGAATATTACTCAGCCATAAAAAGAAATGAAACTGAGTTATTTGTAGTGAGGTGGATGGACCTAGAGTCTGTCATACGGAGTGAAGTAACTCAGAAAGAGAAAAACAAATACCGTATGCTAATGCATATATATGGAACTAAAAAAATAAATAAATAAGTGGTACTGATGAACCTAGTAGCAGCACAGGAATAAAGATGCAGACATAAAGAATGGACTTGAGGATGTGGGGTAGGGAGGGGGAAGCTGGGGCAAAGTGAGAGAAGCATCAACATGTATACACTACCCAATGTAAAATAGATTAGCTAGTGGGAAGCAGCTGCAGAGCACAAGGAGATCACCTCAGTGCTTTGCTACGACCTAGAGGGGTGGGATAGGGAGGGTGGGAGGGAAGCTTAAGACGGAGGTGATGTGGGGATACATATATGCATATGGCTGATTCGCACTGTTGTACAACAGAAACTAACGCAGCATTGTGAAGCAATTATACTCCAATAAAGATGTATAAAAAATATAATAAACAATAAAATCTATAATCACATTAAATGTAAATGGATAAATATTCACAGTTAAATGGCAGATTAGATGCAAAAGCAATACCCGCTTATATACTGCCTACAAGAAATATGTTTTAAATACAGAGAAAAATACATTAAAAATAAAAGGATGGAAAAAAGATAAACCTTGCTAACACTAAGCAAAAGAAAGCTGGAGGGGCTATATTAAGATCAGATAAAGTAGATTTCAGAGCAAAATATATTACCATGCGTCAAAATGATTATTTCATAAGAATAAAGCCATCATTTCATCACATGGACATAAAAATTGTACCCATTTATGCCCCAAACACCAGAGCTTGAAATTACATGAATGTAAAACTGATAGAAGTGATAGAAAACAAGAGAAAATTAAACCCAAAGTAAGTAGAAGAAAGGAAATAATAGAAATATAAAAACACAGCAGAAAATCAATAGAAATAAATCTATGAAACCAAAGCCATCTCCTCGGGGAAAAAAGTAACAATGTTATTAAATGTCTAATCAGACTTATCAGATAAAAACATAGCAGAAAATCAATAGAAATACATCTATGAAACCAAAGCTATTTCCTTTGGAAAAAAAGTAACAATGTTATTAAATGTCTAATCAGACTTATCAGAAAAAAGACAGAGAGAAAGAGAAGCTGCAAATTACCAAAATCATGAGTGAGAGAAGAGGCATTTCTATAGAGTCTACAGATAATAGAAGTGTGATAAGGATGTGCTGGTTGAATAGTGTTCTCAAAAAGTCCTGTCTACCTGATATTTGTCAATGTGACCTTATTGGAAATAAGGTCTTTGCAGATGTAATCAAGTTAAGATAAGGTCATAATGGATTGGATTGGGCCCTAAATCCAATCACCAGTGTCCCTATAAGAAAAGGGGAATTTGGACACAGAGAAACACACAGGAAGAACATCATGTGTAGGTGGAAGGAAGAGATTGAAGTAAAGCACTTATAAGTCAAGGAAGGCCCAGGCATGTCAGCAACCGCCATAAGCTAGGAGAGAGGCATGGCACAGATTCTCCTTCAGAGCCTCTGCAAGGAACCAACCCTGCCGACACTTTGATTTTGGACTCCTAGCCTCCAGACCTGAGAGACAACACATTTCTGTTGTTTTAAGCCATGGTAATTTGTTACAGAAAGCCATTTTCTAAATTAGCCAATAAATTTGAAAATGTAGATGAAATGGAAAAATTTCTTGAAAGAAACAAACTACCAAAGTTCACTCAAAAAGAATTCGATAATTTATTTACCCTTATATCTATTAAGAAAAGAGAATTGTAGTTAAAGCTTTTCCACAGAGAAAACTCCAGGCCCAGATGGATTCACTAATAACTTCTGCCCAAAATTGAAGGAAAAAATAATACCAGTTCTACACAAATTATTCCAGAAAACTGAGAAGGGAGTACTTCCCAATTGATTGTATAAAGCCAGCATTACCCTAACGTAATAAAACCAGGAAAAAGATATTAGAAGAGAATACAACTAGAGCTCAATATCCCTTGTGAATATAGATGTAAAAATTCTTAACAAAATTTTAGTAAATCAAATCCAACAATATATAAAAAGAATAACATATCATGACCAAGTGGGGTTTATCCCAGGAATACAAGATTGGTATAGCCTTCAAAACTCAACCAAGGTAACCTTCATATTAATAAACTGAAACAGAAAAAACATATGTTTATCTCAATAGATGCATTTGAAATGATCTAACATCCATTCCTGATCAAAAAATAAAAGAACCACTCAGCAAGGCATGAATAGAAAGAAGGGAGCTTCTTCAACCTGATAAAAGGTATACACAAAAATCCTACAAAAACATCATATTCAGTGGAGAATAACTGAATACATTCCCCCTGAATCAGGAAGTAGACAAGGATATTCATTCTCACTATTTCTATCAACATTGCACTGGAGGCTCAAGTCAGCACAATGGGAAAAAAAAAAAAAAAAGCATTCAGATTGGAAAGGAAGAACTAAAATTATTTCTATTCACAGATGACATGATTATCTATGTGGAAAATCTAATGGAATTTTTTTTAATTACTAGATAAGAAGTGAGCTTAATACATTTGTAGGTCACAACAGCAATATACCAAAAAAAAAAACCAATCAATTTGACTTCCATATACTAATAATACAAAGTCATAAATTGAGATTTTTAAAATACCACTTATAATAGCATCAGAAAATATTAAGCACTTGGGGATAAATCTGACAAAAAGATTTGGAAAGTATGAAACGTTGAGAGAATTTAAAGGAGACATATATCATATTCATGCATCAGAAGTCTCAATATCATTCAGATATCTGTTCTCTCCAAATTAATCCAACATAATCCCAATCAAAATCTCAACAGGATTTGTGTACCTATTGACAAACTGATTATAAAATTCATGCATAAAAGCAAAGGACCTAGGATATCCAAAATGATTTTGGAAAGAAGGTCAAAGTCAGGTAACAAATACTCCCTGATTTCAAGACTTACTCTAAACTACGGTAATTTGAAGACAGGATGGTGTTGTCATAAACAGGCAAATAAATCAATGGGACAGAACAGAGACAGAGCCCCATCCCGAGCAGCCGTGAAAAGGGCCTTAGCAGTGCGTCATGGCGGGATGATCCAGGTGCAGCTCAAACACCTCCACATCCCCCCACCCCCCCCCCCCCCGCCCCCGCCAGCATGAGCCTTTCCTCCCAGAGGCCAAGGGCAGTAACTCAACTCCTCCCTGCCTTCTGTATTTAAAGAGTCCAGGGTCCCAGGGTCTTGACTTCCTAGTGCCATTGACCCGCTGTTGGTCCTAAAGTCCTGTGTATTCATGTGACCAAGAGACCTCCCTGGGCCCCACGTGAGACACACGGCTCTGGGTACGCCTGACTACCTAACATGACCGCCTGCCATGGTAGGTAGTCCCCCTGGCAAGCAAGAGAGTGAGCACAGTCTCCCACACCACAGAACACGTTTGGGGTAGTAACACACATGCGAAGGAAACTGAGGGATCAGGCTGGGGGGCCCTGCCCACCGTGATGCTGCTAGAAGCAGGTCACTGACCTCACAGAGCCTCCAGTTTGGTAAAGGAGACAATTCAACATGCCATGGCAAGGTTGACAAGCAAAGCACTGCAGAAGGGTAGGTGTGATGCTGCCGCAGCCATGGCCCAAGGGCCTAACTGGCCAAGGTAGGGCATGAAGTCCCGAGAGGTGGCATTGATCTCCAGTGGCCTTGGCCTGCAGTGGCTCGAAGCAGGATTCCTGTTCCCGGCCAGAGACTGAGGACAGGCAGCGGCAGTGAGGGCACTGAGTCCTAGCCACCAGACCACCAGGGACCAGTGGCCAGTGACAAGGCCCTGTCAGCTGTGAAGAAATGAATTTCCACATAGAGACAGAAAGTAATGAAGCCAGTAAAGTGTTTATTAGGAGGAAAAAGGGTATGTGTGGGTAGACACACGGGCGGGCTCAGAGAGAGTTGCACCCTCGTGGCAGTTTGAATCATTTATATGGGGCATTTCTTCTGGGTTTCCTTTGACCAGTCATCTTGCTTTGCATGGTTCTGAGTCCGTATTTGGTACATCTCTGGGTCGTTCCCTGTTTGTGTGTACACGTCTTAGCCAAGATGGATTCTAGTGAAGAGGACTGTGGGAAGGTTGACATCACCTACTATGGGGTGGCACCCTCCCCCCTTTTTGGACCTCCAAGGAGCCTTTCTGCACATGTATAGTCGGGGAGGTCTCCTTGATTTCAAGAATGAGGAATATGTGGTCTTTTATCTCTTATCTGGGCAGGACCCAGCCTCCTCCATCATCCTGCTTTTATGGAGTTTCTGTCCACAGGGGAGAAAATGTTCAGTCTGGGGCCCATCTATCTCCTGCCTCAGCATTAAACTGCGTCCTCACGGACAACTCTGAGTCTGCTCAGACTGCAGCCCTTTGGGCAGAGTGTTGCTTTATGAGGTCAGTGATGGGAGGAAGCTGAGGAAGAAAGTGAGGCAGTGGGCACTGGAGCGGGGTGGCCTAGTTCAGAGTAAAGGGCGGGCGTTCCAGTGTCGACTGAGAAAAACACACAACGTGAGAGCAGTGAGTTAAGTTTTATTTGGAGACCTGACTGAGGACTACAGCCTGGGAGACAGCCTCTCAGTAGCTCTGAGGAACCGCTCCAAAGAGGAAGCAGAAGGCTCCTGGAAGGAGCCAGGACATATATGAACTTTTTTGCTGAGAAAAACATGCAGTCTAGCATAAAAAGACAACTGCTAATCACAAGGAACAGACATCTCAAGTTAATGATTTTAGTGTTTTTCTATGTACGGGAAGATATAAGATCTGGGGTCATTGAAATTCTTCCTGAGGTATGCGTCTAACTAGCTAGGGGCCCCTTTCATCCAAAGCCCAGAGTCCTCCCTGATTAGCTCTATCCTGAATCCCCCTCAGGGCGCACTGTCCTGGGGTGGGTGACAGCAGTAGAGGATGCCTTGATCCTTGTAGAACTGGAATGGTGGGCAACCTTTTCTTCTTCGTACCTGGGCCAAGGGAGATGTGACAGTAAAAGCAGAGAACTGCCCAAAGAAAGAAACAAAGTGGCCCACAGTGCCGTCCAGAAGGCTCTCAACAACCCCTCTTCCACACCCCAAGTTCTGGTTGCCGTCCAACCTTGGCAGCCACAGCTCCTGGCCACCCCGTGCCCCCGTGATTGGAACTGGCACCAAAGTGGGAGCCTGAGCTTGAGTTAGGAGAGCTTGGCCTCCGGCAGTGCTCTCCTGGCCCTGCCGAAACAAAGGAGCTTGCAGCTGACAGCCGATGCAGCAAACCTTTGAAAGCCCTTCCCTCCTCACTTGACCCTTGGGGAAGCTAAGCTGTGTCTGCAGGGCTCCCTGCATGGAGCCCACCATCTAGATTATGGGAGCACTGCGCTCTCTGTGGAACACGGGGTGGTTCCTGGCGCAGCAGGATTCCTTGATTCACCATCTCGTCAGTTCAGACACAAAACGGGCTCTTGTGGGAGCCTCGAGCCAAGGAGCTGAAATGAGAGAACATGTAAAGAGTAAAAGCAGGTGCCTTTGCCTTGCGAAGTCATCAGCCCGAATCATTTATCAATAGCTTCTTCCCTGGCAAAGCAAGAGCGTGAGTTTAGGCTGTCTCCAACGGAGAATGCTGGTTCCCCAAACCCTGTCTATTTTCTTGGACTTGATTAATGGTTCTATGGGTGGCTTTATTTGATCTTCATTAAATTTGGGGACTGAGCTTACACATTCAGCCAGATATATAATATTCTTTTTCGTATTTCTAAAGCTCTTTCTGATAATGGTCCAGAACTGGAGTCTGGGATCCTCTACCCATCCACTCCTCGTCCTGAGTTTAAGTGTTGTTGTTTTTTTTGTCTGTCAATCAGATTTATTTATTGTACTTATATCTGCGATCTAATCCATGCTTACATTTAAGAATACTTTAGTGAACTAGAAAAATCATCCTGCTATATAAAGTACTTAGAAATGTTGAGAAAGGGAGAGGTGATATCCTTTTAAATGGATCGTCGAGCTTGTAAGAAATTAGGGGAAATTCTCAAGGGGAAAAATCCAAAAGAAAAGGGAAAACCAGATTCTAAGCACCTGAACTGAGGCCGAAGGTGCTCTGGATGGAGATGGGATGAATGCTGATCTTTGTACTGAGTTTAACTTTTGAGGGAGGGAGTTTATTTGCCTTAGAGCATTGGACATTCCTCACTATTAAGTATTATGGAAGAGTGGGGCAGCCTCTCTGTCTCAGAGACTACACTATTTATGTCCTTTTGCAGACAGCTTTTGTGTACTATTTTTGTGATCTTTATTTTCTTTTAATTGGTGGAATTCATGTTTCAATTTGCAGAGCTGTCTAGAATAGATGAAGCTCCTACTATAAATAATAGAGTGACCTTGGAATTTTTACTTGCCAAATTATCGCTGGCACTGAGGAGACCTGGATACCATGCTGGAGGGGGAATCCACCTGCCCTCTTTATTTATTTGGCAACACAGAGATGTGGAGTTTGGGTGGGCATCTGACCCTGGCTTTCCCTGAGGTCTTGTGGCTGAAGCATAGCTGCTAATGACCACGCCTTGGCTCTGTGAACCAGGTTCTGGGTTCAAGGCTAGTCTGGGACCCATCACTGAGTCCTAGGGGAGGGAACAGACCGGAAGTAAATTGGTGGGGCATGGAGTGGGACTGAGTCTCAGGACACTCATTCAGTTAAGAGAAAGCCAATCATAAGTCCAGATTTCTATAATGAAAACCAATCGTAAGTCCAGATTTCTATAATGAAAGCCAATCGTAAGTCCAGATTTCTATAATGAAAGCCAATCGTAAGTCCAGATTTCTATAATGAAAGCCAATCGTAAGTCCAGATTTCTATAATGAAAGCCAATCGTAAGTCCAGATTTCTATAATGAAAGCCAATCGTAAGTCCAGATTTCTATAATGAAAGCCAATCGTAAGTCCAGATTTCTATAATGAAGCAGTGAGGACAGTGGACTCATGCCAATTGAAGAAAGAGGACAATGGCTTCAGCTGTGTACACCTTGGGTCTGGGCTGCTCGTGGCACGTCTCATGGATGCCAACTGGTATATGAGCCGTCGAGAAGAGGCCAGATTTAACAATATGGATTTGAGGGTTGAGAGTACTCATTCAGCAAACAAATATTTATTGAAGGCTACCTGGCCATGAGAATCAGAATAAGAGATTCTTGACTAAGAATAAGCCTTGAATAAGAAATCAGTCCGTGACCTTCCGGAGCCCACAGGGTGTGGTGGAGCGGAGAGAATAGACGTTAAGTACTTACTCACGAGCATCAGGGGAGGGGCCAAGACATGTGGCCTTGAGTGGAGACGGGAGCTCTCGTCCTCTTGGGAGGATGAAGGGATGAGGCTGAGTGTGGTCAGGGAGAAGCAGGAGGGGGAAGGGACCCGAAGACGAAGGAGAGTCTTGGTGTTCTCAATTAACACAGTAAAGAAGGAGAGCAAAGGGGATGGAAGACCTGCAGGGTTACAACAAGAGACAGCTCAGGAACAGGGTCCAGGAGGGATGGGGACAGATGGTGATGGGGGTGGGGGTGGGGGTCATAGAGGAGGGCCATGGTTCTGCCCGGGGTCCCGGCCACCTGGATCTCCAGAGGAGCAGGGACGGGAGGGGATGGAGTGCAGACAGCAGGATTCACTTCTCATTTCTCTGCCTCTGGCCAGCTGGCAACCATGCAACAATTGGGGAAAGGGTGTCTGTGGATGGAAGGCGAGGGAGAGAAAGTGAGGAAGCAAACTCCCTTCCCCACCCGCTCCAGCAGATGCAGGCAGCAAGGATTTTGTTCTCTGGCTGACTGAATCTCTTATTTTTATATGGATGTTGTAACATCTTGTTAGCACAGTCGTCATCCTTGATCCGTAGGTTAGATTTGTTCTTTTATGTTTAATTAGTGGTCAAAAAACCTTCAGGTTATTAAATAATACCAAAATGTTTACTGAGCCCATTCAGTTAAGTAAAATTAACTATTCATAACTGACAACAGGATGACACACCACCTAATCGAGGCAATATTTTTTTTCCACCTTGTATCCCTGATTGCAAAAACGAATTGATTTAGGGGTATTACAGAGAAAAGGAAAAGGAGCTTTTCTTTAGGACTTCATTATCACCACGTGCACTCCTCAGCAACTCTAAGGCACAGGAAGGCCCCCAGATCACCCCCCCCAAGGGAGGAGAGAAGGGAGGGAGGGTCTTCTGTGGCTTCAGCCAACCACAGCCCCCACCCACGTGCAGCCGGCCACAGATGTGGAAGAACACGGAGCCCAGGGAGAGTGAGCCAGTGGAAGAGGACCACGTGGTCAAACCCTCTCTGCTGACCAGTCCAGCAGCTTCAGCAAGCGTCACCCACCCACAGGGCTGCTTAGAAATGCAGGGTCTCCGGAGCCCCAGACCTATCCATCAGAATCTGCATTTCAATGAGCCCCTCAGGAGATGCGTGTGCACCTTGCAGTTTGAAAACTTTGGACTAGGCTACGTGTATATCCCCAGAACAAAGCACCTGTAACTTCAAGGTTCCCAAGAGAAAACTAGTTCCAGAGAGGAAACCTAATTCTCAACAACTCTCAATAACAACCCTATTTGTGATGAGCAGTGCTGGTGGGTGATATGCCTGGCACCATGCCTGAAATATTCCCCAGAGCCCTGGGAACTGATTATATTATTATGGCCCCCCCCCCAGTCCAGGTGGGAACTTGGAGGCTCCTAGAAGTTAAGGAACTTGCTAAATTCACCCAGCTTGTAAAAGGCAAAGCTGGAAATGTATTTAAGTCAGCCCAAATCCCATAGATGTCATGGATTCCTTCAAATTCAAATTTATTCATGTGGGTCCACGATATTAGACAGCTCAATGATTCTCCTGAATGACGCTAGACCACACCTTTAATGGTTAAATAAATTTTACTGCATCCATTAAATGGAATAATATTCAACATTCAAAACCAATGTTTTTAAGAATTGTCAATGATACAAGGCAATTTTCATCATGAAATATTTCTTGAAAAAAGCATAACAGTAAAAAATAACATACATACATATGTAAACACTCAAACCAGTCACAGAATGGATGAATAAAACACGGAATACTTATTCAATAAAATGCTATTCAGCACTTAAATATAACTAGATCTCTACGTCACCATTGACATTTCTCAAAAACATAGTGTTTAATCACGAAGAGTTGCAAAACAAAACTTTTGTATATTATTTATATGTATTTTTTGAAGCATAGGAAACAATATTCTAGATTATTCACAGATACCAGTACATAATATACAAGCCCCCCAAAAACAGATTGAAAAGATACTCATAGAATTACGGTACTTGTTGCAATGAGCCCGAGGTAGGGGTCAAGGCGATGTCAACTATACGCTGCTTTTTAATTCTTTGGAAAGTAAAATAAACGTGATAAATTTGATCTATATTGACAGTTGTTAATTCAATATGGTGGATATATAGTGCTTGTTGTATTTGTAGTTTTCTGCTATTTTAAGATGTCTGTATTTGAACTTATATGCCACAGAAAAGTTTAAAAAGAAGCACATAAAATATTAACAACACTTTCCTCTGGATAGTAATGTTCTAGACAATTCTTGTTTTCTTCTTCAGGTTTTTCTGTCCTTTCAAAAATTTCCCTATTAAAATATACGACTTTTATAATCAGTCAAAAAATAGACTCACCTCCCAGTTTTCCAAGAGCTAATCCATTTCATGCCTCCGGGCTTTTGTAGAAAGCAGGGCTTGGTATTGAAGTCAGCCATAGGGGAAAATCAAGAAGTGAACCATGCTGGGATTTGACAGCAAATTTTCTTAAAAAAAAAAAAAAAAAGAACTAGAAATTCAGGAGATGCAAACTTTTGAGATTAAAAGATTTTAGTATCGCTTTTCTATTCCTATTATATTTGATGTTTATGTTTGTCCTTTATGTCAATTCTACGGCAAAGCACAGCCAGGTACCATTCTACACACATCCGGTGCTTCCTGCACGTGGCCTATTTCATCTTTGAACCAGGCCACACGTTTAGAGATTATCTAGTGCAACCCCTCATTTAAGCAGCAGGGAAACCGAGGCTGAGAAAGGTGAAGAGGCTTGCCCAGGGTCAGACAGCAGGACTAGAAATGAGTCTGAATCCTCCCTGATGTTTTTTACGGCTCCACCACACTGCCTCGGGGGTTGTGCAGACAATGGTGGAGCCCCAAATATGAGAAGATACAAATATCCACAAAGAAACGAATTGTCATTTATTTTTTTAAGTAAACATAAATTGTGTTATACAAAAGCTAACATAATTATCTTTCCTTGGGCCCAGATTTATCTCTCTATCCTCCAAATCTAATTACTTCTTTGAGTGAGAGTCTCTTCCTATATTGAATTCACTCCATCCTGGAGAAGTGTGTTTGGATCTCGGCGTGCAAGTGTGCATTTCTAAGCTTGCCTTTTCCATTGCCTCTGACTCTTTCCACGCGGTCCTTTCAAAAGCTGGCCCTTTTCAAAGCAAAGGGCCTCCTTAAAGCTAAAAATAATGTGTATCCCTCACAGCAGGTATCGAACCAGAGACCTGGGTTCATTGACTTGGTGATTGCTTTTCCCTGCTGGGCCACCCCTGGGGCCCTGGGGCCCTGCAGTCCCCTATGAGGAATAAGCCTGTTTGCAAAGAACAGTCCTGGGCCGGTCCCTTCCATCACTCTGCGTCAGCCTGTCCTGTCCCCTGCCCTCCACACCTTGGCTCGGTCCTGCTTCCAGAATCAGGGAGGAACTGATTCCACACTCATCAGAAACTGGACGGCCCATGCTGCCCAGGTCCAGGGTGGCCCAGCGGTGGGTCTCAACTGGCACAGCCCAGACCCACATGTAGCCTTGACTCAAGTTCACGCCCTCTGCCATTGCTCTGCCCTCCGGCCCAGCCAGTCTGACCCTGTCACTACCTCAGTGACCGGCCCACCCACAGGAGACCAGCCTGGCCATCTTGCAGGTCACCAAGGTCCTTCTGGACACACACGCACACTCGTACGGCAAACAAGGCCCGCCAGAGCGTTTGTGTGTGCACACGCGCGCACACACACACACACACACACACACACACACACACACTCCTGGAGCCTGCACTCCCTCAAGCCCCCTGGCCTTCCTCCCACACGGGCTGCTCCTGGGCCTGCCCACGGTCCCCTCCCTGCAGGCTCTGTCCAGCTCTTCCTAACCTAAAGTGTCTTCCAGCTCCCAGAGGGAGCTTCACAGAGGTGGGGACCCCTGTGTTTCCTTCCAGCCTCCCAATACAGGGCCTGGCACAGCGTCAACTCGAAATGGAGGCCTACTTCATGAATTTATGCGTCAATAAGACTCATGATGATTTATTTTAAAGATCAGATCCCATAAATACAAACAGAGCCCACCTGGGCTCTCCTCCTGGCCTCGCCAGCTGCCCAGAGCTGGCCCATGCAAATACCCGCCAACGCCCTCCCCAGGGCTCTAGGTTGAAGGCGCCAATATCTATTTTCAAACTTCACACAAAGGTGCCCCTTCTGACCCCCGCCCAGTAGTTGATGAAATCAGCTTCCTGAATGAGGAGATGCCAGGTCCATTACAGCTGTGACATTTTGCATCCAAAATTCCAGCATTGTACTGTTGTTACATTGGTGGTGGTTCCTACCGCCAGCCCTCCTTCCCACATCTAAGCCCAGGGCAGGCACTGGAAGCATTTTGAAGCTCAACTCCTGCATCCCTGAGGCAGGGAGAGACATGAGGACTTGTGGTCCTGGGACCACTCCCTTCCAATGTCTGTCACAGAGGCCTGGGCGGGTAGCAGAAGCAGGCAGCCCTCCCCGAGCCCCCTCTCTGGGCTAGTGCCCACTCCTTCCCCTGTCAAGCCCTCCCTGGCTAGGGCCCAGGAGGAGACCGACCCTCTGCAGGACCCTGCCCCCACCCCGTGCCCATGGCCTATACATTCAACAGGCACGTGGATGGCTCCTTGAGCCAGATCCCCAGGTGGACCCTGCAGACAGGAGCAAGGGGGACACCACCCTTATCACCACTCTGTTCATTCCAGACAAGATGACCAGCACAGCTGCCGTACTACCCCGGGCCAGGTCAGGGAATCAGAAATGAATTACCCTGGTCCTGGGTTCACGGGCTCACAGCCCAGCAGGGGACACGCAGCCCTCCAGGAACTCAGCAGCCGGCTCTTCTGCCTCTGCCTCTGTGCTCAGCCACGTTCCCCTCCACCACAAAGGGCTCCAGGACTTTTTTACTGAAATGAGGGAAGAGAACACACGATACTTCCAGACTATGAAAAATTACAAAGAGAACTACTCCTGCCTGTGTACCCACCACCTGCAATTAACAGATGTTAACATCTCCAAAAGTGCCTGGGAGATTTCTAAAGCAATAAAATCATGCAGCTACGATTGCATCTGCTGGGTACCCCTCCCCCAGCCCCACTCCCTCTCCTTGGTCTGACAGGCAAACCCCATCGGAAGTTGGTATGTGTTCTTCCCATCCTAACAGTCTTATTTTGCTCTATGGCTATGCGTCCAAAAAGACGAGATAGCAAAGCTTTATTGTTTTTACTATTTCCATAAAGTCGTACTGAATTTATAACTCTGAAACATGCTTCCTTCACTCACTGTATTCATACTGCAGCCTTAAGCTCTCATGCAGTTGATTCCTATAAAGCTATCTCATTTATTTTAACTGCTGTTCATACTGCAGCCTTAAGCTCTCACGCAGCTGACTCCTATAAAGCTATCTCATTTATTTTAACTGCTGTTCGAATGTGTGCATGTGAATATGGCACAAGTTATGCAGCCAGTTCCTTCCTGGTGGACATTATGAATTTTCAGTACCGTAAACAATGCTCGCTCATGGCCATGTTCACATCTTCCCACGGAGGAGTTCCCTGGGGAAGGGTTCCTCACGGGAGAATTTCTGGGTTAGAGGTTTGATGTTTATTCAGTTTTATTAGGGCCCAACTGGCCTCCAAAGGTAGAGCTGAGGTGCAGTCCTCCCAGCAGGGAGCGAGACTCTGTGTCACCTGCCCTGGTCACTCTGGTCCTTGTCATGCCCTTTCTAGCTGTGCTCCTTGGTTGAGTTAAGTGGCAACTCTCCAGACATGGCCACTGAGCACACTGTTCTGTGCCTGTTTGACCACTGGGGATGTTGTCCTCTAAGAAATTCAGGGTCCTGTCCTGTGACCAATTCTCTCTAAAGTTGCTTATCTTTTGTATCACGTGATTCTCTCCTTGGATGATAGGCTCACCTGGATGAGCTGAGGAAAAACACTGCTCTTTCTCTTCTCCTTTCCTTTCTCTGGTAGGTCCCTTCCTGAACTGAAGTGGCGTCCTGAGTGGGCCGAGAAAGACATTCCCTCAGAGCAGGGGTGGAGAACAGCTCCATCGGCATTTGTACCTTGGTGCTCAGCATTGGTTCCCCAGCTCCTGGCTCCTCAGAGGCAGTGAAACAGAGGACCATCGCCTGCTCTGAGAGGTCCTGCGGTGCTGGAAACGTGGATGCACAGTGACCTTGCTGGCCATCCCAGCCTCGCCCACTGCAGCAACCAGGAGGGGCCCGTGTCACATTTAATAACTACTAAGTGAATAGAACTTAGTTTAACTTATTATGAATTTGAGGTCTGTAACATAAATTTCAGAAAGCAAAGGAGAAAAAAGGGAGAAGTGACATGAGCTGGAATTGGTACGGTGGCACAGCTCCTAGCGGCTAAGGAACCAACTGACTAATCACAGAAAGTATGGGGGGCAGGGAGGATGAGGACAGCAGGGAAGGAGAGGAGATGCAGGAGTCCAGAGTGCTGTGGTGGCATCCCTCTTCAGAGCCAGGAGGAATCACTCTGGGTGCAGCTCTGCCCAGCAGTTTGGAGGGAACAGCAAAGACTGCTTTCACAATGAAAGGCAATGAAAGAACTCCAAAATAGATGACTCTGCTGAGGTATTTGGGGGGATGTGTACTGATGTCTGCAACTTTGAAAGGCATCAAAAATAAGAAGGATTGATGGGTGGAAAGAAAGAGGGATAGAGAAACAGCGATAAAGCAATATGGGACAATGTAGATGGATTTTGGCGTGGATAGATGGAGATTACCTGTGAAATTTTGTCACCATTTCCATACGTGAAATTTTTTAGAATAAAATGTTGGGGGGAACAGGTAAAACCTACTCTTCAAAATTATCATAAGGATTACACGAGATAATGAATATGGAAGGGCTCTGTACACTATAGAGGATTTTCAGATTGTTTAAATGATTAAAATGGTATAACAGCATTACAAGGGGAGATGAAAGAGATAAGGAAACAAATGGAGTGACTTTCTGAACCAATAAATAAATTAAAAATAGCAAAGGAGGGCACTTCCCTGGTGGCACAGTGGTTAAGAATCCACCTGCCAAAGCAGGGGACATGGGATCAAGTCTTGGTCTGGGAAGATCCCACACGCCACAGAGCAACTAAGCCCGTGCGCCACAACTACTGAGCCTGGGCTCTAGAGCCCGTGAACCACAACTGCTGAAGCCCACGTGCCTAGAGGCCATGCTCCACAACAAGAGAAGCCACCGCAATGAGAAGCCTGCACACTGCCATGAGTAGCCCCCACTCGCCACAACTAGAGAAAGCCTGCATGCAGCAACGAAGACCCAACACAGCCAAAAATAAATTTATAAAAAAAAAAATAGCAAAGGAAAGACAGGGTAGATTATCACATTTCCGGCAAAGAGGAAATACTGAATATAATCAAAATGAATGCAGGGCTTCCCTGGTGGCGCAGTGGTTGAAAGTCCTCCTGCCGATGCAGGGGACACGGGTTCGTGCCCCGGTCCGGGAGGATCCCACATGCCGCGGAGCGGCTGGGCCCGTGAGCCATGGCCGCTGAGCCTGCGCGTCCGGAGCCTGTGCTCCGCAACGGGAGAGGCCACAGCAGTGAGAGGCCCGCGTACCGCAAAAAAAAAAAAAAAGAATGCAGAATAAAGAGACAAATTGATTAAAGTACTTTTTAAAAAAAATCAGTGGACATGAAGAGCAAACAACAAGTAGCCAACTTATGGATAACTGGTATCCCTAAAATAGAGAACCTACCAAATGGAAATAAAAATAGTCAAAGGTAAATGAGAAGGAAATATTTCTGGGGGAAAAAAGGAAGAATTGTAGCTACAGATTGAAAGGGTACTCCATATTCCGGAAGAAAATGATACAGGAAAGCAACACTAAAGTATATCCTAGTAAGCTCTATCAAGGATAGAAAAGAAAGTCTTTAGGCAACCAGGCAAAAAATAAAAATACAACATGTAACTCCTTACAAAGAAGGAAATTTGGCTGCCTTCAGATTTTTCCCAGCACCACTAAATTCCAGAAGACCACAAAGGAATGTATTCAACTTTTGTGGGAAATAAAATGTGACCTAAAAAATGTATACTAAGTTGAGCAATAGACAACCTCAAATATGCAAGTACCCAAAATATTGCACCCATGAAGGTCTCTAGAAAGTCCTAAAAACAACCAGCCAGCCAGCCAAGACATACTTGGAGATGCCTGGTACAAGAACTAGAGAGAGCCTGGCAGTGGGTTACTTACAGAATCAGGGCTAAAGAGAGTCAGAATATGATTCCAGCAGGTCAGTATTCTGACATTAGCCACATGAGAATGATATAAACTAACCAAACTTGGAGCTATAGGCAGGAAAGGGATTTGGAAGAAAGTCTAAATCTTTTCTCTTTCTCATGTTTCATTCTGGGTTGTCAAAAACTGGCTGAAGGTTGATAAATCAAGAAATGGAGTTTTCAACATTTGTACAAATATAAAACTAACATGTAAGACAATCAACCTCCATACTACTGGCAGAAAACATTCAAACTACACACACACACACACACACACACACACACACACACACACATACACAACATTAACACTCAGTAAAGTAACATAAAAAGACAACAGAACTAAGATCAAGCTTGACAGATATTCAATGACTGGATACATCCATACCTTTAAGATTATATTTGAAAAATCTACTTGCTGGAAAAAAAAAAAGGGCCGCACCTAAGCAAAGCCGCTGAGAAGCCTGAGAGTAAGTGGATGGGCAAAGCCAGGGCTGTGAAAGCACAATCAGTCGGGACAGTTCAGGGGACGCATTACGGAGAGGAAGACACTTTATAACGATCAAGAGGATAATATGCAATAAAGTCCTAACTGTCAGGAAAATGTGTGTCAACACATGCGGCACCAAATTATAAAGGGAAAACTAAGTAAATACGCAGAGAAACAGAAACACAACAGTAGCAGAAAGATTGAACTCACCTCTCTCCGCCTATATCTAATCAATCACAGAAATGCAATGACAGAAGGTTAAGGGTAGGGGTCTAGGTCACAAAACGAATCGACAAGTTTCGAACCCTGCCCAGCAAACTGAACGTTCCCACCTTTTCAACACCCACGGGACATTTACAAACAGTGGCACCTACAGACCTCAAGGGCCCACCTACTCCCAGAGGTGTGGGCAGGGTGAGGGGAAGAAGGGTACCTGGGACAAGCTCCAGGTGAAGTCACGTCCCACACACCCACCCCCCGCCCCGGCACTGAAGAAATGAGGAAGTGACATGTAGATGTGAACCAGGTGAGGGCAGGGGCTGCAGTGCACCGGGCCTAGAAAGGCCGTGACACTGCTTTCCTCCCGCTGCCCCACCTACCCGGGCGCCAGGCCGCCGGCAAGGCTGCTCAGCTGACTCAGCCGCACAGCTCGGCCTCCTGGAACCGGATAGGACAGAACTGGGCGGAAAAACAGATGGGGGAGGGGCAAAGAGAGAACTGGCAGCACACGGCCAGTCAAGAGAAAAGCAAAAGCAAACTTTTGCCCCAAATGAGAAGTGAGAATGGGAAATAACCACAGAAGAAAATATAAATCATAATAAAAGCAAACTTTGCTCAAACCCATGCAAATACATATGAAACCTGGAAGAAATGGATGACTTTCTAGGAAAACATGAGTCATCTAATTTGAATATAGGAAAAATATGTAGAATCTAGAAGAAATTAGCAAATGAATTCTTTTAGGGAAATATTTTGTGTATCCATTCCATAATCACACACTTTACTGAATTCCCTTATTTTTCAAAAAGTTCTCACTAGGTTCTCCTGCTTGTTTCAGGTACACAGCTAAGTCACCTGGCAATAATGACAATTTTGCTCCCTTCTTCCCAATTTTTATATCTTATTCCTTTTTATTTTCTAGCTCTATTAACTAGTCCTTTCAGGACAGTGTCAAAGAATCATGATGAAAATGATCATCTTTACCTGTGTCTGCCATTAATGACAGGCTCTCAGTGTGTCCCTGTTCCATGGAAGCTGGTTTCTTGTTTGAGTTTCTTTCTCTTACTACATGGCAGGAGTGTCTACCTATTCTTTTTTTTTTTTTCTTTTTTACAGTACGCGGGCCTCTCACTGTTGTGGCCTCTCCCGCTGCGGAGCACAGGCTCCGGACGCGCAGGCTCAGCGGCCATGGCTCACGGACCCAGCCGCTCCGCGGCATGTGGGATCTTCCCGGACCGGGGCACGAACCTGTGTCCCCTGCATCGGCAGGCGGACTCTCAACCACTGCGCCACCAGGGAAGCCCTACCTATTCCTATTTTAGATGTGACTGTACATTTTTATCAAATGCCATTTTGGCTTTAATGGACATAATCATAGATGGTGTTTTATTCTCCTAGAGACTCCTTAATACAGGAAATTACTTCCCAATTCTTTTTTCTAATATTAATTAGTTCCTGGCAGTAAAATATTCTTGCATTCTTGGAATGTGTTGTACTGCATTATTTTAAAAATATTTTTAGAGATTTCATTTGCTAAAACTTAATTTCAAGTGTTTGCCTCAATCAATATGAATTTTTACTTCTGTGTTGTTTTTATCAGGTTTGGGGCTGAATTTTATGCTAGCTCCATGAAATAATTTTGGTGTTGTCTTTTTTTAAGTTCTAGAATAGCTTACACGTGCATTCAAATTCTATTCTTTGCTGATACAGAGTTCAATCTGAGGCTAGTGGCTCAATATAAAAATTGGGAAGAAGGAAGCAAAATTATTATTATTTGTATACGTGGAAGGACCAGGAGAATGCATTGAAAAGCTATTTGAACAATAAGAGAATTTAGTTAAGTGTCTAAACATAGAATTATATCCAACGATAATTAGCTTTCGGTAGAAAACTACCAGTTAGAGAGTACATTGGAAAGATAAAGATAGCCTTTCGGCATCTAACTTCCCCCCATGTCCACACAACCCACTCCTCAGAGCTGCCCCCCACCGCACCCCTACCGGGGGAGGACACAGATGCGCTTGTCCATCCAAGGCTGATAACCATGTACTTCTCTCCTAACCTGCTGGACAATTACACACACTGAGAAGATCATCTTGATTGGTGAGATAAACATTACATAGACAATTATTTTAAAATTACATAATTTCTTACAATTTTATTAATGATACAAATATATAATATCTAACCGGCTCAGCAACGTTTTCACTCCATAATGCGGAAGCAACAAAAGTCCCTGCTGGAGACGAAGAGAATGGACTTGAGGACACGGGGAGGGGGAAGGGTAAGCTGGGACAAAGAGAGAGAGAGGCATGGACATATATACACTACCAAACGTAAAGTAGATAGCTAGTGGGAAGCAGCCGCATAGCACAGGGAGATCAGCTCGGTGCTTTGTGACCACTTAGAGGGGTGGGATAGGGAGGGTGGGAGGGAGGGAGACGCAAGAGGAAAGAGATATGGGAACATATGTATATGTATAGCTGATTCACTTTGTTATAAAGCAGAAACTAACACACCATTGTGAAGCAATTATACTCCAATAAAGATGTTAAAATTTTTTAAAAAGTCCCTGCTGGGAGTGCAAGTGCCTGTTCTGCCCCTTCTTATGGCTTCTGCTTTTGTTATTACTATTAGCATCAATCCACAGCTTATTAGTAGAAATATTTTAAGACTACTCATCGGTTTTATGAGGAAACCTTAGACATAGAGAAAGCCATCTGTAAATCCATCTGACTCGGCACGTAGGCGCTGTACCATTCCCTCAGGGACCCCGGAGCCCCGCATGGCCTTTCCACCCCTCCCTACAGAGAGGGCAGGTGGGGCGCCTGTGGCCACTTGTCCAGGGATTATCAGTAACCGTGTTCCCCTCCCTGGCACAGTCGGGGCACGTGGCCCAGCATCCCGCAAGAGCGGCCTTCCAGGGTGCATCAGGTGGGGTTTGGTGAACATCCCAGGAGCCTCTCGAGGTATCCCACATATTAGCAGAGAACTGAAGGCTTTCACGACTGCTGGAAGGCTGGGAGAGAGGGTCAAGGAAGCCACAGAAGCTGTCCTGGTGCCCCCTTCACTGAGCAGCCAGCTCTAAGAATTTGTCACCCACTGCCACCCTGCAGGCACAGGGTCCCTTTCTCTTCCACCTCCCGGGCCTCACGCCAGGGCTTCCCTTCAGCTGCCTCTGCCAGACCTTGAGAAATGGGACCCTACGAAGTATAGTTCTGGGCGCCTGACCTGCAGCGACGCAGAAGAGAATGCAGGAGAGATGCAGAGCCTGCAATGGACAGGACAGCTCCACCTTTGCCAACTAGGCCTCATCCAAGCCACAGGGGCAAGGCGGCTTCACCTCCCCACACCCCTCAGCAAACCCACTCGGAAGGGAAGGGGCAAAGGCCACGGTTCTGTCTCTGGAGAACATGCATCCCTTTTCCAGCTCAGTCACCATTCCCATTTGAGGTGCTATCATTTGTGTTTTATATTAGCGAGGAGTGGATGAGAGATAAGAAAGAAGTGGGGAAATACAGCTACGTAATAAAGCAAAGAAGACCTCACACCTGGCCATTCCAGCCCCCGTTGTCTTTACAGGTTTCTTTTCATACATTCCACGCACGCCAGCACCTGCTGACCATGCCCTTTGCCTGCCGGGTGACCCCTTCATCCCTCCCTTACCCTGCTTTGCTGCTTTCTCCCATCCACCCACCATGGCACGAAGCTCACGTGTGTCCCCACCGTGCCCCAGGGCTGCCCTCTTCTACACAGCAATGTGGTGCTGTCTCCTGCTTGTCTCTCCCCAGATGCTCCAACACCTTCACCAACCTCACCCTCGCCTGACAACTGTCCCGCTGCGCAGAGGAAACAGAAGCCTCGGCAGAGAGCATCCACAGGCTGACACCAGCCTCGGCCCGCAGCCGGCCACCCATCCATCAGCCCAGCTTCCTGGGTGCCGGTGAGCACCTCCTCCAGCTCTGCGTGCCCACCTTGCCCCCAAACCTGTGCCACCCACAGCCTTTGCCATCTCCGTTGATGGTGACACCATGCTTCTGACTGCTTGGGTCAAAAACCCAACCTTCGAAATGCATTCAGCATCTGGCCTCTTCTCACCACCTTCACAGCTAACCCCCTTGTCCCATCTGCTATCAGCATCCCTCTGGATCACTGCCCACTCCTCCCAACGGGGTGTCCACAGTTCATCCCCACAGCCCCAGCCAGGCTCCTGCCTCACTCAGAGCGAAAGCCCGAGTCTGTGCGAAGGATCGCAGGCCCCGTGGGCCTGGCCCCGGCTCTCTCCGATGCCTTCCCTTCAGGTGCCCTTGAGCTCTCCAGCCACGTGGCCTCACTGTGGCTCACGCTTGCCCCACGGCCTTTGCACTTACTGCTCCCTCTGCCTGGAACTTCCTTTCCACAGACATCTGCGCGGCCAACACTCTCAGCTCCTTCGAGACTCTGCCGAAATGCCAGAAGCTCGCCGTGGCACCTAGGTGAAATTACAATTGGCACCCCCAGGCCACTGACACGGTCCTACGTCGTCTCTGTTACAAACACTTAATCACTTCCACCACACTCTATGAATTATGAAACACGTTGTGTTTCTCGTTAATCCCTCTGCCTCCCCCAAGAATGTAGGCTCGTGAGAGCAAGGGATGCCAAGCTCTAGAACGGTGCCTGCTCAGAGGAGTTCCGTAACTACTGGTGAACGACGACCGGCAACATGGCCAGTTGTGCATTTCCAAAAGTCAGCACCGAGGGAAGCAGCAGCATTGTCAGGGGTGGTCCCCGCTGTGAGGCCCTCACAGTGCACGTGGGGAGGAGGCCTTGGACATGAGGACCCCGCGTACTTTCCCGAGAGAGTCCACTGGGTCTCAAGAAGACCCATCAGCCAGGGCCCAACTTGTGGCTGCTAATGGCTTGGGTCTCCCGTGGAGCAGAGCTGGTGAAGGGCAGGCAGGAGCAGGAAGACGATGGGGGCATTTCACCCCCAGAGGGCCACCTGCCACCTGCCTCCCCATCCTCAAAAGCTCCCTCGGCTCCCATCAGCTTCCTAAGTTTACCCTTGGAAAATGACTCCTTAGAGGAGCCTATAGTAAAAAAAAAAAAAGCCCACTACAGGCAGGCAAAAAGAGACATGGACAGTCCAAGACATGAAAGTTGACGCTTTACCAGCAGCTCCAGCTGAGTTCAGGATGGAGAGGGGCACAGCAGCCTGAAGCACAAGCAGGTAACGCAGCCATTGGTGAAGTGGGAGCTGAAAGGTTCTGCATGGATGGACCGCTACACCTCAAAGTACCACCGAGGGCCACGTAAAGCCCACCAGCGGTCACCCAGTCTCTCATTTCCATTTCCTTCCTGCACGAAGCTCGGGGAAGGGACAGGGAGGGGACGGGGGCGGGGAAGGGGGGACAACGAGCTCACAGCACAACAGCCTAGGAGGTACCCTAGATGGGGATGGAGATGCGCTTCAGGCTTCTGTGCAAAGTATCGGTCATTTTAATTTATTTTGAATGGCAACGACTTCCCGGGGTAAAGCGTTGAGTAGTTTTCTGAAGAGGTGCTCAGGTCCAACAGAAAACCAGTGCTGGGTTAACGGATAAGTCCATCCCAAGCACAGAAGGGAGGGGGCGTGGCAGTGCCCAGACTCCAGCTCACTTTCTCCTACACTCTCCAGGTGGTGCGCGCGCATGCGTGCGTGTGTGCGCACGTGCACGCCAAGACAGCCTGGGGCCCGCGTGGCGCTGAGATGACACCGGCAGTGGTGCTCAGCCCTCCGGTCCTCTTTCAAGCACTCTGGGGCTGGATCTTGAGCAGGGAAGGGACATGGAAAGTTGGAACACTTAAAAAGAAAAATTAAAATAATGACTCCTCTAAGTGATCGAGCAGAAACATTATCAAAATCTAAAAGCCATTCCTATGTGAAACTCTCTGACGTTGGGTGGGCAATGGACCGTCTAAAATGAAGTCTATTACAAAGAGCAGGCTTCACAGGCAAATACGACCTGCCCAATCTGCCTAAAGGTGAGCTTTATCCTCTTAATCCAACAGAGCACGTGCTCCCTTAATAGAGGCTGAACATCCTGGGGGGCTCCCCATCATGGAGAAATGGGCTGCTCCCTTGTCCTTTCTGCCCCAATTTAATTTGGAGGGTCACTTCAGAATCGAGGACCCATAGCATCTCTTTGAGGTCAAATATTAACTCACAAGGGCAGGAAGACGAGTTAGCACAAGACTTCAGGAAAGCAATTTGCAAATTTGTATTAAGAGCCTTTGTAACAACCCACAGATAATGCTTCTACATAATCTCTCAAAGATGTGGATAAAAACTGACACAGAAAGATGTCTGACAAGCACTCACATCCAAGCAAGAAACGGGAAAGCAACCCAGACGTAGAAAGTGGTTAAGTAATAAATTATCACATCAATGGGACATAAAGCAACTATGAAAAATATGTTAACAAAACAGCTGTTTTAATGATGTGGGGAAATGTTTTTGATTTAATATTGAACCAAAACCAGAATGCAAAACTTTATTTACAGTATGAGCTCCGTTTAGAGAAAGAACAAATCCTTATGCTGTACACCTTAAACTTACATGGTGCTGTATGTCGATTACATCTCAATAAAACTGGAAGAAAAAAAAGACAGAGAAAACAAGTTAAAAAAAACTGGATAGAAAAATATGCTAATGCTAACAGCGAATGGGAAAACTGTGAGTGAATTTTCTGTATCATTACACTTTTGATTTTCCAAATTTACTACAATGAGCACAGTACCAGATACAGTTTAATTTAAAACTTATTTTACAAAATGAGGAAGCAGGAAAGGTGTTTCTCTTCAGAGATTGGAGCCCAAATTAGAAAGGGAAAACAAGGCGGCCCCATCTCTTTACCTGGATGACATCTCAGTTCCCTGTGGAACCAAGAAACCAAGTGCAAAGGAAGTGGGGGGCCTCAGGCCTGAGGGGCAGCGCTGAGAGTGGGCCATGGAGTAACGAGGCCAGGGCCTGAGCGGGGAGTGGCCTTCCAAGGACTGGAATGTAGCTGGAATGCTACTCCAGCCCTTGCTAACACCCCTCTGCAGGACACCGCATCTAGAAGGCAGTCCAGAGCACAGGGAGCAGCTGGCGTGCAGTTAGCAGGCCAGGTTGGAATGCCGGGCTCTGCCACCCTCCAGCCCTGGTTCCATCTCTGCAGGCCGGCTGAGCCGGTGACCTCAGAGACACCTGGGAACCTTCCAAAAGCTATGAATGCCCCACCTCCTCCCCCAAAGTCTCCAGTTCAGTAGGCCTGGGCAGGGCCTGGGAATCTGCATGGTAACCACCCTCCCAGCAGGTTCTGACTGGCATCCTGCCCTAGGGGCCCCTCGCTGCCAGGGTGCCCACGGAAGGCCGCCTTGGGACGAGCATTAAGAAGCACGTTCGGATGAAAAACTGCCGTTTCCGTTGGAGGAGTTCCTCTCCCACACCCTGGGCATTGCCTGAGGTCCTGGGCCAAAAGAGTCCATCCTTTACTTCCATGTGCAGAGAAACCAAGCATCCACCATCAGTGGGTTCTAGGATTCATTGTGTTTCATCATCAGGCACAAGTTAAAAACACCCATGAGCCTTCACTTCGCCAAGGACTCAAGCTTTTCTGTGTGCCTGCTGTCTGAGTGTGTCCACCCAAGCCAGCACCGTTAGACCCATAAAAGGGATCTCCAGGCTGGGTCTTGGGCATTCCAGCCCCAGACACCATGCCCCACGCTCATTCCGTATTACCTCCCTCCTCGTGATAGTTCATAATTGCTCACAGAACAAGTTCTGCCTGAGATTCCACTCCACGTGGCATTTGTTAAGCTGGCTGGATTGTCACTGTCCCAACACAACTCAATTAAACCCTGCATACTGCCACACTAAGATTAAAAGATTAGTGTTCCTATCTGGAGGCTTGAAAAGTCATTTGCCCTAGATTTCAAGCCACTGAAACCCTCTGTACTCTGTACTCAGGTCATTCAACATAAATGCAGGACACGCTCACATAAGGGCCGATTCAAAGAAGTACAGGACACAGCAGCTGCCTTCAGGGGCCCAGCAGGTAGGGAGACAGACCGTCTTAGTCTGTTCGGGCTGCTACAACAAAATACCACAGGCTGGGTAGCTTATAAAGAACAGAAGTGCGTCGCTCACAGTTCTGGAGGCTAGAAGTCCAAGGTCAGGGGGCCAGCATAGTCAGGTGAAGACCTTCTTCTTGTTCACAGATTTCTAGGACTCTCACTTGGCAGAAGGGAGCTAGGGAATTTGTGGGGTCTCTTTTATAAGAGCACGAACCCCATTCATGAAGACTCCACCCTCGTGACCTAAGCACCACCCGAAGGCCCCAAACTCATAGTTTCCAGAAGACAAGGAGCCAGAGTGGGAAGTAGACAATGGCTTAGGAGGAACATAGAGGGCAGAGCGCCAGAACCAGACCCCTGTGAGACCAGGGATACACCCACAATGCAAATCGGCCTGCGAGCAGAGGGGCCCATGTGTGCGATTAGCCGGGCTTTCCTGGTGCCCAGGGGCCAGGCCCAGCTGCTGGGCACTGTGAGGGTGCCCAGGCCAGGGGCCCCCCAAGGGGGCTCCTGAGAACAGGCAGCATGCTGTACCAGACCCAGCAGGAGAAGGAATCCGGGCAGGCTGACTGCGGACCGGGCAGGAGGGACTTACGATCAGTGAGGAGGTGGAGAGCCCCCGCCCTGCTGCAACTTCCTGAGAGGCTGCCCAGGAGGCGTCTGTCTGCCTGGATTTGAGGCAGGAGGTAGATGGGCCCCAGGCTGAGCAGCTGGAGTTCGTCCCCTGTGGACCAGATGCAGGAGGGAGGAGAAGCTGAGCCCTGCCCAGATAAGAGATAAAAGGCCACACATTCCTCATTCTCGAAGTCAAGGAGACCTCCTCGACTACACACACACAGAAAGTCTCCTTGAAGGTCAAAAAGGGAGGCGTCTCCACCCCACAGTTTGTGATGTCAACCTACCCACTGGCCCCTTTGCTGGAAGCCATCTTGGCTAAGAGATGCGTGTGCACACATGGGAGAACCCTGAGATAAACCTAATACAGGCTTAGAACCAGCCAAAGCAAGGTGATTGGCCGAAGGAAACCCAGAAGAAATGCCCCACAAAAGTGATTCAAACTACCGCAAGGGCGCGACTCTCAAGGTGAGCCCACCTGTGTGTCTCCCCACACGTACTCCTTTTCCTCCTAATGAGCACTTTACTTGTTTCACTGCTTTCCATCTTCGTGGGAATTCATTTCTGCAAAGCCGTACGGGCCAGGGCCTTGTCACTGGCCACTGGGCTTGTGGCTAGGATTCAGTGCTCTCACTGCCACAGCCTGACTTCCATCTCTGACCAGGAACCGAAATCTTGCTTCAAGCCGCTGCAGGCTGAGGCCACCCGAGATCATATTTAAGTCCCCCAGATTTACACTTCAATACACAGATACACAGTGAGGGAGAGCTGGCTGGGCAGAAGCCGGAGGTTTGGGCTTATCTTGGTGTCTGTTTCTTACCAATCTGTTCTTTGGTAACAATACCATGTAAGCGTGTGTTTGTGAATTTAGTGGATATGCACTGTGCGCCCACCACGCGGTCTAGGGGCTGAGGGCTCTCAAATGAGCAAAACATGCAAACTCCCTGCTCTGGAGAGTGACCACCGGGGCTGGGTTCAAACCCAGGTCAGCTTCCTCCCAAGCGTTGGGCTCTTTCCACCTCACTGTACTGCTTCCCTCCAGGCTGAGCCAGAGGCCAGCGTAGAACAAAAAAGGGAGATTTTGTAGGAAGGTTGCAGCCCAAATCAAAATGCCTCCAGCAGGAAGAGGTGGGAAGGGTGCTGACCTGGATCTGACATCCATCCGGGGCACAAGGAGCCCTCCCACCACCCCTGAGGGCCGTGTTCTGATTATCCCAGGTCTGAGCTGGGAAAGCTGAGGGATCATCAAAGGCTCAGGCAGACAAGGTGCGGCCCCCACCCCGGTGGTCTGTCTTCCTGAGCCAAGGGAAGAGGCCTGTCACCCGGACAGTGAGGATGGTCCTGCCCTGCTCCAGGGGGTTGCAGGTTCCCCACAGAGGCCTGGGGAAGACATGTATGGAACCGAGGGGATCGGGGGGCTGGCTGCTCGTATCCCTCCCAGAGGATTGGGCCCTGTTGAGCCTAGACCCACCTCTTACTGGTATCCAGGGAAAAGGAGGCCCAGCCTGCTGATGGATCCACCCTTCATCTCAGAGCCACACACCCAAAGCCCCTCCCGGAAGGAAGCCTGGATCCCGGGACTGCGAGCCTTGGAGGTCAAAGGGCAAGCCGAGCTCTCAAAGGAGGCGTCGGGGGGGGGGGGCGCCTCAGGGTGTTCCCCATCTGAGACAGGAAGGTCCAAAGTCAGCCAGTTTTGAGCTGGGCCTAAAACCTGTGCCCTTGGCCTTGGAACGAGAAGAGGGAAACCAAGATGTGGGGAGGAAACAGAATGATCGCCTTGGGTGGGTCCTGGGAGCCTGTCTCCCCAGCCAGCCATGTGCAGACGCTGGGCCCCTGCCCATTCCGGTCATGGATTAATGGTCCTCAGGACGCCGCAGTTTAGGAAAGGAGGGAGGAGTTTCCTTCCTGAATCCCAGAAGAAGAAGAAACGAAGGAGAAGGAGAAGAAAAAAATAATAATGGCCCAGATGTTGAAGTCAAAATAACTTCCTCTGAAAAGGAATGGTGCTTTTAAGACACGTAGAATGAAACCGACAGACAGGCAGACCTGGGAGCAACCAGAACCCTGCTGGAGAAACACACCAGGAAAGACGCCCCATCCCTGACTTCTGTGCATGCCCCCTGCACTGGGAAGGGTCCCTCTGAGTGCTGGGCTAGGTTCAAGGGTGAACATTCTCGGTCCAGCACCCACGCCACCCATGCCCAGGCCAGCCTCAGACTCAGGCTGGGAGGGAGCCTGCCACTCTCTACTCCCGGCCCCCAAGCCTGAAGGCTACTTGATTCCATGCAGGTTCTTGGGCCTGGGGTGGGTCCCTAGGTCTGTGTTTTAAACAATGCCACAGGGAGTTCTGATGCAGGCGTCTGACGCCTACTACCAGCGGGCATCTTCAAGCTGGTATGAACCCCAGCACAGGGAGAGTCCCACCCCGCTGTGAGCATCTCCTGCTTGTAGACAGCACCGCTTGGCACCCCTGCTTTCTTCCCCGTGAGAACCTGGTCACAGTGATGTCCTGGAAGGCCCAGAGCTGGTGACTGCCCCCTGAGTGAGGGCTCAAGGAGGAGGGCCCCCCTACACTGGGAAGAAAGGGAACAACAAATGGGGTTCTCCCCACCCCCACTGCCCTCCAGCCCTGGGGAAGCCACCTCCCCAGGGACTAATGATCCAGAAGGAATAACGGGTGGTACAACCCGGCGTGAGTTTGATGCCACTTTCTTCCTCTGTGCCCACCAGTCCAGACAGTGGGCCCTGGAGTTTTATTCAAAAGGTCCCTGGAGTCCAGAGAACAACCCGTCAGTGGACCCAGAGCAGGAAAGGGCTCAGCACCAGACGAGACCTCTAACAAGGGGGAGCTCCTGCCAGCCAGGACCTCCAGCGTCTGAAGCCACCTGCTCTTCTGTTGACTGAGGCATGACGTCCTTCATTTCCCTCCAGCCGGTCATCTTTTGAGAACCTGACCCTGGACCATGGCCTGGTGACAGCCTGATACCCTGTTGGCCCAGCCCTGGGGTCCAACTTCTGAGCTGCCTTCCCCAAGCACTCGCTCTCCGCCCTGGCTCCCAGCCCCTCTGCTCTGCCCGTCCCACCCTCCTGTGGCTGGGACCCCACTCTTCCCCACTGGACCAGCCCCTTTCAGGCACAGCCTCCGTGTTTGCTTTCATCCAGCACTCCCATTTGACACCCACTTCAGCTGGCCATCTCAGCGCCCCCATCGGGGGCCACTTCCCTCCAGCAGACACGTCTGGCCCTGCACTGGACACCCCAGCTGTGTGGGAGCTGGTGTAACGTGAGCAGCGCCAAGGAGAAAGCTTCTCAGATGGAGAACAGGACACAGAGGAACTCTAGGGCAATGCTGGAAGACACAGAGGAGGAAACTGCACCCCTCACCACCCCAGAGCTTCCCGTAGGCGGGTACCTGGGCCCAGCCACAGTGGCACCCACCACACAGAGCTGTCGCCAAAGAAGCCCAGGAGACCCCGGCGTGCTGGAGCCACTTGCGCCCTGCGTTCTTCTTCCGAAACAGGTCAGCTCCATGGCCATCTGCTCACCAGTGAGGTGGGGCAGCCCAGACCAGACAGAGAGCACTATAGCCCAGTGCCCTGGAGGCTGAGAGGGATGCGAGAGCCCTAGCACACACCCCGGATCTGGCCCGTGATGGGACCACCCAGGGCAGGATTCAGGATGTCCCACGCCCTGTCCCGCCTGTCCTAGCCTAAAAACTTGGAGGCCACACCAGGGCTCCGAAGGAAGAGGCCGCTGTGAGCACAGAGCCACCTTCCTGTGACTTAGAGGGGCCACCTCACTGCCCTCTCCCCACTACGAGGAAAACAAACCCACCCAGGGAATAAACAAGGGAGCAAAGAGCCCTTCCTCGGGACTCAGAGAACGGGGCACAGGAGGCTCAGGGCCTGGTGGACAAACGCTCATTGCCCTTCCTTGGAGTATCAAATGGAATTGTCACATCTGCTTCCATCCAGAGGCGCAAACCCGGCATAGGCCCTGGTGGTACCCTGATCACTCGTGTGTGACCGGGGTGGGTCTCCCCCAGCCTCCGTCTGCTCCGCAGTAAAATGGGAGGAAGAGCAACTCCTGGCCTCCTGCTGACACTGTTTCTCTCTCCCTGACTGACTCTAGCCAGGGTCCCCTGAGCCTTCTGAGACCAGGCTTCCACCTGGGCCGAGGAGAACTGCAACTTTCAACATAAACAATTTCCTCCACCTGCCCACACCCACACTAGGAAACCTGAAGAAACTCTAACACAGCTTCTAGCAGCCTCAGGCCACGTCCCCTAAAAAATGCCACTGAAGACAGCTCGAGGCCACCAGAGGATCTGCCATTTGTTTCAGCCAACACCTGACTGTGGCCTCCTGAACCCCTAGTTTCTTTAGAAAGCTTAAAATTGTAAATCCTTCCTCCATCCATCCTTCTGTTGAGATGTATATGTATTGATACCTCCTACCACCCTGGAGTGTCTTTCTCAAGGACCCGCAGCCAAGCCTTTGAAATGCAATCGTCCGGCAGGCTGGGGCCCTCGTCCCAGAGTGATGTGTGCCAGTCAGCAGACACGGCACCAACACCGCCCAACCTCTCACCTGCTTCTCACAGTGTTTCGCTTGACTCTGCTCAGACCCCCACTCACACGCCCCCACTACTCCCGTTTTAGAACACTGGGAACCTCTGCTAGGTCAGAATGAAGTTCAGCTGCCCCCCGTTCCCCCCACCAGCCCCACAGCAGCACTTACACAAGAAAACCTTCTCACCTTCTCACCGCTTTAACCAATGTCCCACTGTGTTTATCTCGGACGCTACCTCAGGCTTGATAGGTCGTTTCCTAATGGCTGTGCAGTGCCCCAAAGAAAGGGTGTGTGTGAGAGCCCCCTGTACACTGTAGAGAAGCTACAGAGACACATGCCTTTATTGGACACCAACTGCGTGCACACTTGTGTACAGGGATGTGAAGATCTCCATGCCCCCAGTCTACTCAGAGGAAGATCTGGAAACATAATCCAGGTCCACCGGACTCCAAAAACTCCATGGTTTCGAGCCAGAACCAAGTGGCAACATGCAAAGGAGCCACAAATGTCAGGTGTGCCGTCTCGGGGCCTGGAACACTTTGCACCAACAAAATACCACACTCCACTCTGGCAGAAGGTGTGATGGTGGAGTTTGCAGGTTTCTAAACCGTAACACCACTGCAGCCACAGACCCTGTAAGTGGGAGGGAGGGAGAGAGGGGAGGGAGGGGGCAGGGAGGGGAGGGAAGGGAGGGCAAGCCTGAAATTTCCAAGTGGCTGTCTCCTGCCCTCTTCCTTCCTCAGCCCTCCACATCCTTTCCCAAAAGGAAACCGTGGGGTGGGGGACAGCCCTGGAAACTGACTTCACTCTAACTTCAAGAGGAAACTACTTTCTAAGCAGAGGGCCTCAGTGCCGAGCTTTTGTCTGCAGGGAATTTTTCTGTGGTTTATTGGAAGCCGAAGAAATGCTGACAGAGCAGTTTTGCCCACCCCAGCAGGCAGCCAAGGGCCCCTCATTAGACCCGCTTCCTGCGGGCCACGGGGGAGGAGGGGTGGGAGGGGGGGAGAGGCGGAGGCATGGTCGCAGACCCAGCTGGGGTGGGGGGGTTGCTTACAGGACAACTGGGAGGGACTGTTGGGCCCTGCACCGCTACCTGCCTGCTCAGGGCGCACCTGGGGAACAGGAGCCAGAGGATGGGCAGGGGAGCCCTGGGAGGAGGTGCAGGCCCGTGGGACCCCAGGTTCTGGGTGGCTGGTTCTGAGAATCTCCCCTACCTCCCTCGTGTTCCTTTTGCCCCAGAGGAGGACAGGAGATGCCACGTAGAAAACGGACCCTTTTCCCCTCTTCTGGGAGCCCTAGGAAAGATTCCAGCTTTTCAGAACTTTTCCTGATTCATAAAGTAAAATCCCATTTTCTCAATCATCCAACTTCCACATGCTTTAGTAACCTTTTAAAACTGCAGAGTGATCCCTACCAACCACTAAAGGCTGAGAATGCAGCAGGCTCTGAGCCAAGCATGAGGCTACCAGGTCACAGTTAACAGTTACTGCCCCCCACCCCTCATCAGAACAACCCTCTGAAGTAAGTGTGACCCAGGAGGAATCCTAGGATCAGAGACACTGAGCAACTTGCCAGAGTTACACAGCCAGTAAATGGGGTGGAAGACAGGGGCCCCTGCCAGGTCCATGTTTAATCACTGCTCTAGAATGTGGATTAACTTAGCAGACTGTTTTCACATTCATTCCTTCTTGCGATTCTTATAAAACCTGATGACGATGACATGGGACTTCCCTGATGGCACAGTGGTTAAGCCGCCTGCCAGTGCAAGGGACACGGGTTCAAGCCCTGGTCTGGGAAAATCCCACATGCCATGGAGCAACTAAGCCCGTGGACCACAACGACTGAGCCTGCACTCAAGAGCCCGTGAGCCACAACTACTGAGCCTGCAAGCCACAACTACTGAGCCCGTATGCCACAACTACTGAAGCCCACGCGCCTGGAGCCCATGCTCCACAAGAGAAGCCACCACAATGAGAAGCCCATACACCACAACGAAGAGTAGCCCCCGCTCGCCACAACTAGAGAAAGCCCGCGCTCAGCAACAAAGACTTAATGCATCCAAAAATTTTTAGAAATTAAAAAAAGAAAACCAACCAAAAAACCTGATGACGTAAGCAAGGCCAGAATTACCCCACTTACCAGATGCGGAAACTGAGACCCACATAGGGCCTTGCACAGAGCTACAAACCAGGTAGAGATAAAGCCAGCTAGAACGTTGAGAGCCTAAATATTCCACGTCTTGGCCTATATGTCATTCTACCCTGCCAGGTAAACTTACCTGTGAAAGCGAGTTTTAAAAAAAGATAAAAAATTAATAGGGGTCATGTGATACTGTGACTGGATGGAGGCTGGGTTAGAAGAGAAATCATTTTGGGTAGAAGGATTAAAACCGATAGGGGCCCTGAGGGGCTCCCGGGCACAGAGGCCCTTTTGTCCCCCACTTCCCGTAGGCAAGATTCCAGCCTCCATGTTCCAAAGGGCAGATTCGAACAGTTGCTAATCAAGGGGGTAGCAGCCAAGAAACCACCTGAGGCAAGATTAAAGGGACCAGAGAAACTCCTCAAGATTAGGAGACCAGCCACCTGAGATGAGATTAAGGGAGTGGAAGCCCTGCTCACCCCCAATCTCGTCAGAGACCCCACCTTTGAACCACTGTTGTAAACCCCTCATCAAATCCTCCAGGTGGGGCACCTAGTTTTCGAGAGCAGCAGCCCACTGTGGCCCACTTTGCCTGGCAAAGCAATAAAGCTATTCTTTCCCACTGCACCCAAAACTCTGTCTCTGAGATTTGATTTGGCCCCGGTGAACAGAGAGGCTGAGCTTTTGGTAACAGAAGGGCACTCAGGGAGGGGTAAGGAAACTGAGGGGCTGAACTTGGAGGAAGGCAGGAAGGCTGCCAGGAGCGGGTGCAGGGGCCCCACGGAGAGGAACAAGGAGCCCTGGCCGCACGTGTTGCGGGTAGTAGGGGCGGGGGGTCTGTCGGCACAGCTGCCTGAACAGTGGCCGCCCTCCCACACTCATCACTGGATCCGTGGCCTGCGCATCCCTGAGGGCCGGGTGGTGGGGTAGGTTTAGGAGAGCTTCACTGCTGAACACGTGCATCTCCACGCTGGAGCTCAAATCCTCATACACCCAAGACGGGGTGTCAATCCCCCTGCAGCCTCCTAGGAAAGAACCCAGAGGCCCCCCACACTGTGACTTCCCCAAGCCCAGGCAGGTTTTGCAGACAAGCCTGACCTTCACTAGTCGTCAATGACTCATTCTTTTAATCCCCCCAATCGCAGTACAGTGACTTTGGTGCATCATGTATGTGTGTGCATGTATGCACGTGTGTGTGCACGCATTTGCCCGTGTGCATGTGTCTGTGGGCATGAGGGATGGGAGGAAGGTCTGTGCGGTACAGCCACCCGGGCACCAGCCCAGCAGCAACGCTGCTCCACATTCCACTGCCTGCTGGTACGAGAATGATTACCACTGCTGGGTTTTACCCGTAGATTTTGATGCTAAATATTTCCAGCAAAAGTCATGTAAATTGATTTGTACAAAAAGCGGGAGATGGAGAAAAATGGGAGGCTGCCGACGCTGAATTCAATACCGAATAATCTAATATGCCCAATTTCATTTTCTTTTCCTACCTTTGATGTTTGCAAGCAAATCATTGGCGCTTTAAGTTTGCACATATATCTCAATGCAAAATGGTCAAGAAGCAATAAATAAATGTATTATCCTGATAAATGGCTACTGGTCAGGGTGAAACCTGCAAAGAGTAGTCTGTGCTTCTGCAATGATATACAAGCCGGAAATTCATTTATTCTCCCCCAACCCTTGGCTGTTGTCAGCTCTCATAATTCTAGAAAAGGGAAGGGTGGCTCAAGGGGAAGCAAGGATGGTAGAAAGAGGGAGAATTGAAGAACACCAGGCCTCGGGGATAAGAGAATGACATTTATCAGGCAATCGTCATGTCTGGGGCCTCTAGAGCCCCTGAACTGCCCAGAGCCTCAGCCTGACCTTGCTTCCACACTTTATAATGCCCTCACTGACTCTCTGTCCTCTGTTTTCCCACTCACACACACGCCCACCCATAAACAGGCTATGCGCTCTTTAATAGTAGGAACTGCGTTCATTTATCTGTTAGCTCTCCAGCACCCGGTACACTGCCTGAGATAGAGCAGACACGTGCTGGATACTGTATCTAGGAGGATGGGTAGATGGACAGGTGGGTGGGTTGGTGGGTGGGAAGATGGATGGATGGGCGGATGGAGGGACGGACTGATGGATGGATAATGGTGGGTAAGTGAATGGATGGGTGAATGAAGATTGGGTAGATAGATGAATAGGTAGTCGGATGATGGGTGATGAGTGTGCAGATTGGTGAATGACAGTAGATGGGGCACACTTGAGTGAGCTAGTGGGAAAGTGGGTTGGTGGTGAGTGTGAAAGAAGAAAGATCCATCAGAAGCTCTCTGGATTAAGTCCTCTGAGACCCTGAGCAGGGTGTCTGTAGTCTAAGTAGTAGGACTCATTACAAAATACCATGAACCTTCTGTGAAAGCTTAAACTTCACATCATAATCCTTGCGTCCAAGTCCCATGACAAACCATGGCTTGGCTTCCCTGTGGGCACAGCAGGCCTACAACTGTGCCTTTGAGACCCACCTTCCTGGTGCAGTCACCATCCCAGTACTCCTTGGAACCTCTCATTCAACACAAGAGCTCTCTCCCCAAGGTTCTTTTCCATCTGCACAGCATAAATGAGCCTGCCATGATTTAGGTCGTTGATTAAAATGAATTGTTACAGCCCCAGAGCCTGCAGCCACAGTATAGAAAATGCATCTGCACCCAACGAGGCTCATCATTCAGGCTGAGGGCACGGAGCTCAACCCACTTTCTGCCCATCTAATTGCAGTCACCCTCCTGCAGACCCCTGTTCCCATTTTGTCCACAGTAGCGTATTTAAAAACGATGCCAAATGTTTTATAGAATTCACAATGCCCTTTATTTAAGAGCACTGGGTCTTATGGCTTAGTGTATCTGCCCAATGAAACTGAATGTCATCAAGCCATGACTTGTTTTTAATGAACCCATGAAGGCTGCCAGCAATCACTGTTTCTTGTCAAAAATACTACCCACTCTGAATGTTTCTTCGGCCAGGGAATAAATGCTGACCACAAAGGAGAGTCTGGTAAAGTGCTTAAAATCATACGTATACCTAAACCATGTATTACAATTCCAGCCATGAACACCCATCCCCTCTGCTTTTGTGTAGCCTCTGCCGGCAAGTTGTTTCCAAGATGCTTCAAAGACTCTGGTTGTGGGGTTAGGATGACAGCACCCTCACTTCGTAGCTCTGTACTGTTAGAAACACGTTGGCCCACCTGTCTGGGCCTGAACTTCCTCACTGTAAAGGGGAGTAACTGTAAAAACCTCATGAGGTTATTGTAAGAAATAAGGGAGAAGTAATGAGGACAAGTCAGCGTTGACCAAGAAGCACCAGCTACTGTATGTGGGCTTGCGGTCTGCAGGGCACTGGATCACTGTTTGACCTTCTACAGCGCCCTCCCCAGGAGTCTCTTTTTTTTTTTTTTTAACATCTTTATTGGAGTATAATGGCTTTACAATGGTGTGTTAGTTTCTGCTTTAAAACAAACTGAATCAGCTAAATATATACATATATCCCCATATCTCCTCCCTCTTGCATCTCCCTCCCACCCCTCTAGGTGGTCACAAAGCACCGAGCTGATCTCCCTGTGATATGCAGCTGCTCCCACTAGCTATTGATTTTACATTTGGAAGTGTATATATGTCCATGTCACTCTCTCACTTCTTCCCAGCTTACCCTTCCCTCTCCCTGTGTCCTCAACTCCATTCTCTATGTCGGCATCTTTATTACTTTGCTGCCCCTAGGTTTTTCAAAACCATATATTTTTTAATTCTATATGTATGTGTTAGCATACAGTATTGTTTTTCTCTTTCTGACTCACTTTACTCTGTATGACAGACTCTAGGTCCATCCACCTCACTACAAATAACTCAATTTTGTTTCTTTTTATGGCTGAGTAATATTCCATTGTATATATGTGCCACATCTTCTTTATCCATTCATCTGTTGATGGACACTTAGGTTGCTTCCATGTCCTGGCTATTGTAAATAGAGCTGCAATGAACATTGTGGTACATGACTCTTTTTGAATTATGGTTTTCTCAGAGTATATGCCCAGTAGTGGGATTGCTGGGTGGTATGGTAGTTCTATTTTTAGTTTTTTGAGGAACCTCCATACTGTTTTCCATAATGGCTGTATCAATTTACATTCCCACCAAAAATGCAAGAGGGTTCCCTTTTCTCCACACCCTCTGCAGCATTTATTGTTTGTACACTTTTTGATGACGGCCTTTCTGACTGGTGTGAGGTGATACCTCGTTGTAATTTTGATTTGCATTTCTCTAATGATTAGTGATGTTGAGCATCCTTTCATGTGTATGTTGGCAATCTGTATATCTTCTTTGGAGAAATGTCTACTTAGGTCTTCTGCCCATTTTTGGATTGGGTTGTTTGTTTTTTTGATACTGAGCTTCATGAGCTGCCTCTATATTTTGGAGATTAATCCTTTGTCAGTTGCTTCATCTGCAAATATTTTTTTCCCATTCTGAGGGCTGCCTTTTCGTCTTGTTTAAGGTTTCCTTTGCTGTGCAAAAGCTTTTAAGTTTCATTAAGTCCCATTTGCTTATTTTTGTTTTTATTTCCACTTCTCTAGGAGTTGGGTCAAAAAGGATCTTGCTGTGATTTATGTCATAGAGTGTTCTGCCTATGTTTTCTTCTAAGAGTTTTATAGTGTCTGGCCTTACATTTAGGTCTTTAATCCATTGGAGTTTATTTTTGTGTATGGTGCTAGGGAGTGTTCTAATTTCGTTCTTTTACATGTAGCTGTCCAGTTTTCCCAGCACCACTTGTTGAAGAGGCTGTCTTTTCTCCATTGCATATGCTTGCCTCCTTTATCAAAAATAAGGTGACCATATGTGCATGGGTTTATCTCTGGGCTTTCTATCCTGTTCCATTGATCTATATTTCTGTTTTTGTGCCAGTACCATACCGTCTGGATTATTGTAGCTTTGTAGTATAGTCTGAAGTCAGGGAGCCTGATTCCTCCAGCTCCATTTTTCTTTCTCAAGACTGCTTTCGCTATTCGGGGTCTTTTGTGTTTCCATACAAATTGCAAAACTTTTTGTTCTACTTCTGTGAAAAATGCCATTGGTAGTTTGATTGGGAATGCATTGTCTGTACATTGCTTTGGGTAGTATAGTCATTTTCACAAGGTTGATTCTTCCAAACCAAGAACATGGTATATCTCTCCAACTGTTTGTATCATCTTTAATTTCTTTCATCAGTGTCTTATACTGTTCTTCATACAGGTCTTCATACATGTCCTTAGGTAGGTTTATTCCTAGGTATTTTATTCTTTTTGTTGCAGTGATAAATGGGAGTGTTTTCTTAATTTCTCCTTCAGATTTTTCATCATTAGTCTATAGTAATGCAAGAGTTTTCTGTGCATTACTTTTGTATCCTGCTACTTTACAAAATTAATTGATTAGCTTTAGTAGTTTTCTGGCAGCATCTTTCGGATTCCTTATGTATAGTATCATGTCATCTGCAAACAGTGACAGTGTTTCTTCTTCTTTTCCAATTTGGATTCCTTTTATTTCTTTTTCTTCTCTGATTGCTGTGGCTAAAACTTCCAAAACTATGTTGAATAATAGTAGTGAGAGTGGAGAGCCTTGTCTTGTTCCTGACCTTAGTGGAAATGGTTTCCGTTTTTCACCACTGAGAACGATGTTGGCTTTGGGTTTGTCATATATGGGTTCTATTATGTTGAGGTAAGTTCCCTCTATGCCTACTTTCGGGAAGGTTTTTATCACAAATGGGTGTTGAATTTTGTTGAAAGCTTTTTCTGCATCTATTGAGATGATCAAATGGTTTTTCTGCTTCAAATTTGTTAATGTGGTTTATCACATTGATTGACTTGCGTTTTTTAAAGAATCCTTGCATTCCTGGGATAAAACCCACTTGATCATGGTGCATGATCCTTTTAATGTGCCGTTGGGTTCTGTTTACTAGTATTGTGTTGAGGATCTTTGCATCTTCGTTCATCAGTGATACTGGTCTGTGTTTTCTTTCTTTGTGACATCTTTGTCTGGTTTTGATATCAGGGTGAAGGTGGCCTTGTAGAATGAGTTTGGGAGTGTTTGGATGGAATATTTTTAATGATTCTATTTAACCTCCTTTGTCAATTTATTGGCCATAACTCTTCGTGTTTGTGTGTGGTGGCTTTAGAGTTTATGGAATGCTATCTACTCTTAAGTAATATTATTGCACTCCGCGTATAGTAAAAGGTCCTTAGAACAGCATTTTTCTATTTCTCCCCCTCCCATCTTTTTGCTCCTTTTGTCATATATTTCACTTCTGCATGTGTTATAAAACCCACAATACAGTGGTATCATTTTTTACATTGAACTGTCAATTTTCCTTTTAAAAGCTTTTTTTTTAATATTCTATATTTACCTACATCTTTACAATTTCTGATATTCTTCATCTCTTTTTGTGGATCCACATTTTCATCTGGAATCATTTTCCTTTTTCCTGATGGACTTCTTTAATATACCCTGTAGTGCAGGTCTTCTAGTGATAAATTCTTCCATCTTTTGCCATTCGAAGAAAGTTTATTTCACCTTAACTGTGGAAGGTATTTTCACCAAGCATAGAATTCTAGGTTGACAAGGGTGTTTTTTTCAGCACTCTTAAGGTGTCACTCCACTGTCTTCTCTATTGCATTGTTTCCAGTGATAAGTCTACTTTCATTCTCATGTTTGTTCCTCTGTACATAACAGGTCTTTTGCTCCAACTGCTTTATGATTTTCTTTTTATCACTGGTTTTAAGCAAAATGGTTATGATATACCTTGGTGTAATTATCTTATTTCTTTTGTTTAGGGTTCATTGAGCTTCTTGTGGGTTTATAGCTTTCATCCAACTTGGAAATTTTTCAGCCATTATTCCTTCAAATATTTTTTCTGTCCTTCCCCCTCTCCTCTCTTTTGGGGACTCCAATTATACATGTTTAGGTCTCTTGAAGTTTTCCCACAGTTCATTGTTCATATTTTTTTCAGTCTGATTTTTTCCTTCTGTTTCATTTTGGATAGTTTCTACTACCATTTCTTCAAATTCATCAGTCTTTTAGCATTAATCTGTCATTAATCCTGTCCAGTGTATTTTTCATCTCAGATATATTCACTTTTACCTCTAGAATCTTGATGTTTTTTATATATTTTCTACCTCTACTTAACATGCTCAATCTTTCCTCCACCTACCAAAGCATATGGAACAAAGTTATAACCTTTTTGATGCTCTTGTCTAATAAGTCTATTATCTGTGTCATTTGCAGTTCTGTTTGTATTAGTTTTTCTCTTGTCCTGCATCATATTTTCATGCTTTGATGAATAATTAGTAATTGTTGACTAGATAGACATTGTGAATTTTACTTTTCTGTTTATTGAATATTTTTATTTTTAAATATGCTTGAACTTTTGTCTAAGATACAGTTTAGTTACCTGGAAGCAGTTAGACCTTGTCAAGGCTTACCTTTAAGATTTGTTAGGCAGAACTAGAGCAGCCATTATTCTGGGGCTAATTTTGTTTAACTTCAGAGGATATACCCTCCTAGGTACTCTATCCAGTTCCCCATGAATTACAAGGTTTTCCACCAGCTGGTGGGAACACAAACTCTGCCCAACCCCTCTGAGCATTGTTCCTTCTGTTCCTTTCAAGTGGCTCTTTCCCTGGACTTAGGTTGTTTCCTGACATACAATACGCTGACCAGTACTCAGCTCAAAACCTAAAAGGACCCTCCATAGATCTCTTCTCCAAAACCTGCCCTGAAAACTCCAGTTGCCTTAGCCTCTCACAGGCCCAGCTGTCTCTTCAATTCAGGAAGACCACAAGGCTTTGCTTGGATTCAACTTCTCTGCACAGTGGCTGAAACTCCCTACAGCCAGTAAGTGACGTGTCTTAGGGTTCACTTCATTACTCTTCCCCATGGATCACAATCCGGTATTGGAAGACCATTGTTTTATATATTTTGTCCAGTTTTTCATTTTCTTCAAATGGAAAGTGATGGGTAATAGGAATATTTAGACTACTCCTTCTGTTAAGTGGGCTCCTAAATCTAGGGGAAATTTTACGAAAAAGGCAAGATGCTGAGCTCAAAGGATTCTCATCTCTTGCTGCATTCCAAGGAACCCATGAGAACATAATTAATAGATGAAAATATTTTTCTACAAGACTTCCCAAACTAAGTTGTATGCTTGGAGAAAAATTCATTTAGAGAATGGAGTGGGTATGAGATGAAGTCCTTTGGGAGGGTCATCCAGTGATACCTCAGAGGGTTCAGATGGCTTAGCAGGGCTGGGTAGGAATGGGAGGGCAGATGCTTTCTGCAAAATCTTCCCCACACAGGAACACAGAAATCCCCACCCCAGCCAAACAGGGCCCCACAGTGTTCCCTGCCTGCTGATGAGAGGCATCTGCTTAAAGAACAAATCCCATCATGACCTCTCTGCTGTGGACTCTTCCATGGATTCCTAGAGCCCTTGAGTTAAATCCCCAGGTCCTCTGCTTTATGCCTAACTTCTACCATGACCAGGCACTGCAAGATGCCAGCCATTAAAAAAAAAAATAGCCTTTATTTTTTAGAGCAGTCTTTGGTCCATAGCAATTTTTTGCACAGAGTACAGAGATTTCCCATAAACCACCTGCTCCTCCACGTGTACAGCCTCCTCCATTATCAACAACCCCTCCCCGCCCCATTATCAATCAGTCTGGTCTTGGGGCCTCACATGAGTTACTAACTCTCCTTATGCTCAACTTCCATGCCTGTAAAATGGGGGAAAGACTACTGGGAAGGTTAAATGAAGTAATTCACATAGATACTGAGAACAGTGCCTGGCAGGTAGGAGTCACTCCTATAGGTGGGTTATTGTCAGCATCCACCCTGCACTCTTCCTCATGCAGGAAGGGGCCAGGGAAGGAATCCAAGTCCCCAGAGGACAGGGGCCAGGCTTGCAGAGGGGTATGCACACAATAGGTGCTCAATAAAAACTGCGATCAGGCAGTTTGACAAGAGGCAGAGGGAACTATGACACCCTGTGCCCACCCTGTGTCAGCATGGAGCTTGGAGCTGTAGCCTGTGATTTCCCGAGTCTGTATGACAACCCAAGGTGGACACACAGCCCACCCAACAGGAAAGGGGACTGGCCCAGAGAAACCAAAAGGCGTCGAATCACACTGCAGTGAGAGCAGGCAGGGCGCGAGCCCAAATCCACCTACCTCCCACTGTGGGCTGATCTTCTGCCATGCACTGACCTGCAGAGCAGGCTGGGGCACATGGAGTCCTCAGAACGTGGGGACAGTCCCTGTGATGGGAGGGCCCTTGGCTACAAGGGGAACCCGAGTCCTTCTCACCTCAGTGCAGAGCTCCCAGGAGAGTTTGCCTCTCTGTCCAGAATGGCCTCATCTCAAAATGCTGTCACTCCATCTGATTAAAAAAAAAAAGTCCTACTAATTCCAATGGCTAACTTTTGCTAATTATCCTTGATAAAAGTGCAAAAGTTCAAATTAACCAATCATTGCATAACATCTCACCAAGAAATAGAAGAACAAAGGGGAACCAGCCATGGGGAATTGGATGAAAATTCTTTCTAAAAATATAATATTATTTTCTGCAAACGTGCAGTACAGAAATCCAGCCTAACCCCCATCCTCCACACCCCTTCCCAGCATTTACCTGCAGCAGTAATCAGCCCACGGCACCACCATACATCTGTAGCTGCGACAGCTCCATGCCTGAGGTGACGTCGCGCTTGAGCCCATTTCTCCTGGGAGGAGCTGGGTGAGGAATGAATGTGGAGAGACAGTCACGACTTTCAGGGCCCGGGACAGCCCTGGCCCCCGGAGCACGCTGGGCGTGGCAGCCTCATGGGGCTCCTCAGGGTGCCTGCCAGTGGAGGGCCCACCTGCATCCCTCAGGTCACCTCACACACGCCCCCAGCCAGCTGCTGGCTTGTCTCCTGCTCCCTCTGTGCAGATGAGGAACCCAGTTTATGGCGGGACACTGTGACTGCCTCTACCTGGCATACTCGTCTCCATTCTCCACATCATCACTCACCGAGGACCTACTGTGCAGGAGGTTCTCTAGGTCAGAATCACCATCACTACCTTACAGAGATGGAAAGGCTGCTGATGTAAAAGTGACATCCTGGCTCACCCTAGAAAGGCACAGCGAGAATTCTGAACCCTGCCTGCCTCACCCCCTGAGCCCCTACTCTTCCCCTTCTGTCCTTCCGCGACCCTGGGCTGCAGGACTGCCCAGTACCTCCCTGCAAAGGGGTTGTCTCCAGGCACAGACACGTGACAGCAATGCACGCTTGGGTGTGACCCCCAACTCCACATTGCTGAGATGGTAATTGAAGATGACCCCTGACCCTGGGAATTCTGAAGCGGGATCTGCTGCTACCCAGCCTGGGGCCCTGGGGAGTCATCTCCCCTCTCTGGGCCTCCGCTTCCTCGTCTTAAAAATGGACAACATCCACGGTCCCTTCTGGAGCTAACTCTGGCTGTTTAGACTGAGTTCCCCAGAAGCAGGCCCTGAGACAGGATTCAAGTGGAAATCATTTATTTGGGAGGAGCAGGGATCCCAGCAGGAGGGGAGGGAGACGGGAAAGGGAAGGCAGGAAGATGTGCTGACGAGACCTCGGTCCCAGGCCAGCTGGAGCCGGCTCACACCCGCCCTCAGGCTCACACCCGCCCTCAGGCGCACACCTGCCCTCTGCTCACATCTTCCCTGGGTTCACACCCGCTCTTTTGTTCACATTGGTTCATGGGGTGCATCTCCTCCCAGCTTCACCTTCAGTGATGTCACGTGCTGGCTGATATTAGTCGTGGTGGGAGTTTTCACACCATGGAAATCTGCAAACACTACAAATCCGGTTCGTCCCACCCCACCCCCCCCACCCCCGAGAACTGGTTGATAAACACTTAACAGCACACCACCAGCTTCCTCCTGTTGGGAAACAGTGTAAAACACAGGCCTCAGATTCATCCCACCTCAGGGTGAGGGAGCTGGAGAAGTTATACAGAAGTCCTGAGTCTCACTTGTTGAGGGCCACTGAGGGGAGTTTAATTCCCTGTATTCCCATTCCCGCTCCCTGTGCGGCTGCAGATAAAGCCCTCAAATAAAACTAGAAGAGCATGAAGGTCCAGGTAAGGCCAGGCTGGGCGGGGCCGGGAGAAGGGGACTCAGGGGGCTGGGCACGGGTGCCTGGCACTTTGCTAATTCCCCGCTCTCCACGGCAGAACACCAGGGGAACAGGTTAGCAGACAGGCAGAGCCTCGCTGGGGATGGGAGGGGATGGAACCAAGGACCCCTCCTGGTTCAGAGGTTTAGAGGAAACAGGGTGACACTGAGAGGTCTAATTAGCACACACTGAATTCAGGCTGCTCTGGTAAAGGAATGTTGCTTCTCTGGCCCGTGTGTGTTTCCCCGGCTCAGCACACAGCCTGGAGGGCTCGGTGTGGGCGCCACTCACAGCAAAGGGTTTCCATGGCAGAATGGAGAAGATGGCAGCGTGAGTCAGTGCTCAGCCCCGGGTTCACATTCATGCAAACAACTTACCAAGTGCCTGCCCCACGTCAGCTCAGTCAGGACTGGAGATGACAAGACCAGTCAGGGGAGTCTCTGCCTTGGAGCCCACATGCAGCCAGTGCGAAACCCTCGTGAAATAACACACGATCCCACACTCTCCGTATCATGGGCTCCCTTCCACTGTCCTCTGGAAGGGGAAGAGAAACTCTGGGAGGGTCGAGAAGGATGCACTCTGGTGACAACTCGCAGGGACATGAATGAGTGGGTAGGAAGGGCTTGGGAGAACGTCCCCGCGGGGAATGCAACACCAAGCCCCCAAGGCCAGACTGGCAGCTTTAACGGGCAGCCAAGGAGCCAGTGCACTGGAGGAAGGAGACAAGGGGAAGGGCAGGGGAGGTGACAGAAGCCAAGTAGACATTGAACACGAGCATTGGAGGGAAGTCATCGGAAGACAGGGAGAGGGGAAGGGACCAACCTGGGCTACAAGTTGAACAAACAAACAAAAAAAGCCCCTTGGGGCTGCTCCAAGCAGGGGTAGGAGCAGAGAGACCATGTGGCAGCCTTCTGCAGTGTCGCAAAGGGATGCGCGAGCCCAGGACAGAGACAGCACTCCAGGAGCAACGGGGTCTGACCAATAAGAGATGGAGTCCCTGGGGCTTCCCTGGTGGCGCAGTGGTTGAGAATCCGCCTGCCAATGCAGGGGACACTGGTTCAAGCCCTGGCCTGGGAAGATCCCACATGCTGCGGAGCAACTAAGCCCATACGCCACAACTACTGAGCCTGCACTCTAGAGCTCACGAGGCACAACTACTGAAGCCCACACGTCTAGAGCCCAAGCTCTGCAACAAGAGAAGCCACCGCAGTGAGAAGCCCGCGCGCTGCAATAGAATAGCCCCGCTCACCACAGCTAGAGAAAGCCCGCATGCAGCAACGAAGACCCAATGCAGCCAGAAATTAATTAATTAATTACTTTTTTAAAAAAAGAGATGGAGTCCCTGCATGAGTGATAGTATGGGTAGGTACCACCTCACCAGCTACCCCCCCCACGCACACATACAGAACCATGGGGGCTCCTGGGCTGGGGGAGGAGAGGGCAGGGAAGAAGGCAACAGGGCTGGGTGCTGCTAAAGACCTCCTGCCCTGCAGCGCCCGCACCCCAGGTCACTTCCCAAAGCAGGGATGATAGAACCCCCAGAAAATGGAGGCCACCCCCAAAGCTGTGGGAATGTGCATCCCATTTCCTGTGGGAACCCCAGGAGGTGGCAGAGAGGCCTAAAGCAGCCCCCCACCCAGTGTCCTGTGTCTGTTACAGGATCAACAGGCCGGTGGCCTCAGAGTTCACAGAAGGAGACACAGAGTTAAGTGTTGGGTATCAGTGACCACAGGCCAAGGAGGACATGGACGTACCATCCGATGCCGGCAGGGACAGATGGCAATCACCAGGACCAAGCCTGGGCCAGACACGCTCAGCAGAGGGGCCTGCTGCAATGCCCCCTCCCCACCGGCTCTAAAACTCCACCCCAGCACTTCAGAGTCTGGGGCACCTCAGAGTCTGGGGCAGGGGTTGGGGGGAGGGGTTGGGGGGAGGGAGGAAAAAGAGAAGTTGGTGAATGAGCTTGAACTTGCAACAGGACAACCTGAAGGAATGGGAACACGTGGGATAAAGGAGCTTGCCATCATTACGTTTCAAATACTGAGGACTGCCTGAGATCCTACAAGCTCTCAGAGAGGATCTAAAAATAAGCGAACATGAGTTAGATGCAGTGGTTTGAGGGTCAGAATGCAACAAGTGTCTTATTAGTAATTCTGCAAACCAGAAAAAAATAGAGCAATACCTTCAAAATTTTAAAGGAAAATAATCTTGATCAGAGAATTCTGTACCAGTAGTTTGGTTTTATCAGGAGTTAGAGTATAAGACTTTTTCAGACATGCAAGCACTCAGGTTGTCCTCCCCTGCACCCTTCCTCAGCAAGCCCTCAGGGGATGGGCTTCTCCAAAGTGAGGCATCACCCTTCCAGGGCTGCAGGAAAAAGGGGTCCAATGGGACAGACAACAGAAAGGGGTTCCCAGGTGGGCCATGAAGGAGACCCTAAGATGATCTAGCAGCAGGGCCAGGATAGCCGGAGCAGCTGGGGAGGTCAGGAGCTCTAAGGGACACTTTGCAGGAGAACAAAATTGATAGAACAGCTAATGTGTTGGAACACAGTGAGAGGAAATGTACACCAACAGGGAAGAAGCATGGACAATAGAGAAGAGTTTGGGGATGAATTAGAGACAAGTACAGAAAAAAATCAAACAAATGTAAAATATAGAACAATTATTAACTCCAGGTCTAGCAAAATAGTTATGCAAGAAAGGAGAAGAAAACTAAGCAAATGAAAAATATAGAGCAATCATTAACCCCAGGTAAAACTAAACAAAACAAATGTTATGCCGGAAAGGAAAAGAAAACTAAGCAAATGAAAAACATAAAGCAATCATTAACTCCAGGTAAAACAAAATGTTATGCAAGAAAGGGCTTGCCTGTGAAAAGCCTTAACCTAGTCACACTGTAAATAATGAATGTTCGTCTCGTCAAGGACGATGAGGCTATCCTTCAACTCTAAAATATAACGCAAAGCTGAACTTACTGCTCACTTGAGAAAAGGAGGGCTTTGCTGTTCAGGCAGTCTCCCAGAGCACGGAGCCAGGAGTGCGAGGACTGGCCATCCATCCAGACTGGGGATGATGTCATCCGCCATCACTTGAAGGTGACTGGATGAGACACAATATAGTTGATTGGCTGGCACACAGAGGCCACTTAATTGACTGTGTCCATCTCTGATTGGCTGAGTTTCAGCTAGGAGCTGACACTGATTGGTTGGCTGCAAAGCATGTTCCTTGAAGTCAGCTGTTGTCTCTCCACTGAAAAAGTTTAACACCCCCCCCCCGCTGTTATTTGTTACCATGGCTACAGAACAATGGGTCTTTTCCTAGGAGTGTGGGAACTTCTGTGTTCTCAATCCATGCAGAATCCGTGCAGAATTAGGCTGTAACTATGTTGTTGATAATGGGGGAAGGAACGTGTTAGAATATGTGTGTGGTGCTGCCTAGAATGAGTGTGAAAGAAAAATAATTCCCCACTTTCCATGGTAAGAAGTAAAAGAATAATGCCCAGAACTGGAAAATTAAAAGTTAGTCATGTAAGCATTTTATTTAGAATTGGGAACATAACATCAAAAGAACTGTTGAAAATTGGTTTTCTCTGGGGAGCAGGAAACAATGGGGTGGGGCAAGGAGACGGCCGCTTTGCATAACAAAACCTGTTGGGCTGTGAGACTCTTTAAACCCCTTGTTTTCATAACTTTGATAAAAGTTGTGTGGGTTTTTGAATAAGATTTTTTTCAATTTTCACGTAGAAGTTTTCAAAACATACACTGAAATGTTTTCGTACAAAAAGAGAGTTCTATGTCTAGTACATCAAAGCAGTTAGCAAGATTTTGGTACCCGGTTTCTTCACTGTTAATAAATGAAGGACGCTCCATCGCTCTCCAGGCACAAAATGTCCCCTTTCTTAACATGCCTCGTCTCACGGTGACATCTGAGGATGTGGAAAACCTTCGGGTGCCTGCCTCACGGTGAGAGAGAGAGAGAGAGTGTGTGGGTGCGAGTGAGAGAGAAAATGAGAGAAGGAAAGAGAGAATGAAGGCGTAAGAGTGAGTGACAGGCAGCCCCAAGTCTTAGTCTACAAGGGACTCTAAGTTTCTTGGGTTTTATGTGGTGGCTCCTTGAGGCCACTCGGGACCCTCCCAGGATGGCTGAGCTCGGTCAAGGCCATCCCTGTGTCTCCCTGGCTCTGACTTTTGCCCTCTCCCTGGGGCCCTCTTCTGTCTCCCTCCCCGCCCCCTAGACTGGGCCGCGTGCCTCATAAGAGCGTGCACTCACACACGTGCACGTGCGCACACACACGCACGCACACACGGCACCTCCCTTCTCCCTCAGGGGCTTTAGCCCTCACAGTGTCCTTTCTGCTAAGTGCCTGTCCCTCCCACAGACCTGAACCCCAGAACCCCAGGAGGAGAACAGCGTTCTATGCGTCAGCGTTTCCCAGCCCCCAGCACGGGGCCTGGCCAGTAAAGGAAGAAGTAGACTAAATAATTCCTTAACCCAGAAGGTAGTTACACAACTTTTCTCCCAAGACGTTGGAAGAGCTTCCTGTGCCCCACGCCCCAGGAGGAGTGGCTTCGCTCCCTAGAAACTGCACCCCCTGCCTTGTGGTCAACGCGGAAGCCATTTAACCCCTGGCTGCCAGCTCCCCAGCCCCAGGCAGCACTCCAGGGCCAGGGGGCACAAATGGGTTCACCACAGGCCTACTTGACACTGTCCCCTGGAAACCTGGCCCCTGACCTCCCACCTGGTCAGGAAGGGCAAAGGTGTGACAGGGTCAGAGGGCATGTAGGTGGCAGCAGAGAGGATGACGGATCAGCGTGCAGAGGTGCAGAGGCCACACTGTTCTAGAGTGAGCAGAACGTCCAGCTAAACCTTGGGCAGACAAACTGAGACACTTGTCACCCTCATGGCTCTCTGAGGTCCTGGCCCCAGAGGCCTCCACCACATCACTGTGGCCTTGATTGGACATCATCAGGGTTCCTCAGGCTCAGACAGGCCATTCTGATGGTCAAGTGCAGCCAAAAGTGATGCAGAACCATTTGGGGTCCCCTCTGAGATTTCCCCATCCCTGTGAGCTTCCCATCACCAACAAGAGAGAATCTCTTCATTTCTAGTAGATTTTGCCCCCAGAAAAGGAAGGTTGCCCTTTTCCCTTCCCTTAGTAATGGCTCTGCAATTAACAAAAGGAGACCCTGATACTATTTTAAAGAAAGCAGATCTTGGATAAATCCCACACACTCAGCAGTTTGCATGAAATGCTCTTTGATGATGGGCCCTTGGACTGGAATAGACAAACTGCCTGGTGAAACAGAGGCCCCTGGTGAGGAGAGTGACCCCAGCCTCAGGAGGGGACTGGCAGACACAAAGGTCCCCCCATCCCTGCCGTCAGCTGCCTCAGGATGGCTGCTCTCAAGCCCTTGGGTCTAACGGCCCACGTGCTTGCCTTGCGGGCCTCAGGCACAGCTGCTGGGCAGGAAGGCAGAGGCAGCAAGGCCGGTGGCCAGTGCCTCTGCCTCTCTGTTCAGTGTCCTGCCTGGACTCCAGGACTGGAGCCTCTGGGGTTGTGTCCCCTCAGTGCTGTCCTAGGTCGCGCTGCTTCCCCACATTAACTGACTCCAGGACAGCTGCTTCTCTACACTGCTCTGGACCTTCACATGCACCTGCCAGGTGGGCATGGCCCTCCTCAGCTTATAGGTGAGCAAACTGAGGCAGGGGAGGAAAGAACGTGCCAGTCCTTAGCCAAGGGAGGGGCCGGCGTGTCAGACTTCAAAGCCCTTTCTGGGAAGCCTGAACTGACAGATTTGAAAGCTGTACCTTCTCCAACGAGCCTTTCCAGGCCACTGGCAGCTTAGCCTGGCCAAAGCTTGAAGGTCCAGGGAGGGGTGGGGGACCCCATGGAGGGGGCGAGTTTCAGGGTTACTCACCGATAAAGACCCTGGACTGGGGGGAGACAACTGGCTCTTGATAGAATCCTGTCTCCCATCCAGGCCCCAGGCTGGGGAGGGGTGTCCAAATGTGGCTGGTGAATCAGTGAGCTGTGTGGGCTTCTCCCCAGGCTGCATGTCCCAAAGGAAATGCACAGTGGCTTAGACAGCCCCACCCCCACACCCTTGTGTCTGGATTTTAGGCATAATAGATAGCTTTGTGGGTGAATTAACTTCCAGAAGCTTCCTCAAACCCTGTATCCCTGGCAAAGCCCCCCAAGCCTCTTATTTCCACCCCTGCTCTGAAATCCCATTTCACTTCCCAGTTGACAGAGCCAAGTCCTGGGGGACTAATTCTGCCATCTTAGCTGTATTTGTAAGTCTGCTCAGAGAGTGTGGTGAAATCCAAGGGAATCAGCACATTTGAATTCAAAATTTAGATGTGCCAGCTGTTAGCCCGGGCCCCAGGGATGGAGCTATTTAATAAGCAGTCAGGGCTGTTCCCTGCTCTGGCAGACGGGCTTGCAAGGGGCTGGACATTCATTCATGTGTTCATCTTTTCCATCGATGAATGGTTACCGGTCACCTACTCTGTGCCAAGCCCTGTCCTAGGCTCTGGAATTCAGGACAGGTGACCTCATTCCGCCACCAGGTGAGATACGGCAGGCAGGAATGTGAGATTGTGTGCTAATAAGAGGGGCAAAGCAGGCAGGAGAGAGAGGAAGTGTGGGATGGAGAGCGTGAATTTTGCAATGCCCCATGAGGAGGTGGCTTTTTAAGAGAGAAGGTCGTGGTGGAGCTGTGGTGTGGACACCTGAGCGGGAGGTATCCTGCAGAGTAACCAGCAAAGGGCAGAGGCCCCTGGGGCCTGCAGGGAGCAGGGGGAGGGGAAGCCAGGGCTGGGGAGGAAGTCAGAAGCCTGCTAGAGAGCCTGGGGCAAGGCGGACCTGGAGGGGCGGAGCAGAGGTAGGACATGGTCCGACCTGGAGGATCACTGTGCTGCTGTGATGGGGAAGGACCGCAGAGGGGTGAGGACAGAAGCACGTGACCCTCTTAGGTGACTGTAGTGGTCAACTCGGCCGCCAGAGCAAACCCCACAGACGGCCGTCTTCTGTGTCTCCACGTGGTCTTCCCTCTGCATGTGTCTGCGTCCTAATCTCTTCTTATAAAGACTCCAGTCATATTGGGTTAGGGCCCACCCCCAATGACCTCCTTCTACCTTAATTACCTCTTTGAAGTCTCCATCTCCAAATATGGTCGCATTCTGAGGTTCTGGGGTGGGGACTGCCACGTGTGACTTTTGTAGGAGGGAAGTGGGAGGGTGACACGGTTCAGCCCACACAGTGACAGTGACAGGAATCAGGTGAAAGATCAGGGCTGGGACCACCACAGGGGCAGGGCGGACTGTGAGAGGGAGTCTGAGCCTGCAGGCAGGTGCCGAGGCCCGGTGTGGGAGCAGTCTGCCCCCAGTGAAGGCAAAAGGGGTGCATCGCCCTGAGAGAATTCAACACCCAAGAATGGGCAATTCTAACTATTATCACTGAGAAAAGAGTTCTCCTTCAGTAATATTTTATTTGTCTAATTTTCAAAGAAGGCTGCATTTACTATTGCATTTTATTAGTACAGCCGTAAACTTCAAATTTGCACATTTTATGATGTATTCTTTAGTCAGCAATGTGTTCCACGTGGAGGTTAATTCAGAGAACTGTCAGTTGCAAGGTTGACCGCCCCCAACTTCTGGGAACAGGTCACGCATAAGTTTCCATGGTTCCCAACCACACAAGCTCACTTAGGGCCCAGATGAGGGCTCCAGACCCTGCGTTTAAACTGCAGAGTTGAAACAAATATTGACAGCACAGCAATTACGAAGACAAGGCCACAGAATGTGAGTTCCTTCAACTCTGTCATTCCCTGTGACCACTCGGGATAGTTTTTTCTGTTTAAAATATGTTTTTTGTGTGTTTAAAATGTATTTAAAACAGTGCAAACTGTGAGGTGTGACATTTTTGTTTTACAAGAACATATTTTAATTTATACACGAACTATTACCAATTGTAAATAATATATTTTAAATTGAAATTTAGCCTTTTATAATTGTTAAGTGATTGTCTTAAAACCAAAGAATTAATAAAGGAAATAAAACATTGCATCACTGATATCTTGTGGCATCTTGTGATATCTTGTCTGCACTGTACCTCTTTGGGCTGATTCTGCTTTATTGAAATTCACTAATTTTTTATATGATTATATACACAAAGTTCAGTTTAAGAAAATTTGCACTCTGCACTTCATTTCTTGGACCTTATTATTTGCTTTATTTCACGATTATTACTGAAAATAATTTTGTCACGTAGAAGAGGGATGTCTGTTAGTTCAGGCTGCCGTAACAGTGTCAATGAAAACATGTTGCCTGACATATCAGTAAACGAAGGGTGTTGCAGCCATCAAGCCATCACATTACAGCCTCCCCCAAGGTGAGCCCTGAGGGACCTCAGCGTGGAACAGGATGCCCACCATCCAGCAGTCAGCCGCTGCAGCCACCCCTTGACAACGGTGCACCCTGAGGAGACTAGGGATGAGAAATCACAGGATGCTGGCCCCAGAGAGCTGAGGTACGTATCAAAGGAATGATTTCAATAAGCCCAGACTCTTGCATCTTCCCATACGTAGAAAAGCGCTAAATTCATTAACTTGAGATGTCTGGTTTTCTTTAACTAACAGTAGTCATTTGATGTTCTGACGACCTGGTCTTTGTTGCAAAAACTCCTATATATCCTGGTTCCCCCCTTTCCTTTCGGACGCAACTGCTCAGACTCCCAGAGCATCTGAGAGTCTGCATCCTGTGCTTAAGTCCTCAGTTTTGTCCGCCAAATAAAGCATAATTCTCAACTTTTAGGCTGTGCATTTTTTTTCAGTTGACAACAGAATACCATAGACCTGGATGATTTTAAACCACAGATGTTTATTCCTCACAGTTCTGGAGACTGGAAGTCCAAGATCAGGCTGCCAGCATGGTCTGGATCTCTATCAGGGCTCTCTTCCTGATCATTTCGGTGAATGCATGCAGAGAGAGACATTTCATGTGTCTTCCTCTTTTAAAATGGCACAAATCCTATCCTGGGGGCTCCACCCTTGTGACCTAATTACCTCCCAAAGACCCCCCTGCAAACATCATCACACTGGGGATAAGGGCTTCAATATGTGACTTTGGAGAAGACACAAACATTTAGTTCACACAAGGGCAATACTAAAAAACGGAATATCTGTCGGTGTCAAATGTCCTGGAATTTGGATGTAGAGCCAACAGGTGAGAACTGAATCCAAGTGTGAAAGCAGGAGAGTAGCCGTCAGGGGTGGCCTGAGCATGGAGGGCTGCACTGGGACACTGCAGGAGGGGCAGGTCTGGCCCAGGTGGAATCAGGAGTTTGCTTTTCGGACATGTTCCCTGTTGAGGTACCTGCTGGACATACTAGTGGATGTTTCAGGTGGGTGGAAAGATACCCAGGCTGAAAACCCAGAGGAGAGGGTGATGTGGGAAACACCAGTATTTCCCTGGGATTTAAAACCAAGAGACTGGAGGGTGTGGCCTCAGGCAAATAACAGGTACAGCTCTTTAAGGTATCATGGACATGCTTCAGAGAACAGAATCCCTGACCTAGTCTGAGGGCACAGCACGTGACCTTGGGAAGCACAGCAAGGTGAGGCTGGGCTAGCCAGCCAGACAAAGGCCTGGAGAAGGGAGCAGCACGGGACTTTCAAGCAGCAGGAAAAGCCTGGTGGTGAGTGGATTCAGGGAGCCAGGGCACCGTCGTGAGAAAACACACCACGGACCTGGGATTTTATCAGCAGAGCTACCAGCAAGGATTGAAGAGTTCTACGTCACATAGTGACACGATCGAGGAGAGTTTTTAAAGGCTTGAATAAGCTGCTTTGTGGAGAATGGATTAGAATGGCAAAGTAATCCATCCAGGTGAGAAATTACATGTTTGGACTAGAGGGAGGTCTGGAGAGATGGGGAAAGTGGATAATCTGGGAACCATGAAGCAGGCAAAACGGCATAGGAAGTGATGGAGTATAGAAGGAGAGGGGATGGGTTAAGAAGGATTCCTGGGTTTGGGGCAGGGAGGACAGTGTCCTGTCCCTGGGGAAAGATAAAGGTGTCAGATTCAGGGGAAAGTCCAGCTCAGTTGAAACATTTTCAGTGCTGGCACTGCTGACCCCACAAGGAGGTCTGGATTGGAGCTTAGAGGAGCAGGCTGGGTAGTAAAGGGGAGAGCTGGCTGCACACAGGGTGGTGAATGGCTGGCGGGTGATGCTATATGGGTGGATGAGGTCTCCCAGAAGAACAGACCCTGAGCCAGGAAGGGGGACAGAGGCCAGTCCTTAGGGTCCAGTGGAGGCGGGGGAGCCAGCAAGAGAGAGAGAGAGAGCAGGAGGGAGGGAAGGAGGGAGGGAGGGAGAGGGAGAGGTGGAGAAAAGCTGGGAGTATCCCGGCCACAGCGGGGAGGGGCTGCCTCAGGAGGGATGGAGCTGAGTGCTCTGTGAGACAGGGTAAGATGCAAGGACCAGTGTACAGGACTAATGGCCACTGACATTTCTGATGACCCCAGGAGCAGCTCCTAGCAGAGAACTGGTAGAACTATACGTGAGTGGGCTGAGAAGTGAAAGGGAAGTGAAGCAAGCCAGCAAGGGTAGACATCTCTACAGAGAAGTCTAGTGCCAGACTCCGCAGTGGACAGCAACTGTGGTGATAAAACACCCAACCCCGGGGCGGTCAGTGTGCTGACAGAACGGAGGGCGTTCTGCATATTCGCTCCCGTAATCCCCGCAATGGCCCTATAAAACAAACAACCCAATCCAAAAATGGGCAGAAGACCTAAACAGACATTTCTCCAAAGATATACAGATTGTCAACAAACACATGAAAGAATGTTCAACATCATTAATCATTAGAGAAATGCAAATCAAAACTACAATGAGACATCATCTCACACCAGTCAGAATGGCCATCATCAAAAAATCTAGAAACAATAAATGCTGGAGAGGGTGTGGAGAAAAGGGAACACTCTTGCACCATTGGTGGGAATGTAAATTGATACAGCCACTATGGAGAACAGTATGGAGGTTCCTCAAAAAACTAAAAATAGAACTATCATATGACCCAGCAATCCCACTCCTGGGCATATACCCTGAGAAAACCATAATTCAAAAAGAGTCATGTACCACAATGTTCCTTGCAGCTCTATTTACTATAGCCAGGACATGGAAACAACCTAAGTGTCCATCAACAGATGAATGGACAAAGAAGATGTGGCACATATATACAATGGAATATTACTCAGCCATAAAAAGAAACAAAATTGAGTTATTTGTAGTGAGGTGGATGGACCTAGAGTCTGTCATACAGAGTGAAGTAAGTCAGAAAGAGAAAGACAAATACCGTATGCTAACACATATATATGGAATCTAAGAAAAAAAATGTCATGAAGAACATAGGGGTAAGACAGGAATAAAGACACAGACCTACTAGAGAACGGACTTGAGGATATGGGGAGGGGGAAGGGTAAGCTGTGACAAAGTGAGAGGGTGGCATGGACATATATACACTACCAAACGTAAAATAGATAGCTAGTGGGAAGCAGCCGCATGGCACAGGGAGATCAGCTCGGTGCTTTGTGACCACCTGGAGGGGTGGGATAGGGAGGGTGGGAGGGAGGGAGACACAAGAGGGAAGAGATACGGGAACATATGTATATGTATAACTGATTCACTTTGTTATAAAGCAGAAACTAACACATCAATCTAAAGCAATTATACTCCAATAAAGATGTTAAAAAAAAATTTAAAAGTGTGACAGACATTCCTGAACCACAGTCAAGGAGACTGCGGCACAAACAACAGTTAAAGCCTCACAGCCTTTAAGGATGTAGGGTGGGTTGTGTCTGAACTTGTACCCTGGGGTGAGATTAAACCTGTGCTCCTATGCTGAGCCCATTACCAGGAAGGTGGTGCAACCCGCAGAAGGACCAGAGGCTCTGGCCTGAGGCGGTATCCCCGTCCCAGGTCTCTCTGGGCCCTCATTTCTAACCTCTGCCCTTCCTATTTCACAGAGTTCCTTGGTAGGTGAAATGAGATTCAGGCATTTGTTTAACAAATGGAGCTTACACCTCAGGGGGGCACCCAGACAATAATGGGGAGATGTGGGCAGATCTGAGGCCCAGGTGAAAGCAGAAACATTGGGACTTGCTGGTGGGTCAAATGTAGAGTGTGAGGGGGTGAGAGGAATCAAGACCACTGCTAAGAGTCGGCACTGAGGACCTGGGTGCCGTCTACAGAATTGAATAAAACCAGGAGAGGGCAGATTTCAAGGGGAAAATTAGCAGCTGAGTTTGGGGCATGTCAAAGTTGAGAAGGTGACCCAGAGAAGGGCCAGCTCACAAGTACACGCCCGCTGTGGTGCTGGGACCAAGGTAATGGGTGAGCTCCAGGGGAACATGGGCACAGCTGCAAAGAGAGTCTGAGAAGGGAGAGGGGAGACGCAGGCAGAGTGAGACCCCAGGAACCAAGAGGGGGGACGGCTCCCAGGAAGCCAGTCACTTGGTGTGACGCTCCTAAGAGGATGGGCAGCCTGGGTTTGACGACACGGGAGCTCGAGGCCAGGTTCAGTGAAGGCGGTTGGGTAGCAAGGCCAGTGAGCAGGGTGCGGGATGAATGGGTGGTGAGGAATTAGAGTCAGTATCAGAAACAGCCCTGATGGTGATAAGGAATAGTAATGAACCCAACATGGAGCCCATGTTATTTTCAACATTGAACTTCCAGTCCGTGCAAAATGTCACTACTTACAGAGAGGAGACTCAAGACAGGTGAGAGCAGGGAGACCAAAGCAGGACAGGAGTTTGAGTGTGAGCCCAGGAGCCCGCCTTCCACTCAGGGCCTGGGCGTCTTTCAGGGTTACCCCGGGCTAAGCACGAGGGTAGCTGAAAACTTGAAATCCCTGGGGCATCTTCACACCCAGAGAGGACCCACCAGCTGTAAGCCCATGGTTCCAGCTTTCCCTCCGTGAGCTGGCTGCCACTCACAGTTCATCTTCTACCTCATTTATCCATTCATGCATCTATTTGTTTAAGAAGCTATTACGGGCTCTGGTCAGACCTGTACTGTATCCAAAGACTTGGGTCAGAATTGGACCCTGACCTTGCTCAGGAGGGCAGACAAGAAGGCAAAGCAGAGGGTGATGAGCTCTGGTGTGGAAGGTGGCATGGGGACTGGGGAGGGGGGGTCACGGGGAGGGCCTCACCTAATCCTGTTGAGGGGAGAGGTGGGGAAACTCTTGAGGGGAGGTGACACATGGGCTGACTTAGTAGCCAAACACTGTCATCTCGTAAAGAGCACAGTGGATTCCAAGGGCTCCGAACGTAGAAGAGGAGAAATCCCACTCAGCCTGGCGGGTTTGGAGCTAAACTGGAGATGCTGGGCCTTGTTGGAAAACAAGTCCACCCTTTTACTTGTTTCTCTCGGTAGTTCTGGGAGGTTAGGAGAATGTGGATTATTAACTCTGCTCAGCAAATGATCAGACAAAGGCCCTGACTCAGCTGAGATCGCAAGCAAAAGTGGTGACAGGGAGAGAACAGACCTTAGAGAGTGTTCAGCGTGCACCAGGCTCTCCCCTGACACTTGGCACACATGCTCTACTCACTGTCCTGGCTTCATGGAGGAGGCGTCCCCATGGGATGGGGGAGGAGGTGAGACTCAGGGAGGCTGAGCGCAGCTCACAGGGCACGCCTGCCGAGGGCGAGAGTTATCCAGTTGCCCCTTTGTGCGGGTCAGGCAGCCCCTGGCGAGCTGTCCCTACTATGGGCACCCACTGCTTAGAAGGGAAGCCCCTGGCTTTTTGAGCCTGCTAAGTTGAGGGGAACCACAGTGAAGCCCTGGCGTGCTGCAGACCCTGGCGACTTGGTGCCAGTGAGATAAGCCTTCACCTGAAGCAGTGACCGGTCAAAGGGACAAGAGCTGTCCACAGCCTGTTTCCGGACCCTTCTATCCCTGCCCTGGGATTTGATGTCCCTCTGAGCCAGGCCCCCTCCTCCTACTGCTCTACCGGCCTTAGGCCACCTAGGTCTCGATGTCCCTCAACGCACCCTTGGGCTTCTCCCACAAAGGCTGTGTGCCTGCGAGGTGAGCCCCCCTCCCTGCAGACCCCAGAGGTCTGGATGCAGCAGGGGAAAGTAGATCTTGATCCAGGTGAAGGTATGTCCCAAGCTCCCTGAATTCGTTCAAGGATGACAGATGGTCCAAGAAGCCTGGGCCTTTCCCCGGCCATGATCCTTCCTACTCAGGAACACAAGCTTCACACGGAGCAGCCTCAGATCCCTGCAGAGCAGAGAGAGAAAACCAAACACCCCGCGATGCAGCCAGTCCACCCGCAGCCCTGCCAGCTCCGGCTGGAAGCATGCCCCATCTCTGGCACGATCTAGAGGAAGACGCGGCATCAGGGAGGGCTGCTTCCCAGATGGGAGAATACAGCACATTTGTATGCTCCCGGGAACCATCCAGTAGCAAGAGGGATGATGGGAGAAAGACAGGGAGAACAGGAAGCCCTGTCCCAGAGTCCCTGGCACCTACGCTGAAGGCTCATCCTCCCGTGACAGACAGGCAAACCGGCACACTACAGCGGACTCTCCTCCAGCCTAGAATCCTCGAAGGGCCCTGAACAGCAGGTGCTTTTTGAAATGAAAAAACCACAACTGGAAGACACAGTAACCTTGAGACCCAATGAAGGACTCATCAAAGCATAAGTCTTACCCTAGTTTGGGAGAGAATGCATTTCTTCTCATTGACAAATTTCTTGCTGTGTCTTTAATGAAGAGAACAAACAGCAGTCACTCAATAAGGATATAAAACAGTAATAACACTGATGACTAACATGGGAAATATAAAATAAATGGGCTTAAAGGATGAATAATAACATGTCCATTCAGCATTCTACTGAGATCCTACCATGTGTCAGAACATGTTCTAGGCACTGTGAGTACAGCAGGAACCAGGAAAGCTAGAGGGATGAAAGAGCTAACAGGCAACAGGGGGGTGATTAGAGCGAAAGCACTCTTAAGGTCCTCATAGTATCCTGGGACAGGGTGCGGGGCTGATTACTTTTAGACTTGTTGACATGTTAAAAGTATATATGCTTAATCTATTTCAAGTCAATTTTTGTAAGTGGGTAAGGTAGGGGTTTAGTTTCATTCTTTTACATGTGTAAATTCAATTTTTCCAGCACCATTTATTAAAGAGACTGTCTTCCCCATTGAGTATTCCCAAATGTAATATCAGACACCATAAAACTCCTAGAAAAAACATAGGAAAAAAGTTCCTTGACAGGGATCTTGGTAATGATTTTTTAGATATGATACCTAAAGCAAAATTAACAATAAACAAGTGAGACCACATCAAACTAAAAAGCTTCTGTGCAGCCAAAGAAACAACTAACAAAATGAAAAGACAACCCACAGAACGGAAAACAAAGTATTTGCAAATTATATATCAGATATGGGGTTGATATCTGAATTATATAAAGAACACATACAATTCAATAGCAAAAAAATTAAGAAAAACTCCACCAAATAATCCAATTTAAAAATGGGCAAAGACCTACATAGATATTTTTCTAAAGAAGATATAATGAAGGTCAACAGGTACACGAAAAGTTGTTCAGGGAAATGCAAATCAAAACCACAATGAGATATCACCTCACAACTGTGAGAATGGTGATTATCAAAAAGACGAGAGGTAAATATTGGTCAGGATGTAGAGAAAAAGGAACCTTTGTGTGCTGTTGGTGGGACTGTAAATTAGTACAGCTACTATGGAAAACAATATGCAGGTTCCTCAAAATATTAAAAATAGAATTACCATATGATCCAGCAGTTCCACTTCTGGGAACGAAGGAAATGAAGACACTATGTCAAAAATATATCTGCACACTCATGTTCATAGCAGCACTATTACAATAGCCAGTGCACGGAAACAACCTAAGTGTCCATCGACAGATGAATGGATAAAGAATACATGATATATATATACATATATATATAATAGAATATTATTCCGCATTCAAAAGAAGAAAATTCTGGGACTTCCCTGGCGATCCAGTAGTTAAGACTCCACGCTTCCAATGCAGGGGACACAGGTTTGATCCCTGCTCGGGGTACTGAGATCCCACATGCCACACGGCATGGCCAAAAAAAATAAAAGAAGAAGAAAATCCCGTCATTTGTGACAACATAGATGAACCTTGAGGACATTATGCTAAGTCAGACAGAGAAAGACAAATACCGTGTGATCTCACTTTTACGTGGAATCTGGAAAAAAAAACTCATAGAAAGAGATTATACTTGTAGTCACTAGAGGCAGGGAGTCTGGGGTGGGGGGTAGGAGAATTTGATGAAGGTGGTCAAAAGGTACAAAGCTCCAGTCATAAGATAAAGAAGTCCTGGGGATATAATGTACAACATGATGATTACAGTTAACACTGCTGATGATATATAGAAAAGTTGTAAAAAGAGTAGATCCTAAGAGTTCTCATCACAAGGGAAAAAAATCACTTTTTTCTTTTTTTTTGTATCTGTATGAGGTGATGCATGCTAACTAAACATGCGTGATTATTACGGTAATCATTTCACAATATATGTAAGTCAAACATCATGCTGTATACCTTAAACTTACACGGTGTTGTGTGTCGATTACATCTCAGTAAAACGGGGAAAAAAGTTTGTGTAAAAAAGATGAAGAAGCTTCCGTGTGATCATGAGACGATAGAAAGAGAATGCATAACTTTCAAACAAGCAGAAGAAAAAGAGACATAAGAAAACTCACTTGTGCCAGGAAAAGGCAAGAAAGAAAGGAGAAAGTTAAAGTAAAAACAAGACAAGCAGAAGGCACAAAATGAGGTGCAAAAGGTGCTATAGAGGGAAAGTTAAATAGATCAGTAATCACAGTAAATGCACATGGACTCGACTTTCCTGTTCCAAAATACAAAACAGAGATTCGGGTTCAATTAAAAGAGTAATCCAGAAATAGGTTGTTTACAGGAATCACTCATAAGGATACAGGAAAATTAGAAGTAAAGAATGTAAAAAAAAAAATACCAGTGAAATACTAATCAAAAGAAAAGCATTATTAAGAAAAGTCGAGACTCCTGTCATGGAAAAAAGAAAGAATTCATCAAAATGAGGTAAACATTCTAAACTGTAGACGACTAAAAACATGGCTTCATATTTATAAAGCAAACATGGACCCAGTTGTGAGGGGAAAAAAATCCACAACCATACGGAGACATTTTAATTCACTTCTCAGTAATTAGCCATTTAAACATACCAAAAAATTGTAAGAATGTAGAAAATGTGAGCAACACGTTTAACAACTTGATCCACTGGACAGTCATAAGGCACGACAATCAAAGGTACAAAATTCTCAATAACACTTGGGATATTAACAAGAAGTTGATCATACACTAGGCCTAATGCCAGCCTCAACAAATCTTAAGGATGATGCGTGATGCGATTAAGTTAGAAATCAGTATCCAAAGAGTAACTAGAAACAAACAAGCACATACATTTGAGTATGTAGAAACACATCAGTGAATAACTCGTGGGCTAAAAGAGAAATCAACCTGTTAATTAGAAGATCCTTAAAAACGAACAATAACAGGAGTAACACATATCAAAACTTGTGATGGAACTCAAACAGAAACGTAGGAGCCGTGGATGTTTATATTACATTAGGAAAAAGGCCGGAAGACTAATGAGTAGGACATCAACTCAGTGAGAAAAACAACAGTGTAACCCAAGGAAAGAAGAAGGTAGATAATGACAAAGACCAGAAACATGAAAAACAAGATCTCGGTTTTAAAAATCAGAGAATTATTTAAAACTTCTTGCAAACTTAGGCAATTTCCTAACAAGTTCTGCTTACCAAAACTGACTCAGGAAGAAATAGAAAAGCTGGGTAGACTCATAGCCATCAAACTTATCAGCGTTTTAAAATCTACGGGGGTGGAGGGTGGGCAGGGATGTGAGGGGGGACTAGAGACAAAGAGTGAAAGAAATCAAGCATAGGTGCCAGGTGATTTTAGGGTGAGTTCCAAAAATAAGTCGAGAAATAGACAACCCCAATATTTTACAAACTATTCAAATAGACAGAGGGAATGTTCCTCAGCTCATTTTATGAGCTAGTGTAACCTTGATATCAAAACCAGACAAGGATAATACAAATAGGAAAAATTATAAGTTGGTTACACTCGTGAGCATAGATATCAATATCATAAATAAGATATTAGGAAACTAAATCCAGTAATGAATAAAAACAGTAACACATCATGACCAATTTGCCACCAGGAAAGCAAGATTGATTTAATATTAGAAAATATGCCAGTGTAATAATTCACCACATTAAAAAGTTGAAAAGGGGGGAGATGATAATTTCACTACAGATGGATTTTTTAAAATCAATGAAAAAGCACCTCTTTACAGACTGGAAATAGGAGGGAATTTTCTTAACTGGATGAAGGTTATCTCTATAAATCTATTGCAAACATTATACGGAGTAGCATAATTTATTTAAAGTCAGGCATAAGATCTACTATAATTGTTTCACTCATCCTTGTGCCGGTACAATAAAACTTTTTTAAATTTATATAAGGTTTAGAAAAGAAGAAACACATATTTTATTATTTGCAGATATCATGGTTGTCTACATAGAAAAATCTAAAAGAATCTACAAACTGTTAGCACTAGTAAAAGAGTTCACTGGATACCAGACGATATGTGTATGTGGCCTCACACACACACACACACACACACACACACACACACACACACACACTAGCAACATTAAATTAAAAACTGTAAATTTTTGAAAGGTACAGTTACTTCTAGCAGCAACAAAAACCATAAGACACTTAGGACTCATTCTAAGAACAGTTGTGCAGGACTTGCACACGTAGCTGTTCTGGGAAGCCATGAAGTGTGTACATTGCACAACTCCAGGGCATCATTACATAGACTGAGTTACACAGCCTGCTTAGCAGGAGCTCAGCATTATAGAGAAAGTTCTAAGGCAGTATGGAAAAATTTAAAGTAAATGTAAACAAATGGAGATTTTTGCCATGTTCATGGATAAGAAGATTCACTATCATAAAAATATCAATTCTCCCCCAAATTATGCTGTAGGTTTAGTGTAATTCCAATTAAAATCCAACAGGGTATTTCATGGCACTTGACAAAGTGTTGATTCTAAAATATATCTGGCCAAAGTATTTGAGCTCAAGATATCTCCAAAGTTTTCAATGAAAAGAAACAGGGGGACTTCTCTGGTGGTCCAGTGGTTAAGAATCTGCTTTCCAATGCAGGGGACGTGGGTTTCATCCCTGGTCGGGGAACTAAGATCCCATAACTAAGCCCACACACTGCAACTACCAAGCCCGCACCCTCTGGAGCCCCCGTGCCACAGCTAGAGAGAAGCCCACACGCCACAACTAGAGAAGCCCACGCTCTGCAACGAAGATCCTGCATGCTGCGACTAAAACCCGACGCAGCCAAATAATATAAATAAATAAATATTTTTAAATTGGGGCACATCAAATCCTTGCTTCCTGTACAGGGGTTCAATTGTTGTGCTTCTCTGGGTAACATCAGACAGTCATTCACTGAGTATCTGCCGCAGGTCATCTCAAGAGCTAGGCACAGGATAAAAAGTCCTGTCCTATCTTCTAGAATCTCACAGTCTAAATGGAGACAGGCTGGCATGCACAATTACAGCAGTGCACAGAGCCTGCCAAATGGATGTTTGCACAGAGGGCTGTGTAGCATTGGAGGAAAGGGCCTCTGGGATTGGGGAAATTCTGGCTTTCATGTCCCAAAGTAAACGTGGCATCTGCTGCACAAGTCCCCTTCTACTGTCCAGTTCCCAAAACTACTGGAAGAGAGAAACTCATGATGGAATAAGGTGGACAGAGAGACCTGGGAAATCTCAATTCCTCCACCAGACCCACCCCCAATACACTCTAGGATCTTGGACTACCGCCTGCTTGACAGTCTCGAGTATCTGATGGACATCTCAAGCTCAGCCACCCAGGACCGAACTCATGATTCTTCCCTTCACTTGCTTGACCTTCCCAACTCCGCTCTAGCCTTCCGATTGCTCAGGTGAAAAACTACGGGGTCATGGTTGCCTCACCTGCTTCATTGCACCCAACTCCCAATTGATGAGGAAGGCTTGATGGCTTGATAGTCAAAATAGATCCAGAATCTGACCACATTCCTCTATGCTTTCACCACGGGGGGAACCACCCTCACCTCTCACTGGGATTACTGCAGTAGCATCCCTAGGACACCACCTGCTCCTCTCCGGCCTCCAGACACAGAGACACAGTGACCTTCATAAAATAAAGTTGCGATCATGTTACTCTTCGTCTCCAACCCTCCCTTGGCTCCCATCTCAGAGTAAAAGCCCAAGTCGTCACCACGACCTACAAGCCCCCACCTGCTGCAGGCTCTCTCACCCCAGCTACTGCTTCCCCAACTCACTCTGCTGCAGCCACACCAGCCTCCTGGCTGTTCCAGGATCACTGCAGCGGGCCCCATTTAGGGCTTTTGCTGTGGCTGTTCTTTGTGCCTAGAACATACTTCACCCAGATACCCACTCCCTCACCTCCTGCGACTCAACGCCACCTTGTCTTTGAGGCTTGCCCTGACCACTTTATATAAAATTGCACCCCACTTCGGCCTTCCCCCACCCCAGCCCTCTCGATCCCACTGACTCTGCTCTAAGTTATTCAAGCACTATCTCCTTCGAACATGCTACGTAACGTCCATGATTTATTACATGTCTCCTCCCTGCTGGAAGGCAGCTGTGCCAAGTGGGGAGCTTCGTTTACTTTGTCCAGTGCTGAGGAGAGTAGCTGGCTCATAGGAGGCACCCAGCGAACAGTCAGCTTCCCCACCCTTTTTTTTTTTTTTTTTTTTTTTGCGGTACGCGGGCCTCTCACAGTCGTGGCCTCTCCAGTTGCGGAGCACAGGCTCCGGACGCACAGGCTCAGCGGCCATGGCTCACGGACCCAGCCGCTCCGCGGCATGCGGGATCCTCCCGGACCGGGGCACGAACCCGCGTCCCCTGCATTGGCAGGCGGACTCCCAACCACTGCGCCCAGGGAAGCCCTCCCCACCCTTTAAATTCTGAAACCTGAAACCTGCCTCAAAAATGCTTATTGCTGCAAGCATCGAAGGAAAACTCTTCTAAAACAGCTAACACTATACATGGAACAGGTAGGGAGAACCCCAGCCCCTCACTTCAAGCAGCTCTTTAATAAACGGTGAAAAGCACCGGTTGAGTGTGCGGGGGTCCTCGGGCAGCTGTAGGACCACAGTGCCCGCTTTCCCTACAGGCATTGGCTGCATTTTGTTGGACTCTTACTTGCTGTCTTAGCTCAGGCTGCTCAACAAAGTACCACAGAATGTGTGGCTTAAACGACAGACACTGATTTCTCACAGTTCTGGAGGCTGGGAAGTCCAAGATCAAGGTTCCTGCCAAGTCAGCCTCTTCCTGGCTTGTCGATGGCTACCTTCTTGCTGTGTCCTCACGTGGCTGAGAGGGTGAGCTCTGGTCTCCCTTTCTCCTCTCATATGGAGGTTAATCCATTGTGCAACCTCATCTAAATGCTATCACCTCCCAAAGGCCCCCCCTCCAAAAAAAAAAGGATGGGGAAGCTGACTGTTCGCTGAGTGCCTCCTAGAGGCCCCACCTCTAAATGCTATCACCTCCCAAAGGCCCCACCTCCGAATACCATCACAGTGGGGGTCAGGGTCTCAACACATGAAGTGTAGGGGGCCACACACATTCAGTCCATAACACTCGCTCAGAGGGTTTCTGCACAGAGCTGTGATTTGGCTGTTGGTACTTCCTCTGCTGAGCTGAGGGCCTAATGATGCAACATCTCCCCCAGGGTGATCAGGAGATGAGAGAGGGGTAGGGACAGTTTCCAGTCACTCTGAAGAGTAATTAAATCCCTGCCCCAACTCTCCTGGCAATATGATGCAATTACATGTTACTCACACAGGTTGCAGTAGGGCCGGGCGCTGTGTGGATTCAGGGTACCATCTCTCCACATCGCGGTGCAGTAAATTTATTGTCTTCTCCGCAGGACAGAGCCATGGCTCCCTGTAATTGTGCTAATTAGAAATCATATCTCTGATCCACTTCCCTGTCTTATTTGTCATGATCACATTCTGGATGGGTGTAGTTTCCAGCTGGAATATTTGGCCCTTGGATGGCTGGACTGAAATGTAGCCCAGCACTGCCAAGGGATTCCCAAGGGTAAGTGAATTTTGCGTTTTCTCCGAGAGTGAATTCCAAGAATCCTAAAGTGGGAGAGTGCCAGCCCTAGGGGTGGGGTCGAGGTCTGGGCTGGGGCCTGATGTTTTCATCATCATTCCAGACTGAGCTGGGTCATCCAGAGACCATGGGGGCAGCTGCCTGTCAACCCCAGATGCAGGAGGAAACTGCTACCTAGAGCAAAACATAGCCTGTCTCCCCGGTGCCTCCGAGCCTGGCGGTGGCTTTGGGGTCAGGCTGAACAGAGGTAGGCTGCACCCAGAGAGCCCCGCTGTGAACAAGCCCTGTGTCAGCGGGCACCGTGAGGTATCCCCCTGGGTCTCACAATAACCCTGTCCCCCATGGGTTACACAGGACACAGATCCCCAGAGAAGCAAGGTGAAAGGCCGGGTCACCCAGCTGTTGGCATCGGAACTGAGATGAAACCCAGCACAGCCCACTGTCAGAGAGTGGGGAACCCCAAATTGCTAACATGTCCTCCCTCCTGAGCACTCTGGTCCTGGGGAGTGACAGGGGAGGAAGGTCTCAGGAAGGGTGCACACAGGCAAGCAGCCTTCTGGACAGTGTGCTGGGCCAGGCCCGGCCAGAGAGCCGACAGGTGTGGCTGACGCAGGAGCAGAGAAGACGCTGGGCTTCCTGACCCTGGAGGTGGAGAAAGGATGTTTTGCAGACTGGGGTAAGAGCATGAGGTCCTGTGATAGGACAGGTCCAGAGGTGGGAGGAAAGGATGAGGGTCCCCAAGGAAAGCCAGTTGCTAGAGAAAGCTAAGCCCAGAGCTGGGGCCAGCCCCTCACAGCCCTTTAGAGCTCGAGAGCCCAGAATGTTGGGGCGAGAGGAGGGAGGGTGGAGTGGGGCTGCAGTCTCTCCCAGGTCCAGCCCCTATGATGCCTTGGGCACCCCGAGGTGGCCCATCATCCTCAGGTCTCGGGGCTCCCGGTCCGGGTAGGGAGGGGTTAGGGAGAGCAGGGCATTAGCAAAGGGGATGAAGAGAGTGTGGCCTGTCCAGGGCAGAGGGAGGGGCCACACCTGGTAGGAATTGCGAAGGGGGTCAGACCAGAGGCTGAGCACAAGCTCCCCATCAGACCTTCCCCTTCCAACTGGTGGTCCCTGAGGCACCTTCTACTGGAAATTGGAGTCCTCCCCTGGCCAAATAAGGGGATGACTCGCCCACCACCCCAGGTTTGCCAGGGCGCAGGGGGCGACCTCTGAGGACGGTATGAAGGTCGACAGGTGAAGACTCTGCCCTGTGCACCCATGCTGGCTGTGCTCACTCAGGGCACAGTCCCTCCCCAGCTGGCAGCTGGATGGGGCTCCAGGGCCCCCAGAATGCTGAGCTCATTTCACCCTTCCTCCCATCACATGGATGAAAGGAGCTGCCTGAGGTCACAGGGCAGGGAAGGCCCCATCAGCCTCAGGCCCCAGGGCCCAGTGTCACACTCAAACCCCTGACCTCCGAGGTGAGCACGTGTCCCCTTTTAAGCCCTCCAGTTCTGAAGTCTGGATTCTCTGCAGACAGCCAGAGCACGTGGCACCAGAGGGCAGCCCTGGAAAGACAATGGCCCTGCCCCTCCTGTGCTGCCTTTGGGTCTGGACTGGTGCTGGCCGGGCTGGCATCACCCCAGCTGTTGATCGGGGCCATGCTGCACCCAGCTCCAAGGCTACAAAGGAGCACAGCATTCTTGCATGAACTAGTTAAGAAGTCGCCACTGCAGGTGCTAGAATTACCTTATCTTTGCACAACAGACATTTTTACAGGAAAAGTTGAAATGTTTTTCATCCATCAAACTGCCAGGGTGCTGCACAGGGAGCCCCACTTTCCAGTGGTTTAGTCTTGAGCCTAATTTCCAGTGCACCAAAGAATGAGTAGCCCTGGCCCCATTCATGGGCAGGGTCGCCTCAGGTCACAGCACTGCAGGCTGCAGGGGCCAGGTGCCCAGACCCAAGGGGCTTCATATGGGGACCCCAAGTATGGTGTGGTGTTGGGACCGTGGGTTGCCAGGTGACAGCCTCCTTTGCTCAAATTCTGACCCTACTATCTGTGACCTTGGGCAAGTCACTTCACCTCACCTCATTTGTAAACTGGGGCTAATCTAAGTGAAATAATGCATGTAAATCATGCAAAGATAAATAAATAATATGTGTGAATAATGTCTGAAAAGCACATTGTCCTCAATAAAAGGGAGTAATATCCCCTGTCTTAGTCCACTCAACTGCCATAGCAAACACCACAGGCTGGGTGGTTTAAACAAAAGCGCTATCTCACAGCCAGGAGGCTGGAAGTCCAACATCAAGGTACCATCAGGGTTGGTGCCTGGGGAGACCCTCTTCCTGGCTTGCAGATGGCTGCCTTCTTGCTGTGTCCTCACATGCCCTTTTCTGTGTGCGCAGAGAGGGGGGCGGGGCTGGTGTCTCTTCCTCTTCTTGTAAGGAAACCAGTCCTATGGGGTCAGGGCCCCATCCTTATGCCCTATCTGCAAATACAGTCACACTGAGGTCTAGGGCTTCAACATATGAGTTGGGGAGGGAGGGGACACAATTCAGTTCATAACAACTGGAGTCCTGAAGACAGTCATTCAGCCATTTGGCCAATGTGGGGTCCCCACTGGATGTCCAGCACTGAGACACTGTGAGGACTGGACAGGACAGAGTGGCAGCTTTGGGTTTAGGACCTATTGAACCAACCATGCTCTCCATTTGCCAGTGGGGCCTGAATTCAACAGATTTGTTGCATGGAAATCTGGGGCCTCCCACGCGCAGACGCACACAAGCGCAGCATCCATGCAGTACCTACGATCCCCAGCCCATGCTCTTGCTCTTCAGGCCAGCACTCCTAGAACCCCTAAGAGCACACCTGCTCCCTCACTGCACACCCCCCATGCCAGGATGACATGAGAGCTGGTTCTTTCCATCAGCAAGGGGTCTAGCAGGTTGAGTTCTTGTACTTCATGTATCCGTTGGTACACCAGTGGCACTGAATGGAGAAGAGAGGGGGAGACATCTCAAAGTAACTCTGCTGGAAGTTCCCAGACAAGCCCCACTATCCCCAGCAGCCCCACCACTGGAGGCTGTCACTGCTGGAGACCCACTGGGTTCCTGGAGCTGCACATGCCTCCCGAGTAGGGGCTGTGTGTAGGTGGCATTAACATCGTGTAACCAGGGAGAAACTGCAGCTCCAGAGGCTAAGTCACTTCTCCAGGTTGGCCAGGCCCAGACAGGAGGGACCTCCAGCCTGTGAAATTCAGGGTCCCACACTTATTCTACATGATTGGAATGTGACTGCTGGGCAGAGCATAAGACGGACCCTACACTGCAGCCAGGCAGGCCTCAGGGACCTCTGGACACCTGAGGGAGTATAAGTGGTCAGGTGGGCTCTGAAACCTGCGACCAAGTTCTGGAAGGCTCACAGTGGGTGCTCCATGGGGCTGTGCTGGTAAAGGTTTAACATCCAGCTCTCTAAAGTAAATGGAGAAAATCCCTGAGGTGTGGCATGAACCAATTCTCATGGTGTAAATATTCCCCATGGTCAATTTCAAGCTACCCACAGTTTGATGACCAGCTCTCAAAATTTCTAAAAATGTGACCACTGACTCCTGGGTGTCATTCTGAGGCAGCTCCAGTGCAGCCCTGGCCTCTGTGCCACAAGCAGACAAGACACATAGCAGGTCCCCAAAAAATGTGCAGCACTCATACAGTGGAACACGCAGGCCACTTGGATCACCTGGATCTCAAAGGGCAAAGGGGTCCTTTCCCTGGTGCTGAGAAGGGAAGGAGAGGCCACCATGGAGAAGGGACAGCTGCCTATGACCAGAGAGGGCATGAGTCAGGTAACATGAGCCTGACTGTGCCCTGGTTGAAGGCCCACACCCAACCATGGAAGGTAGTTCTGAAGAGGCCCAGCCCTCCCACCCACCCTCAGCAAGCAGCCAGGAAGGGCTCACAGTTCCTTCCTCTCCTTGGTGCCTGGCCCCTGGTTGGGCTGCTGAGGAGGCAGGTTACAAGGAGGACCTGAGTCAGCCTCCCTTCACTTACTCAGACACAACTCAGACCTAAGAAAGGGAAAAGAACAGCATGACAGGGCCTGTGTCTGCACCACTGTAACCTATGAGGCCTTCCCAAAATAGACCCCTACCCATGTCTTCCACTTGCCTATTGTCTGTAGAAAAACTTTAGTCAAAGTATAAATTTAAACTTCCAATTGTTGTGTTGTTTCATCTCTCTATATATATTTTTTCTAACATAGCTGTTAGTTTCCTAGTCTAATTTTACTTTTTACTTTGTTATTGTTCTCCTTTTTCTTTTTTTTTTTTTCCACCCTGCATGAATCAAGCCAAAGATCCTGCAGTGGGAGCTCTGAGTCTGAACCAGTGGACTAACAGAGAACAGTGGACTAACAATGGAGTGAGGTCTCCTGGAGGTCCTCACCTCAGCCCAGCTCTACCCAACAGCATACAAACTGCAGTGTTGGAAGCCTCAGGCCAAACAACCAGTAAGACAGTAACACAATCCCACTCATAAAAAAAAAGTGAAAAGAAAATAAGACAGCAAAAAAATATGTCACAGATGAAGGAGCAAGGTAAAAAACTACAAGACCAAGTAAATGAAGAGGAAATAGGCAATCTATCTGAAAAAGAATTCAGAGTAATTATAGTAAAGATGATCCAGAATCTCAGAAATAGAATGGAGGCACAGACTGAGAAAATACAAGAAAGGTTTAACAAAGATCTAGAAGAACTAAAGAACAAACAAACAGATATGCACAACAAAATAACCAAAATGAAAAATACACTAGAAGGAATCAATAATAGAATAACTGAGGCAGAAGAACAAATAAGTGAGCTGGAAGACAAAATGGTGGAAATAACTGTCGAGGAGCAGAATAAAGAAAAAAGAATGAAAAGAATTGAAGACAATCTCAGAGACCTCTGGGACAATACTAAATACTAAAGATTCAAATTATAGGGGGCCCAGAAGAAGAAGAGAGAGAGAAAGGACCAGAGAAAATATTTGAAGAGATTATAGTAGAAAACTTCCCTAACATGGTAAAGGAAATAGACATCCAAGTCCAGGAAGTGCAGAGAGTCCCATACAGGATAAACCCTGGAGAAACACACCAACACACATATTAATCAAACTAACAAAAACTAAATTCAAAGAAAAAATATTAAAAGCAGCAAGGGAAAAACAAAAAATAACATACAAAGGAATCCCCATAAGGTTATCAGCTGATTTTCCAGCAGAAACTCTTCAGGCCAGAAGGGAGTGGCAAGATATACTTAAAGTGATGAAAGAGAAAAAGCTACAACCAAGATTACTCTACCTGGCAAGGATCTTGTTCAGATTTGACAGAGAAATCAAAAGCTTTTCAGACAAGCAAAAGCTAAGAGAATTCAGCACCACCAAACAAGCTTTACAGCAAATACTAAAGACACACAAAAAGAAAAAGACACACAAAAACAAACCCAAAACAATTAAGAAAATGGTAATAAGAACATACACATCAATAATAACCTTAAAAGTAAATGGATTAAATGCCCCAACCAAAAGACACAGACTGGCTAAATGGATACAAACACAAGACCCATATGTAGGTTGCCTACAAGAGGCCCATTTCAGACCTAGGGACACACAGACTGAAAGTGAAAGGATGGAAAAAGATATTCCATGCAAACGGGAATCAAAAGAAAGCTGGAGTAGCAATACTTGTTTCAGATAAAATAGACTTTAAAATAAAGACTGTTACAACAGATAAGGTAGGACACAACATAATGATCAAGGGATCAATCCAAGAAGATGATATAACAATTATAAATGTTTATGCACCCAACATAGGCACACCTTAATACATAAAGCAAATGCTAACAACCATGAAAGGGGAAATTGACAGTTACACAATAATAGTAGGGGACTTTAACACCCCACGTACACCAATGGACAGATCATCCAAAATGAAAATAAATAAGGAAACACAAGCTTTAAATGACATGATAGGCCAGATAGATTTAATTGATATTTATAGAACATTCCACCCGAAAGTGGCAGAATACACTCTCTTCTCAAGTGCACACAGAACATTCTCCAGGATAGGTCACATCTTGGGTCACAAATCAAGCCTCAGAAAATTTAAGAAAATTGAAATCAAATCAAGCATCTTTTCTGACCACAATCCTATGAGATTGGAAATCAATTACAAGAAAAAAACTGTAAAAACCAAAAATATATGGAGGCTAAACAGTGCGTTACTAAATAACCAAGAGATCACTAAATAAATCAAAGAAGAAATTTAAAAATACATAGAAACAAATGACAATGAAAACACAAGAACCCAAAACCTATGGGATGCAGCAAAAGCAGTTCTAAGAGGGAAATTTATAACAATTCAATCTTACCTCAAGAAACAAGAAAAAATCTCAAATAAACAATCTAACCCTACACCTAAAGCAACTAGAGAAAGAAGAACAAAGGAAACCCAAAGTCAGTAGAAGGAAAGAAATCATAAAGATCAGAGCAGAAATAAATGAAAACGAAACAAAGAAAACAATAGCAAAGATCAATAAAACTAAAATCTGGTTCTTTGAGAAGATAAACAAAGTTGATAAACCATTAGCCAGACTCATCAAGAAAAAAAGGGAGAGGACCCAAATCAATAAAATTAGAAACAAAAAAGGAGAAATCACAACTGACATCGCAGAAATACAAAGGATTATAAGAGACTACTATAAACAACTATATGCCAATAAAATGGACAACCATGAAGAAATGGACAAATTCTTGGAAGGTACAGTTTTCCAAGACTGAAACAGGAAGAATTAGAAAATATAAACAGACCTATCACAAGTAATGAAATTGAAACCATAATTTAAAATCTTTCAACAAACAGAAGTCCAGGACCAGATGGCTTCACAGGCGAATTCTATCAAACATTTAGAGAAGAGCTAACACCTATCACTCTCAAACTCTTCCAAAATATTGCAGAGGGAGGAACACTCCAAAATTCATTCTACGAAGCCACCATCACCCTGACACCAAAACCAGAAAGAGATATCACAAAAAAAGAAAATTATAGACCAATATCACTGATGAACATAGATGCAAAAATCCTGAACAAAATTCTAACAAACAGAATCCAACAACATATTAAAAGGATCATATACCGTGATCAAGTGGGATCTATCCCAGGGATGCAAGGATTCAATATATGCAAATCAATCAATGTGATACACCATATTTATACATTAAGGAATAAAAACCATATGATCATCTCAATAGATGCAGAAAAAGCTTTTGACAAAATTCAACACCGATTTATGATAAAAACTCTCCAGAAAATGGGCATAGAGGAAACCTACCACAACATAATAAAGGCCATATATGATAAACCCACAGCAAACATCATACTCAATGGTGAAAAACTGAAAGCATTTCCTGCAAGATCAGGAACAAGACAAGGATATCCACTCTCGCCACTCTTATTCAACATAGTTTTGGGAGTCCTAGACACGGCAATCAGAGAAGAAAAAGAAATAAAAGGAATACAAATTGGAAAAGAAGAAGTAAAGCCATCACTGTTTGCAGATGACATGATACTATACATAGAGAATCCTAAAGATGCCACCAGAAAATGACTAGAGCTAATCAATGAATTTGGTAAGGTTGCAGGATACAAAATTAATGCACAGAAATCTCTGGTATTCCTATACACTAACAACAAAAATCAGAAAGAAAAAATAAGGAAACAATCCCACTTACCACTGCAACAAGAAGAATAAAATACCTAGGAATAAACCTACCTATGGAGGAGAAAGACTTGTACTCAGAAAACTATAAAACACTGATGAAAGAAATCAAAGATGACATAAACAGATGGAGAAATATACCATGCTCTTGGATTGGAAGAATCAATATTGTGAAAATGACTATATTACCCAAAGCAGTCTACAGATTCAACACAATCCCTATCAAACTATCAGTAGCATTCTTCACAGAATTAGAACAAAAAAATTTACAATTGGTATGGAAACACAAAACATCCCAAATAGCCAAAGCAATCTTGAGAAAGGAAAGCGGAGCTGGAGGAATCAGGCTCCCCAACTTCAAACAATACTACAAAGCTACAGTAATCAAGACAGTATGGTACTGGCACAAAAACAGAAATATAGATCAGTATATAGAATAGAAAGCTCAGAGATAAACCCACACACACATGTTCACCTACTTTATGACAAAGGAGGCAAGAACATACAACGGAGAAAAGACAGCCTCTTCAATAAGTGGTGCTGGGAAAACTGGGCAGCTACATGTAAAAGAATGAAAGTAGAATACTACCTAACACCATACATAAAAATAAACTCCAAATGGATTAAAGACCTAAATGTAAGACCAGACAGTATAAAACTCTTAGAGGAAAATATAGGGAAAACACTCTTTGACATAAACCACAGCAAGATCTCTTTTGATCTTTCCTAGAGTAATGGAAATAAAGACAAAAATAAACAAATGGGACCTAATGACACTTAAAACATTTTGCACAGCAAAGGAAACCATAAACAAGACGAAAAGACAACCCTCAGAATGGGAGGAAATATTTGCAAATGAAGCAACTGACAAAGGATTAATCTCCAAAATTTACATCCATCTCCTGCAGCTCAATATCAAAAAAACAAACAATTCAGTTAAAAACTGGGCAGAAGACCTCAATAGACATTTCACCAAAGGAGACATACAGATGGCCAAGAGGCACATGAAAAGATGTTCAACATCACTAATTATTAGAGAAATGCAAATCAAAACTACAATGAGGTGTCACCTCACACCAGTCAGAATGGCCATTATCAAAAAATCTAGAAACAATAAATGCTGGAAAGGGTGTGGTGAAAAAGGAACCCTCCCACACTGTTGGTGGGAATGTAAATTGATACAACCACTATGGAGAACAGTATGGAGGTTCCTTTAAAAACTATAAATAGAACTACCATGTGACCCAGCAATCCCACTACTGGGCATATATCCTGAGAAAACCATAATTCAAAAAGAGTCATGTACCACAATGTTCCTTGCAGCTCTATTTACTATAGCCAGGACATGGAAACAACCTAAGTGTCCATCTACAGATGAATGGACAAAGAAGATGTGGCACATATATACAATGGAATACTACTCAGCCATAAGAGGAAACGGAATTGAGTTATTTGTAGTGAGGTGGATGGACCTAGAGTCTGTCATACAGAGTGTAGTAAGTCGGAATGGAATCTAAAAAAAAAAAAAAAAAAATAGTACTGTTGAACCTAGTTGCAGGGCAGGAATAAAGACGTAGACATAGAGAATGGACTTAAGGACACAGTGGGGGGAGGGCGAAGCTGGGGTGAAGTAAGAGAGTGGCATGGACATATATACACTACCGAATGTAAAATAGATAGCTAGTGGGAAGCAGCCGCATAGCACAGGGAGATCAGCTCGGTGCTTTGCGACCACTTAGAGGGGTGGGATAGGGAGGGTGGGAGGGAGGCTCAAGAGGGAGGGGATATGGGGACATATGTATACATATAGCTGATTCACTTTGTTGTACAGCAGAAACTAACACAGTATTGTGAAGCAATTATACTCCAGTAAAGATCTAGTTTTAAAAAAAAGAATAAATTTAATCAGAGAAGTGAGAAAATGCAGAAAGGTAAACAGTAAAACAAGACAAAATAATACTTTAGCCATTAAACAAAGTCAAGTATCTTCAGTTCTTCCTCAAGGACTATAGATAATATTCTGAGTCATGTCCTTTGAGCTGTTTTACAGATACTGAAACCCCCATCAGGTGGAAGAAGTTAACTGCATGCTGCCCCCAAGCACATAGGCCCCAGACCGGTTGGAACCAGAAGGTTAATGATGCTGACTCCCGATGACCTCATCACCAACCAATCAGAAGAATGTCCAGGAGACGAGCATGCGCTGCTCTTTGAACACGCTAAGACTCCTCTCTAAGCCCTCAGGATGAGACAGTCTTCAGGCTGTGGCTTCCTTTGCCTGGCAAAGCAGTAAAGCTCTTCCTGTCTACTTCACCCTAAACTCTGTCTCGGAGATTTAATCCGCACCGGTGTACAGAGGCCGAACTTTGGCAACACCACCCGGCTTAGAATACAAAGGCCTCCGGTCTGCTGGAGGGGACCCCTGCCCATCCACTCTCCTGCGTTGGGGTTTATCATCCCGCTGAGGGGATGTTACATCCCTAAGCAATACCAAGCGCTGTCTGGCATATTTTAAACTTTGTCTAAATGGCCTCAGACCGTCTGCAATCTTCTGCAAGTTGCTTTGCAGTTTGTTTCTTTTCTAAGGAGACGGGTGGCCAGCAGTGGGAAGATTCCCGGTCCTGGAGCCCAAGCCTGCACTTGGCAGTGTGACTACATCAAATCACACAGCCTCCCAGCCTCAGTTTCTTCATCTGTAAAACAGATGGGGAGGCAGCGGGCCATGCCCGACCCAGACACGGTCCTTCTGCTCCCAGCGCTGACGGCAGCCCCCAGCCCCTGGCACCTGTTGCCTAGCCCAGAGCCGGCTCAGAAGGACTGCCTGAACTCTGCCGCCTGACCCGGCCGGCAGACAGCGGAGCCTACAGGGTCTTCTCCATTTGGCTCCCCCAGGGGGCCCTGCTCTACCCGAGGTCTCTGTCTTTGGCTGACAGGGGGTTTCTCCAGCCCTTTGGGCTGCAGGGGACTCAACCACCCTTCCCAGAGAGATGCTGCTGGTGTCCTGGGCCTGGGCCAGGCTCTGACCTTCACATCCCCCAGTGTTCACCCCGCCAGCCGCTTCCGAGCCACCTGCCCGACACCAGCCCCAGGCTGCTGCTTCTCAGCCTCCTTTGCTGTTCTCAGCTCTTCAGCCTGTGGGCAGATGCCCGAGCCTCGGTTTTGGAGCACATCTCATCCCGCTTCCGTAGGGATGCCTCCCTCACCGGGGTTTGAAATACCAGCGCCACAGCAAGGGCTGCCAGGTTCGCACTGAGCTGCAGACTTCGCCCCTAAGCACAAGGCCTCAGCCACCCAAACCCCTCCTCCTGATGCAGACCAGGAGCCCTGACGGTCACGTCCAAAACTAGGCTCTCAGTCACCTGTCCCCAAAACCTACTCCACGCCAGCCCCCACTCAACGAATGGCGAGCTCATCCTTGCACCTGCTCAGACCAGCACCTTGGGAACGCGCTCATCCATTTCCTTTCGCTCATTCCTCCTGGCTTATCTTTCAAAACACATCCAGAATCGCCATCTTTCACTGTCCCGCCACCCCACCTGGCCCGGGGCTGCTGTGACCTCTCTGCAGGATTGCAGGAGCCTCTGCTGGTTCCCCTCACTCACCCTGGCCCACCTCGGAGGTCTGCTTGACCCAGAGGCGGAATGAACCTGTGAAAGTCTACATCAGGTCCCACCGCCCTCTGCTCAAAACCTACAAGGGCCCCCTCTTCACACAGGGCAGCAGCCAACATCAGGACCACAGGACCCGGCCCCCACGCCCCTCAGGCCACAGCAGCCACGGCTCCCGTGGGCCCAGAACACACCGGCTGCAGCCTTGCCTTCTGCCTCCCAGGCGGGGCCCTGCCGCCCACCCCCCCGTTCATGCCCTGGAACCTTGGCTCAAACCTCCACTTGTCAGTGAGGCCTCCTCTGGCCTCCATGGTTCCCCCAACCCTTTCCCTGCTCCCCTGATCTCCATAGCGGGTGTCACCTGCTAGCATCTCTTCCCAGTCTGCCTCCCCTCCCTGAAAGCTCCGCGGGGACAGGGCTTGGGACACACGGCACCCTCTGGACACGGGGAGAAGCTGCAGGAGGCAATCTCAGCCCAGGCCCCAGCCGTCCTCAACCCCTCCTGCCCACAGCCAGCTACACCCCCAGGCCTGATACTCACACCCACTCCTGCAGCCCTGAAGGCTTCAGCCCTTCTCCTGGCCAGGCCCCTTCCCCAGCTCACTCCTTTGTGGGCCACTCCCCACCCCAACTCCCCACTCCAGCCATTCCCCTGCACAGCCCTGGGCCCACAGTGTGAGAACGTCTGTCCTCTCAGCAGGACCCGAGAGCCCAGGCCAGGGCCTGGGCACAGAAGGAGAGAAAGGGAGGCAGGGAGGGCGGGGAGGCCTGAGGGTCTCAGGAGCTGGGGGCCGTGGGGGGCTGGGGGCAAGCTGTCCTGGCACAGGCTTGTTCCACAGTACCTGGAACGGCCCTCACGAGAGCCGCCTGGCTGTCGGGAGCTACAGCCCTGACCGCTGACACAGCACAGGGGAAGGGAGCCCTTTCTCCCTCACTCGTGTTGCCCCTGAACCAGGGCGCTCTGAGAGCCGGGCCGTTCGTAGATGGTGTTTCCCCTGGTTTGGATGCGACCATTTGTCTCAGAGGGTGGGCAGCCTTGCTCCTTCCGTGGCCGGGCCTCCCCATCACAGCACGAGTTTGTCCTCTCTGCCCTTGGGAGGGACTCCAGGCTGGCTCTCCTAGCCTGTCAGCCTCTCCAGGATAACAGACGACCAGCCCAGGCCAGTAGTCCCAGAAAGCCACTGAATGCATTTTATTATTGGAACCCTGAGCTCTCGCCCAGGTAAAGCTTCTTCCTTCCACCAGCTCGGGCCTGCCTTGGCTTGCACCTGCCGTGGAAGTGGGTGCCTGGCCTGCTCTTTCCTGCCCTTTTCACTGTACCCGCTGCTGTTTAGGGCAGCTCCAGGGCTACGGAGGGTGGTCTCGGGGAGTAGGACTGGGGACACAGTGATAGGAAAAGTCGACTTGATGGGCCCAGCTGGGGAAGCTGACATACTCCCTTGGACAGTTTGCAGGTTCCTCAGTGGCCGCTGGCTGGAATCCTGGCACAGGCAATGCCCTCCTGGGCTGGCTGCTCTCAACCCCTCAGCTGGGGCCCTTGGTCTCCTTCAAGGCAACCCTCACTGGTGTTGGGCACCCACCCTTCATCCCACCATTGGTGGAAGGGGACCGCGTTTCCGTCAGGTTCCATGTCCTCCACCTGGCAAATCCCTAATAGCGTCCTGCCTTTGGGCTTTCCCAGCAGTGGGGGTCACGGGTGCTGGTCCCCACATAGGCACACGGTAATCTTCCGTCTCCAGGCCCACCGTCACGGTCACACGATTCACTTTGGACGATGACATGGGGACAGCTGTGAGCCAGCTGTGTCACTCCCAGGAGAAAGCGTTAAGGTCCAACGCGCAACTCGCCACATTCTTTTCCTTCAGCCAGAGCGATAGGAGGAGAACACATAAAAGCTGATGGAGGGTCCCTGAGTGACTATGGGACCAGAAACCTCCACCAGCCCGTGCTGGGCAAGGAGTGTGAATGGAAAGAAGCATCATGGTGTGAAGCTCTTAGCTTTGGGGGTGCTCCTTACTGCAGCATCACCTAGTTGGTCCTCATACGCCAACCAAAGTCAGACTCCAGACCTCGCATTCCCTACGATCCAGTGCCTCCCCTGAAGCCTTCTCCCTCTTGCTTGGGGGAGGGGGGCACCCTTCCCCCACTGCGCCCCTTTGGGGGTGGTAGGCACAGCACACAGCAACCCTCCTACCATGGGGTCTTCAACTTCCCACATAGCCAGAGGCAGGGTGTGGACCAAGGCGGGAACAACTAGCCTCACCGTCTTGCAGGGTGCCCCTGGAATACAGCCTGGCATCTTGCTTCAGGGAGATGCAGGGCTCTGGCCTGGCTGTAACAGGAACCAGGAAGCAGCATCTTCACCCTTCTCTCACTGTCCCTCAGACCTGCGTCTCCTGCCCCAAGCCCTGCTCCCTTAGATGAAAGTTCAAGTGGGTCTTGTAAGTCTCCGGATATTGCTGGTATAATAAAACGTTTTCCTGTCACTTTTCGTCCAAAACAGCATTCCTTCCACGATTGACGTGCCCCCTAAGTCAAAGTCAGAGACCCTTGCTTGGTGAGAGCTGCCCCTTCTCCCCAGGGGGCTCAGAGGCAGGACTCCCTGTAGGGCCCTCTCTGCGCGGGAAATGTCAGACCCCACCTCACTGGAGGGGTGTCCCCGGAGCCTCGGAGATCCCTGAAGAGCCCCTCCAGGCATAGCTGCCCTCACCTGAGAGCCCAGCTCTCCCTTCGCTGGCCCCTCTGGACAAATGTCCCAGGCTCGGGCACATCAGTGCATGGAAACACGGCCTGCGGTGCGTCCTTGCCCGCCACCCTCTCCAGGCAGCCTCCCACTTGGTGTCAGTTTAGGCCAGACTTAGCCAAGTGCCCAATGTGGCCCCCTCCTGGGGGAACCTATCAAAGGCTAAGGGTCTTCCTGAAGCCCCTCTGGCCTGGTCCAGACGATGTGGAGCAACCCCTCCCCTACAGCAGGCCAACCGCCTTCCCCAAAGAAAACCTCCTCTCGCACCTTCACGCTCAACTTTTTAAAGTCGAGAGGGTGCCCATTCTTTCACCAGGTACTTACTGAGCATTTACCATGTGCCAGTCACCACTGTGGGGACCAGGGATACCTCAGTGAATGAAACAGACAAGAATCCCTGCCCTCGTGGGGCGGCCCTTCTGCTGGAGGAGATAAAAAGACACACAATAGACTACTCTACATAAAATAGATAGCCAATAAGAACCTACCATATAGCACAGGGAACTGTACTCAATACTCTGTAATAACCTGAACAGGAAAAGAATCTGAAAAAGAAGAGATATGTGCATATCTGATTCACCTTGCTGCACACCTGAAATGTACACAACATTGTAAATCAACTCTACTCCAATAACTAACTAAATAAATAAACAAAACAGTCAGTTACAATCCCCGAACTACCTTTTTGCATAATAAAGATCTCCAAACCTAAAATTAATGATAATAAGACACACAATAGTGCAGCAGATGACACAGCATTAGAATGCCACTGTCCTGTGAAGGAGACACCAGAGAGAGGGTGCGGAGTGAGACCGCAGTGGAGAGGGCACTGCCACTTTAAACACGAGCCTCAGGGGGGGCCTCAGGGGGAAGGTGATGCTGGAGCAAGGGCTTGGGGAAGGTGAGACCGTGGACCATGGAGGAAAGCATTCTGGGGCAGTGCAAAGGTCCTGGGGCACATCAGGCCTGGCACACACCAAGCAAACAAGGAGGCCAGTGTTGACAGAATGAAGTGAGACAGGGGAGAGAGGTAGGTGTTGAGGTTAACAAGCTCCTGGGGGCCAGATGACACAGGCCTCTGAGAGAGCAGGAGTGGGGGGCGAGTCTCTGAGCAGAGGAGAGGCGTCTCGCGTCATCCATCGTAAAAGGATCGCAGGCAGCCTGGGGAATGGGGATGTGGAGACCAGCTGGGGACCAGCACAGTAACCCAGGTGAACTTGGGTCCCGGAGGAGGAAATGCAAGCGGTGAGAGAGGGTCACAGCAGGACATGTTTTCAAGATCGATCGAGCCAAATGGACTTTCTAGTTCACTGAAAGTGATACGAGAGAGAAAGTGAGGCCAGGACAGCCCTGGGGCGCTCGGCCTGAGCAGCTGGACAGCTAGGGCTGCCGTCCCGAGACAGGGAGGATGGTGGTCTGGAGTTCAGGAGTGGGTATCCCTGTCCAGAGCCGAGGAGAGGCCGGGCTGGAGACAGCCGGGGCCTGAGCACATGGGCCTGGCGAGGTCACCGAGGAAGCCAGCACAGACACAGAAAAGAGGTCCAAGACAGCGCCCAGCCAGGAGGCTGACAGCGGCGCCGAGGCCCAGCGGGTGTTTGTCTAAGGCCTGGAAGCGCTGGCTGCCACTGCCTGTGCAGGTCCCACCCACGTACCTACTAGCCCCTACTTTCGAACGTGGGACACTCACCATCCACTTGTCCTCTGCATTTGGGGGTCTCGACCAGAACTGACAGAAAAGCCCCATGTTAATCTCTTGCTACAGGGTCATTCTTTGGGGACCCTGGTACAGGTAGATGAGAAAATGCAGGCCAGGTTAATGTCAACGTCTAGGTCAAGGGCACCCAGCAGAGCCAGCACCCTCCACCTGCAAGCCCAGATCTGTCTGTGGGGCTGGTGGGGGTCTGGGCACATCCCTGTCACACTGCAGTGGTTCTGAGTGCCCGAGGACCCTGCAGCCTCCACATGTCTGCACTGACGGGTCACCTGGAAGGCCTGAGGGGCAGAGACGCCAAGGCCAGCCCTGGACTGGGCACCGCAGACCGCCCCTCCTGCAGCAATCAGGGCGCCTTCAGTGTCAGGACCCATGGCCACACTACGCCAGGAGTGACCACATAGAGGCATGTCCGCCTTCAATACCTCCTGTTCGATTGGACGGTGAGCTGAAGACGGGTCATCAAGTTCTCATCAGGAGGGGTGGGTGGTTAGCGGATGACGCTGGGGCCCTCACGGGGCCCCTCCCCTCCCCCTGGTGCTCACAGCGTCCTGGCCGACAGTCTCTGCCACCTGTGCCCCCTCCTCCCTTCTACCCTTTGCATCTGCCATCTGTCTGTCACCAAGACCCAAATAGCACTTCTCAGGGAGCAACCTCATGGGCATCTATACGAACTGATAGCGTATCCCAGGAGAGTTTCCCTCACCCCTGCCTCGGCGTGGGGCAGGGTGCATGCTGAGAGACGCAATGCTCACCCTCACAAGGACCTCACAAAGCAGGGACCCCCGACTCATTTCACAGGTGAGCAGAGCAAGGCCAGTATGCGTGCAGCCAGGACACGTGACTCTGTAGCCTGCCCTCCCTCAACCACAGGTAAAGAGAGAACCTTACTAACTCCCGCTTGGCAGGTAAGAATTTCGCTATTTCTGCTCAGACGATAGATTCCTTACCAATTAGCAGAAAACCGTGGAAGGTTGGTAGCAAACATGAATTTTGATAAAACATGAAAATGCAAGATCCCATTTGTCGAGAACACTTGCGGCTGCCCCCTCAGCATTACGCCCCCTCCCCCTGCCACAGCACTAATCCCACCCAGCCACCCATGGGGTCTCAGGGGAGCAGCAGCTCTGCAGCCTCCAAGCACGGAGCTGGCCTCCTGGGCTGAGCCAGTTCCTGCATCCAGTCACTGAGATGGAGATGGGCTACTGTCACTGCTCGTCCTGGCAGGAACTACAGCGGCTGTGAACACCAGAACCAAGGCTCCTTCTGGCTGGACGTGAGAAGACTCAAGTTGTTCAACAAGCTGCTGTCTGCCATCTTGGGAGCCGATATGAAGCAGTCATTTGTTAAATCTGGCGCTGTGGAAGGCAGTATGGGGAAATGGGCCTTGTGACACTGCCAAGCCACTGAAGCAGGTCCAGGAAGATCCCACCTGCCACGGAGCGGCTGGGCCCATGAGCCATGGCCTCTGAGCCTGCGCGTCCGGATCCTGTGCTCCGCAACGGGAGAGGCCACAGCAGTGAGAGGCCTGCGTACCGCAAAAAAAAAAAAGTCAACATTTGTAGGGGAAACTCTCAGGGTCCCAAAAAAAAACTGGGCAGACAATTGGGTAAATGTTCCTTCAGCTCAGGATTCTGTACCCCTTCTCCTCAGGCACACAGTCACGCAGCCCTTGATCCCCACATCCAATAACCCAGTGCATTCTATCAACACCCCCTCCCAGCTCAGACATGGAGGGGGCAGGGCGCTTGCCCTTCTCAGGGAGTCCCACCCTCTGGGCTTCATCCACACCCACCACCCTCTCTGGTCACCTTCCTTCTACCAAACGTGACCCCCTCAGGATGGGAAATCTGCTTGTACAAGCTTCCCAACCCTATCTTTATGCTATAAACTTCATGTGCTGAGTCCTTCTCTTTCAAGAAGCCAGGCTGTTAACTATTAAACACCTAGGCTTGCAAGACTGTGTCTCTGCTATGTGTTTTAGGGGAATAGTTTGAAACCAAACTGTGACTCTTGGTATATGAGTCGGTGTTCTCCAGAAAACAAACCAATAGGGTGTGTGTGTGTGTGTGTGTGTGTGTGTGTGTAAAGGAATTTATAACGGATCAGTCCATGTGATTATGGAAGCCAACAAGTCCCAAGATCTGAAGTTAGCAAGCTGCAGACCCAGGAGTGCTGATGGTATAGTTCCAGTCCAGATGCCAATAGGCTTGAGACCCAGAAAGAGCTGATGTTTCCATCTGAGTGCAAAGGCTGGATGAACTGATGTCCCAGCTCAAGGCAGTCCGGCAGAAGGCACTTACATGCTTGTGCTATTCAGGTCTTCAGCTGATCGGTGAGGCGGAGCCCCATGGGGGAGAGCAAACTGCTTTCCTCAGTCCACCAATTCAGATGCTAATTTCAACTCCCTCACAGACACACCCAAAGTAATGGTTGACCAAACGTCTGGGCACTGTGTGGCCCAACCAAGTAGACGTATGAAATGAACCATCACACTAACAAAGTTCCAGGCTGTACCTGCCTCTATGCACTGGAGCCAAGGCACACAGGAAGCAGTCGTTTCTGGGGGAATCTGGTACAAAGAGCTTGTGTAATATCTCTAAGGTTATCCTGCTACACTGAAGTCCAACTCCAGGTTTTTACGAGCAGTCTTCCCCCAGCCATATATTCCCTCCTTCCTCTTTGTGGTTACCCTAGTCTTACGGACCACTCAAGGCCCAGCAAAATGTGCACCCCTACAGTCTGAATCCCCCCTTCCCAGGCAGGGCTGATAGGGGATAATCTCTGAACAAAGCTGGGGGTGAACTGAAGACCAGTAGTGAGCGTCCAGCTGGATCCTGACAGCAGGCAGGGCGAGCCAACATAGACCGATAGCTGGGTACTGGGGCCAGGGATGGAGAGGCAGGAGAGGAGAGCCCACGGAGCAGACATGGGCCCCCACTCAGGACTTCCCTTCTCCACAGCAGCGGTCCCCAACCTTTTTGGCACCAGGGACCGGTTTCATGGAAGACAGTTTTTCCACGGATGCTGCGGGGGTGAGGATGGTTCAGGTGGTAATGCCAGCAACGGGGAGTGGCACATGAAGCTTCGCTCACTCGCCCACCGCTCACCTCCTGTTGTGCGGCCCACCTCCTAACAGGCCGTGGACCAGTACCAGCCTGCAGCCCAGAGGCTGGGTACCCCTCCTCCCCAGCACACACTCCTGGATGAGGCAGGACATAGATGGACCCCAGGCTGAGCAGCTGGACTCTGTCCCCTATGGACAGACACTCCAAGATAAAGATGATAGCAGGAGCAGAGAGGAGCTGAGTCCTGCCCAGATAAGAGATAAAGAGACCACATATACCTCATTCTTGAGGCCAAAGAGACCTTCCTGTCTACACATGCACAGAAAGGCTCCTCAGGGATCACAAAGGGGCACCATCCCATAGTAGGTGATGTCAACCTACCCGTAGGCCTCTTCGCTGGAATCCGTCATGGCTAAAAGATGCACATGCGCACAGGGGAGGACCCTGAGATGTACCAAATATGGACTCAGAACCAGGCAAAGCAAGATGATTGACCAGAGGAAACCCAGAAGAAATGCCCCATAAAAGCGATTCCAACTACCACGAGGGTGCGACTCTCTGAGCTCACCCGTGTGAGTCTATTCACACATACATTTTTTCCTCCTAATAAACACTTTACTTGCTCCACTACTTTCTGTCTCTTCATGGAAATTCATTTCTACAAAGCCGACGGGCCAGGGCCTTGTCACTGGCCACTGGTCTTGTGGCTAGGGTTCAGCGCTCTCACAGCCTGACTTCAGTCTGTGGCCGGGAACCAAAATCCTGCTTCAAGCCACCTCAGGCTGAGGCCACCCAAGACCATGGGGACAGGATGCACCCAAGACAACTTTGCCTCCTTCACCAACCAGGCAGAAGTGCAGACGCCATTTCTCCGCCGCCATCGGCTTGAGACCCAAACCTGGCCCCTCCTGCTCTACTGAAGGAGACAAAAGGGACTCATCTAGAGGGCTGGGCCAAAGGCTACGGTTATCTCCACTGCCAGCAGCCCCCTCCCCTGTGAAATGCATAATGCACCATAAGTACTGCTCAGAGGCAGATAAAAATAGCTTTAAATCAAAGAGGTAGTTTCCTTATTTTGTCTCCAAGGACCCAGATCTGAGGGCTGGACGGCATGTGGGCAAATCAGTTTTTGCTCTTGGCAGGAGTTTCAGTGCTTTTCCTCCACAAGCACAGAAAAGTCTGCCAATGTCGATATCTGAAGCTGAGATAATAGGCTGGAGCAGTGGTTTATCTTTTCTTGACCCACTCCCAGCCTTCAAGGTCTCCGCTCTCTTTCTGTAGACACACAGGATAAGCCAGACATAACAGCAATAGCAGAGAAGTCCACCAGGCCCGCTGGACCGATGAGGCTGTGTAATGATGACCATCGCCCTCCAGCGCAGACATCTTCTGCCTGCAACTCTGCAGACCCATAGCAGCAGCCCCATTTTACAGGTGGGAAAACCGAGGCTCAGAGAGGCCACATTATTTTTCAAGCATCAGTGCTAAGTCCAGCTACCCTCAAAGCCTGAGGTCTTCTAAGACTCTGCAGATGTGGAATCGCTATCTTGGCTTTGCCTCCTGCCTCCTCCACTTAAAAGCTGGGCCACAGAGATCCAGGCTCTTAATCTCTCTGAGCCTCAGGTTCTTCATCTGTAAAATGGGAGGCAAAACTACTTCCAGAGCTGTTTGTAACTCAAAGGAGATCGTGTAAAGGAGTTTTGTATTCTGCAAATTGACATGTAGATACTAGTTACTGTTATTCTTATAATTGAGCACTTAATGCACACAAGGCACTGCTCACCAGGCCCCTAGGAGGCAGGTATTATTAATATCCCCACTGTGCAGCTGACTGATTGAGATGCGGGAAGGCTAAGGCCTTGCCCACAGCTAGGAAGAGGCAAAGCCGTCACTGGGACAGAGGCAGCTGGCTCCAGCGTGGGCACAGTGAAGCCTAAACATGGCGATGGTTACCACAGATGTATTTTCCTACGCTGAAGACGGTTAAGGGTGACGGTGCCTTGCAAGAGTATCTTCGCCTCCCTTCTAATCCTCACAAAGGTTTATTCTATTCTGTAGTACAATCCTCAGTCTGGGGAAGAAAAAGATCTGATGAAGAAGTCACACCAAGGTGTTGCTGCTGATAAAGCGTCTGTAAGCAGCAGGGGTGTTTGCATCCTAATCAAAGCCTGGAGGGACGGACAAGACAAATAGAAGGCAGACAGAGGGTCAGCGCCCAGCACGCTCCTCAAGGGGGCGGGGGAGGGGGTCAGTGGGGCGAGGTGGGCGGCGCTGGGAAGAAGGAGGCTTTAGCTCACTCTCCTGGACACTCACCCCAACAGCGCGCGGGGCTAGGGAGCAAGTCCAAGTACACCCAGGCCCCACAGCAGCTCCTTGGTTCCAGGGCGAGGACGTGGGAGGGGTCTGAGCATACAAGCCACGCCCTGGGGTGGAGCCCCCGCAGAACCACCTCCTAGCCCCGCCCCCAACTGCCCAGCGTCAGGGGGAGTGTCAGAGCATTCCTTCCTCTGTAAGATGGTACGAGGGCCTCTCTCCCGGTTGGTTATGAAGGTTAGATGAGATGCGTGTATACGAGTCGTGATTGCAGAGCAGATGATCACAGGTGGCCATTGCCCCCTCCACCCCCATGCAAACTCCTCCCCACACCCATCGCGCCTGCCTCCCGGGCTCTCACACCTCATGCAGCTCTCACTGCTGTGTCGAGCGGGTGCTAGACATTCAGCCCAATGACTAGCACCCAGTCAGTCCCTCGTGCCTTTGGCCAGAACAGGGTGGGCAGTCCAGATGCCCCAATCCCTGGCAGGCAGGGCCGAGGACCCATGTGCCCATGGGAGGAGATGAGCAGAGCTGAGCCCAGGATTTAACCTGAGACCCAGAAGAACGCTGCCTTTTAGCTGGACTTCCTGGAGAAGTGCTGAGGCCGGCTGCCTTAAGCCATCTTCTCCACGGAGTACTGAGGACTGAGACATGCATGAAGCGGAGCGAGGGGAGGAGAAGGAAAAGAGAAAAATATGCATTTATAGTGTCTTTTATAGTTATATAATTGCAGTCGTATACCCTTCCTTTTCCCTCACTCTGGCTCCCCTCCCTTGGCCCCTTATCAGGCATCCTCAGACCCCCTTGTAACATTCAGGATGGCGAGTATCCAGGTGCCTCCCCCAGCAGCTGCGGCAGCTACCCTGGAGGGGGAGCCACACCAGAGCAGGAGAAACAAGGGAAGCCAGGGTGAGCTCTCTGCCTTTGGGGAATCACAGAAAAATCATCATCATGGCTGAGCTTCTACTCTATGTCAGGACCAGACGAAGCTAGCTACATACAAGATCGTTAGCCTCACAACAGCCTGGCCAGGAAAGTGGCGTCATTCCCATTTTGCAGATGAGAAAGGTTAAATGACTTGCTTCAAGTCAACAACTGAGATAAGATTTCAACACTTTTGTCAGGCTGCAGTGCCAGAGTCAGATAGCCTTCCCAAGACATTGGAGGGAGTGCATATTTGATCCACATTCAGGTGCCTTTCTTGAATCTTCATTCAAAGGGTGTCTCCGGGAGGTACCCTGATAAATCCAGATGTTTTTACTCTGCTTCTCTGATAGAATAAAATGATCGGGAAAGGAAGTGTGCATTGCCGTTTTGAAATTATAACTCCCTTTACCTTCCCGTGAATAATGAAACTCGTTTCTAAAGGGGAAAAAATTAAATCACATCCATGTTCTGTCAAGATGGGCAGCATCACCTCAGAATACAAACGGTTCTGTTACTTTTCAAAGACCTTTTCCTCATTATAAAAATAATAGACAAGCATCAAAATGGAATATATGATACGTTAGAGGAAATTTGAAAACGCAGAAAAGTATAAAGAAGAAAATATAAATCACACAAAATTCCTCTATGAAAAAACAAACAGTATTACAATTCTGGTGCATTTTCTTGCTTTTCTCAAGTCCACTGACATTATAACCTGTAGGAGTGGTTGTAAGACTTCAAGTGGGAAGAAGGGGGGTGGGGCAGGGCAGAGCTGAGTTCTGCTGGTTAATGGTGTTGACATTTTCTGGAAGCTCAGCCCCCATTTCCTCATCTGCAACCCCCATGGACTTTGATAAACACACAGATGTGAGTGAAAGCAATTTTTATGAAAGTTTGCTAGTTACTCTCCTTGATGGCAGGGACCATGTTTTCATGCCCTTTTATGTGCCCAGAATTTAGAAGACTGCCTGGCCTGTGGAAGCCTTCTATATAATTTTATTTTTTAAATGATGGTGAACACTTCTCTGCTTTTTGGCTAAGATCAAGTATAGTATCTGTTCCTATCAGTTTAAAACGGTGATAGTGTTGAAGTCTTTTTAATACACTGGTGTCCAAACATTTTACCAAATTTTATTATACAAATGTTCACGTTCACACTTTTTTAACAGTGTGTCATGTATTTTAAAGAAATCTTATGTGGAACCCAATATCTGATAGCATTTACAGAAGCAAAGTAGCCCCTGTTAAGGGGAAGGGTATAAGAGCCCACCCTACCCCCTCTTGCCCCCAAGGTATTCCCCACAGGATCTGCATGGAAGCTTAGGTCACGATTTGAAAAATAGTTTCAGAAACAGTTTGCAAACCACTCTTTTAATTATTTGAAGGCAGAAATGGGGCTCTGGGACACAGCAAAGTAAAGGAGGTTTCAGCCTCTCCCAGAATCCCATTCAATGGCCACTCAGTCCTTTCCCTCATTCCAGCTTCCCCAAGAGAAAAGGGGCCACGGCAGGCAGTATTGCAGGGACAGCAGCTAGCATTCACCAGCCTGAGCTGAGGCCCTAACCCTACCTAACCCTCAAGGCACCCTAAAAGTCCAATACCATTTGTATGCCCATCTTGCAAATTAAAAAAGAATGAAAGCTTAGGGAGGTTAACTAACTTGCCTCAGATCAATAACTCCTGAGTGAAGGATTCAGAATTGCACCCAAACCAAAGGCCATGTTTGTGGCCACTCGTACTGGAACACACTGGGGGCATCCAGAAAGAGGCACAGCAGAAACACCCAGACGGGAGGAAGGGGCAAGCATGCTAAGGCTGGGGTGCCCAGTGCCAACCCCCCCCGCCATGCTCCCACCCCCACCCCCCTTTGACAAGGCCTTTGGTGGCTGGATGCCAAAACCCCTCCCTTCTCCCTGGATGGGAAGCCGGGGGTGGTAACCCAGGAAGCACAGTGTGGAGGATGGAGTTGCCTGGGCTCTAATGCAGAGAAGTGGGGGAACACTGATGTCCCCATATGTGGCCCAGGCCCGATCACCAGCCCAGAGCACATGCAGGACCCCAGTGAGGGGGCTGGGCTGGGAACCTTGGCCCCAAGAGCAGGGCCTCCACCACATCCCTAAGAGCAGAGAATCAACCCAGCGGGGTTGGGGGCTGGGGACGGGAGTCCTGTCTAGAGAGTCAGCCAAGTCTGCACTGCAGGATGACAACCATTTCTGTGGACGTCCTAGGGCTGCCTGGCTTTGCCAGGTACACCCCACTTCCCTCCTCCCATCCCCCTCCCAAGTGTCTGGGTGGAATCCTTGCTCTTTTGATGCACTTCCTGATGTGTTTTTTAAATGGTGCCTACTAAGTGCCTGGCACTCTGCTAGGGGCTGGGTTGCCATCAGACACCCAAGTGGAGAGACAGACAAAGGACAGAAGCAGCACAGGTGGGGACAGGGCCTGGAGCTGACCAGGACTCTGCGTGCTGGGGGGAAGCTCAGTGCGGGCCGGGAACATGAGACACACACAGACAGACCCCAGAGGTCTCTGCAGCCCCTGCCCTCGGCTCTGCCAGGCCTAGCTGGGAAGCCACCGGGCCCTCTGTGTGCCAAGGGGCCAGCAGCTTCCAGGGATGAGCTGAGGACCCCCTGGGGTGAGTCCAGGAGAAGGGTTGGGTGGGATCCCTCAGCGTCCCAGCTCATCTGGGGTGGGGTGGAGTGGGTCCAGCCCCAAGGAGAGAGGGTCAGAGAGGATCGACAAGTCCAGGGCCCTGGTGGGGGGCCCTGGAGCCAGGGTATTTGGAGCTTTCCCTAGCCTGTGGCAGTGTACTGGCCTCTTGTCCAGACCTGCCAAAAGAGTCAGTCCTCATGCTTCAGAGATATCTCCTGAGCTCCGGATGAAGCCTGCACCACGTGAAAGGCTGCCAGCACCCTCATGACCCCACCCTTGCCTTTTTCGGATTTAGAGACCCAGCACACTCTGATAACGTGGGGTTGCTGCCCACCCAAAACAGGCCTGCAAATGTGCTTGCCCTTCCCCCATGCAACTGGTGCCCTTCCTTCCCCGGCAGAGGGGACGTCTCAGGGACAGGAGTGTGCCGTTCAGAGCTCAGCCTGGGCTCAGCCCCTTGAGGAACAGGAAGGAAAAGGGGGGCTGGGCCAGGGGGCGAGCAATACTTGTTCCACATACATCACCCTTTCTGCGGGGCCCCTGGCCCTTCACAGTGTCCTCTCCACCTGGTGAGGTCTGGGAGCTTCGTGAGATGCGGTGTGATGGTCCCTCCCCGACTGGCGTCCAGACAACGTGGAATTAACTCATACAAAGGTCTACTGTGCACCCAAGCTGGCACCAGATGCTTCTAAACGCTCAGCCAGCCTCTGCCCAAGGCCAGACCGGCCGCTCCTCAGCTAGTCTAGGGTCCTGCAGATGCAGAGTTAAGACCCCAGGCTGGACTCCCCAAGGCTCTTCTGCCTGGGGGCAAACACTCAAGGGAGCTGATGTCTCCTGACTGGGTGGGGCCGGGATGGTGGTTAGGGTACACCCCTTCTCCCCTTTGGGCACCTCCACAGTGCAGCCCTTTGTCAAGACAACAGCTGCAGGAAAAGAATAATAGTCCTGTCATTAGCGATGAGCCTGAGCATTCCACATAGACACATAAAACAATTTGCGAAATCTGGTTTGGGTTCCCTCTAACATATATGTCAATGGAAATCGCCAACTCTGTTTTCAGGAAACACAATAACCTGTCATGTGCATTGAGCGTGATCAAGAAAGACATCTCCTTCCGCCTTCTGGCACTACATCGTTAATCTCCCTTAACAGCCTGGAGGCGGGGGAGCATGTCTGTGGGCAGTGTGACTGCCCCTCCACGGGTCCTCTCAGCCACAGCCCTCCACCGATAGCCGCTGCCCCCAGAATGAGGAACTCAGCTGCCCAGAGCGAGCTGCACAAATCAGGAACAATCTGCCATCTCGAGGTCAGCTCAACGGAAAAATCATCACAAGTATCTCGAGGTGACAGATCTTCCCATGATGCCACAGGTGCTTTCCAGCCGTGGCGCTGCCAGTAGAGTCCCAGGTTCTGGTGGGACCGAAGGTGGGAAACAGACAGAAGGGAGAGAACAGAGCAAGAGGCAGTGAAGCCAAGACTGAGGGGGCTCTGCACTCTCTCCCGGACGTCGCTCTGCTGTGATGCACAGATGCTTGGAGCTGGAAGGAAGCTCAGAGATAGTTTGCTTCAATAGTTTGTTTCATTTTCTCAGAGAAAACTGAGATCAGAAGGGGAACAACCTTACTGGTTCACCAGGTGACAACCCTGGGAGGGGAACTCAGATCCCTTGCCAGCACCTCCTCGGATGGACAGAGGCAGAACTCCAGTTCTCCACTCAGGGGCAGGTGCAAATACTCAGTAAGCATGATAGGTGGGCAAGACCCCATGGAGGTGCCCGTCTGTCAGATCGCAGATGAGAAACAGAGAATCACACAAACCATTATTTGATATGAATTGTGGCTGAAAGCTCGTGGAGCTAAAAGACCTTATAACCAGGGGGTCTAACCTAGTCTGGGCCTGGCAGGCAGGGGGGACTCGCCTAAGGAGGTGTCACTGAACCTGAGACTGGAAGGTTAGCCAGACAAAAGGTGGGCAGAGACCCGGGAAGAGGGTGTCTCCCTCCCCCCGCTCCCTCCCTCTCCCTCCTCCTCCAAGACTACCCAGCTGCCCACACTGCCGGCCTTCATGCCCAATACAGGGGTCACTGTCCCACTCCCAGGCCTCCTGCGGCCACATCTCTCGCCTTCCTCCCATCCAACGCTTCGGGTCCTGCGCTCCCCCTAGGACCACAGCCTCCCCCAAACCCAGCGCCGCGAGTGTGCTGTGGGCTCCATCTCCAACAGCGCCAATCACACGGCTGGACATACGATGGACTTTCAGCAACGAATGAATGAATGGAGTAGAGGGCCCATAAGTGGGGCAGGATGGAGGGCCAAGAATACTCTGGGATGTCTGTTCCTGTGCAGCAAGCAGCCCAGAGCAGCGGGTATGCTGGTGAGGCCTGAACAGCAGCCCAGGCTCCTCTCCACAGCAGAGCCCTTTTAAAGCCCCTTCCCTCAAGGTGCTTCTCTGCTCAGCGGTCCAAAACACAGCCTTACGGAAACTCCCTTACGTCTCGGCCTGACAGGGCCGGCGCCAGGCGGACGGGAAACAGCCATCTCGTCCAGATATGGTCTCCCCCATCTGCTGTCCCCACAGACTCCCAGGAGTAAGGGCTGCAGGGAAGTCAGTAGACAAATATCCTGGATGACAAGACACGTTGCCAGGACCTCTGATGCAGCCTGTGACCTGCCCACCCACGTGGGTGGAGAGGAAAGGGTGATCTATCAGCCGACAGATCAGCACAAACCGATCACTTGAGCTCGGTGACCTACACATGGGAGGAGGTGCAGGTGAGATGGAATTTAAAAGCCAAAACAGCTTCTTCTGCATCTAAGAGTAGAGACAAGTCACCTTGCAGTCCATTTTTGTTTTCTTGGAAATCACAGGAGTGGTCCCTCTCCAATTACGACATCAGTGAAGAACCCTTGCTCCAGAAAAAGCTATAAGAGGACCTTTAGTTTTCTCCGTTGTACAATCCCCAGTGAAGAACCCTGGGGCCCTCTTGAAGAGAAAACACCCAGGCGTGTATGCAGTGTAGCCTGAGTGGGTCCCGGGGCAAGGCCCGCACTGTAGCGGTGGACCAGGTCCACCAAGCTGTGCGAGGCTTGTGCACAACAGTGACACCACGTGGCAGCACCAGAAACCACAGCACCTCTGGCTTGACTGGTTCCCCAGCTCTCTCTCTCCCTGGGTGTCTGGAAGCAGGACCAGCTCCAGAGATCAGGGACAGATCAAGGAGTTTCTGCCTTTCCTACTAATGAAGGCTGGTGAAGACTCCAGAAGTTCCTGCCATGTACCCATATCTCCCTATCTCTCCCAGGCTGGTAAGGGGCCATCCCAGTTTGACATATTCTGTCTTGTTTGAGGCCCAGAACCACCTGGGAGGTGTGCACCCATAGTGTTGTCTGAATTCTGCAGGTAAGAATGTTCAGTGGTTAATGACTTTCCCAAATTCACACACCCCAAATAGATGGCAATGCTGGGATTCAAACCAGGCCTGTCCTACTCTGGGATCCACACTCCTTCTGCACCCCACAAGGCTCTCTCTGCCCCCAGCAGAAGCCAGGAGCAACAAAGCATCTCAGGGCCGCATTGCTTCTGGGTATTGTGTCCCTTTGGGTTTAGCCCAGTTAAAGCTTCCCTGGTAACCCGTCCCTTCCCACACCTTCTCCAGTCAGTGTAATGTCTTTGACATTTGGTTCACATGTGGCCCCGGCCCCTTAGATCAAAGACCATGTGTGTCACATGGCATGGGTTTTTTTTGGGTGTGTGTTGTGTGTGTGTGTGTGTGTGTGTGTTTCCATTTTGCTTAGCTGGCACAAGAAACGTGTCTAAGCAATCAGCATAACTTTTGAAAATCAATTTGTATTCTGTCAGCCCGAGTATCATTAACAACCTCCGCTAATACAGCAATAATGAACATCTGGAAACACAGCAGCTGTTCAGGGAACGAGGTATAAAAAACACTAAGATGACAGCTTGTTTTTCGTAAGCTAGATTGGCTCTGTGCAAACGGGAGAGGCAAACAGACAAACCAGAGGAGGAGGGGAAGGGAAAAGGGAGGAGCGCTTATGCCCCAGGAACGACTTCATTGAGAGAAGACCCTCACTCCGCAGCTTCTCTGAGCTGGGCTGCCCTGGGGTAGGTACCTGTGCGCTCAGCGATCCCTCTGGACAATCAGAGAGGCCAGCAGTCCAGCGTATGGAATCCTCTGTGTGGTTGAGCATCCAGAGATGGGCAAGCTGGCCGAGCAGGCAGAACGGCCGCCCAGTGCAGGAGACGTTTAGGCCTGGAATTGATGTTGAGGGAGCAGGGGAAGGTGGACTCTCCAGGCCAGAGGGGCTGAGGTCCTAGGGATTCTGGGTGTGGCCAGAGCATCAGGCTTGGAGTCGAGGGGATAGAGGCCAGTCCACAGGAGTCCTGGGAGGCCCTGATGGGGGTGCACACTGGGTCCTGGAAGTAGGGATGACATGGGTATTCTTAAAGCCACATCAAAGATGGGACAGATGAGGCGAGGCCTCAGGCCTCTCCCCAGGCAGCACTGCTGAGCCCCCAGGAGGATTCAGCAGGCGACAGGGCAGATAAGGTCTCTGTCCTCCTGAGAACCACAGACGGGGAGCAAGGTCAGCAGACTAACGTGATGCCTTCCCTGGGGAGGGTGTTCCCTCAGATGCAGCTGCCTTGAGCGGTTGGAGTGAGCAGACCCTGAGGCCGGGGAAGCCTGACCCACAGCTTCGTGGGGATGGGAACTCCAGGCAGAGGAACTGGCAAAGGCAAAGGTCAAGTGTGCTCAGGAAGAGAGCACCCTGAGGCCCGGGCAGGTGAGAGGGAGACTGGTAGGAGAGGAGAGGCCATGGGGAAGGGCCCACTCTGGGCCACTGGCTGCAGCTCGGGCCCTGAGGACCATATGACCCCACCAGCCTCTCACAGGCTGCCCCCTGCAGAGCCAGGGCCCCTCGTCCTCCCAGCCCAGCCCTCACACCCGAAGGCCATTTCAGAGGGATGGAGGCTGGTGGGGGAAGAATGGAAGGGGGAGTGGCCCCAGCCACTCCTGGCTGGTTTATAATACTGTTCAAGTCCTCTGTTTCTATATTGTTGTTTTGTCCTAGATGTTTTATCTGTCATTGAAAGCAGGGTATTGAAGTTTCATATTATTATTATTGGAGAACTATTTCTTTCTTCTATTTTGTCAATATTTGCTTTATATATTTTGAGGCTCTGTTGTTTAATGTGTATACATTTATAATTTTTCTATCTTCTTGATAAGTAGAAATTTTTATAAACATGTTCTTCTTTGTCTCACTGTAGTAATTTTTTACTTAAAATCTATTTTTTTCTGATATTAGTATAGCCACTCCAGCTCTCTCTTTCCTTCCTTTCACTTTCATCCTATTTGTGTCTTTGGGTCTAAAGTAAGTTTATTGTAAGCAGCATAAAGTTGGATCATTTTTTTATAATCTGTCCTGCCAATCTCTATCTTTTAATTGATTGGTTTAATCCATTTACATTTAAAGTGACTACCAAGAGTTAACAACTTACTTCTGCTATTTCGTTATTTTTTTCTACGTCATATGTTATATTTTTCTTAGTTTCTCCAGTAATACCTTCTTCTGTATTTGACTGATTCTTTTCTAGTGTAATTCTCTCTTCACTTACTTTTCTGCATATTTTTAAATTTATTTTCTTAGCACTTAGCATGGAGATTACAATTGACATCCTAAATTTATAACCATCTAATTCCAGTTCATACCAGCTTAGTTTCAATAGCATACATTAACTCTGATCCAATCCTACTTCATCTCCCTTTTGTTTTATTATTGTCATAAATTACATCTTTATACATTGTATGCTTAGTAACATAGATTTGTAATTATTGTTTTAAGCAGTTGTCTTTTAAAGCATACAGGAAACAAAAAGAGAAGTTACAAATCAGAAATGCAATAATGATAATTTTACATTTACCTATATAGTTAACTTTCCTGGAGATCTTTATTTGTTCATACAGCTTTGAGTTACCAACTAGTGTCCTTTCATTTCAACCTGAAGTGCTCTCAGCATTTCTTGTAGGACAGGTCTACTAGCAACAAACTCTCTTACATTTTGTTTATCTAAAAATGTCACAAGAATTCCCTGGTGGTCCAGTGGTTAAGGCTCTACACTTTCACTGCCAAGGGCCAGGGTTCAATCCCCGGTCAGGGAACTAAGATCCCACAAGTCACATGATGTGGCCAAAAAAAAAAGAAAGAAAAATGTCACAAGGCTACAGTAATCAAAACAATGTGGTATTGGCACAAAAACAAACACATAGATCAATGGAACAGAATAAAGAGCCCAGAAATAAACCCAAGCATATATGGTCAATTAATCTACAACAAAGGAGTTGAAAATATGCAGTGGGAAAAGATAGTCTTTCAGTAAGTGGTGCTGGGAAAAAATGGACAGCTACATGTAAAAGAATGAAATTAGAATATTTTCTCACACCATATACAAAAATAAACTCAAAATGGATTAAAGACCTAAATGTAAGACCAGACACCATAAAACTCCTAGAAGAAAACATAGACAGTGCACTCTTTGACATCAGTCCTAGCAATGATTTTTTGGATCTGTCTCCTCAGACAAGGGAAAAAATCAAATATAAACAAATGGGACCTAATTAAACTTAAAAATTTTGCACAGCAAAGGAAACCATCAACAAAATAAAAAGACAAGCTACAGAATGGGAGAAGATATTTGCAAATGATATATCTGATAAGTTGCTAATATCCAAAATATATAAACAAGGACTTCCCTGGTGGTCCAGTGGTTAAGAATCCACCTTCCAATGCAGGAAACTCAGGTTCAATCCCTGGTGGGGGAACTAAGATCCCACATGCTACGGGGCAACTAAGCCCACGTGCTGCAACTACTGAACCCATGCACCACAACTAGAGAGAAGCCCACACATCACAATGAAGAGCCTGTGCACCGCAATGAAAAATCCCGCATGCTGCAACTAAGACATGATGCAATCAAAATATATATATATATATATATATATATATATATATATATATATATATATATACACACATACAGCTCAAATAACTCTGTATCAAAAAAAGTAATCCAGGGCTTCCCTGGTGGCGCAGTGGTTGAGAGTCCACCTGTCAATACAGGAGACACGGGTTCATGCCCCGGTCCGGGAGTATCCCACATGCCACGGAGCGGCTGGACCCATGAGCCATGGCCGCTGAGCCTGCGTGTCTGTGCTCCACAACGGGAGAGACCACAACAGTGAGAGGCCCGCATACTGCAAAAATAATAATAATAATAATCCAGTTAAAAAGTGGGCAGAAGACCTGAATAGATATTTTTCCAAAGAAGACATGCAGATGGCTAGCAGGCACATGAAAAGATGCTCAACATCACTAATCAGCAGGGAAATTCAAATCAAAACCACAATGGGGTATCACCTCACATCTGTCAGAAAGGTTCTCACCAAAAAGACAAAAAATAATAAATATTGGATGTGGAGAAAAAGGGACCCTTGTACACTGTTTGTGGGAATGTAAATTGGTGCAGTCACTATGGAAAACTGTATGGAGGTTCTTTTAAAAACTAAAAAGAGAACTACTTTATCATCCAGCAGTTCCACTCCTAGGTATATATATGAAGAAAATGAAAACATTAATTCAAAAAGTACATGCACTCCAATGTTCAAAACAGCACTATTTACAGTAGCCAAGATATGGAAACAACCTAAGTGTCCATCAACAGATAAATGGATAAAGAAGATGTGGTGTGTATACACACACGCACACGCACACACACACACACACACACACACACACACACACACACAATGGAATATTACTCAGCCCTATAAAAGAATGAAATTTTGCCATTTTCACGAACATGGGTGGACTTAAAGGGTATTATGCTTAGTGAGGTAAATCAGACAGAGAAAGACAAATACTGTATGTTTTCACTTATGTGTGGAATTTGAAAAATAAAATGAATGAATATGACAAAACAGAAAGAGATTCACAGATATAGAGAACAAACTGGTGGCTACCAGTAGGGAGGGAGTTGTGCCGGGGAAACATATGGGAAGGGGATTAAGAGGTACACACTACAATGTATAAAATAAGCAAGATACAAGGACATAATGTATAGCACAGGGAACATAGCCAATATTTTATAGTAACTTTAAATGAAGAAGCATCTATAAAAATGTCAAATCACTGTGTTGTACACCTGAAACTAATATAACATTGTAAATCAACTATACTTCAACTGAAAACAAAGAATGTCTTAAATTCTCCTTCATTTTTGAAGAATAATTTACCAGATACAGAATTCTTGGATAGCAGGTTTTTTTCTCTCTCAGCATTTTTTTAAAATATTAGTTAGTTAGTTAGTTGTGCCAGGTCTTAGTTGCAGTAGGCAGGCTCCTTAGTGGTGGCTCATGGCCTCCTTAGCTGTGGTTTGCTGGCTCCTTAGTTGCAGCATGTAGGCTCCTTAGTTGCAGCACGTGGGCTCCTTAGTTGTGACATGAAAACTCTTAGTTGTGGCATGCATGTGGGATCTATTTCCCTGACCAGGGATCGAACCTGTGCCCCCTGCACTGGGAGCACAGAGACTTATCCACTGCACCACCAGGGGAGTCTCTCTCAGCATTTTAAATATATCATTCCACTGCCTTCTGTTCACCATGGTTCCTGATAAGAAGCTGGCTATTAATCTTATGGAATACTCTTTATACCTGACAAGTTGCATCTCTCTTGCTGCTTTTCTTTGTCTTTAACTTTTGATGGTTTGATTATGTGTCTCAGTGTGGTTCTCTTTGAGTTTCTCCTGCTTGGATTTCCTTAAATTCCTTGTTATTGTACATTCATGAATGTGTACATTCATGTCTTTCCTCAAACTTTAGGAGATTCCAGCCATTATTTCTTCAAATATTTTTTTCTGCCTTTCCTCTCCTCTCCTCTCCTCTCTTCTCTCCTCTCCTCTTCTCTCCTCTTCCCTTCCTTTCCCATCCCTTCCCTTCCCTTCCCTTCCCTCTCCCTCTCCACCTCTCTCTCTCTCCTCCCTCCTCCTTCTGGGACTCCCATAATATGTGTGTTGGTCTATTTTATGATATCTCATTGGTTCCTTCGGCTCTGTTCATTTTTCTTCATTCCTTTTTCTCTCTGTCCTAATTTCAGTTGCCCTACCTTCAAGTTTGCTGATATTTTCTTCCACCTGGTCAAATCTTCTGTGGAACCTCTCTAGTGAACTTTTTATTTTGTCTATTGTACTTTTCAGCTTCAGAATTTCTATTTGGTTACTTTCTATCATTTCTATCTTTTTATTGATACTCCCTACTTGTTCATACACCATTCGGATTCCTTTATTTCTTTGTCCATGGTTTTCTTCAGTTCTTTTAACATATATAAGACAGTTAAAGTCTTTGCCTAGTAAGTTCAATGCCTGGGCTTTCATGGGGATGGTTTCTATCAATTTCTAGTTTTCTTGTTGAGAATTGGACACTTTGAATACTGTAATATAGTAACTCTGGAGATCAGATTCTCCCCCCTCCCCATGGATTGCCGTTTTTGTTGTTGAGGGCTGCAATCATCTATTTGTTTGGTGACTTTTCTAAACTATTTTATGCAAAATCTATATTCCTTGTTTTATGTAGTCACTGAAGTCTCTGTTCTGTTGTCTCTGTGGTCCGAGAGTGACCTGACAGTGATTTCTTTGAATGCCTGGATCCAATTAAAAAAAAAAAAGACACTCTGTCTCTTTAAATTCTTTCAACAGACGCTGTTCAGGAAGGTGCTTCAGCCAGAGGGGTTGAAACAATGACCAGCACCTATGTTGGCCCCTCCTTTACCCTTCAAGGCAGAAAAAACACACAATCTTATGTTTGGAAGGGAAGCTTTGTTGCCCACTCTGGCACCAGCAAACCCACCAGGAAGACAGGCCATCTGTCCCATAACTGCTTGACTCAAGGCAGAAGAATGGAGGACGGTAGCTGCTACAGAAACACCAAAATTACCAAACCCTCTCTTCATCCAGCACTCCCCTGGATGCTGCAAGGATTTGACTAATTTCCAGAGTTCCAAAATAGTTGATTCTGACAGTTTATGCCAGTTCAGTAACTGCTTTGGTGGAGGGACCAGTTCCTGGAATTTTCCGCTCTGCCATCTTCTACAACATGTAACTAGTTGTTTATCTACCATTTTATGGATCACTTTTCTACTTTTTCCTATTTCTATATTCAGGCTTTCTCTCTCTTTTGGAGTAAGTTCTGGTCATTTATATTTATTTGGGAAATCATCTATCTATTGAGTTATATTTAGCAATTTCCTGACCCCATTTCAATCCCCTCCACATCTGAGGTGCTGACCCTCCTTTCCGGCCCCTGTGCTTTAGGTTCCTGCTTCCTCCACACCATGAAGAGGCAACGCTCTGTTTGCGGGCATGAGGTTAAATGTACAATAAAAGGGTTTTTTTCTCTAATTATAGTTCAATTTCTAAAGTTTTGCAAACTTTTTTAAAATTAATTAGACCAAATTCAAGTTTATCCCTGAATCGATCACACTCCACTCACTTGCATTCCAAGAGAGTTTCCTGAGTGTTTGAGGAATGGAGTTTCTGGGAAGGGTGTGGACTTGCACATTAACCCTGGGTCTGCCTTCAGGAAGCCACCCTGCCTGCAATGCCATCCATCATGTGTATCCTGGCGAAACACACCAGGGCCAGCAGGACCAGCTAGTGATTTATCTCTTTTGTTGGGGGTTTTCCAAAGAACCAGTTCTACTATTTATTTATGGCTTGGGGTTTCTAATTCATTAATTTCTGTTCTTAACTACTAATTCCTTTGTCCGATTTCCTTAAGTTTACTCTATTCTTCTCTTTTTAACTTGAATTGAAAGCTTACTTTATTTATTTCTCCTTTCTGCCTAACATTGAAAGCACTTAGGGTCATGAATTTGCTTCATTATAACTTTGACAGATCTCCTAGGTCTTGATATATAAAGTTTTCACATTACCGTTTTCTTAGTACTCAGCAGTTGTAGTTTCAAATTTGTCTTTGCTTCAGAAGTTATTTAGGAAATGATTGCAGTGTTTTTATGTTTGGTTAAATTTCACATAGATGGAGGGTTTTTCTTGTACTTTTGTTACTAGTCTCCATTTTCACTGCACCGGGTCAAAGCACTGACCTGTGCAATTTCTATTAGGAGGAATTTACTGAAAATTTTTTCTTGCCTGTTGCGTAATGAATGAAATATTTTTGTAAATGTCCCATGAGCACTGGGGAAGAGCATGGCTTCTCATACATACAGAGTGTGGTATGTAAGTTTGGGGTCATCCCCCTGATTACACCACTAAGAGTCTCCTTGTCCTTATTGATGCATCCAGCCCTTAGAGCTATGCTACAGTTTTTCACTGTTATTGTGTTTCTTTCACATTTTCCTTGTGTTCATGGGTGCAGCTGAAGGGAGCTGATGTCAGCAAAGGGGCCTGATGTTATTCTAGCATGCTGCTGTTTACAAAGAAATACAACTGGAAAAGGTCACTGAACAAAGGAGAGACAGCACACCCATGGTCAGTAGCCGGAGCCCCTGTGTGCTCCGCAGAGCCCAGCCTGCCCACCCAAGGGAAGGTGACACCCTAGCCTGGGACCCGCTGCTCATAGGACATCCTTAGACTGCTCCATGTTCCAATTCTGGGGCATACCCAGTATGTTAGGAAATTTTCCATATTCCATTGTTTTGGGCAACCAGTCTACAGAAAGGGCTTGGGGGGTTATGCAGCAATATGGCAGCAAGTTAAGGGAATTGTACTACCAGCCCCTGCTTAAAACCATACCCATCCTCCCCGCAACTCTGCCCCATCAATAGCTTTAGCCTCTATGTCCCCTTAGAAAGAGAACTGAGATACTCAAAGAGGACGTGTTCAGTATGACTTTCAAGGGCCTTCTGGGTCTTCTTACACTCATTTTATACAAAGCCCAGTAAGTTACCCAGGCTCCACTGACTAATCCAGTGTTAGATGGAAAAGAGGTATGTTTTTACTCCCTCTCACCCCTTTCTTCAAGTTTTTATTGACCTTTGGAATTTTAGAGTCAGTTTCTCTTTGATTTTATTATCACTAATATCTTTTAATGACTTGTACTGAAGAAGTAATACAAGCTTCACAAACAAAACAGGAAAACATAAACTAAGGGCATAATGGAATAACCCTATACATCCACCATATTGGCAAACACTAAAGGCCTGACAGTATCAAGTACCAGCAAGCCCCATGGACCCACAGGAACTCTCAGACACCAGACACTGCTAGGAAAAGTGCAAAGTGGTACAAACACTTTGAAAAACAGTTTGGCCTGGACCTCCCTGATGGTCTAGCGGTTAAGACTCCATGCTTCCAACGCAGGGGGCAAGGGTTCCATCCCTGGTCAGGGAACTAAGATCCCGCATCCTGAGTGGTGTAGCCAAAAAAAAAAAAAGAAAGAAAGAAAGAAAGAAAAGAAAAGACAAACAGTTTGGCCTTATCTAGTAAAATTGAAAATATGCTTGCTTATGACCTAGAAATCCCAATTCTGTGTGTATAGCCCAAAGAAACGTGAGCACATGTGCACATATAAAGGATGATCACTAATATGGAAATACCCATATTAGTCAAATATTGGGCACAATCCATATACCATGGAAAGTGAAATGGAGAAATAAATTGGGGTGTATTCATACCATGGAATGCCATACAGCAAAATAAACAAACTACAATACACACGACTTTCTCAAACATTATGTCAAGTGAAGCAGAAAGATGCAAAAGAATACAGGTAGAACTGTGCACAATCTCCAATGCAAATCCCCACCCCAAACTCCCATCTTCTATTATACCCAACTACCACCCACCTTTCCGCGTACACCTCAAACTCAGCGCGTAACATCTGAATTCCTCATCTTTCCTCTCAGAGTCCGCTCCTCCCATCAGCTTGTTTAATGGCAATTCCACCTTCCGGTTCTCAGGCCAAACACTGCGGTCATCCTTGCCTTCTCTCCTCCTTCTTGTCTAAATCTAACGCCTACTGGCTCCAAGCTCTATCCAGAGTCTGCCCTCCAACTCCTCTGCTGAATCCTGGTCCAAGCCACCATCATCTCTCACTGCACCAGTCAACAGCGACTACACCTCTCCCTGCTTCTCCCAACACCGACAAGATCATGACCCAGCATGGTCTGGCCTACTTGGACCTCTACTGTGCTCCTCACTCACCCTCTGCTCCAGCCACTTTGGCTTCCTTCCTAAGCCTTGGAAATGCCAAGCATCGTCCTGCCTCAGGGCCTTTGCACCTCGGTTCCCTCCATCTGGAGCCCTCTTCCCCTTGTACCCACGTGGCCCTCTCCATCGCTTTCTTCAAGTCTGTGCTCAGATGTCAGCCTTGGTGTGGAGGCCTCTTTGGAATGCCCTGTATAAAACTGTCCTCTCCTCCTCCCTTGGCATTCCCATGCCTGGGTCCCAGCCTAGCTTGTTCATACTGTTCACCATATTCTGACACTGTCTGCAACTTCCTTATTTCTTTACTGTCTTCCCCAGCTCACCAGCACTTCTAGAACATCAGCTGCATGAAGACAGAGATGTTTTTCTGTTTTGTGCATTACTGTCTCCCAGTGTCCAAAACACTGCCTGGGACATAGTATGTGCTTATTGTAGCATCGCCTCCTTAGAAATCAGAGCCTGAGGTCAAACGTGTGTATCACCACTTCCAGATATGCCTTCATCCTCTGTCTCTCAGAGCAGCCCCCGTGGGTCCACTGGGTCAGATCTGGGCAGGGAGCTGCAGAGATGGGATTCGGAGGCTGACCCTCACTCTTGGCCCCGGGGAGGCCCACACACGGTGGCCACAGAAAGCCCGAGAGCCATCACGAGGACCGACCACTGAGCCAGGAAGTGAGACGAGTGGCCAAGGCCAGGCAGATCCAGGCCCAAGTGGATACTGGGGGACAGAAAATCTGGGCCTGATGGACAGCTCCATGTATTTGCTGGTAGATGAATCCACTCTTCCCAGCTAGCATGAAATGTCACTTTAACATAGAATACACTGTTGGAGCTACTCATCTTAAATAATTATTTTATATCATTTACTTCATCTTCCATTATTTTTAGAAACACTTTATCCTGCTTTCCGCTCTTTACTTATGGCTTCATGGTTTGACAAAGTCAGACCTGGTTGCTTCCCGCTAGCACATCCGTCCCGGGACATCCCCGCGTCGTTTGTCTGTTCCTCCTTGAACAGCAGGGATTCTGATACTGGGCCCAAACCAAGTGAGTGGTTCTCCTTGGCCCCCCTCAATCTCCACGTGGATGTCTTAACAGCCTTTCTGTCGATCTCAGTGACCCCCTGACACCTAGAGGAGGGAGCAGGGCCAGGCTACAGGAAGTCCTGGGGGGTGGATTTCATCTTTCCCTGTGCCAGCAGCCAGGAAGTCTGGGCGGGACGTTCTCAGCCGTGTGGTTCAGGCCAGCAGGCCTCCACACCCGCCCCAGGGCGCCCTGCATGTGCCCCAGGTGCGTAGGTGCACACAAAGTCACATTTAGTCACTCACGATCACAGCCAGCCTGAATAATGCCAAGAGCGTCCAGCACGGTAAAAGGTAGTGAAAAAGTGAGAGACATGATGCCTTTGTTTACAACACAACTCATTCAATTGTGGGGTTATACAGTTCAGTTGTTGATAATAGTTGTGATTAACAACCTGCTTGTGAACCCCTCAGAAGTTTGTTATCTGCTCTGGGTCGGTGAGCACGCTCCCTTGGCCCGTGAGACCCTTCAGAAACACGACCTGTGTACCGGTGAAGCAGGGAGCTCTTGTGATGGAGAAAAGCGGGCAACTTGGGGCTTTTCTAAAACAAAATCATTCCAGAGGGGTAAACCACCTGAGCTTTATCTTCAACCTGGAGGGTGGAGGTCTGCAAGAAAGAAAGACTGGGCTGGGCTGGAATATGGGGAGAACCGGACAGGAGGCCTGAGGTCGGGCTGGGACCAGGCTGGCCGCAGGCCTGGAGGGTATTGAACGTGCAGGCAAAGGAACGGCCCTTGACTCGGTGTCAGCTGTCTGCTGGGCGCTGGGCTGCACTCAACAGTCCTGCAAGGTAATGTCCGGATTTACAGTCACTAATTAATGGTTAAATCAACAAGCTTGCACTTAGTGACTAAGTGAGCCCTGGCGGGGCTGGCACTCCTGGGAAGCAGAGGGCAGGTGGGAGCATGCACACGGGCCCTGGGCAGGCGGCTGCAGCGCTGCGTGGGCCATGCAGGAGGGACACGGTCACTGTCAGTTTGGCCGGGGCCTCCTGCAAAGGGGACATTTGAGCAAAGCCCTGAAGGAAGTAGGGAGCTGGCAGGGAGACGAGGGTCCCAGGCAGAGGCCCTGCCCAGGGGGCTCACGGAGGAGCAAGGATCATGGGCTGCGAGGAGAGAGTGGGCAGGGGGGTTAGGGCCCCCTGCATGTGGGGTTGGGGATGAGGGGGCCTGACCCAAGCACAGCTGCCGGCAGAGCAGAGACATGGGGGCCAGCAGGCGTCGGGAGGGTCTGAGCGAAGACACCGAGGTGCTGAGATGGGGAGAGGGGATCTGGCCCTGGGTGCCCACTCCAAAGCCTCCTGCCACTCCAGCAGACCAGAGCTTTTGAAACCAGAAATCGGGTTTCCAGTCGGGGAATATAAACTGAGGCTGGACGGAGAGAAGGGCAGGATCGAGAGACAGAGGACACAGGGCGCAAGTATTGGGTGCAGTGATTAGGTTTTATTTTTATCCAAGTTACACATGTACCATAGTTAGAAGGATGGAGCGCTCAGAAGAGGATGCTGGCCGGAGCTGACCAAACCAGGCCAGTGACCGTGTGTGCTGGACAGAGGTGTCTGCCAAAGCCCCACCCTGGCCTCTGGCCATCTGACCAGCCCGGCTTAGTCTGATCCTCTGCCCTGAAGCCTGCTGCGGCCTGAGGTCTCACCTAAGCCTGCAGCACAGAAGCCCCGCTGCTCCAGGGAAGAAGCCCCTCCTTTCTCACTCCCTTCCCGGCCACCCACCTAGCAAGCCAGGGTCCGCTGCGCCTTCCCAGATACGTACAAAGGCGAGGGAACATTTTTTCCCTGGATTCCACGCTGGGAAATGTGTAGCTGGTGGGAATCCTGGATGCACACCCTGCTGAAAATAAGCACTTTGTGTCTCCCCAGGCTCCACCTGCCAGGGAGCTCAGAGCCACGTTGGAACTCAGCTCTCAGCTTGCAGAAATGACACAGGTCCTAAATCAGCTGCTAATTTGCCTGCTCACTTTTCATGGATTTACTGTTCCATCTTCCTTTCTTCTTTTATTTCGTTTTAAGTACATTCAGCCTTGTTCCAAAAAAGAAACAGAAGTTGCTACAAAGTTACATATATAGAGCAAGCGAATGTTAAGCAGAATAAAAAGAGACCCCGGGTAAAGCTAAGGGGGAGTGGGCCAGCGTGGAAGCGGGTGACACACTCCCGGGCGGTCAGTGCATCACCTCTGCGCAGACATTTGCTCACTCAGTCCTTCCCCATTTCGGGCACCTGTCTGGGCTTGGGGCAGCCTGGGGGGAGGGCGGGTGGATGACCCAGACTCTTCCCTTCACAGACCTGGCAGGGAAAGGCAGTGTGGAGACCAGGGCTGCGGTCAGAGGAGCCCAGCCCAGCCTGGGACACAGAGACCCGAGGAGTGACAGCGCTAGCCGGCCAGCTCAGGGAGGACAGAGAGAGTTCCTGGGGTGGAATCAGCCCCCTGTGACATGATCCCAAATGAGGAGGACCCCACAGAGGCGGCACACACCCTGGAGCCCAGACCTAAGGCAGGAGATGAGGCCAGGTTGGGGGCAGAGCGTGTGAACTTGATCCCAGGGCCATGGACCAGCCTGCCACTGCCCACTAGGCACCCTTATTTACCTTTTCCCTGGGCAATGATTCTGTCTCTATTTTGTAATTACTGTATTGTATGAGTTCTTGTGAATCGCCTTGAACCCTCCGTGGGAAGAAGAAGGGCATTCGTTAATTAACAAATTAATTAGCAAGTCCTTTGCCAGCCACACTTTACACCTGGGCCTGCCCAGTCCCAGCACAGCACCAGCCCTGAGCATCCTGCAGCTGGGGGGAGTCTGGGTGCTGGCAGGCAGGTGACCCCGCTGAGAGATGCTGGCAGCCCACCCTGCCTCTCCCCGCGCCTGTGGGCAGCACACAGAGGCCTGGAGCTCCGTAGCTGGACGCCACCCTCAGGAGCAGCCTGGCCACCTGAGCCTCCCCTCCCACCCCGCCCCCTACCGACAGGTCCGCCCTGCTTGCCTCCTCCTTCTTCCTGAGCCCCTCCGAGGAACTGGGACCTCCACGCCGCTCTAGCTCCACCTGGAGCTCGTCGCCTCTCCTGGGCCCACGGCGGCTCTGCAGCTGTGCCAAGCTGCAGGTACAGGGCAGAGCCCTCGACACCCTGAGCCTCAGCCTCCACAGCGTTCCCCAGGGGACACCCCTGCATCAGGCCCGGCCACGGGGCCTCGCTCCTCCCCAGCATCACCTGCCCTAGAGCTTCCTGCTGGGTCTAGCCAACATGAGGCCCCTGTGGGAACCTAGAGGCAGAAGAAGACAGGTCAGAACCTGGCTGTCTCCCCGGCAGGCCACAGCGAGCAGGGCCACGTCCTCTGCCTAAAGCCACTGCCCCCGTGAGCGGCTGCTTCCTCCAGCCAGGGCTTTCTCCAGCTCCAGGTCGTGCCTGAGCACCCCCCATCCCTCAGGCCTGGGTGGTTGCAGCCCCTGTGGTTGCTCTCTCTTTATGTTCACTGGTTCCCTCCACAGGCACTCAGGTCAAGTGTGCTATTTTCTGCTGGGCCCCCTTCTGCCACCTTTGTCATTCCAAGTTGCCTCAGACAAGGCTCTTTGGTTTCCAAGGGAGAGAAATATGCAAGCCACATTAAACCCCTGTGTCAGGCGTCCCCAGGACCATCCTCAGGCCGGACAGTTCACTAGATGGACTCACACCACACAGAAGAAGCTGTTATACTCACAGGTACGGTTTGTGATGGGGAAAGGATGCAGATGAAAGTCAGCAGAGGAGAAAGGCACCTGGGAGGAGCTCAGGAGACACCAGGCACAAGCTTCTGGGGTCCCTCCCGACAGAGTCACATGGGGACACACTTAATTCCCCCAGCAATGTGGAAACAGGTGCAAAGCGTTCCCAACCAGGGACTGTCCCCCGAGCCACGGTGGCCAGAGTTTTTACTGGAGCTCAGTCACGAAAGCCTGCAGCACCCACCCAGCCCCAGAGAAAACACAGGCATTTGCCAGAAATCACACTGTCAGGATAAACGTATCCGGTCAAACTGGTCCATCATGGCGCGAGGCCTCAGGCATGCAGAAACACTCTTGCCAGGCAATATACTCTAAGATCTCTGAAGACAGGCCTTTATCTGGAATGGGCAGGGCCTGCCACTAAGCAGAATGAGGAAAAAGCTGTTCCCAGAGCTCGGGGCGGGGCTGACAGCTGAGCCTCCAGGGAAGCCGACCAAGCAGGGAAGTCTTCAGGGTTCCCTCCTCCGTCCCGCAGGGGCTGCCTTGTCTCTCCGTCTTGCTGTTCCTGCCCTTCTTGGTTTCCTTGTCTGCCCTTCTCTTCTCTTCCTCCCTCCTCCCCTGTCCGCTCTCTCCCCCTCCCCGTCCCTGCCAGCATCCTCCCCTTCCATTGGCCACAGGCCAGCTGCCTCCTTCATTTGCGGTTCAGGTACAGTCTCAGTTGTCTGAGGCCCAATCCCCAGTGACTGGGAGGGAGAATGTGATTGGACCAGCTTGAGGCAGGTGCTCACACCTGCTCCCATCAGCCGTGGCCAGGGAGGCGGGTGCGGAGAAAGGTGGTGTGGGCTGGAGAGACTCCCCCGAAACGCATTCGCTCCACAGGCACGGTGCTCAGCTCCCACACTGACAGGTGAGACCAGGGGTTCGCAGAGAGTGCGGGAGGGAGAAAATGCACAGGCGGGACCAGGAGCCCAAGGAGGCCACACTCCTGTTTCAGCCAGAGAAGCCGTCGGCACAGCATCCTGGAACAGACCTTCTTTCGCAGAAAGACCTGAAACAGTCTAAAATGACCTCAGTCTGAGATGATCTGACCTCACGGCCAAATGAGGCACACTTGGACCTAATGCCACACTTAAGTCTCCTGCGTGGACATAGCTGGTCCCAGAGACAGGGGACCAGTCAATCTGACCAGGAGCAAAGGAGGCACCTTCATGAAAGGGACAGGCCTGCAGACCCCTTGTCTTTTGGCCCCACGTTATTAGGCCCCCTCTGGTGGACTGGGTGGGCCTGACTAAGGTTCACAGAAGGACCCTCAAAAGGGTCCTCACCTAGAAGGAGGAAGGAAGCTGCTTAGCAAACTCGACCCAGGACCTGTGCGGGGGCTGTGCTGGCAAGCGGGGTGAGGCTGGAGGCAGAGCAGCTACTCTGGCCCACGTGCAGACAGAGGTGAGGACCTCACCGCAGGGAGAGGAGAGGACTCACAACCGAGCAGTGCCGGGACCCAGCCCCCCAGGGCAGGCGCGAGTGTGAGCGCAGGGTAACTCTGGCCCCTGCGGCCCGGTGGCGGCTTGCCCGGCCTGTGCGTTCTCACCTGAACAGACAGGCCGGGAAGCCACCACCGGGCCGCAGGGGCCAGGGTGCAACTGTGACACTCTGCGGCCAGGCCAGGAAGCACGTGGTGCCCTTAGGGAAAGGCCCAGCTCCTCAAGTTGAAGGAAGCCCCAGGACAGCCAAGGGGAGGGGAGGTCTCCTCTGAATAAGGTGTGTGCGTTCAGCCCTGAATTGGAGAAATCATCCTGGTAGCTCTCACTACGGGTACCTAGACTGGTACTGGATTAAAGGTTATTTCTTCCAAGAAATGTACTGTTGAACATACAAAGGCCAAAGGATGGATGCTCTCTGGGTGGACTGTCTGGACTTAGAAAACAGAGGAGCAACGTTGAGGGCCCGAGGGTCCTTCCTACTGCCCTGCTCCCACCCGGTTGCAAAGAGGAATGGATTGTACATCCAGAACCCACTTGGCCGTCACCATCCCACTGGGTCTCGGAGGCTTCTGTGGCCCCTGACCCAGCCCCTCCAGCCGGGATGTCAGGGCCTCGCAGGAGCCAGGGCAGCACCCAGCAGGCATTTCCACAATCCCTATCTTTCTCACCTCTCCCCCAGGCCAGGCATTTAACCCCCCAGAGCTGCTGTTCATCCATCAGTAAAATGGATAGAATAGTATCAATCTCGCCAGGGTGTTATTTAGATTTATTTATTAATGCTGGCAATATACTCAGAGCCCTCAAGATTAAAGCAATAGATCACCCGGAAATATTATCACATCCTGTTGCCATAGAGATGGGTCCACCCTCCCGGTTCCTCCTCAGAGCCCTGTGCCGAATTAGGCTCCGAGGGTCTGGGGAGCAGAGCTGCACCAACCAGGACATTAACACTAACAACTGTGATAATTAAATTACACAGAGAGGAAGCCCATGAAATATGTATGGGAAAGAAATGGATTTGATTCATTTAGGCAAATGTGCATGTTTTCCCATTAGAAATGGCTCCCCCAAGCCTGGGGCTGCTTCCCTGCGGCACTCATCTCTTTCGACAAGGCAGAGAGATTGGGGACCTAGGTAGGGACCTAAGTTGGAAGCAGGGGTGGGGCGGAGACCCAAGTACAAGCTTCCTGAAAGCAACAGCGCTGCTGGGGCCCAGAACTGAGGCGGGTGGCCCTAGGGCACAGCAGTCCTGGGCAAGACCCTCATCTATCTCTCACCAGCGACTCCCCTGACTTTTCCTCCACCTGCCTCTTCTGTAAGATGGGGCGGCACTGGGGTGACCCAGGTTTTGTTGTAATGATTCGAAGAGACAGGAACGAGGCACAAACTGCCCTCAGCGGTGACCCCTGAGAAAAGGGGAATCACCCACCCCTTTGCACCAGGCGAACTCTCGGCTTCAGAACCGGGTCGGGAAAATTCTCTACGTGTGGTTGGCTAGTTAACTTCCTGTCTAGCAGGAGCAAGCCGCGGCCACGTGAACTGGGTCACAGACGCAGAAGCATCAAAACTAGCTGCATCTCCCAACTCTCCCCCATACGTCCCACTGCCCTCACCCTCCCAGCCAGCCCAGCCCAGGATGCTTCTTCCAGGCAGCCACCCTGTCCACCCTGAGTGGCCTTACTCAGCACAGGCCCAGGGACACCTCCATCCTGTGGACAGGGACCAGCTGCCTCTACTCCTCCATGCACCCTTCCTGCCCAGGATGAGAGTAAACCTCAGATGGGACCCCAGCAACTCGTCCCTGCCCTGCCTGGACCAGGAACCTGAGGGAAGTCTGCTGCCAGAGGCCTGGGCCCCCGAAGGGAGGAACCGGTGTCCCAGCTTGGAGCCAGGCCCACGTGGCACTGGCCGCTCCTTCACTAGCTCACCTGGGAAGGTGGCTGGATGTGCCCTGGGCCACAGCCCTCCTGTCTTGGCTGTGGTCTCTTCTCAAGGCCTCTCACCCCCTACAATCCCTGTCCCTTGGGATGAATGCACCACGCCAGAGCCCCTTGCAGCAGGCACTGTCACTCTGCCCATTTCACAGATAAAGAAACTGAGGCTTAGTGAGCTCAGTCATTAGCTCACAGTCACCAAGCATGTCAGCAGGGGCAGGATTCAGACCCAGCTCTCCCAGAAAGGCTTGTGTTCCTAGCCATGTTGCCCCTCTTGGAGGGAAGGGCTCTGTGTCAGGGGTGGAGTGTGCGCAGGGGTCCTGATTTTGTCCCTTGCTGCACCCCACCTCTCTCAGAAGTTTTACAGAGCCCTCCTCCACCTGTGTGTGCCCCGTGAGGTCCAGGGGAGAACAGCTCGGGTGCCCAAGGGCAGCATCATTAAGGAGCCCAGGTCTCCCTGACACAAACAGAGGCGGCTCAGTGAGGCGCCCTGCCCAGGAGCCACCAAGCACCCCTCTGAGGTCCCCGTGGGGCATCCCTTCCCTGGGAGGTCCTGCCTGGGCCTGGTTCTGACGTCATCCTGGATGGATCTCAGTTTAGGCCTTGTGTCCCCCTCAGACCAGGAGCTCCTTGCCAGCTAGGACAAGGCCTCCCCACCACACACAGACACACACACACACACAGACACACACACACACACACACACACACACACACACACACGGTCAAACCAGCTCTTTCCGCTTCAAAGCCCAGCGTGCTCTCCCCAGCACCTCACCGAGGCCCTGGAGACCAGCAGAGTCCCTTCCACTGTGACCCTGGGCCCCGTTTCCGTGGTCGTGGGGTCAATGAGCAACGCGCTGGTGACCTTGCACTGCACAGTATCTTAGCAACGTCCCTTCACCCGGTGCCATGTGCCAGGCACTGTTCTAGGCACAGAAGAGACTCAGGGAACAAAGATCAAAGCCCCACCTTCGTGAACCTCACAAATCCACGTCAGATGGCTTGTGCCCAGGGTTGAGGGGGTGACCAGGGAGCCTCGCTGAGAAGGTGACAGCCAAGCAAACCCCTGAAGGAAGTTCAGGAGCTGACCACAGGGTATCAGGAAGAAGAGCGCTCCAGGCACGGACACGGCATGTGCCAAGGCCCTGGGGCACCGACTTCCTACTGTGTCTTGGTACATGAAGGCACCTTGTTGAGCTCCCAGTGCCCAGGTGGGGGCCTGGCACCTGCCACGTCCTTTACAGTTACTGTATCCCTGGGGCCCCACGACCACCTGACGAGAGTTAGCCCCATTTTGCCGTTGAGACTCAGAGATCTTAGGTGGCTTTCTAGAGGTCACACACTCGTGTGTGCGACTTGATCACAGGTCTCCTTGGCTCCAAGGCCTGTGTCTGTCCATGTGCCCCCCACCCCCTGCCCCACTTAATGCCATGAGTCCAGCTTACCTAGCATTGGTGTTGATATTCCTCTTGGGGAAAGGATGAACAGATGAATGAATGAACGGACCAACAACAAGACGCGCCTTGCAGTCTGGCTGGGCAGGGGGCTGGCCCCGGGGCCCTGTCCAGAGTGGGTCACAGCTGGCTGAGCCCAGTGTCCGCTGAAGCCACCCTGCTGCCAGGCAGCCTCAGGCCAAGCCTAAGGGAAGCAGAACCGTGACCCCAGTCAGCCTCTTCCAGGACCAGGGCAGGCATCTTTGGTTGACTGACAGAGGCTGCACTCACACCTACTCTTGTCTCCAGAGGTGTTCTGATGCACGCCTGGACTGCAGTCCCTCAAGGGTGGCAGCCAGGAAAGGTGTCAAGATGCCCAGCACCACCCCTGCCCTCCGCTCCAGCCATCACCTCCCACCTTTACCCCATGGGTCCCAGCCACACGAAGCTTCTGCTGGTTCCCAGCAAGAAGCCCCTCGGGGGCTTCCCTGGTGGCGCAGTGGTTGAGACTGCCTGCCAATGCAGGGGACACGGGTTCGAGCCCTGTTCTGGGAAGATCTCACATGCCGCGGAGCAACTGGCCCCGTGAGCCACAATTACTGAGCCTGCGCGTCTGGAGCTTGTGCTCTGCAACCAGAGAGGCCGCGATAGTGAGAGGCGCGCGCACCGCGATGAAGAGTGGCCCCGGCTCGCCACAACTAGAGAAAGCCCACGCACAGAAACGAAGACCCAACACAGCCATAAATAAATAAATGAATAAATAAATCAATTAATTAATTAATTAAAAAAAAAAAAGAAGCCCCTCGGCCAGCCCTTGGGTATGGTGTCCCTCTGCCCAGACTGCTCTTCGTGGCCACTCCTGCTTCTGAGGCTCAGCTCAAATCCTGCATCCCCCAGGTGGCCTCCCGACCCCCGGCTCCATCAATACCCCCTTGGAGACCCTGCCCACCAAGGGTTGACCACTTGTTATGGCTGCAATGCTCAATGCAGACCTTGTCCCTAGAGCAGCCCTGACGGTGCATTGCTCTGCCCTCCGTCCCCAGCAAGCCACCACCAGGCTCTGCAGAAAGCACGTGGGGACAGAACCGAGCTGTCTTTGCGCATCTCAGGCAATCTGTTTTCTCTTTCCCAGAGTGCTGCAAATCCATTTCCCTGACAGTGATGGGAATGGGTATTGTCTGTGGTGGGGAGAGCACATTATGAATGATTCCACTTGAATCCATTTCTAAAAGGAGGAAATCAATACGCTTTTCCTGGTACAGTCTGCTCCCCTCACCTGACCTCTCCGCTCAGGCCCCAGCTGCTCTCTGCCACCACCCTTTCTCCTCCTTCCTTCCCAGAAGGGGCTGGTCTTTTCTCAGAACCACCCACAGACCTCAGGAAACCAGGCTTCTCTTCCAGGGAAAGTGCACTCACCCCCACGGGTCACCAGGGGAGAGAAACTTGTTCTGTGCTTGAGAAACCTCCAGAGACCCAGCCTGGGACCTCCGAAATCACAGTCAAGGGCAGGCCTGCCATTTGCTGGGCACTGCTCGGCATTCACACACATTGTTTACAAAACTCGTGGGAACGCCAGGACATCTGTCCCAAGATCTGCCCTAGGACCTCTACCTGATGGGCAGGCAAGGAAACTGAGGCTCAGAGAGGCAAAGCGGTTCTCCCAAGGACATACAGCTCAAATGTGGCAAGATCTAGGTGCAAAGCCTGGTTCTCTTCTGCAGCTACACGAGCCGGCTCCAGGGACTCAGGGTCAAACCCCAGCTCTGTCACCACAAGCTGTGTGAGCCTGGACAAATCACGTAACGTGGGCAAGCACCCTCCAAAACAGGCTGGTACAACTGCCTAGGGCAGCACCACGAGTCTATCCAGAAAGGGCCCAGCCAGCCACGCTGCGAACGGGGCAGCCCATCGCTGGCCCTCATCCCATCCTGCATCTGATCTCTGCCTTCTCCCTTCCCAGCAGACCTCCGGCCTGGCTGTGTGTTTCAGGAAGTACAAACCTTTGCCCAAGGATGCCCTGGGCCTCGCCTGGCCACCCCCCTGCCAGGAAGCCTCAGCCTGTGTGACAGCAGCTGTACACACCCTTCTGGCCTCAGGCTAACTTCAATCATGAGTGTCCAGTGAGCATTCTCCTTACTTTATGAACCCTCCCTCGCCCCAAAGTCAGGCCACTCACTTTTCTGTTCTGCTTTGGAAACACTTCCACAAATCCACTTTCCGGAGGCAACATGATTCAGCAAAAAAGAAGCTAAGGCACCACGCAGAGATCGGGTTCCAGCTGTGCCACCAAGTGGCTGTGTGGCCTGAGACACCACCCTTCCCTCTCCAGCCTCAGTTTCTCCCTCTGTAAAATGGGAGGGTTGAGCTAGATGCATCACCAGGGCCCCTCCAGCTGGGGGCACCGCCTCATTTCTGGGCAAGTCAAGCTGCCTCAAGGGGTTTGGCTGGTCACTGGAAGAGGAAGCAGGATCTCTGAAGGGTCTGACATCAGAGAGTGAACACCCAGCCTGGAGGATACACTCAGCCCTTCTGCTCACAATTAAGCCCGGGCCAGTCACTGGGCCCCACCCAACCGTGAGGAAACCAGGAGGTTCCCCCTTCTGTGTGCCTGGAAGGTGGCCAGCTGAGCACACATCAGGGAGCAGCCCACTGACTGCCACCCACACCCGCATCTCCCAAGCAGGGGCTCGGGGGGAGCTGCCTGGTGACGAGAGGGAATGGGGAGGGGCCGCCTGGCCCTCGGACCAGCTCTGAGCCCTGTGCGGAGAGGAAGGAGAGCCCCAGCCAGACAGGCTCTCGGTGGGAGCCCTCGTGCAGCTCCCTCTTGGCCACAGCCTCTGCTGGCTTCTCCACTTCACACTGTCCCCACTCCGGGGATCTGGCCCAGCTCAGGCCCTTGTGGCTTCCCCTGGGGCCTGGGTGACTGGTCGGCCACAAAGAGGTTTCCTGGTCCAAAGACCCTCCTCTGGGCACCTGGCTCAGGCCGGGGGAGAGGAACAGCCCTGACCACAGGGACCTGGGGCAACAGATGCGCCCAGGAAGGGGCGGGGGACAGCGCAATCACCACTGGTGTGACAGGCGGAGGACCAGGGCCTCGGGGCCAGCACCAAGGGCTGGGGGGTGTAGGAAGACTCCAGGACCAGACAACTGGGGACCCTCCTTGTGCCCTGCCCCTGAGCATTCTCCCAAGGGTGCTGTGCGTGGAGCAGCTTCATGGGGGACAGAGCAGGAGAGGGAAGACCACGTGGGCAGGCACCTGGGATCCCAGAAAAGCAGTAGTTGGGGGTTGGGAAGGTCCGAGGGAGGGGGTTGCAGAGGAGGGGGAATTAAACCTTGGAACTTACTGCTGGTCGTGTAGCTTCATCCTCATACGCAGGACCTGCCAGGACCCGGAGCCACCTTGGGGAGGAACACAGGTCGGGGAGAGACAGCCCTGCGCAGTTACAACCACGTTTACTGCGTCTTCCAGCGATGCCAGCCTTAGGCAGGAACAAATGTCTGCCCAAGACTCTGACACTGTTTGTTCGTTGACCTTGAATTCGTCTGAGGAGCCCGGGGCCGAGTGAGAGCGGCAGCAGCCCTGCCGCCAGACACCGGACACAGGGTCACTGCCGAGCTCTGACCCCAGGCCTGCCCTGATCCCGCAGCCCCTTCCTCCCCCCTCATCCCATGTTTCCAAGGACTCTGCCAGCACCAGGCCCCGGGACCGCAAGGACGGCCCACCGGACCACTCTGACCTGCTGCCCACCAGCCTGGCAGGACACGTACCTCCCGGGAGTATCTGCGGGAGGGCAGCTCACTGAGCCTACTCTGACGACACATGTGAGACAATAAGGCTCATAAAAGCTTTGTCTTGACCTTGCTGGCAAATTGCCCACTGGGGACTCGACCCCGCTGGCCTGCCTCAGGAGAAAATTGAGGACACAGTGGGCAGCAGCTCACCAGCATCCTTCAGGGAACCAGAAGGGCATGCACGGAAGCCCGAGCCAGGGCCTCCATTGCAGGAAGCTAACTAAACCCTCCTCCCAACTGGCGCCCCTTGGGTCTGCCCCCAGGGCAGGTCTTCCTGGAACCTCTTCTTCTGAGAAGCTTTCTCTACACCCCAGGTGCCCCACCTGCTCCCCTTCACCACAGCTGAAGGCCTGGTCCTTGGTCAGCTGCCCCCAATACTCATGGGTCCCCACAGGCCAGGACCCAGTGTCACCCCCCCACCCCTTGGATCTTAGCCCAGCACAGGTCCAGCCTCAGCAAGATCAGGATGTTAGTGGGACGGGATGGATGAATTCACTGATACCCACCTTATACCAACATGATAATAGCATTTCACCTTCTCTTTATTTTTTAATAACTTTTGTCCTAATCAAAAACATGTAAAATACCAAATAAAAAAATTTAAGACAAAAAGGAAAGAAACTCATAAACTCACTGTTGACATAGTCATATATTTCCTTCCAGCCTTTTCGCTGTTTAGGATCGGGGACGATTTTGTTGCCCGTGTTTTGTGCTCAAGGTCACATTGCAAGGATTTTTTTGGTGTTAACTCACACGTCTAGTAATCACCGCACCGCGTTCATATTAATCACTCCATGATTTAGATAGTCTTCCTCTGATGGGGACTTTAAGTAGCCACCGATTTCAGGCCACATAAGTATGGCCCCAGGTCCTCTCTCCGGGCGTGAGTCGAGGTCAGCATGCCCAGCGTGCCCAGGGCAGATTCTCACCTGGCCTCCCTGCTCGGAGCGCTGGCTTTAGTAAGGCTTTGAACCAGATGCCAATGGCTTTCCAGCAACTATGGCTGGCACCGTCTCAAGAGCAGGTCTGGGAATTGCCCCCTCGGGGCCCTCCCCGTGCAGCCCCGGGTCCTGCTCTCACCTCCAGCCTGAAGGGGGAGGACTTCTGCCCAGCCCGGGCTCGCCCTCTGGACCCCTCGCTCCCTCTGCCCCCCACACCCGCCAGGCAGGGCTGGCCCAGGCCGGCCTCGCACTGCTTGTCTGTGAAACATACCTGACGACGACTTGGTTACCAGTCTGGAAACAAACATACAGTGGGGAGAGCGGCGCCTCCCCGGGATGGAGCCCTCGCTGCCCCTGCAGGCCTGGGGCGCCATGCCTGCCCCTGGGGAGAGGTCTGGGACGCCCTTCCTCAAAGCACATCCAGCCAGAACAGCTGAGGCAGGAACCAGGCTGCCTCGTGGCACGTCACTAAGGCCTCAGGCCCCGGGAGGTGGGGCTCCCTGAGTCAGCGCTCCCTCCCACGGGGTCTCTGCCTCTCTGCACCTCTCCTCACCGCCCCCTTCTCCTCTCCTGACCAGCTGCCTGCCAGCGGCGTGAAGCTCCCTCCTGGCCCCTCCCTGGCCACAGTTTCTGCTGACTTCCCCACTTCACACTGTCCCCACTGGGGGAGGCTGACTGGCCCAGCTCAGGCCCTTGTGGCTTCCCCTGGGGCCTAGGTGACTAGTCAGCCCCAGATAGGTTTCCTGGTCCAAGCACCCTCCTCTGGGTTCCTGGCTCAGGCCGGGGGAGAGGAGCAGCCCTGACCACAGGGACCTGGGGCAACAGATGCGCCCAGGAAGGGGCGGGGGACAGCGCAATCACCACAGGTGTGACAGGCGGAGGACCAGGGCCTCGGGGCCAGCACCAAGGGCTGGGTGGAAGACATGGCCACCGGCCACAGGTGACCAAGCGCGGAGTAGCCCCGGGGCAGGCAGAGCCCAGTGGGTGGGGTCGTGCTCATGGGGAGCTGGGCGGGGCCAGCAGAACCCATGGCTCCTGTGACATCACCGAACACACGACATCACCAAAGAGCTGGACCCACACAGCTCACAGGCACCTCAGGGCACAGCCCCTCTTCCAGGCAAAGGCAGCACGTGCCAGACAAGAACTGGGGACCCAGCTGCCAGCAGCGGTAGGATGTCCCCTGCGGATCCCTGCTTACTGGGGGATAGAAGGTGGGGAGAGGGCTGCTAGGGTGGGAGGCAAAGACAGGAAAGCCCGAATGGTCACTAGGAGATGCTGTCAGCCTCCGCGGGGGTGGGAGGGGCGCATCCCAGCTGCAGAGGCCACGCCCTCCCAGGCAGCCTGGTCCAGTGGCTGGTTGAGGCAGGATCATAAGGGCCTGGCCATCTCGGCCCGCCGTGGGACATCTCTGAGGCCACTCCAGGCTAGCAGGTGGCCTGCTGGCTGCCCCGCTTCTCTCTGCCTACTCTATCCCCAGGTCATTCTCTAAAAACTGTCCAGCCCAGTAGACTCTGTCTGAGCCTGGTTCCAGGATGCCAGTGTACAAGCCTCATGATTCCCAGGGATGCCGCCAAGGTGCTTCCCGAGGCAGCTGGGCACAGTGAGAAGCAGCAGGCCTCTCCGGTCTGTGTCCTGGACCTGCCCATCTCTTCCCCTGGGGCTCACTGCCTGCTCCCCTGTGAACCAGTGTCCACCACAGCACTGCCAAGCCCGGTTCCTAACCCTCGCCATGCCTTCCTTTCCCCACACTCTCCTTCCTGCAGCCTTGGCCCTCTGCCAGCTGCTCGCCACCACTGCAGTCCTCAAGGCCTGCTCAGAGCCCTACAGGGCTTCGTGCTGCGACCCCTCTGAGATTGCCCCCCACCCAGGCGCCCTAATCCTGCCTCAGCCTTGGCTTCAGCCTTCACAGGCAGGACAACTGTGCCCTGGGGAGCCTGGCCGGAGCAAATGAAGAATAGGTCCCCTGGGTCCAAATGTGCAAGGTCAGAGACAGCTTGGGGACAGGCCACGGAGAGCTGCTAGTGGAGCTTTGACTTAGAAGGTACCGGGTTGTCCCACCTTGGGGATTTCTCATCCGTGAGACACGGAAGTGGAGGGCCCAAGGACCCAGCTGGAGGGTCACTCCTGGTTGGCCCAATTGTGGGACAACCCCGCCTCACATTAATGATGCCACAAAGAGCAGAACCCCACCAGTGCTGTAAAGGGTCACTGGGATGAGTGCAGTTGGGGCTGTGGGCATCAGCTTGGGAAGGAAGACGGTCAAGGGAAGGGCTTGAGGATCCCGCCTCAGCGAGGCCACGGGGATGCCGTGCTGGTGAGTGGATGGGTATCCAAACAGCAGGCCCAGGAGTGCAGGCCAGCGCCAGCCGTGGCCACCCCCGCGGGTGTGACTGTGACAGCACGCACACACCGGTGTATTCGTCTGCTAGGGCTGCCATAACAGAGTGCCACCGACCGGGAGGCTTCAGCAACAGACATTATTACCTCACCGTTCTGGAGGCCAGAAGTCCAAACTCAAGGTGTCGGCAGGGCTGGTTCCGTCCGAGGCTGTGAGGGAAGGCTCCATCCCGGGCCTCCCTCGTTGGCTTATAGAGGCCCGTCCTCTCTCCGTGTCGGGACAGAACTCGGCTGGGTGACCCTTCTGCTCTGCATGACCCTGACCGGGCTTGCTCTGCAGTGCCCAGCTTGAAGCGCAGCTGGTCCAGGATGTCCACGCCCAGGCGCTGCCACTCCCATCCTGGTCTCAGGGCCTCCCCTGCAGGGCCGCCAGGCCTCTGTGTGGTGGCCCAGTGTTCCAGCAGCAGGTAGTCTGGGCAGAGATGCTGGGAGCCAGGCCCAAGTCCCACAGCAGAGGTGGGGGAAGCGGCCTGGAGAGGAGCCCGGGGAACCAGCAGCCTGGAATGGTAGGTTCTGCTCAGCAGGAGGGGGACATCAGAGCAACGGTGCCCAGCAGGCAGAGCAATGCCAGACTCTCACCCACACTCACACCTGCCCACACACACGCTCTCCCTCATTTGCACACTCTTAATCACACGTACTCATGCACATCAGCACACTCACAGACACATAATCGCCCTCACACATCCATACACATACCGATCACACCCACACACATCACACACATGCATACGTCACACGCTCACATACAATCACACTCACAGACTCTCACACTTAGTTACACACACAATGTCACCACAGCACAAAGCTGTGGACCCCTGGGGGACAGTCATGGAGAACACACGAAGAGGAATCACCTCCTCAGGAATGACTAGCTGGACATCACTGTGCGCCAGGCTTGTCCCAGGTGGGGGGCAGCAGCAGAGAAGGAAGGAGACGGGGGACGTGGGTGCGAGGGCGCAGCGCTGATCCAACGCCGACACCCCCTTTCCTCCTTTAGAGATTTGGCTTCATAATTCGCGGCCTCCACCCCAGAGGTGCACCCACAGGACATCCAGCTAGCAAATCGTTCAGCCCTACTGTGGCTTTTCTGTGTCTCTTAAATCAGTTATCCATTTTTACAACTCAGGAGATAACACATAAAATCTAGATTTCTGGCTTCCCTTGAAAAACTGGAAGATCTTAGAACTTGTGTGATGCCAGCCTGAGTGCTGGGCCCACCAGCTGGCCTCAGCCCTAAGGGGGCCTTTCCAGCTCCGCCCCCTACCCCCGACTCGTGCCTGGAATTGGTGACCTCCATGTCATAAAAGGGCAGTCCATAGAGATGTCATTTCCTGCTAAAGCGTCAGGCTGGAGAGGAGGTAGCCCTGTCTGCGGCCACAGTGGAGCAGGGCAGGGCCACTAGGCCTGGCGTCCTCTGGTGAGGCCGGGGGGCACACACCTCACGTCTCCCCATTCCCTCTCCCGGGGCCCCACACAGCTTCCGGCCCCTGGTGCCTGCCCCATGCCATCCCAGGGACTTGACCCAGGATAAAACACAGCCCAGGTTCTCCAAATTCCACTTCCGAGGTGGAGCCCATAACTCCAAGCGCTGGACAGCCTGGGATAGAGGTTCTGCGCCCAGAAGGGTGACAGTCCCCAGGGCCCCAAATGGCCCAAGGATGAAGGTCTGCCTGGGGACCAGGCTGATGCCAGTCTCCCCACGTCCTCTGCATCCCAGGGCCCTGTCTCACCTCACCAGCCAGGTTTCCACTCCCTGGGGCACCAGCCTCCAGCCTCACCTCTCCACACCCTCCCTGAGAGCACCTACCTGCTCACACAAGGCTCATCGATGGCCGGGTTTCAGAGCAACCGAGATGACCCAGGCTCCACCTCCTAGGTGAACAAAAGAATTTCCAGACCCCACACAGAACAGGTGACATCAGGTAATAACACCCACCCTCAGCATGGTTGCGAGGATGACAGCACAGGCCACGATCTGATACCTAGCAGGTGCCTGGGGAGATGACAGCTGCCGGCATGATTATCATCAAGGAGAAGTTCACATCCTCTCTTTACTAAATTTGGCCAACATCGAACAGTGGAAGAGATTCGTTAATTTCACCATATGTCCTAATTGGAACCATAGCCTGAATCACTACCACTTGCCAGAAGAAAAAGGAGAAAAAGGCAAAAGCCAAAAAAAAAAAAGGTTTTTCCTGACTTCCTACGGTTGGAGCAGTTATCAGGCAAATGTCTATCCTCTGATGCTGATTCTGGGATTTTCTCGACAGCCCCGTCCTTGTCACCCGCCTGCACTGGTTTTTGTGTCAGCAGTCATCCCCCAGCCCACGACTAAGGGGAACACCTCTGAATTCCAGGAAGAACTATGTGCTAACAGTGATCTTTCAGGCACCGTAGTACAGAAAGCAGTTCACTGAGCAAATCCTCACAAAGTAACTGCCTACGTACGGGTGGTGACGAGCACATTGGAACTGAGCCCACCATGGTCCCTGCCCCAGGCATCTCAGGGCAGAAGAGAGGGGGCGACAGACGCCACATCTGCCTATGCAGCCCTCTTAGGGGGCCCCTGGCAGGGTGCTCCATCAGCACAGAAGTGCTAGGACCCCTGCATCTGTGAGCTGCCAGGGCTCGTCTAGACATGTGGCTCCCAGACCAGCCATGTGCAGAGGAGGCCGCGATGTGCAGGGAAGCCTCCACCTGTGTTACAGGGGCAGGAAGCCCCAACTCCAACCCCGCAGGGGGACCTGGGAGCCAGGTGCTCCGAGCCTTCACGTCCATTAGAAAAAGGTTCATATGTGCCCAGATGTTGAAGAAACAGACCAATAATAATCAAGTCATCTGTACAAGGCACGATGCTTTGCATGTGTTCAGCTGAGTCGGTGAGGAAAGGAAGGAACAGGTACCACTGACACTGAGAGGAGAGATGGCCCAGGTGTCACTCCAAATCCTCCAGGCCTCACCTGTCTCTGTCCCGAATCCGTGTGTTCTCTGACATACTCCACACAGATGAACATTAAGTGCACGCTCCCGCCCTTGCCGGGACTCGTTGCTGGCATCCCCAGGGAGGCCATGGCATCCACATACACAGGGGGGAACCAGGGGTTAATACCCTGGACAAAATTTTACCCAGCAGCGCACAGGAACCAGTGGGCAAGTTCCTTCCCCTCCCCCACCCTCACCCCGAATCCCAAGGGATAACCCTGGGCACAGCTGCTCAGGGGCCCTGGACTCAATCAAGTCCAGCACAGTGGACAGCTCCTGCGTGCTCCCCCTCCTGCCTTGCCCACGGGCCCGGTCCTGGCACCCCCAGCCTTGCACTCCCTAAGAAAAGCATTCTTTGCACAGAGGCACCACATAGCATCACTCACACAGGGCACACGTGGGAAGCATGAGTCCTAGGACATCATCACTACAAGGGTTTTCAGGGCTCCCTTGTCTTGTTCAACCCCAAACCCCTTCTTCCATTTTGTAGATAAAGAAACTGAGACACAGAGGTGAGCGTGGAATTTGTTGTCCAAGGCCACACAATTGGAAGCACGACTAGAACTGAAGTCACATCATTTGTCTCCTCGGCCGACTCAGCCCTCCACCCTGCTGCCTCTTTAAATGGCCCTTGGTATGTGTGTTTATGGCAGGGCCCCAGCAAGACGATACTGGAACAAAGGTAATGGCATTTAATGGAGATAGCTCAGGCACCTGGAGCTCCAAGAGGTGAGGATGTATCCTGGGGTGAAAAATCGATCTTCCTGAAACTTGTCGATTAAAATCCTGGCTCCTGACTTCTGGTGCAAACCCATTTTCTCTGTTCCCTCTAAGTTCATCGTGGACCCTGAAAATGGTGTAGTAGACGAAATACCAAAGGAGATCTCTTTAAAGAAAAGAAAGGTAAGAAGGTGAGTTGGCTCTCCTGCGCCCGACCGCTGCTAGCTCATCGCGCCTCTCCTGCAGCCTGGTCGGCACCGGCTTCCACTCCCGCTCCAGCCTCCCTCCATTTCGGCTCCAGCCTCGCACCCACCTCCGGCTCTCAGTCAGCCTGTTTGCATCCTCCCTCCCGGTTCCTGCCCTGAGCCAGCTCCTACTCCGGGATTCTGTAACCAGACCCTCAAGCCATGGCTGGTCCCTTCTCTCGTCTCCTGTCTGCCCGCCCGGGGCTCAGACTCCTGGCTTTGGCTGGAGCTGGGTCTCTAGCCGCTGGGTTTCTTCTCCGCTCGGAAACTGTTCGAGCCGCCGGCGAACGACGGAGGCTGTATCCCCCGAGTGCTGAGTACCCAGACCTCCGAAAGCACAACAACTGCATGGCCAGTCACCTGACCCCAGCAGTCTATGCCCGGCTCTGCGACAAGACCACACCCACTGGTTGGACGCTAGATCAATGTATCCAGACTGGCGTGGACAACCCTGGCCACCCCTTCATCAAGACTGTGGGCGTGGTAGCTGGTGATGAGGAGACCTATGAGGTATTTGCTGAGCTGTTTGACCCTGTGATCCAAGAGCGACACAATGGATATAACCCCCAGACGATGAAACATACCACTGACCTGGATGCCAGCAAGATCCGTTCTGGCTACTTTGATGAGAGGTATGTATTGTCCACAAGAGTCAGAACCGGCCGAAGTATCCGGGGTCTCAGCCTGCCTCCAGCCTGCACCCGGGCAGAGCGACGAGAGGTGGAGCGTGTTGTGGTAGAGGCACTGAGTGGCCTGAAGGGTGACCTGGCTGGACGCTACTATCGGCTCAGTGAGATGACAGAGGCTGAGCAGCAGCAGCTAATTGATGACCACTTCCTGTTTGATAAACCTGTGTCCCCATTATTGACTGCAGCAGGAATGGCTCGAGACTGGCCAGATGCTCGTGGAATCTGGCACAACAATGAGAAGAGCTTCTTGATCTGGGTGAATGAGGAGGATCATACACGGGTCATCTCCATGGAGAAGGGTGGCAACATGAAGAAAGTGTTTGAAAGATTCTGCCGAGGCCTCAAAGAGGTGGAGCGGCTGATCCAGGAGCGTGGCTGGGAGTTCATGTGGAATGAGCGTTTGGGATACATCTTGACCTGTCCATCTAACCTAGGCACTGGACTTCGGGCGGGAGTGCACGTCAAACTGCCCCTGCTAAGCAAAGATAGCCGCTTCCCAAAGATCCTAGAGAACCTAAGACTCCAAAAACGTGGGACTGGAGGAGTGGACACAGCTGCCACAGGCGGCGTCATTGACATCTCTAATTTGGACCGACTGGGCAAGTCAGAGGTGGAGCTGGTGCAGCTGGTCATCGATGGAGTAAACTATTTGATTGACTGTGAACGGCGTCTGGAGAGAGGCCAGGATATCCGCGTCCCTCCGCCTCTCCCCAACAAGCATTAACTCCCATCCCCAGCAGATGACTCAAGACTCCCAGGACCTCTGCCATTCTAACAGTGGCCCCTTCTCCTTACTCTGGATCCTCCCTTTCCCCCCTCACTCCCTCTGTCCTAGTAAAGACTACTGGCTACGCAAAAAAAAAAAAAAAAAAAAGAAGGTGAGTTGGTTTGGGACTCCAGGATCAAGGAACAGCACAGTGGCAGGAAGTCTTGCATCCCCTGACCCAACAGAAGAAGGAGGTCCAGGCCCAGTATTTCCCAACCTCCAACCTAGCAAAGGAAGGCAGCCCAGGTGGGCTTACTCCTCCCCTGGATCCATCAGAGGTCCCCTTCCCCCACCTCCACACACACTCACACACACACACACACACACACACACACACACACACACACACACACACCATTAGATAAGCCCAACACCACCAGCAAGATTGATCAGTTGGGGGCTTCCCTGGTGGCGCAGTGGTTGAGAGTCCGCCTGCCGATGCAGGGACACGGGTTCGTGCCCCAGTCCAGGAAGATCCCACATGCCGCGGAGCGGCTGGGCCTGTGAGCCGTGGCCGCTGAGCCTGCGCATCCAGAGCCTCTGCTCCGCAACGGGAGAGGCCACAACAGTGAGAGGCCCGCGTACCGCAGAAAACAAAAAACAAACAAACAAAAAAAGATTGATCAGTTGGGAGACCATCAGAAATAAGTGGCAGTGGCAGCGTTCTTTTCCCTTCCGAGCCTGAGACTCCCTTCTCCACTGAGAGACACTAGGGCGGGTGGTAGGCAGGGCCAGCAAGAGAGGTCACCACAGGCAGCCTAGTCCAGAAAGCTCTTTGTCCTTCCCTGACCAGAAACACCTGGGCGGGTAAGTAAGGGCCCTGCTACAGCAAGTGGTCTGGTCTGGGAAGCCCTTTTGTCCCCCTGGGCCCAAGACTCTGCTCCCCCGGAGACACCTGGACATCCAGGGGGCAGCAGTAGAGTGGTGGCATCACTCCCCTCCCCACCAAGAAACCCTGGGTAGCCTGGCCTTGGAAAACTCCTCCCACACCCCAGACAGCACCAGCAGGAAGCAGAGGGAGAGTCAGTAGCACAAGATAAGTCGAGCAGACCAAAGCAGCAGTGCAAAGGCTCTGAAGTTTCATCGGAGCCACAACTGACAATAGTAGACAGCAAACTGAACCCAAACAGGGTGACTGCCTGCTAAAATAAAAGACGATACAGAACACAGAGTCTCCTAACATAATAGACAAAATATCAGGAAACAATAGAAGAATTATCCGTCACACCAAGAACTAAGAAAACCACAACCGGAATGAGAAAAGACAATCAAACACTGATGAAATAAAATTCATATATTATGGCAAGACAAAAAGAATTTAAACATAACATTTTTCTCTGCCTGTTTGGACCTCCTCCCTCCCCTTTAGTATATATGGTTCATCTGCAGTAACCAGACCTCCTTAGGAGATAACATTCCTTCTTAATCCTGCAAGGGGTCATGATGACCCAGGACTCGATTTGTACATGCAGATCGGGATTGTAAAAACCGTCAATACGTCATTTGATATATAACCCTTTGCCTCAGAAATGTTTATAACTGTGCTTCTGAAACAGGAGGGAAGGGAGCAGGGCACAAACTTTAAAGGAATGACATAGCCTGACGACATGACATAAACTGATTAGAACCAAACAGGTCCAAGTCAACTACCACTAGACCTTGAGCCGCAGTTTACACTCACTGTTAACACATCAGCAAGCTAAATGACACACCCACAGGTGCCATGACAGTTCCACAGCCGAAGAGAAGGGCCAAAAAGTGGGCAGTGGCCCAGTTCCTGGAAATCCCTGCCCCTTCCCAAAATAGCTGGAATACTCCTCTCACCCATTAGCCTATGAAATTACCCAGCCCTATAAAAACTGACAACCCCATACCCTGGTGACTTTTTCACCTTCTGAGATGGCCCACACTCTGTCTGTGGAGTGTGTTTCTCTCTAAAGAAATCCACTTCTTACCTATCACTTTGTCTCTCACTGAATTCTTGCTGCTATGAGACATCAAGAACCTGAGCTTCATCAAGTCCTGAGACCAGGTGTGTGATCTCAGTTGGAAGACGGTGGGTTTTGGCCGGGTTCAAGTCCCGGCACGTGGGTGCGAGTGCCAATCTGAGGTGCATGGCTTCACTTTGACCTCTAATGGGCAGAACAGTCCTTAGAGCTTTCTGAAAGACTGTCTCCCAGGTTATAATCCTCAGCTTGATTAGAATATAATGTTCTACTTCTTTCTTAGGTTGACTATTAATTAATTTTTCATCAACATTCACATGGTGTAGTCAGCAAGACATCAGAGATACCCACCAAAGGACACCTGGAAACTACCCTTTAAGCCCCACCAGCTTCTCAGTACTCCCAGATATTCTGATGAGTTCACCTGATACCTGGATCTCATTGTTTTTAAGTGATGATCCTAAAAATTTTTATTCAAACTGTTTTTGCTTAATACTTGGAGTCTTAAGGGGCACCAGTGTGTTTCCTAGGCAGGGACCTAGGGGGATCTGGGCAGGAGGCCCAGGGAAACATGGGTGGCTAGGGTTTTGTTAAACTTGGCTTAATTTTTTTTTTTTAAGTTGATATATGGTCTGAACAAACTGTTTGCTAGTGAAATGAGAGGTTGACTTATTCAGCTCCAAAGAAAAAGGGACATCTGCTCCTTCTGGCCAAACAGTGCTCTCAGGCAACTGAGGACTTAGCAGAACTGTCTGAGGATTAATCCTGTGACATGCAGTCCTACAGGGAACCCCACTGTTGCAGGAAGCGGGACCCCTTCCAGGGCCCAAGAGTGGGGTCTTGTCTAATACTCAGAAATGAACTCTCCGTGGAGACACATGTGCAGACAAAGCAAAAGACCTTCCTGGGAAGGGGTGCCCAGGCAGAGAGCAGCAGGGTAAGGGAACCCGGGAGAACTGCTCTGCCACGTGGCTCGCAGTCTCGGGTTTTACGGTAATAGGGTTAGTTTCCAGGTTGTCTCTGGCCAATCATCTTGCTTAGCCCATATTTGGGCTGACTCCGGGTCCTTCCTGGTGGCGCACGCATCGCTCAGCCACAGTGGATTCCAGCGAGGAGGATTCTGGGAGGTTGGTAGGACATATGGAGTGGCACCTCCTCTCTCCTTTTGACCTTTCCTGAATTCTTGTGGTTGGTGGTAGCTTGTTTAGTTCCATGTTCCTTACCGGGACCTCCTGTTGTAAGAGAACTCACGCAAGCGGTTACTAACAGGCCTGGCCAGGGCGGGCGGTTTCGGTCAGTGGTTTCCCTAACACCACTACAGCTATTAAGTGAATGCTGCTCTTCCCGGGATGCGGATGGGGGTGTGCAACAGAGGCTGATCACCTAGCACTCCAAGCAGCCACAGTGGTGCTAGACTATTGGAGGGAGAGACCGAAACACGTAAAAGAGCCAAACTGACCCAAAGGTCACCCCTTGGGGAGGGAGACTTAGCAGCCCATATCTGTCCTCAGAAATGTGTTCAGATCATACCTCATATCTGAATTAGACTACCAAATTAATAATGGGAAATTGTGCCTCAAAGGCCAAACGTCTCCTGGACAGACAGCCACCTGTGGGAATGCCAGCTGACTTTACATATAACACATAAAGCAGTGATATTTGCAAGCTTACTTAATTAGGAATTAAAGGGAATCCCATCCTGAAATGGCCAAGATGAGGCTCTTTTGGCATTCCAAAACTGATTTTTGAGTGTACAGTTAGAGAAAGCTGGCAGAAAGTAAGGTCTTGCTCTGTCCGACAGTCTCCTGGACCCCTGCCTGTAGGGTCTACTGGAAACAAGAGTGGTAAGAGTTTTTCTCTTTTCTAAAATTAGGTTAGCAGGAGAAAATATTTGTAGGGCTAGTTTCTTTGTTCCTTTGCATGGGAAAGACTTGTAAGTTGTTAAAATTTTAGAGAACTCTCAGCTTAAACTATTGTACCTATTTTTTTTTATTTTATTTATTTTTTTAATTTTTACTATTTATTTGGTTGTGCCGGGTCTTAGTTGCGGCAGGCAGGCTCCATAGTTGCAGCTCACCAGCTCCTTAGTTGCAGCATGCAGGCTCCTTAGTTGCGGCATGCATGTGGGATCTAGTTCCCTGAACAGGGATCGAACCCGGGCCCCCTGCATTGGGAGTGTGGAGTCTTATCCACTGCGCCACCAGGGAAGTCCCTATTGTACCTATTTTAATTGTCATGCATAAGCCCCAAAAGACTTCAAAATGCCCAAATAGCCTCACTGAAGGATTCGTTATGAAAGATTAATGACATAAAAGATACCCAAGACATAAAAACTGTAAGAATGATGTAACTACTGTTCCCCTCTGTTTTCCTTTAATTGAGTACTCATTCTAGTAATCCTCTGTCTGAATTGCCTTTCCACTCTGAAGAGGTTATCAAAAGGTTGCCTTTAGAAATGGGACCACCTGTGTCTATAGGTGATCCTCTTCGGGTCAAGGCCATATATTGAAAAAAAAAATTCTGGTAGTAAGGAAACAAAGTCCTCATAGGAGAAACTAGTATTTCTCCACCTGTGCCTTAGAGATATAAATGTTCTACCTGGCCTTCTCCAGGAACTCTTATATAAGCCATCTTTTTAAAATGCAAATTTCAGGAAGGTAACTCTCATGGGAAGAAAGAACAAAAGGGAAATAGGTAATCTGGAACTTGACTTGTCAAAGACAAATACAAATCTTAAGTGTCTCCTCCGTAAATATTAGTAAAAAGGATTTAGTCATCTAAACAGGTGACCTTGATTTGTTCCATCTGCCAGAAACCAAATTTGAATCCAACTTCTTTTGTAACTCATGGGTTTTGTATTATTGTACCTGCTTCATGACTAAAATTTTGGAATGGGAACTATGGGGTCTCTGTTTGTGTCTATTTGTGTGTTTGTATGTAACTGTATATGTGTATATTGCAGATGTGTAGGATTGTCAAAATTAATTTGTAAAACAACTCTATTTAATTGACTTAAAGGAAATTGAGCACTTATAAAAATACTCAGAGGGTTTCCCTGGTGGCACAGTGGTTGAGAGTCCGCCTGCCGATGCAGAGGACACGGGTTCGTGCCCTGGTCTGGGAAGATCCCACATGCCGCGGAGCGGCTGGGCCTGTGAGCCATGGCCACTGAGCCTGTGCGTCCGGAGCCTGTGCTCCACAACGGGAGAGGCCACAGCAGTAAGAGGCCCGCGTACCGCAAAAAAAAAAAAAAAAACAACTCAGAAATGTAAAAGAAGCTAACCCAAATGAATTTCAGGATGATGTTATATAGGAGTAATTTTTAATGAATAAAAACAAGTTTAATGGGACTTCCCTGGTGGTCCAGTGTTTAAGACTCTGTGCTTCCACTGCAGGGGGCATGGCTTTGATCCCTGGTCAGGGAACTAAGATGCCACATGCCACGTGGCACAGCCAAAAAAAGAAAAAAAAGTTTAAGTTTGTTGGTTTAATTAATACAGACATGTCTTTAGATTCAACAATATTAAGTATAATATTTTGATTATGCCTAGATATACTAGAAATCAAACAAGATCTTATTCCTGTTACAAAATTTGTCAGCAAGAAAAATAACTTGATGAAAATTTTAAGTAAATGAAATGTAAATGAGATAAGAGTTTTTAGGTGAACTCTTTAGAAATAAGTACATTTTAGGACTATCAACTTAAAAGTAGTTTCTCCAGGTTTTTGGTAATTTGAAACTGCTAAATTAAATTAGATGATGGGAACTCACTGAATATCCAGATCATTTCCAAATAAAATAACGGAAATTAATTGCTAAACAAATCTAAGTTTACGTACATTTTTTAATATAAATTTATTTACTTATTTATTTATTCATTTATTTATTTATTTTTGGTTGTGTTGGGTCTTTGTTACCCAACACATGGCTTTCTCTAGTTGCTGTGAGCAGGGGCTACTCTTCATCATGGTGTGCAGGCTTCTCACTGTGGTGGCTTCTCTTGTTGTGGAGCATGGGCTCTAGGAGCACAGGCTTCAGTAGTTGCGGCCCATGGGCTTAGTTGCTCCACAGCATGTGGATCTTCCCAGACCAGGGCTAGAACCCATGTCCCCTGCATTGGCACGTGGATTCTTAACCACTGTGCCACCAGGGAAGTCCAGTTTACCTACTTTTGACTTCTTATTAGAGAAAAACTAAAGATATTTGGGTTCATTGGACACGTCTTTTTCCCCATTGAGGAAAGAAATTGGGTTATACAATAAGTTCATAAGTTTGCCAATCAGGAAATGTTGGTATGACAAACAGTACATAATTACTTGCTCCTTGGTTTTCACTAGAAATTAAGGTTTTTAAGGGGTAAAAAATAGTAATATATGTCATTAAGCAGGAAAGTAGGATATGTATTTTCAGTAAAAGAGGGTATGAGGAATGGAAATGTATTTTGTTAAGGGAAAAGAAAGTAATTTTGTCCTAAAGCTGATTATTTCTAAATGGGAAAGAAAATAAGGAAAAAATTAATATAGATATAGAAAGTTGTAGAAGGTTTGTTTTAAAAAATGAGGGGAGGATCTTTAGAAAGGAATTCTATGTGTGGTCAGGACTGACAAAGATTAAAATAAATTTAATTGAGTGAATTAATATTAAAGGTAAGATGGTGCAAAACCTGAATTTGATTTCTTTCTCTGTTAAAAGGACAAAGTTTTCTTAGAATATTGATCTGCTTTTGATAATAGATTTAAAGTTTCTTTACCTTTGAAGTAATCTGATATAACTACCTGGATTTGCTTCTGAACTCTTTTATTGTCATTTAGTTAAGTGAACAAGTATTTTTTTAACAGTAACCTATGAGCTTATTTGACCAAGTGTTTTAAAACCTTTTGGGGGGACTTTCCTGGTGGTCCAGTGGTTAAGAATCTGCCTCCCAATGCAGGGAACATGGGTTTGAGCCCTGGTCGGGGAACTAAGATTCCAGATGCTGCAGGGCAACTAAGCCCATGTGCTGCAACTACTGAGCACACAGGCCACAACTAGAGAGCTCGCATGCCACAACTACAGAGCCCACGTGCTCTAGAGCCCACACGGCACAACTAGAGAGCCTGAGCACTGAAACTACTGAGTCCACATGCCACAACTAGAGAGAAGCCCACGTCCCGCAGCAGAGGATCCCACTTTGTGCAACAAAGATCCTGCGTACCACAGCTAAGACCCAACACAGCCAAAAAAAAAAAAACAAGTGGTGGGAAGTGGGGGACCTTGTTTAAAATACAACCCAATCCAAAGATCCTTTAAAAAAAAAAAAACTTTTGTGATATTTTTGACAAATTTCCCAAAGATAGAATTCTAATTGAAGATCTTTTAACTTCTGATAACTTTGGGTTGCTTCAGAGGGCCCCTGAAGCATCTCAGAAAGAGAAATATTAAACTAATTAGGATTATTTGGTATGTTAAACTACATGGGAGGCATTGTCAAATGAGTGGTGATAAACCTCCTTAGGTTATATTGCATGTGTAAATGTAATTAATATAAATGTTTTAGAAATTATGTGAAATTTCTAAAAGTTGGATATGTCTTGGTGTAATGTTATCAGTCATAATTCTAGTTATCCTCTTAAAATGTCGTATGTTCCAGAAATAACCAAGTTTGTCAATTGCATTGTAACCAGGTTTTTAACCATGCCTTTTTAAGTCTTTTGTCATTTATAAATGTACTCTGATGCTTTTGCAGAGATACTTCATCTTCAAGAAGATTCATAGAAAGAACATTTTGACAAGTACAGGTTTCCAATAACTTCCAGATCATACAGCTGAGCTGGGTAAGAAATTAAAGAATTCTAACAGAAAACCTGATGGCTTCATAAACTGCTAGCAAAAGATCAACAATGATTAGTTACATAGAGCTGTTTAATCCTTATTTTCCAAGTGTAAGGAAACCTTTCCCCTGCAGTTAATTATGACTTACAGCAATTTGGTAAATTATACTTTTGTAAGTAGAATTGAAACATTTATCTTTTCTATCTAACCAATCCCTCCAGAAATTGGAAACTCTTAGGTTCCCAACAGCCTTATTAGGTGAATAAGGAAGTCCACCTCCTAGAAAGTGCAGAAATCTCGAGACATTTTGGAGACCTCAATAAGAGAAGAATTCACCTAAATCTGAAGATATCACAGGCAGAATCTGAGGGAAAGACTTTAGTGTGGCTTTCGTGACCTTGAGAGGTCTTTTGAAAGTTCAATTTGAGATTCCTTATAAAAAGGTCGAGCACAGCCAATTTAAAGGAGCCTGTATGATCAAGACTTAAGTAAATAATCAGACCAATTTTATTGAAACCAGACTTATTTTGCAAACAAATTAGTATTAATTTGGCTATATTTGGTAGAAATTAGGGTATTTTAGAGACAAAAATTATGTTTCAGTGGATATTAAATTCTAGTGTTGTTAACTGAGGTCTGTATTTACTGCCTAAGAATCCTTTCCCAGATAGTTCCTTGCTGCTATGTTACATTATTGTAAAGTTTAATTGAATTATTGAAACGACTTTCTAAGTTTGTTTCTGAAGATTATCACAGTAATCTATTTTGTGATGAAGATCAGGTGCCCCATGACCTGCATCCAGGAGATTATGCATACTGGAAAAGTCATCAGATAAAGGAATCTTTGTAGCCACATTGGAAGGGACCATACTCACCCTCCTCTCTTGAATGGGCTACAATTCCTGTTTCTGACACACACCTGACTTCGACTAAGACCAGAACTACCAGACCAGGATGAGAAGATGATGGCATCTGCAGTACACAGCTGACCCAAGATGACAGACCAGGCCTATATACTAATTACTTTGACACTTGCTCACACCTTTGCTTATGAACCAAATGTGTTTCTTCCTTGGACTCAATCATATGCAAGATTCAAAACTCAATCCAATTGCTGGGTCTGTGGCCAATTACCTATGTCTAGTAGTCCTGGGTCACTTTGGTACATTTCTTCTCTCCTAGGATACAACTGGATGGTCCTTAGAAATTTTACTTTAGAAGAAAGAAACTCTAGAACTGTGCATGTTAACACTACCACTAGTATCACTAAGTGGGACTCTCTTACCTGGGAAATACCTGTTCTGAACCTGGCCAGAAATACTCCATTTCACTAGATGCTAAATATTGGGTAGCTCCTAATGGGATCCAATGAATTTTGGAACAAGTTTATGGTCTTGGCTCTCCCAAGGTTGGATAGGAAGATGCAAAATTAGTTTCCCTTGGGTTCAAGGTCACCTACAGGTAACCTTAGAAACAGTCCCTGCTGATTAGCCTTTAATGCAAGCATGCTGGGTTTGATCAATTTTCCAATGGTATGACCAATTGGTAACAATATTTTTTCCTTCACTTAGAAGATATCATCACTCATATAGAGGCTTTCACAAAATTTACTCAGCAATCTTTGAATGTCAGTAATCAGGCTACTAGCTTGCTCAATTCAGAAGTCTCCATGATGAGAAAAGTGGTCCTACAGAATTGCATGACCCTCAAGATTCTAATTGCTTCCCAAGGGGAAGCATACTGAATGTTGTGTTTTTGTACATGATTAGTATTCCAATGTGACTTGTTTTATGACACATATGAAGAATCAAATTTCTGCTCTGAATGATTCTCTTCCCATTTTAGAGGAAAAAGTAGGGAAAAGGTTTGGTTTAAGGAGATTTTGGCCAAAACCTTTACTGATGCTTTTGTTACTCTTATTGGCAATTTTGATTACAGTTTGTGTATCTTATAAGGAGATAGTTTCTTGCCTTTTGTGCTGCGTATCACCTACTCCTACTAAGATAATGATATCTAAACAACTTGAAACTACTGATCACATCTAGTTCTCTATAAATTAATGAATATGCACAATGCACATGCAAGGTAAAATTGGCATAAATCCTATTGGACAACTTGGAATTGACCATAAGTTCTTGCCACACATCTTACTAGTACAACTCACTAAAAGGAAACAAAGAACCAGGCTATTATGACCTAATATCGAGAAACATAATGGACCCAGGGCAGGCAAACAACCACTCTGACATTGAGGGACATACCTTTGCATATGAACCAAATGTATTTCTTCACTTAAGGCTTTCTATCAAAAGATTAATAATCAAAATGGGGAAATTGATAAATAAAATTTACATTTTATGGCAAGATGAGAGAAATTTAAACATAAAATTTTTCTCTGTCTGTTTGGGCCTCCTCCCTCCCTTTTAGTGCGTATTGTACATCTGCATTAACCAGACTTCCTTAGCAGATAACATTCCTTCTTAATCCTGTAAGGATCACCAACAACACTACGATTCTACAGTCATTAAAAAAGAAATAAGGGAATACTATGAAAAACTTTGCACTCATAAATTTAACAACAAAAAGAAATGGACTGGACGAATTCATTGGAAATTATAAAGGACCAAACTCAATCAAGATGTAACAGACAGTTTAATAGACCTATAACCATCAAAGAAATTGAATTCATAATTGAAAATCTCCCAAAAAAGAAATATTCTGGAACAAATAACCAGGTTTCACTGGAGAATTCTATCATTTAACAGAAAAATTCACACCAATTTTACACAGTCCCTTCCATAAAACAGAAAAGTATACACTAATACCAAAACTAAGGAGAAAACTATAGTCCAGAATCTCTCATGAACTTAGATGCAAAAATCCTCAACATATTTAAAAGAAATCCAAGAATATAATAATAAGAATTATATACCATGATTAAGTGGGATTTATTCTAAGAATGCAAAACTGGCTCAACATTTGAAAATCTATGTAATCCACTATCAACAAGCTAAAGAAGAAAAATTGTTTATCATATCAATTTCTGCAGAAAAAGCATTTAACAAAGTCCAACACTCATTCATAATTTTTTAAAGAAAATCTCACAAAACTAGGAATAGAGAAGAGCTACCTCAACTTCTTAAAGAACATCTACAAGAAAAAAAAACTATAAATAATATTTATACTTACTGGTAAAAAAAAATGCTGAATGTTTCCCCCTAAGAAGTTCTAGCTACTAAAATAAGATAAGAAAAATAAATAAAAGGAATACAAATTAGAAAGAAAAAAAACCAACTATACTTGAAGATGACATGATTATCTACATAGAAAAACCTTAAGGAATCTACAATTTGAAAAACTCCTAGAGGGATCTCCCTGTTGGTGCAGTGGTTAAGAATCCGCCTGCAATGCAGGGGACATGGGTTCAAGCCCTGGTCCAGGAAGATCCCACATGCCGCGGAGCAACTGAGCCTGTGTGCCACAACTACTGAGCCTGCGTACCTAGAGCCCATGCTCTGTAACAACAGAAGTCACCACAATGAGAAGCTTGTGTACCACAATGAAGAATAGCCCCTGCTCGCCACAACTAGAGAAAGACTGCACACAGCAACAAAGATTAATGCAGCCAAAAATAAATGTTTAAAAAATAAAAAATAAATAAAAAACTCCTAGAACTAATGAATGAGTTTAGCAAAGTCACAGAATACAAGGATAACATCCAAAAATCAATCACATTTCTGTACACTAACAATGAAATGCAGAAAGCAAAATTTAAAACACAGTACCATTTACAATTGCTCCAAAGAAAATGATATTATTTGCTATATACTTAACAAAACATGTATTGGATCTCTATGCTTAAAATTACAAAATTCTGATGAAAGCAATCAAAGACTTAAATAAATGGAGAGATATTCTATTTATTGGGTATTCTATGGATTAGAAGACTCAAAATAGAGCTCTACCCACCACCAGTCCCTCCCATCAGGAAACTTGCATAAGCCTCTTCGATATCCTTATCCACTAGATGGCAGACAGCAGAAGTAAGAAGAACTACAATCCTGCAGCCTGTGGAACAAAAACCACATTCACAGAAAGACAGACAAGATGAAAAGGCAGACAGTTATGTACCAGATGAAGGAACAAGATAAAACCCCAGAAAAACAACTAAATGAAGCGGAGATAGGCAACCTTCCAGAAAAAGAATTCAGAATAATGATAGTGAAGATGATCCGGGACCTCGGAAAAAGAATGGAGGCAAAGATCAAGAAGATGCAAGAAATGTTTAACAAAGACATAGAAGAATTAAAGAACAAACAAAGAGAGATGAATAATACAATAACTGAAATGAAAACTACGCTAGAAGGAATCAATAGCAGAATAACTGAGGCAGAAGAACAGATAAGTGACCTGGAAGACAGAATGGTGGAATTCACTGCTGCGGAACAGAATAAAGAAAAAAGAATGAAAAGAAATGAAGACAGCCTAAAAGACCTCTGGGAGAACATTAAACGCAACAACATATGCATTATAGGGGTCCCAGAAGGAGAAGAAACAGAGAAAGGACCCAATAAAATATTTGAAGAGATTATGGTTGAAAACTTCCCTAACAGGGGAAAGGAAATAGCCACCCAAGTCCAGGAAGTGCAGAGAGTCCCATACAAGATAAACCCAAGGAGAAACACACCAAGACACATAGTAATCAAATTGGCAAAAATTAAAGACAAAGAAAAATTATTGAAAGCAGCAAGGGAAAAATGACAACATACAAGGGAAATCCCATAAAGTTAACAGCTGATTTCTCAGCAGAAACTCTACAAGCCAGAAGGGAGTGGCCTGATATACTTAAAGTGATGAAAGGGAAGAACCTACAACCAAGATTACTCTACCCAGCAAGGATCTCATTCAGATTCGATGGAGAAATCAAAAGCTTTACAGACAAGCAAAAGCTAAGAGAATTCAGCACCACCAAACCAGCTCTACAACAAATGCTAAAGGAACTTCTCTAAGTGGGAAACACAAGAGAAGAAAAGGACCTACAAAGACAAAGCCAAAACCATTAAGAAAATGGTTATAGGACCATACATAACGATAACTACCCTAAAAGTGAATGGATTAATTGCTCCAACCAAAAGACACAGGCTTGCTGAATGGATACAAAAACAAGACCCATATATATGCTGTCTACAAGAGACCCACTTCAGACCTAGGGACACATTCAGACTGAAAGTGAGGGGATGGAAAAAGATATTCCATGCAAATGGAAATCAAAAGAAAGCTGGAGTAGCAATACTCGTATCAGATAAAATAGACTTTAAAATAAAGAATGTTACAAGAGACAAGGAAGGAGACTACATAATGATCAGGGGATCAATCCAAGAAGAAGATATAACGATTATAAATATATATGCACCCAACATAGGAGCACCTCAATACATATGGCAACTGCTAACAACTATAAAAGAGGAAATCGACAGTAACACAATAATAGTGGGCGACTTTAACACCTCACTTACACCAATGGACAGATCATCCAAAATGCAAATAAATAAGGAAACAGAAGCTTTAAATGACACAATACACCAGATAGCTTTAATTGATATTTATAGGACATTCCATCCCAAAACAGCAGATTACACTTTCTTCTCAAGTGCACACAGAACATTCTCCAGGAAAGATCACATCTTGGGTCACAAATCAAGCCTCAGTAAATTTAAGAAAATTAAAATCATATCAAGCATCTTTTCTAGCCACAACACTATGAGATTAGAAATCAATTACAGGGAAAAAAACGTAAAAAACACAAATACATGGAGGCTAAACAATACGTTACTAAATAACCAAGAGATCACTGAGGAAATCAAAAAATACCTAGAGACAAATGACAATGAAAACACGATGATCCAAAAACTATGGGATGCAGCAAAAGCAGGTCTAAGAGGGAAGTTTATAGCTATACAAGCCTATCTCAAGAAACAAGAAAAATCTCAAATAAACAATCTAACCTTACACCTATAGGAACTAGAGAAAGAAGAACAAACAAAGCCCAAAGTTAGCAGAAGGAAAGAAATCATAAAGATCAGAGCAGAAACAAGTGAAATAGAAACAAAGAAAACAATAGCAAAGATTAATAAAACTAAAAGCTGGATCTTTGAGAAGATAAACAAAATTGATAAACCATTAGCCAGACTATTCAGAAAAAAGAGGGAGAGGACTCAAATCAATAAAATTAGAAATGAAAAAGGAGAAGTTACAACAGACACCACAGAAATACAAAGCATCCTAAGAGACTACTACAAACAACTCTGTGCCAATAAAATGGACAACCTGGAAGAAATGGACAAATTCTTAGAAAGGTATAACCTTCCAAGGCTGAACCAGGAAGAAACAGAAAATATGAACAGACCAATCACAAGCAATGAAATTGAAACTGTGATTAAAAATCTTCCAACAAACAGGGCTTCCCTGGTGGCGCAGTGGTTGAGAGTCCGCCTGCCGATGCAGGGGACAGAGGTTCATGCCCGGGTCTGGGAGGATCCCACATGCCACGGAGTGGCTGGGCACATGAGCCATGGCCGCTGAGCCTGTGCGTCCAGAGCCTGTGCTCTGCAATGGGAGAGGCCACAACAGTGAGAGGCCGGCATACAGCAAAAAAAAAAAAAAAAAAAAAAAAAAATCTTCCAACAAACAAAAGTCCAGGACCAGATGGCTTCACAGATGAATTCTATCAAATATTTAGAGAAGAGCTAACACCCATCCTTCTCAAACTCTTCCAAAAACTTGCAGAGGAAGGAACACTCCCAAACTCATTCTATAAGGCCACCATCACCCTGATACCAAAACCAGACAAAGATACCACAAAAAAAGAAAATTACAGACCAATATCACTGATGAATATAGATGCAAAAATCCTCAACAAAATACTAGCAAACGGAATCCAACAACACATTAAAAGGATCATACACCATGACCAAGTGGGATTTATCCCAGGGATGCAAGGATTCTTCAATATACGCAAATCAATCAATGTGATACACCATATTAACAAATTGAAGAATAAAAACCATATAATCATCTCAATAGATGCACAAAAAGCTATCAACAAAATTCAACACCAATTTATGATAAAAACTCTCCAGAAAGTGGGCAAAAAGGGAACCTACCTCAACATAATAAAGGCCATATATGACAAACCCACAGCAAACATTATTCTCATTGGTGAAAAACAGAAAGCATTTCCTCTAAGATCAGGAAGGAGACAAGGATGTCCACTCTCACCACTATTATTCAACATAGTTTTGGAAGTCCTAGCCATGGCAATCAGAGAAGAAAAAAAATAAAACGAATACAAATTGGAAAAGAAGAAGTAAAACTGTCACTGTTTGCAGATGACATGATACTATACATAGAGAATCCTAAAGATGCCACCAGAAAACTACTAGAGCTAATCAATGAATTTGGTAAAGTTGCAGGATACAAAATTAATGCACAGAAATCTCTTGCATTCCTATACACTAATGATCAATTCTGAAAGAGAAATTAAGGAAACACTCCCATTTACATTTGCAGCAAGAAGAATAAAAAACCTAGGAATAAACCTACCTAGGGAGACAAAAGACCTGTATGCAGAAAACTATAAGACACTGATGAAAGAAATTAAAGGTGATACCAACAGCTGGAGAGATATACCATGTTCTTGAATTGGAAGAATCAATATTGTGAAAATGACTATACTACCCAAAGCAATCTACAGACAATGCAATCCCTATCAAATTACCAATGGCATTTCTTAGCGAACTAGAGCAAAATATCTTAAAATTTGTATGGAGACACAAAAGACCCCAAATAGCCAAAGCAGCCTTGAGGGAAAAAACAGAGCTGGAGGAATCAGACTCCCTGACTTCAGACTATACTACAAAGCTACAGTAAACAAGACAATATGGTACTGGCACAAAAACAGAAACATAGATCAATGGAACAAGATAGAAAGCCCAGAGATAAACCCACGCACCTATGGTCAACTAATCTATGACAAAGGAGGCAAGGATGTACAATGGAGAAAAGACAGTCTCTTCAGTAAGTGGTGCTGGGAAAACTGGACAGCTACATGTAAAAGAATGAAAGTAGAACCCTCCCTAACACCATACACAAAGATAAACTCAAAATGGATTACAGACCTAAATGTAAGACTGGACACTATAAAACTCTTACAGGAAAACATAGGAAGAACACTCTTTGACATAAATCACAGCAAGATCTTTTTTGATCCACCTCCTAGAGTAATGGAAATAAAAACAAAAATAAACAAATGAGACCTAATGAAACTTAAAAGCTTTTGCACAGCAAAGGAAACCATAAACAAGACAAAAGACAACCATCAGAATAGGAGAAAATGTTTGCAAATGAATCAATGGACAAAGGATTACTCTCCAAATTATATAAACAGCTCATGCAGCTCAATATTAAAAAAACAGACAACCCAATCCAAAAATGGGCAGAAGACCTAAATAGACATTTCTCCAAAGAATACATACAGATGACCAATAAGCACATGAAAAGCTGCTCAACATCACTAATTATTAGAGAAATGCAAATCAAAACTACAATGAGGTATCACCTCACACCAGTTAGAATGGGCATCATCAGAAACTCTACAAACAACAAATGCTTGAGAGGGTGTGGAGAAAAGGGAACCCTCTTGCACTGTTGGTGGGAATGTAAATTGATACAGCCACTATGGAGAACAGTATGGAGGTTCCTCAAAAACCTAAAAATAGAATTACCATAAGATCCAGCAACCGCACTACTGGGCATATACCCAGAGAAAACCATAATTCAAAAAGACACATGCACCACAATGTTCATTGCAGCATTATTTACAACAGCCAGGTCATGGAAGCAACCTAAATGCCCATTGACAGATGAATGGATAGAGAAGATGTGGTACATATATACAATGGAATATTACTCAGCCATAAAAAGGAACGAAACTGGGTCATTTGTTAGACATGGATGGATCTAGAGACTGTCATATAGAGTGAAGTAAGTCAGAAAGAGAAAAACAAATATCGTATATTAACGCATATATGTGGAACCTAGAAAAATGGTACAGATGAACTGGTTTGCAGGGTAGAAATTGAGACACAGATGTAGAGAACACACGTATGGACACCAGGCAGGGAAAGCCACGGGGGGGGTGGTGGTGGTGGTGCGATGAATTGGGAGATTGGGATTGACATGTATACACTGATGTGTATAAAACTGATGACTAATAAGAACCTGCAGTATAAAATAATAAATTAAATTAATTTAAAAAAGAAGACTCAAAGTAGTAAAGATGTCAGTTCTCCCTCAAATTGATTGATAGATTCAATGCAATTCCTATCAAAATCCTAGCAAGGTTTTTAGTAGATATAAACAAACATATTCTAAAATGTATATAGAAAGGCACTGGAACTAGAATATAAACAATCTTGAAATAAGAAAAATTAAGTGGGAGGAATCTCTCTACCTGATATTAAGCCTACATTAATCAGCATAGCATTGGTAGAGGGTCTATATAATACATAGATGGATGGAAAATAATAGAGGGCGCAGAAATAGAACCACACAAATATGCCCAAGTGATATTAGATAAAAGTGCAAAACCCATTCGGTGGAAGAATAAATAGCCTTTTCAAAACACAAAAAATGAATCTTGAACCTAAATCTCACATGTTATACAAAAATTAATTCAAAATGGATTGTAGATTTTCTTTTTCTTTTTTTTCTTTTTTTAGGTACGTGGGCCTCTCACTGTTGTGGCCTCTCCCGTTGTGGAGCACAGGCTCCGGACGCGCAGGCTCAGCGGCCATGGCTCACGGGCCCAGCCGCTCAGCGGCATGTGGGATCTTCCCGGACCGGGGCACGAACCCGTGTCGCCTGCATTAGCAGGCGGACTCTCAACCACTGCACCACCAGGGAAGCCCCATTGTAGATTTTAATATAAAACATAACACTATGAAACTTTCAGAAAAAAAAAGAAATTACAGAAAATCTTCAGGATCTAGGGCTAAGGATTTCTTCAACTTGACAACAACAGCATAATCCATAAAAAGAAAATTTGATAAATTGGACCTTGTTAAAATTTTAAATTTTTGTTCTGTGAAAAAGACAAGCTATAGACTGGGAGAATGTATTTGCAAACCACATATCTGAAAAGGGACTAGTATCTAGAATATATAAAGAACTATCAAAGCTCAACATTAAAAAAAAATAAATCCAATCTGAAAATCAGCAAAAGACATGAGAAGTCATTTCACTGAACAAGATATACAGATGGTAAGTAAGCATATTAAAAAACAGTCAACATCATAAGCCGCTAGAAAAATGCAAATTAAAATCACAATGAGAGGGCTTCCCTGGTGGCGCAGTGGTTGGCAGTCCGCCTGCTGATGCAGGGGACACGGGTTCGTGCCCCGGTCCGGGAAGATCCCACATGCCGCGGAGCGGCTGGGCCCGTGAGCCATGGCCGCTGAGCCTGCGCGTCCGGAGCCTGTGCTCCGCAACGGGAGGGGCCCCAGCAGTGGGAGGCCCGAGTGCCGCAAAAAAAAAAAAAAAAATCACAATGAGAGATCACTATATATCTATGAAATTGGTTAAAATAAAAACTAGTGACATACCAAATACTGGGGGAGCATGCAGCAAAGCCAGATCACTCATGCTCTTGGGTATGTCAAATGGTATAGCCTTGCAGGAAAGCAGTGTGGCAGCTTCTTTAAAAAACTAAACATGAAATTACCATATGACTTGGACTCTATCCTAGAGAGATGAAAACTCGTGTTCACACAAAAACATGTATACAGGTTTATTTGTAATAGCCCAAACTGGAATCGGCCCAGAGGTCCTTCAACAGATGAACGGTTAAGCAAAGGGTGACACTTCATACCATGGGACACTACAATTCAATACACAGAATCTGCATGAATCTTCAGGGAATTATGCTGGGCAAAAAAAAGCCAGTCCCAAAGGCTTATATGATTCCATTCATATAACATTTTCGAAAGGACAATTCTTTAGAAATTGGAGACAAACTAGTGGTGACTAGGGGTTAGGGATTGGAGGTGGAGGAGGTGATAGCTACTAGTAGGTAGGAGGGAACTTTGGGGTGTCAGCGCTGTTCAGTGTCTTGACTGTGGCAATGGATAGATGAACCTACACAGGGGATAAAATTGTATAAACACACAGGCACACACGCACATGCACACGCATGATTATATAAATCAGCCAAAGATGGCCTGTGTGTATTGGGCTCTAGCTTGTTTATTTCTTCACCAAAGGCTGAGACCCATTAGGCCAAAAGCCCACAGACAACAAATTCTCATTTTCACACATTCAATTACTCTTAAAATAGCTCAAAGCAGCAGTGTTAGCCATTTGGAAACTGCCTGCGTTGCATGCTCCCAGTAGCTGTTACCTACTAGTAGGATAAGGCCCAAAGCCACTGTTGTCCTTCTGAGTCTGACCCAGGGACACCGGTATGCTGTGACATCACCCAGACACACAAGCCCCTCTCCAGCCCCCTTCCCTCCAGGAAGGTCCATGGTCCTCCCCTCCTCTGAGTATAGACCCCCCCATCATAGCCTTGACACAGACCTCTGCTGGGAGGGGCTTCCCCCACATGCAACTCCTTCCAAGCACCACCCAATAACACTTGTGTATTACTGCCTCCCAGGGTCATATCTTTCCCCTTGATCAGCCCAAAGCCCTCAGCACCCCCCATATACACACACGTGCACAGATACACTGACACCACAAAGGAATGCAAGTAACTGGGGAAATCTGAGTCAGTGGGTCGTATCAAGGTCAACTTGTACTTTGTGATATTATACTATTGTTTTGGAAAACGTTACCCTTGAGGGAAACTGGGTAGAGAGTACAAAGGATGGTTATTTCTTATCAATTCATGTAAATGTACAATAATCTCAATAAAAAATTTCACTTAAAGAAATGTCTGTCTACCTGCAAGCTCTGTCTACTACACTCCCACGGAGATAAGTGACAGGGTGAACAGGCCTTTCCTCAGCTGGTGAGACCGACACACACCCTCAATAGCGCACCTGGACGATGGACCGCACACGGGCACACACTCACACATGCACACCTTGACCGGCCCTGCACCAGGGCCCTCTGCCCTCACCTGGTAGGGAACCAGGAGCTCAGAGTCCCAGAGCTCTGTGTTTGACCACAGGCTGTGGCAAGCCATGGCCGCTCTGAGCCCCAGCAGTCTCATCTACAAAACGGGGCTATGGTTCCACCCTGCGGGGCTCTTCCTGGGAAACCAGAGACAACATCTGTGAAGCAGGTAACAGCATCACCATTTCACAGATGAGCACCTTGGGGCCAAGAAATATTATAATTATCAAAATACCACACCACACTCATGCAACAAGTAGGGCCAAAAGGGGAAGGACAGGGGGAGGGGAAATGGGGGGTGGGGAGGGGTCTGCATCCCTGCCCTGGCAGTTTTGCCCTTTGTGCTTCTTCCCCTCCATGCGTCTGGGTCATCAGTAACCTCCTGGGGGAACCCGTGTGCATCAGCACACACTTACATGCGTGTACACAAGCTCAGCCCAGACTGAGTTCAAACCTGGTCTTTGTTAAACACATGTTTTCATTTTTCAAAACCCCAGTCCCACATTCTACAGTGGGCAGAATTCCCAGAGCTGTCAGGGAAGCTGAGAGCTGGAGATGGTCTGGGGTGGACCAACGAGGCTGGGACAGAGGTGGGGGGGACAATGGGGCCAGGGGGCTCACCAGTCACCACCATCCCTGGCACAATGTGCCACACTGGGGCACAGGACCATTGTGGAGACCTCCAAGCCACCACCAAAGGAACAGCTGTGCTCTGCGTGCCCAGGGCTAGCTGGCGGGGGTTGGGCGGGACGGGAGGCACAGGAGGAAACTCCCAGAGGGAGGTTCCTGAGAATCCCCAAGACTTGAACACAGCACACACGACGAAGGAGGTGGCAGGTAACCGAGGCGCCGCCTGAAAAACCATGGCAGAGCTGGTCCTCTTTCTAGAATTGAGTCCAATCCCTCCTCCTAGGCAACTGTGCTCAGCACAGGAAGACAGGAGGGCAGAGATCCCGGCGTGGGGCTGGAGCTGACCCCAGGGGGTTCTGAATGCCAGAACCAGGAGAAAATAATCAGAAGCCCAAGCAGCCCTGGTAACATTGTCCTCAAGCACTGATTGAGGGATTGTGTTAAAAATTACTAGGCCAGCAAGATGCCCCCATGCCCCTCTCCCCACCCCACCGTCCTCTGGCCTCCTTTAGAGAGAATTTGGGAGGATTGATGCTGGATTGTGGAGCTGGCCAGGCTGCACCACAGCCCAGGGGCGCCCAGGGCTGCGCACACAGACGGGAGACAGCTCCAGAGACAGGCTTGGAGAGTGTCTTCATCTATATGCTAATTGGCCCATGCAAGAATTACAGGGTTAATTAACCATCTCCGCCCTCCCTCCATTTTAGCTACCAAGACACCAGGGGGAGAGAAGACACTCACAACCTCTGATCAAATTAGCTGTCCACTGGCTGCTCCAGGCTTCTCCTCTCCAAGAGGTGGAGAAACCAGCTCCCAGAGTCAATCATGTTTATTTCGCAAGGCATCAGGGATTTAAAAAGTGATTAGGAATCAAACTCAGGAGCAACCAGCCCCTGACCCTTGTGCTCTCGACTTCCTCAATGCAAAAAGAGTGTTTTATTGCTACATCTGGGCCACATGCTTCTTGACTGAGTGGGGTGACCAGTTAGTGGGGAAATGACATCAAGGCAGCAGGCTGGTGGAGACTCACGGGGCAGGTGGAGCAGGGAGCTTCCTCTTATTCTCCTGGGCCCTAGATCCAGCACCCAATGTCTAATACTGTCAGAGGGGCTATGGTTTCTTTTATGTTTCTGCCCCACTGTGTGGCCCCAGGTAAGTGATTTTAATTCTCTGAGCCTCGGGTTTCTTATTTATCAAAGGAGAATATAGCATCCACCTAGCAGAGTAAGACAGAGACATACCATGGGCAGCACAGATGGCCTCTGTAGTAGGCATCAGGGCATAATGGGCATTATGTCAACTTTACTCCTTTGCTTTCATTTCTCCCCTTGCACCCTAGTCTGGAGTACCTGTCACTCCACCCATCAAAGTCCAGCTCAAAGCTCCCCCGACCAAACACCTCCCTGATAGCTCCGTGTAACTCAGCAGCAGCCTGAAACATTGTGGAGAGCATGCATCAGTAAATATGTGTTGAAAAAAGGAGCTGGAAGAGGAGGCATGACCAAGATGGCAGAATAGGAAGACCCTGAGCTCACCTCCTCCCATGCGCACAGAAAAATCACAACTACCTACAGAGCAACTATAGATGAGAACAACCTGAAGACTAGCAGAAAAGATCTCCTACAACTAAAAATGTAAAGGAACCACACGAGATGGGTAAGAAGGGTGGAGACACGGTATAGTCAAGACCCATATCCCCAGGTCAGTGACCCACAAATGGGAAGACAATTACAATTGCAGCAGTGCTCCCCAAGGAACAAGGAGCCCAAGCACCATATCAGGCTCCCCAGCCCAGGGGTCCTGCACTGGGAAGATGAGCCCCCAGAGCACTTGGCTTTGAAGGTCAGTAGGGCTCGCATACAGGAGACCCAGAGGGCCGTAGGAAACAGAGACTCCACTCTTAAAGGGTGCACACAAAATCTCACGCACTCCAGGACCCAGGGCAGAAGTGGTCATGTGAAAGGAGCCTGGGTCAGACCCACTTGCTGATCCTGGAGAGTCTCCTGAAGGCAGGAGGCAACTGCAGCTCCCCCTGGGGACACGGACACTGGTGGCAGCCGTTTTGGGAGCTTGTTCTACCACCAGGACACTGGGGCTGACAAGTGCCATTGTGGAGGTCTTCCTCTAGCCTATTAGCTCCAGGGGATTACCTGCCCACCAGCTGGTTGGCACCAGTTACCAGACACCCCAGGCCAAACAGCCAGCTGTTTGGGGACCCAGCCCTCTCCACCAAGAGGCCAGCACCAGGTCCCAGCCCTTCCCCACTCAGGGCCACGCAGCCAGCCACTCTGGGACCTGGTCCCACCTATCAGAGGGCTAGCACCAGCCTGGAGAACCCTAAGAATAAATCTAACCAAAGACATAAAAGACCTGTACTTGGAAAACTGCAAGACATTGATGAAAGAAAGTGAACACAATGCAAACAAATAAAAAGATATACCATGATGTGGATTGGAAGAATTAATATTGTTAAAATGACCATACTACCCAAGCAATCTGCAGATTCAGTGCAATCTCTATAAAAATACCAATGGCATTTTTCACAGAACTAGAATAAATGATTCTAAAGTTTTTATGGAAACACAAAACATCCCAAATAGCCATAACAATCTTGAGTAAGAAGAACAGAGCTAGAGGGGTCACGCTCCCTGACTTCAGACTACAAAGCTACAGTAATCAAAACAGTATGGTACTGGCACAAAAACAGACAAATAGACCAATGGAACAGAAGACAGCACAGAAATAAACCCATGCTTATGCGGTCAATTAATCTATGACAAAGGAGGCAAGAATATACAATGGAGAAAACACAGTCTCTTCAGTAGGTGGTGCTGGGAAAACTGGATAGCTACATGTAAAAGAATCACACAGGACTATTTCCTCACACCATATACAGAAACAAACTCCACACAGGACTATTTTCTCACACCATATACAGAAACAAACTCAAAATGGATTAAAAACTTACATGTAAGACCTGAAACCACAAAACTTCTAGAAGAAAACATAGGCAGTACACTCTTTGACACTGGTCTTAGCAATATTTTTTTGGCTATCTCTGCAGGTAAGAGAAACAAAAGCAAAAATTAAAAAAATGGGACTACATCAAACTAAAGAAATTTTGCACAGGGAAGGAAACTATCAACAAAATAAAAAGGCAGCCTACTGAATGGGAGAAGATATTTTCAAATGATACATCTGATAAGGGGTTAAAATACAAAATATACAAGGAACTCGTACAACTCACTATCAAAAAATAAACAGCCCGATCAAAACATGGGCAGAGGACCTGAATAGATGTTTTTCTAAAGAAGACATACAAATGGCCAACAGGCACATGAAAAGATGGTCAACTAATCATCAGGAAAATGCAAATCAAAACCACAATGAGATATCACCTCACACCTATCAGAATGGTAATCATCAAAAAGACAACAAATAAGTGTTGGCAAAGATGTAGAGAAAAGGGAAACTTTGTGCACTGTTGGTGGAATAGAATTGGTACAGCTACTATGGAAAACAGTATGGAGGTTCCTCAAAATTTTTTAAATACAACTACCATACAATTTAGCAATTCCACTGCTGGGTATTTTTCCAAAGAAAACAAAAACACTAATTTAAAAAGATATATGCACCCCAAAGTTCGTTACAGCATTATACAATAGCCAAGATAAAGAAGCAATCTAAGTGTCCATCAATAGATGAATGGATAAAGAAGTTGTGATATACACACACCACAGACACACACACAGACACACACACACACAATGGAATACTACTCAGCCATAAAAAAGAATGAAATCTTGCCATTTGCAACTACATAGATGGACTCAGAAGGTATTACCCTAAAGAGAAAGATAAGTACTGCATGATTTCACTTATATGTGGAATCTAAAAAACAAAACAAATGAATAAACATAAAAAAACAGAAACAGACTCCTAGATACAGAAAACAAACAGGTGATTGCTAGGGGGATGGGGGTGGGGCGGGTGGACTATGAAAAGGATAAAACATAACTACATGAGGCAATGAACGCTAATTAGCTCGACTGCAGCAATCAGTTCACAATGTATCTTTATATGAAACCATCATGTCGTATACCTTAAATATATACAATTTTTGTCAATCATACTTCTGGGAGGATGAAAAAAAATTTTTTTAATGAGCTTAAAAGGGCTTAGAGATCAGACAGTAGATGTCATAAAGTCCCACTGAATGTCCTTGACAGACACCAATCACCTCACCAGCCATGCACCACTGCCAACCAGTCCGAGTTGGCCGGAGATAAAGCCATCAGTCCATCCCAGTTTAGCCATTTATAAATGCAGCTTCAGGGAGAGGCAGCTCGGTAGTGACAGAAATGAGAGTAGGTGGAACATGAACCCCTGACACTGTCCACATGCCAGACTGAGTTCATCTGTGTCAGCCTCATGTCCCCTACAGAGTGTAGCTGTGAAGAGCAGAGATAAGCTCCTTCCCCATATGCAGACTGGATCAGAGCATGCGGTAGGCAAAATTCTCACATGGCCCCCAAAATTTCCACTCCCCAGGTGTACACGCCCTGTGCGTATAATGGGTGTTACTTCCATGATTAGGTTATGTTACTTGGCACAGCTGACTTCAAGACTGGGAGATTATCCAGGTTGGCCTAACCTAATCACACAAGCCCTTTAAAAGCTGGTGGCAGAATAAGAAGTCAGAGATTCCAAGCATAAGAGGATTTAATGCACCTTTGCTGGCTTGAGGGTGGACGAGACCACGTGGTGAAGAGTGCAGGTGGCCTTCAGGGGCCAAGAGCAGCTGGGACAGCTGACACCAGCAAGGAGGAGGGAACCTCAGTCCTATGACCACAAGTAACTGAGTTCCACCAACAAAACAAATGAGCAAGTAAAGGCCCTAAATAGACACTTCTCCAAAGAAGAAATTCAAATGGCCAACAGGTATGTGAAAAGGTGCTCAACATCACTAATCTTCAGGGAAATGCAAATCAAAACCACAACGAGCTATCACCTCACACCTGTTAGAATGGCTATTATCAAAAAGACAAAAGGTAAGTGTTAGCGAGCATGTGGGGTAAAGGGAACCCTTGTGCACTGTTGATGGGAGGGAAATTAGTACAGCCACTATGGAGAACAGTATGGAACTACCATAGAACTACCATATGACCCAGGAACCCCACTTCTGTGTATACATCCAAAGATATTGAAATCAGGATTTTGAAGAGATTTTTGCACTCCCACACTCACTGCAGCATTATTCACAATAGACAAGACATGGAAACAACCTAGTGTCCTTCAACAGGCAAAGAAGACATGGTATTTATACACAATGGAATATTATTCAGCCTTTGAAAAGGAGGAAATCCTGCCCTTTGTTACAACATGGATGAACCTGGAAGACATTATGCTTAGTGAAATAAGCCAGACCCAGAAAGGCAAATACTGCATGATCTCACTTAAATGTGGAATCAAAAACAGTCAAACTCATAGAAGCAGAGAGTAGAATGGTGGATGCCAGGGTTTGGGGGGTCAGGGAAATGGGGAGAATGTTGGTCAATGGGTACAAAGTCTTTTAAGATGAATAACTTCTGGACATCTAATATACAGCCTGGTGACTATAGTTATCAATACCGTATTGCATACTTGAAATTTGCTAAGAGGATAGATCTTAAATTAAATCTAACCACACACACACACACACACACACACACACACACAAATGATCACTATAGGAGGTGATAGGTGTGTTAACTTGATTGTGGTGATCATTTACTATATATGTATATATTTAAATATATAATATAATAATATATTAATATAATAATAAAATTAAAATAATAACTATATAGTTATTATTTAACTATATATAGTTATTCTATATTAACTATCTATTATATATCATTTAACTATGTATATAGTTATTTATTAAATATATATATGTATAAAATCATCATGTGATACACCTTAAATATATACAATTTTATATGTCAAAAAAAATGAGTGAGAAAGCAGATTTTTCCCCAGAGCCTCCAGAAGAAAACTCAGCCTGGCCAAAACTTTTATTTCACCCTGAGGGAGGAACTCAGCCACACCGTGCACACTAGACTTCTGACTTGCAGAACCGTGAGTTAGTAACGCTGCAACGTTTGTGGTAATTTGTTACTCAGCACAGAAAACAACTACAGGGAACCCATGCAGCAAATGCTCAAGGAATTAATCGGTGGTGAAAGAAATTGAATCACACTTGGTCTAATGGGGCAGAGAGGGATCTGTCTCGAATTGAATTCTGCTTTATTAGACGCTAGGGAGAGACACAGGATCCACCAGCACGTTCTTGTCACCACTTAGGCAAATAAGAAAATTCTTGTTACGCTCTAATGTGAACTAGAATTGGCCCCGACGAGTTCACCCAACGCTGCTGTAGATTTTCCGGAAGAGGCAAGAGGTAGCCCCCATGGTGCCTCTGCCCACTGGGGATGGGAGTGGGAGGGGGAGAAGGAGGAGGGGAGGGCTTGCCTTCTTTACAAAGCTTCTTGGACGTTCTTACACTTTCTCCTTTACAAAGCTTCAAATGCCCTGCCGTTGAAGGTGTCCGTTACGCCTCACGCCTCTATTTCTGGCCCCTGTGGCCACGGATGCCCCGCAGCCTGTTAAAGAGCCCTCTTCTCGGGCTTCCCTGGTGGCGCAGTGGTTGAGAGTCCACCTACCGATGCAGGGGACACGGGTTCGTGCCCCGGTCCGGGAAGATCCCACATGCTGCGGAGCGGCTAGGCCCGTGAGCCATGGCCGCTGAGCCTGCGCATCCGGAGCCTGTGCTCCGCAACGGGAGAGGCCAAGACAGTGAGAGGCCAGCGTACCGGGAAAAAAAAAAAAAAAAAAGGAGCCCTCCTCTCCAGCATGTGCATGAGCCGACCCAGCACCCGCTACCCAAGACCTGTCCTCTCCAACAGAACGCAAGCCTGTGTGGGCAGGAGCTCACATCACCAGCCCAATGCCAGGTGCTGTGAGGCACCAGTAAATAACCTGTACACTGTAAATACCTAGAAAGCCAGCAAACTCCACTTGTACGATAATTAAACAGTAAACCTCTGAGCTGCCACAGCCTGGCGGAGGAAGAGCTTAGGAAGTGTGGTGGCAGCCACGGTTCTCCCTAATGGAGCGCATTTCCCTCCAGACTTGTAGGGGAATGTAGAAGACTGGTCACACTCGTTATTAGCGCTCCCTCACAATGCCCCACTAAAATATCGTCAGGGGATTTTTTTTTTAACATATAAATCCAAGAGTACTGAGAAAATGAGAGAGGCGACAGCAGCAGATGCAAAATTACAGTACATTTTGGGATCTAGAAAATGGATGGAGGAGTGTTACTGACCCAGGAGAGCCAGAGGGCTCCAGACTGGGGGACCCAAGCACAGTGGAGGGTGGGTGTGAGGTGCAAAGAGAAACAGGATGAGGGGACGTGTGCACGCAAAACCAGGGGACTTCCCTGGCGGTCTAGTGGTTAAGACTCCATGCTTCTACTACAGGGGCGCTGGTTCGATCCCTGGTCAGAGAACTAAGATCCTACGTGCCACACAGCACAGCCCAAAAGAAAAAAACAATGAAACCAAAACAGAAAAAAAACAAAAAGGAGGAAATAATTTAAGTCAGAAAGATATTGCAGACACAGAACAAGAATAGAGTTCTGTGAGAAAAGTAACAGGTGCATGAAGAACTCTTGGAAATTACAATTATGATGGCTGAAATAAATGGAACAAAAAGACAAAAAGAGATGGAAGATAGAAGAGAAAAGGTAAGGAACTTAAAGGGTCAGTTCAGAAAATCTGCGGTCTGACTATACATGATCCAGAAATAGAGAATAAAAAAGACAGGAGAGGGAAATTAGCAATGAAGTGATAGTAAAAATTTCCCAGGTTTTCTTAGTCCACTCAGGCTACTGTAATAAAAAGGCCGTAAACTGAGTGGCTGGTAAACAGCAAACATTTCTTTCTCACAGTCTGGAGACTGGGAGGTCCAAGGTCGTGGCGCTGGCAGGTTCAGCGTCTGGGAGAGCCCTCTTCCTGGTTCACTGCTGCTTCGTTGGTGTGACGCCCTCTTCCTGGTTCCTTCCTGCTGCTTCGTTGGTGTGACGCCAAGCAGTGGCAATGGTGGAGGTGGCTTTTTCTATATGACTCCGAGTCTGGATGGAAGAGCTAAGGGTCTGTCTATCCTCTGGCTCTCCTGGGTCCAGAGGCTGCTGCCATGGTAGGAGGGTTTCCAGACTCAGGCTGTCTGGTTCAGAGACTGCCTCAGGGAGAACAGCTCCCTCGTGGGCAGTTCTGTATTATTCTGAAAATCGTTCCAAGCAGACCCACTTAGAAATTGCTTCTTCAGCCCTTCCAACATTGGTGCGATCACCTACAATGCTTTATATTTCCTGCAGTACAGCTGCCAAACTGCAGGCAAGCGTGAGACCCTGCTGAAAACTGGGGCAGACCCAGTGATACTTGGTCCAGGTCCCCAGATGGCCCCTTCCGGTCCTACGCCACCAGCTGCTGTGCACTTGGCTCCCAGGGGCTCACACCGCAGTGGTCTCCAGGCAACTACCCTCGAACCAGACTGAATCCCTAGAGCTCAGTTTCCCCTACACCCCACCCCTGCCTACAGGTGACCTAGAGCCAATGACTGCCTCTTTCAGGACAAACTCTACAGGGTAATTTCCACTCCAGAGCTGCTGCTCAGGCTGACACTGGTGCTCCACCTGAAATCTCCCTGACCTGCCTTCTGCCCTCTCCTGCTTTCCCCACTCCTTTCCCAGTTTCTCCCGGCAGTATTGTCCTAATGAATCATTTTTACACAAACCCATGTCTCAGAGTCTGTTTGGGGGAAATATTTTCAGATGTGCAGGGACCCTAAAAATTTACTTCTAATAGCTTAGGAAGCTATGAGAGGACATGCTTCAGCAAAACAATGGTGTAAAGCTGGAAAGAAAGCCATGAGACCCAGGCATCCATCCAGAGCGTGGTGTCTGGACAGCAGCCGAGAGCCAGGAAGTCCACGTGGGAGGGCCCCGAAGGAGGGAAAGTGATAGAATGTCAATTTGACTACTTGGAAAATATTGATTCACATATAACTGACCTGGTAAACCATTTAGAAAAAGTAAATATAAGTACATAGAAAACCAAATAAAGGGAAAATATGTAGGTATTAAGTCCAGGAAACATCACCATAGTCTACTTCACTTAGCAGTAAGCAAAATTTACTGTCATAGTAATATAAACATTGACCATCGATTTAACCAAAAGTTGTGATAAAAGTATAGTGAAGGATGGGGGAAGGGCCAGTGCCAGGAGGTCCATGGAGGTCACTCACCATCTTCTACTGCAGTCAATAGACAATGTTTAAATTGATTAATCGGGCTTCCCTGGTGGCGCAGTGGTTAAGAATCCGCCTGCCAATGCAGGGGACATGGGTTCGAGCCCTGGTCTGGGAAGATCCCACATGCCGCGGAGCAACTAAGCCCGGGTGCCACAAGTACACAGCCTGCGCTCTAGAGCCCACGAGCCATAACTACTGAACCCGTGTGCCACAACTACTGAAGCTCGCACACCCAGAGCCCGTGCTCTGCAATAAGGGAAGCCACTGCCTACGCACCTCAACAAAGAGTAGCCCCGCTCGCTGCAACTAGAGAAAGCCCGCGCAGCAACGAAGACCCAACGCAGCCAAAAATAAATTAAATAAATAAATATTTTTTTTAAATTGATTAATCAAGAAATAGCAGGATCCTCATATTATTTAGAAATGTGGAAGTAAATACCAGATGTGAGCATTGCAACAGAAACCTATTTGACACGAATTCATCTTTCTAAACCCATCACTTCCAAAAAGATGAGGCGTAGCTTCTGATGGAAGAGGCACAAACACACATACACACCCTGCACAACAAAATGAGGACGGACGAATAAGATCAGAGCCACGGAGAAACCGGGGGGTGGGTCACTGGGGACAGAAGCACGTGCAGAAGCTCTTTCCTAGGGGGCCACCCGGGTCACAGTGTCACAGCCAAGGAGGACTCAGCAGCCATACAACTATGGATGCGCTCCCTACTCAGCAGTTTAAAAACTCGCCATCCAGCCCCAAACTCCCAGCCACCATCAGCCGTTAGTGCCAAAATCCGCAGTGCAGGTTCCTTTATCTGAGTTGAGCGCTGTTCTCTCTTTAAGGGTAGAGGCACCCCGTCGGGGCTGCACACCACATAGAGCATGCGAAAGGCACAGGCTGGGCCCCAATTCCAGCTACAAGCCCTTGGCAAGCTGCTTAAAGCCCCAGAATCCCAGCTTCTTGGTGGGGCGGATTCCAAAAATGGCTGCAGTCCTTCACAGCTCCTCCCATCACCCTGGGCTGGCCTTGTGGTTTGCTTTGACCAACAGGAAGTGGCGGAACTGACATTGTGCCCATGCTGAGTCTAAAGCTAAAAGAAGCCTTTCAGCTTCCATCCTTGCTGCTCTCAGAACCCTCCACTGACATGGGAACACGCTCGGGCTAGCTTTCTGGAGAGTGAGAGATGCAGTCACCCCCATCACCCCAGCCAACAGCCAACAGACTTCCAGACTTGGGAATAAGGTTACTCAGGACCGGCAAGCCCCACTCCACCCACCAACTGACCACAGTCACATGCAAGCCCCACAAAGATTAGTCCAGCCCAGCCCAGACCGCAAGAACCACCTAGCAGAACTGTGGGCTAAACAGATGATTGATGCTTTTTTTAAGTCACTGAGTTTTGAGCAGGTTTGCTCTGTAGCAAGGACAACTGATGCACTTTCTATGTGAAATGATGATACCAAGGCTTAGTTCACAGGGTTAAGATGTAATGTTGGGGGAACCACTGACCGAAACCATCCGCCCCGGCCAGGCATGATAGTGACCACTTGCATGAGTTATCTTGCAACAGAAGGTCCTGGTAAGGAACACGGAACTAACAAGCTACCACCAACCAGAAGAATTCGGGAAAGGTCAAAAGGAGAGAGGAGACGCCAGTCCATATGTCCTACCAACATCCCAGAATGCTTACTGGAATCCATCTTGGCTGCGTGATGCACGCACCACCAGGAAGGACCCTGAGTCACAGTGATTATCCAGAGACAACCCGGAAACTAACCCCATCACCATAAAACCCGAGACTGCGAGCCACGTGGCAGAGCAGCTCTCCTGGGTTCCCTTAGCCTCCTGCTCTCTGCCTGGACGCCCCTTCCCAAGAGTCTCTTGCTGTGTCAGCACGTGTGTCTCCATGGACAATTCATTTCCGAGTGTTAGGCAAGGGTCCCCCTTCCTGCAACAGTAATGGTAATATATGAAGTCAGCACAGGTGCTCAGAAAACGTCACTTACTTTCTACCCCATTTCCAGCACCCGAATGCAAAAGAGCTTTGGGCAACTGCTTTTTCTACCGAGGAGGCCAAAGAGTGAGGACAGGGCTCCCAAAGGAGAGAGAGGAAACCTTTCGTGCAGGCTTCACCCACCCCTCCAGCCCTGCTGTCAAGACACACAGCTACCTGATGCAGCAACAAGCAACTCAGCTTTGCAAGCAGCTCTGAAAGGGCCAAGATTTAACCACTGGAATTGGCTTATTGATTTTGCAATCACATTTTAAGACACATAATCTACCACCATCTACACCAGCCATTACAGAACATTTCCAGGGGAGTTCTGTCTCTACCACCTGTGGGCCAGACCCCAAGCCAGGAGGCACAAAAAAATGACTGTCCCTAATCCTACTGGAATTGTAGCTATAGCACAGCTTGGAGCAAGCCACTGCCGTTCCCCCGATGTCAGTAGTGAATTAAGTGATGAAACAAACCCAAGACCTCTCTGCACTGACCCTATGAGGTTTATCCACTCACTTATCCATCAGTGTTTGTCTACTTAATGCTGACTTACGCAGGGACCTCACTTCTGATGCGGAAACTCGGCCTCTGAGCACCGACACCGAATTGAATCTCGGAGACGGAGTTTTGGGTGAAATAGAAAACAATAGCTTTATTGCTTTGCCACGCAAAGGTGGCCACAGCGGGCTAATGCCCTCAAAACTGTGTGTCCCAACCTGGAGGGGGTAGTGAGGAGTTTTACAGTAATGGTTCAAAGAGGGCGTGATCAGCTCGTGGACATTCTTCTGATTCATTGGTGATGAGGTAAGCGGGAGTCATCAGCCTTCTGGTTCCAACTGGTCCGGGGTCTACGTGCTTGTGAGTAGCATACAGTTAACTTCTTTCACCCAGTGGGGGTTTTAGTATCTGCAAAACAGCTCAAAGATATTATTATGTGTAACCCTTAAGGGGGAACCAGGACCCTGCCCCAAGGCTGCACTATTGTTTCTTGACTACTCCCTTGTTTCTGCATCCCCTCCCTTCCCTGATTAGCAACTGTTTGAACCTGCCCTTCGGAACTCAGGGAAGGTCATGGAGGCTGAATGAAGCCTATTTTCTACACACAAGAAATGGGGGACACGGAAAGGCTTTTGTGCCCAGGAGCCCCTCAGGGTCCTTCTCAGTTTCACTTCTCCCTGGGGTAGGCCCTGAGATGCCATGAGAAGAGCACTGAGTTTGGAGTCTGAACACCCGGGCCAAGCCAGTCACTCTGTGAGTCCACAGACACACACCCTATGGAGCACGTTGAACCACCCACGTCATCTGTCGTCTGCCAAAGACCAGAGCGCCACCTAGAAAGCAGGCTTGGGTGCTCTCCACCCAGGCCCCCACCAGAGACCCAGCAGGTGTCCTGGGTCTGCTAAGAGTCTCCTAAGAAGCCAGCTAGGCCCAAGGAGAGACTTGATACCCACTGCCCAAGAGGTGCTTCCAGAAGTGAATTGTTTCAAAACTTCGCGGCCCATAGGGCTCATTAAGTCCACACAAGCCCCCTGTTTTATGGGTGAGCAAACGGCCACCCAGAAAGGGGCAGTGGCCTGTCTGAGGGCCCTCAGCTCCTGAGCCCACTCTGCCCACTCTGGGCTCCATGAACATGACTCTGGGTAACCAGGTATCTGTCTAGAGGGCTTTTAAACTCAAGACTAGATGAACCCGGGGGTTAGTTGGTATTGGTTGGAGACACACGACCAGCTGATCTATGAACAGTTGACCTACATTAATGGTGGCAGCCATGAAGGGTAAACAGAAGCTCTACAGAAGAGTGCGGGCTACCTGCACGCAACCTCCTTTCTAGATTAGAAAATACACACTAGGGAAGTCTTGCAATGCTGTCCAGGGAGACAGGGCACACCTGTGCAGACCTCAGCCCCTACTCTAGGTGGTCCATGACCTGTCCCAGCACCAGCCTTACTCATTCACTCAGGGGGAGGTGTACTGGACGCTCAGTCTCTGCCCCCATGTAGGCTGGCTCACGCCCTCTCCCTTGGTGCTCCACCAAGCCCACCCTTATGTCCTGGGCAGGAGGGGCCGCGTGCTGTTTGGAGGACAAGCCACAGTGGACACCTTTTTGCAAAGGACTTCCTGGAAATAGTGTTAACCATCCTAACCCCCAGCAGTAGTTCATGTCGTTACTGCTTGAAAACTTCATGCCTTCTATTGAGTAGACCACATGAACACATAAAATCTGTCCTGTCTTATAAAATAAGTGCATTCTGGATAAAGAAGATGAGGTACATACGTACAATGGAATATTACTCAGCCATAAAAAAGAACGAAGTAATGCCACTTGCAGCAACATGGATAGACCTAGAGATTCTCAAACTGAGTGAAGTATGTCAGACAGAGAAAGACAAATATAGGATATCACTTACATGTGGCATCTAAAAAATGGTACAAATGAACTTATTTACAAAACAGAAGTAGAGTCACAGATGTAAAAAACGAACTTATGGTTACCAAGGGGGAAAGGGGGAGAAGGGGATACATTGGGAGATTGGGATTGATATATACACACTACTATATATAAAATAGGTAACTAATAAGGACCTACTGTATAGCACAGGAAACTCTACTCAATACTCTGTAATGACCTATATGGGAATAGAACTTAGAAAAGAGTGGATATATGTTTATGTATAACTGATTCACACCTGAAACTTAACACAACATTGTAAATCAACTATATTCCAATAAAAGTTAATTTAAAAATAAAATAAAATAAGTACATTCTCTAAAATAAAAGATCAAATTTTGAAGGACCAAAGGCTGGATTTCTGTAAGCAAAACTTACTGTCCCGAGTGCTGCAGTAAAGGACAGCAGACACTCACAATGAGCTCAGCTCAGCGTCAGAAGACAGGGGCCAGACGCCATGGCAGCCCTGCATGATGGGCTCCGTGAACCCCTAATGAGTGTGCACCCCAGACCACTCCAGACCTCCTCTAGTCTGCATAGCCAGGTCCTCCTTGGACCTGGCATGGTCTGTGTTCACAGCCTCCCATCCGTCTCCCCACCCCCAGGCTTGCTGCCCTGGACCCCACTGCGGCCACCAGAGTGACCCCTTACCTAAAATCCAACAGGATAATGCCTGGGCCTAGCATTCAAACCTACCTCATCTGGCCCCAACTTCACATCCAGCTATTCCTCTCACCCCAGCGACTCTTCACTCTGAATGTGGGCATCTCATCAGGACAAACCACCATACAGTCCCCCACTTTGCACCTTGAGAAATCCCATTCATGCTTCATGACCAGCGCAGACGGTCCTCTAGGGGCAGCCGGCTCCCGAGTGCCCCTGGGCTCTTCATCTATTAGCTCAGCCCCTCCTGCTGTGCCATCCACTGTGCGCCATCTATCTCCCCCTCCCGGTCTGTGGGGACTGGGCACAGAGTCAGGCTCTCACCTCTGCAAACCAAGTGCCCACACTGTGCCTGGCGTATGGTAAGCCCTCGGTAAATGTCAGGCGAGTGGATGGCTGAGTTAATGAACAAACATGGAATAAACCCTACATGCAGAACAAGTTTCCTGGAGGTAAAACAAATTCCAATTAATGTAATAAGTGTCATTTTGTTGTCTGTTACAGGACACACGAAATAATTAGTGCTTAGTGCAAAGAGAGCTCTGAGTGTGAAGCTGCATGTAATCAGGTGTCAAAACACAGAAACCTGGGCTTCCCTGGTGGCGCAGTGGTTGGGAGTCCGCCTGCCGATGCAGGGGACACGGGTTCGTGCCCCGGTCCGGGAGGATCCCACATGCCGCGGAGCGGCTGGGCCCGTGAGCCATGGCCGCTGAGCCTGCGCGTCCGGAGCCTGTGCTCCGCAACGGGAGAGGCCACGGCAGTGAGAGGCCCGCGTACAGCAAAAAAAAAAAAAAAAAAAAAAAAAAATCCTGAGGAGATAAGCACAAATAAGTGGTGAGCTCGGTTAGGAAGCAGCAACTGCTCAGGGTGGGTTTTCTCCTGGGGGAGGGGCACCGTGTTGCAGGATTTCAAGGCTGTATTACCATGCAAGAAAGACTCCTTACAAGGGATTCACAAAACTCTCACAAAATAAGCCTCTCACCGTCTCCATTTGACCAGCATGGAAACCCAGGGGAGGCTAAGTAGTTACGTAATTTGCTCAAGGACTCGAATTCGGGGCTGTCTCCATCTAAGATGCAAACACACTCACACATTCCCTGGCAGGGAGACTTGGCCTCCCCTCTCCCAGCCAGAGCCCATGGCGCACCTTCACCACCTGGCCACGCGGCCGCCTCCTGGGCACCTTCTCAGACCCTCTCGGCCCTCGGCCTCCTCCCCTCCACCGCCTGACCCCTGAGCCCCCAGCACACCAAACCACCCTGCCATTCCACGGCTTGCAGCCTGTGTGCACACTCCTGGAGGGCCTGGCTCTTCCTGCCTCGTCCAGACTCAGAGAGGAGATGCAGCCAGACACCAGGCAATGCAGCCTCACACAGGGGTGTCCACTGCCCAGGCTCCATCCGTCCCGTCCCACCCATCCATCCCCCCTAATAAAGCACTGGGACTCAGTCCTTCCTGGGGAACCCAGGCTGAGACACTGCTCTGGTGTTTGCCCTGATTTTCCCCCTTGATCCCCAACCCACCCTCCATGCTTCTTCCCATTGGAGGCATCTTCTCCCATGTGTGGATAGACTTCCTAGAATATGGAGGCATCCTGGAATCTGTATTTTGAGCGTTTGCATTTTACTTTACGTACATGGAGCTGTACCACAAATTTCACTCCCGTTCTTGGCTTTGCTCTCAACCCCTGGTTCTCAGTCTACTTGGGTGTTCACACCCAGCCATGGTGTCCACTGCTGCATAGCTGTCAGTGACTCTGCTGCAGGTTCCTTACCCACTCCCCTGGGTCGAATTTCCCTGGGGACCCGTGTGAGCGAGACCAGGTGTAGGCCCGCCAGGTCCTAGGGTACACCCCGTCTAAGACCACTCTGCACCCACAGAACACGAGGGGCCTGCTTCCCCACATCTTGGCCAACACTTACTATTATTCAATGTTCTAAATCCCTCCATCCAATTGGGTGGGAAGTGGTACCTCCCTGTCTATCTCCTTTCTGGCCTAGTTAGCAGCTTTTCCTCTGCTTGTCGGCCACCTGAGATCTATCAGCACCTCCTCAGGGTTTTACCTCTGAGCTCACGTTGTACCCATCCCCCGCCCCAGCATTGGTCACCTTAGCCGGTCACCCCCAGAGGAAGTTTAGGACGTTTAGGAAGGAGAAGGAGGGCACAGGTCAGGGCTGGTTCCACTGGACTGAATTCCCCCATGTGTGCCCCCAGGTGACCCCAAATCCTCCAGGATGGGTTCTGGTTTTGTGGAGCCTAAAATTCAGAAGCGGAACGCTGACTCTCTCTGACTCCATACATTTCTGTTTCTTCTCCAGTCTCCACTTTATCCTCTGGTTCAGAAAACTCAGCTCAGGTGCCTCTGGGTAAAGGCCTGAAGACCAGGACCCTGTGGCCACCAATGACTCCATGTGCACCGGGCCTCACACCCCAATGATCCTCAGAGGATCTCGGTGCGGGAGCCCAGAGGGCCGGGTCACCAGGAGTCAGCCGGTGCCCTGGCGTCGGGCATCCCAACCTTCACAGGCCAGAATCCAGCCGGAGGATTTCCCAAGAAACAAGGACCAGTTCTTTCAAAGGTTCCTCTCCACCCACAGTAGCGTTACCCAGAGTTCGTTTCACAAAACCCATCTGTGCGTTATGTTAATACAAGTTACAAAATCAAAGCAGCTTGGCGGCCCTGGATCTGTGAGACATTTTTCATTAGGGATGAAGAGAGTCAGGCCAGGCTCTGCCTGTCCCCATGTGCCTCCTGGGTTTGCAGCAGTAAACAGCACCTCCCAAGACCTCCCCACCAACACAGCCCAAGCTCGCTGCCCATCCAAGGACACTGCATGGAGTTAGAGATTCCAGACTGCCAGGGAAAGCCCCTCTCCAGGAGAGACGGAACCCCAGGTGCTCACAGAGAGCCTGTCCAGCCCCCACCGCTCACCAGCCTGCTCCAGGGGCCACATCCCCAAATGCCAGCGCTCTCTCAGCCCCCTTTCTTGGCCACAGGAGCTTCCACTCACCCTCCGCACCCTCCACCCTCAACCCAAAGCCCTCTCCTTCCAGAATCCCCTCCCACTTCCCTGAGCAGCCAGGCCCTTCCTACCCTGTACCTCAGCAGCCCTGCTAAGAGGCAGGGTTTTCTCCTGCAGCGTTTGCTCCCGTGCCGTAATTTAGACGCAGAGCGATCAGTTCATTAAGAGACTCGGTGTGCGTTCCTCCCAGGCCCTGGTTAAATGCAGCAGTGACGGAGCCCAAGTCGCACACTTGGGGGTGACACGAGCGGTGCTGGGACCAGAACCTTCCTCGAAGTGCCTGGGATCTCAGGCTGCTGGCGCACCTTTGGTTTGTGGGTGCTGTTACAAACTGTAGTACAGTTTATTTTGATTCTCTACAAACTCTGCAATTTTAGCTTGCAATATCAAAATACACTTATAGCTATAAAGGCACTAGTACTAGTAACAGTCGTACAGGAAAAAATTAGCTTTTTTCCTGCAAGCAAATTCTCTAGCCCCAAAGGATGGCCTTTCCAGAGCTCTGGGGCCCCTGCTGTGGAGGCCTCAGTCCACTGCCCTGCCCATGGAGCGATTGCACGCACATACACACACACACAGTGCACACACACACATATACACACATACACATTCACATGCGCGCGCACACGCACCGCACACAGCATACGATAAAGGAATTACGTAAACCCCAGCCAGAGGCCCAGACCTTCTAGCCATCCCGCCCCCAGCCAAGACCAGCTCGGGTGCTGCCTGAGCCCCCAGGGAGCACAGCTCTCCACCAAGGCCACCACTCCTCTGGGCATCCCGGGGCCCTGCATTAAGGGTCCCCAGTCTCATGCAGAGAACAGAGGCCTCTCCAGAGTTGCCCTGAATGTGGGATGGTGAGTTTAAGGATGCAGACCCACAGGTTTCCTTAGACTGAGCTTGGCCAGTGCAGGGAAAGCTGCTAGGAAAGCTTCCCAGCCACTCTCCATGGTTCTTAAGGACTGGGAGCCCTTGGGATGCAGCTCCTCCCGGACCAGCTCCTGGGTGGGGTTTTTTGGACCCTTGTTAAACCTGTAAGGATGGTCACTAACCATCCTGGGTCCCGGAGCAGAAGCTGACAGGCAGGGAGGTACAGGGTCTGGCATGAACCTACCCAGACGGTGGGTACACACCCAGCCGGCTCACCTTCCAGAGGCCCCTCACCTTCCAGCTGCCCCCTCACCTTCCTGCTGCCCCTCACCTTCCAGCTGCCCCCTCACCTTCCAGCTGTCCCTCACCTTCCAGCTGTCCCCTCACCTTCCTGCTGCCCCCTCACCTTCCAGCTGTCCCTCACCTTCCAGCTGTCCCTCACCTTCCAGCTGCCCCTCACCTTCCTGCTGCCCCCTCACCTTCCAGATGTCCCTCACCTTCCAGCTGCCCCGTCACCTTCCAGCTGTCCCTCACCTTCCAGCTGCCCCCTCACCTTCCAGCTGTCCCTCACCTTCCAGCTGTCCCTCTCCACCCCCCTCTGCCTCCCAGCACCCAGCCACAGGCCCCAGCCCCAAGGCTGAAATCAGACAGCTTTGCACTGGAGCAGGCTCTTTCCTTCATTGCATCTCAGGGAAGGGGGAAAAAAATGCCTCACCACTTCCTGATGCATTATTTATCAGGAGCGCATTAACCGTGGGTGACATCACAGGCATTTGAAGGTAATTTGTGGGAAGTATTGTTAAAGCAACGGCTTTGCAAATTCCTTGACAGGGTAAACGAAGCCCTGAGCAGCGGAGATGTGACCTGGAGACGGGATGTTTTTTATGTATTTGGGAATAATTGGTTAAAAGCTAAGCTCTAGCCAGTGAGAAAATGAGATTACTCTGTCTGTTATGCAAAGAAATTGTACACTGTGCAGAACAGCAGGATGAGGGGCTGTTAGGGCCACTGAGAGGCATTTGCTCCTTCTAGGGAAGGTAGTGGGTAATGTCTTTCTTTTCAAATTCAAACCAAGTCCTTTCACTCCTCTTACCCCTCGGCCCTCCACCCACCCCCTCACTTTGGGCCCTGGGCCTCCGCCTAGACCCCTCCCTTCCCCTCCCGCCCCACTGGGTTTTGTCTTTCGTAAATGAGTCATTTATCTAACCAACATCATTCCATCACAGTCTGTGACATCCAAGGTGTGCCAAGGACCAGGCTGGCGCAGGCCGACCCTCAGGAGCACAGAGGCCACCTAGGAAGCCTCAGGAGCACAAGGGCCTGCCCTGATCGCTCTCTTCACCTGGACCCTTTCAGTCCCCCAATACGCACAACTGCCCCTTCCTAGCCCACAAAGCTGGCTATCACCTGCTCCTCAGTTCAAAGGCATCCTCCTCCAGGAAGCCTTCACTGACTGCCCCAGGCAGACAGTCCCGAGCGCTCCTTCCTCCCTCTGAGCACTAGCGTGTTCACTGGTGCAGGTCTCCCTCCCTGAGAGGTGGCAAAGACAGACAGTGCATGCCTGCGTGAAGTAATGCATGCAAGAATGATTGCATGAGTGAGTGAATCACTGCCCAGATCACCTTGCCAGGTCCCTTGACTTCTCCCAACTCTGACAAAGCACTGGGCTGTGTAGCAGGGACTCCCAGCCGGGCTGCTGGTTTTGCTAGCTGTTCCCACAGCCCTGGGCCAGAGGACCTAGCCAGGGGCTCCCCAGCAGGATGGCCCAACAATTGTGGGGAGACCTGGCCCCATAGAAAGCAACCACATGTGGAACTTACTCAGCAAGCACCTGCAGCCTGCAGGGGTAGAAACAGACACAGCCCGGGCATCTGAGCAACGGCTTATGAGGCTGTAACCCTGGGCAGATCAGTTGGCCTCGCTGAGCCTCAGTCTACTCATCTGTCGAATGGAAGTCTTATTAGCGCCAAGCTCTAAGATCGTTAAGGGTTAAAACCACAGTGCCTGGCCCCCATTGTGTGTTCACTAGAGGTAGAAGCTCTCCCTATGACCACCTCACCCCAGGGCCTTTATTTACCTCACACTGAAAATGCCCACCAACCTGATTTAGAATTTTAATGCCCATTTTGTGTATTATGAAACTGAGGCTCATGGAGTTAAGTTGTTTGAGATGACTCAGAATGGCAGGAATCTGGCCGGAGCTGGACGTGCCTATGTCCAGGACTGTTGTCCCCTAGAGACCTCCTTCCGGCGACCCCACTCTTCACACAGCAAGCTGGACTCTAAGGGAGGAAAGAAAGAGGCCTCTGAAACTAACTCAAGACTGTAGCTGACCAACTGAGCGTGTTTGTCTGGGATACGGGCTTTCAGTGCCAAAGCCAGGGAAGCAGATCATCCAGGTTCTGACCACCTCTAAAGAGCTGGAAAGTGCACAAGTCATTCAAAGTGTTTTGGTAACAGAGGACAGAACATCGGGTGCATTTCTTTTAAATAGATTGACATTTCCTAAGACTAAGTCTGGGGAAGCAAACAAGAAAGTTTCTGACCACCCCCTTGCTTCAGTCCAATTCCCAATGGACAGCCCAACACTGCTGCCTGCACTCCGTCCTCAGGCCTGGTGCTGGGCTTGGAGCATTCAAGGGTGACCAAAACCCAATCCCTCTCCCCGCAGGAGCCCCCAGGCCAGAGGGCAAAGGATGAGTAGCAACAACATAGTCAGGTTAAAGTAGAGGGAAGCCTGGGGGACTGGGGGACACATCAGAGGGAGGGGAAATCAGGGAGGGCTTCCTGGAGAAGGAGACACCCTTCTTTTTTTTAAACATCTTTATTGGAGTATAATTGCTTTATGAGACACCATTTTACCATGAGCCGTAAGTAGGAATTAGCAAGGTGGCAAGCTGGAGCAGCATGGGCAAGGCCCAGGGGTGTGGTAGAGCCTGGCCCGTTCCAAGAATCACAAATGTGACTGAAGAACACCACAGAATAGGGGAGAGGAAGGGAGAAAAGCCAGAGAGATAGATAGACCACACACGAGACCTTTTTTTTTTCCTCTGAAATTTGATTTTTTTTGTTAACTTGGCAGTTCATATGACATGGAACTGCCCCAGGTGAATAGATGGATGTCTAACTAATTATTTTTAATAACTGCGTAATATCCCATTTTGGGAGTGTATTCTGATTTTTCAGCCCTTCCACCTCTGAGAGCAGGCAGGTTATTTCTGGTTTATCTTTTGGTGCCACTATCAACAATTCTTTGGTAAATCTATTTCTGTAGGGCGGAGCCCCAGATATGGAATTTCAAATAGACATTGTAGTATTAACTTCCCAAAAATGCAATAATAACTAACAATATACAGGAGTGCCCTTTTCAACACATCTTTACAAGTACTGAGTGTTTTGTTTTGTTTAATTATTGCCAATCTGACAAATGAAAAGTAGCAAGTCATTGTTCCTTTCATTTTTATTTCCCGATTACTAGTAAAGCTGAACCTCCTTTCATTTGTTTATTTTTTAAAGATTTCCTCTCCTGGGACTTCCCTGGTGGCTCTGTGGTTGAGAATCCGCCTGCCAGTTCAGGGGACACAGGTTCGAGCCCTGGTCCAGGAAGATCCCACATGCTGCGGAACAACTAAACCTATGCACCACAACTACTGAGCCTGCACTCTAGAGCCCGCGAGCCACAACTACTGAGCCTGCATGCCAGAACTACTGAAGCCCACTAACCTAGAGCCCATGCTCCCCAACAAGAGAAGCCACCACAACGAGAAGCCCGTGCACACAACGAAGAGAAGACCCCACTCGCTGCAACTAGAGAAAGCCCGTGCACAGCAATGAAGACCCAACCCAGCCAAAAATAAATAAAGTTTTTTTTTTAAAAAAAGCAATTATAAAAAAAAAAGAAAGATTTCCTCTCCTGTGATTGCCCAATTCAAATATTATTTGCACATTTGGACATATTTGCACTTCTGTGTTTTATTTGTAGGAGCTCTTTATTTGTTATAAATATTGATCTTTTAATTGTTGTAAGTGTTATCTGGCCCCAGAATTATTCAAATTATTATTGACCCTGTTAATCTACATGCATTGACTGTACTCTAGACTCCCAACAATCTCAACTCTGGTTGTACATTGGAATCCCCTGGGGAGTTTTGAATACTGATGACTGAACCCCACCGCCAGAGACTTCTTGGATTTCAGTGGTTTCAGGTGGGGACCAGAAATCAGAACTTTTTTTACTGCAGTAAAATTCACATAATATAAAAGTCATGATACAAACGATTTTAAGTGTATAATTCATCAAAGGAACAGAATTGAGTGCCCAGACGTTAACCCAGACATATATGGACAATTAATTTACTAGCCAAGGTGATACAATGGAGAAAGGACAGTCTCTTCAATACTGGTTTTGGGAAAACTGGACAGCCCCATGCTAGAGAATGAAACCAGAAAAAATACAAAAACACAAAAATTAACTCAAAATTGTCTAAAGACTTGAATGTAAGACCTGAAACTATAAAACTCCTAGAAGAAAACATAGGCAGTAACCTCACTGACATCAGTCTTAGTGATGTTTTTGTGTATCAGACTCCAAAGGCTAAGGAAACAAAAACAAAAATAAACAAGCATCAAACTAAAAAGTTTCTGCACATCAAAAGTAATCATCATCCAAATGAAAAGGCAACCTACTGAATGAGAGAAGATATTTGCAGATCTATCTATAAGGGGTTAACATCTAAAATATATAAAGAATTCATACAACTCATCAACAACAAAACAAATAACCTGATTTAAAAAGGGACAAACGGGGCTTCCCTGGTGGCGCAGTGGTTAAGAATCCTCCTGCCAATGCAGGGGACACAGGTTCGAGCCCTGGTCTGGGAAGACCCCACATGTGGTGGAACAACTAAGCCCATGCGCCACAACTACTGAGCCTGTGCTCTAGAGCCTGCGAGCCACAACTACTGAGCCCGTGTGCCACAGCTACTGAAGACTGCACACCTAGAGCCTGTGCTCCACAACAAGAGAAGCCACCGCAATGAGAAACCTGCATACTGCAACAAAGAGTAGGCCCCGCTCGCTGCAACCAGAGAAAAGCCCATGCACAGCAACGGAGACCCAATGCAGCCAAAAATAAAGTAAATAAAATAAAATTTTTTAAAAAGGGGTCAAAGGACCTGAATATATATTTTTTCCAAGAAAGACATGCAGATAGCCAATGTGCACATGAAAAGATGTTTAACATCACTAATTATTGGGGAAATGCAAGTCAAAACCACAGTGAGGGCTTCCCTGGTGGCGCGGTGGTTGAGAGTCCGCCTGCCGATGCAGGGGACACGGGTTCGTGCCCCTGTCCGGGAAGATCCCACATGCCGCAGAGCGGCTGGGCCCGTGAGCCATGGCCGCTGAGCCTGCGTGTCTGGAGCCTGTGCTCCGCAACGGGAGAGGCCACAACAGTGAGAGGCCCGCGTACCGCAAAAAAAAAAAAAAAAAAAAATGAAATATCATCTCACGTCTGTTACAATGGCTATTCTTTTTTTTTTTTTTTTTTTTTTTTAACAGATGGCTATCCAGTCTTCCCAGCACCATTTATTGAAGAGATTATCCTCTCTCTATTGTGTGTACTTGGTGCCCTAGTCCAAGATTAGTTAACCATATATGCATGAGTTTATTTCTGGGCTACCAGAAGGCCCTTTAGAGTCTGGACTTGAGTCAGGTGTTCATGGGGAACCACTGAAGAATTTTAAGGGAGTCAAGTTTAAAGCTCCCAGAACATTAGGTTTGAAGACTACATGTCCAGTCGCCTCAGACTACCAATGATGAGGCGAAAGCCCAGAGAGGGCAGGAAATCACCCAAGGTCACACAGCAAAAGGGCTCAAGAGAAAAAGACCTCACACACAGGCTTCCTGTCCCCCAGCCCAGCACTGTTTGGTGAAAAGAGCCATCCCAGCCTGCCTCTCCTCCCCTCACCTATGCCAGCCCCAGCTCCTCATTGATGAACATAATTGTTTAACAAACTTCTTTTAAGGTTTTCTACTAATTTGGACGATCTTCATTTCTTTCTCCTGAAAATCCTCTGACAGTCCACTGTAAGGGTTGAATATTCAAATCACCCCGGTTGTTCAAACAGGAGCCACTCTTTAATTTACTTACTTTAACCCTGATTCTGCTCTTTTTCATTCAGAGTCCCCTGGATTTGAGACTTGGGTGAAACAGAGAAGCTTTCATTGTCTTGACCATGATAAAGATCTCTCACAGATCTTCATCATTTGGGGGCTTTGTGGGATCCCACAGGTCACAGGAAGCCAAACGACTTCACACACACCCTTTCCAACCAGAAGCCTCCAAAGCCCAGTTCCCAGCACCAGTGCCTTCCCCACACACACACACACACAGTCATCCTCTGGCCAATTCCAGCTCTACCCAGCTCAGCTCACGGCTCATGAGCACCAGACCTGGGCTGGGCTTGGGGGTCATAAAAAGAAATAAAAGAGCCTCTGTGACAAGCATTTTGGAGCATCTCCCCAAGTCATAGGCACATAGATGGGTAAACAGTGAGGGGGACACATGGTACAAGGCCAGGGGCAGGCAGCATAGGGGAGAGTGATTATTTTAGCCTTGGACTATCAAGAAAGGGAAACCTTGTGGGAGTTGAGGATGACGGACAAGTTCACAGCAGAGAAGCCCTGTCTTCCCAGGGGCCGATGATGACGTCCTGAGTCTCCTGGGAGTATGTGAGCCATGCCTGCCTCCAGGATGCCCTGTGTCTGGTAATGGGAGGAGATTGGGGGTGTCCCACCTGATTTTAGCCAGCAGTGTAGCCTCCTGATTGAGCTCTCCCACCCAAACCCCAAAGGTAATTGGAAACAACAAGGCAGTTCCCTCATGTGGTCGTTTCAAAACCCATCTGCATTCCAATTCCAGACAAGATGGAATAAGTGCATTTCTCCCTATTTCTCCTGCAAAACACAGCTAAAAATCTTGGATGTTACATATAAACCAAACATAAGCAAACTCTGGAAGGTGGAGCAAAGAAGGCTGCCAGGGACCTTGAGGAACAGCACAGACATAAGATCCCGGGGTTTCCTTCTGCATCTACCCCAGATCGGGTCCTGGAGAAAGTGGCCATCCATGAGTATCAATGGGCACAGGCAAACAAAGCCCTAAGGAAAGCATCCTCTCTCTAGACAAAGGACCAGGAAAAGGTCAGCCGAGCAAAACAGAAAACTTTGACACGATAATTGCCCTACTCCAGCCAAAGAGAAAAAATGTGACCTCGCTCCCACCAGCAAAATGGGGAGTTAAATGGGGGCTCAGGACTTTCATGCCCACCTGCAGTAATGAGTCTACCCCACAACACTGACGGTGTCACTAGTGTCTATGTGAGGATCCTGGATCTCTGCCCCCACCTGGTAGTAAGGGGGTACCCCTCCCCTCCATGCTGGAGTGTGTCACAAGCAATCTAGTAGGAAGCTAGGATTTCACCACCATATAGCAGTGGGAGCTCACCCCCAACCCCTGCTCTGCAGGGTCAGGGGAGACCACCTGAAAAGGTGCCCTCCCACCCTGCCAGCAAAGACTAGGCATCCCTCCCCACACAGAGTGTCCATGGGGAGAACCTGGACCCCCCCACACACCTCAACAGCAACAGGACAGCATCCTCCTATCCCACCAGCTCAGAATCGAAGGAGGCCTGCTAGGACAGAAGATTTAAATAAGAGGCAGAGTCTGATAATATCCAAAGTACCCAGGGTTCAAGAACCCAGAAAATCTCAACTTGAATGAGAAAAGCCGATCAAATGATACCAACACTAATATGCCACAGGTTTGTAATTAATCCAAGGAGGATTTTAAAATAGCCGTGATAAACATGCTACAGTGATGCTACAGAAAAGCAGTTATGAACATGTTTGAAATAAATGAAAAAAATAGAAAATCCCAGCAGAGAAAGAGAATACCCAAAGAAGAACCAAATGTACATTTTAGAACTGAAAAATACAATCACTGAAGAACAAATCTCAATGAATGGAGATTTGAGATTCTCAATGAATCTCAAAAGTAGAATGGAGAGGGCAGAGAAAGACTTGGTGAACTTGAAGATAAAATAGAAATTATACAATTTAACAGAGAGAAAACAGAGTGAAAAAAACAAAGAGTGCTCAGGGGACTGTGGGAATACACCAAAGGTCTGATATCTGTGTCATCTGAGCCCCAGAGGGAGAAGAGATAGAGGGTTGGACCGAAAAGGTATTGAAAGAAATAATGGCTGAAATTTCCACAAATTTGGCAAAAGATGTAAATCTACAGACTCAAGAAGCTAAACGAACAGAATAAACCCAAAGGAACCACGTCAAGCATATCATAATCAAATTCCAAAAACTAAAGACGAATAAAAAATCTTAGAAGCATCAAGAGAGAAACGACACCTTACCCTAAGGAATAAATGATTCAAATGAGAGCAGATTTCTCCTCAGAAACTATGGAGGTTAGAAAGAAGTAACACAACATAATTCAAGTGCTGAAGGAAAAGAACTGTCAACAAGAATCCTAGATTCAGGAAAAAAAAAAAAAAAAAAGCTTTAGGGGAAAGCAACATATTCTCAAATGAAGGAACATCAAGAGAGTTTGTGCCAGCAGACTCACCCTAAAGAAAAGACTGAATAAAGTTCTTGAAACAGACAACAACATGATAAAAGAAAGAATCTTGGAAAATCAGGAAAGAAGAAAGAACAACAGATAAAATAAAAATATGTGTAAATACAATAACTTCCCTTCTTCTCTTGAGTTTCATCAACGTTTGATGGTTAAAACAAGACCTCCATCATGGTCTGATATGGTTATCAATGTATGCAGAGGAAATATTTCAAAATTATGTTATAAATGGGGGAGGATAGAGGGGCTTGAAAGGAAGAAAGTTTGATACATTTCATTTAAACTAGTAAAGTGTTGACGCAGTAGACTGAAATTTGTAGCACTAAATGCTTACATTAGAAAAGAGAAAACGACTCAACTCAATAAACTAAGCTCCCACCCCTAGAAACTAGAAAAAAATTTAAAAGAGCAAAATAAACGCAAGCAAGAAGAAGGAAGGAAATACCAAAGGTAAGAGCAGAAGTCAGTGAAATTGAAAACAAAACAGTAGAGAAAATCAATGAAACAAAAAGCCAGTTCTTTGGAAAGATCAATAAAATTGACAAAGCTTTACCAAGACTGACCAAAAACAAAAAGAGAAAAGAGAAAAATTACCACTATCAGGAATGTTACAGGAGCTATCACCACCAGGACTAGAAACTGTAGCCATCAAAAGTATAAACAAGGGGCTTCCCTGGTGGCGCAGTGGTTGAGAGCCCGCCTGCCGATGCAGGGGACATGGGTTCGTGCCCCGGTCCAGGAAGATCCCACATGCCGGGGAGCGGCTGGGCCCGTGAGCCATGGCCGCTGAGCCTGCGCGTCCGGAGCCTGTGCTCCACAACGGGAGAGGCCACAACAGTGAGAGGCCCGCGTACCACAAAAAAAAAAAAAAAAAATATATAAAAAAGGAGTACAGTGGACAACTCTCCACACATAAATATACAATGTAGGTGGCACAGACCACTTCCTCAAAAAGCGCAAAGTGCCCCAACTCACTTAATATGAAGTAGATCATTTGAATAGCTGTGTAACCCTTAAAGAAATTGAATTTTTAAGTTAAAACTCCCCAAAAAGAAATCTCCTGTCCTATATGGTTTCACTGGAGAATTCTACCAAACACTTAAAAATTAACACCAATTCCACACAATCTTTTCCAGAAAATAGAAGAGGAAGGAATACTTCCCAACTAATTTCGAGGCCAGTATTAACAAAATAAGACAAAAAGAGTACACAAAAATAATTACAGTCTGATATCCCTCATGAACATAGATACAAAAGTCCTTAACAGAATATTAACTAATAGAATTCATAAATAAACCCAATAAAAAGAATTCTACACCATGATCAAGGGGGGTTTACACCATGATCGAGGCTGAAAACCAATCAATATTAATTTACCATATTAACAGACTAAAGAAGAAAAATCACATGATCATGTATCAATTGATACAGAAAAAGACCTTGTCAAAATCCAATACCCACTAATGATAAAAACTCTCAAAAAACCAGGACCAGAGGGAAATTTCCTCAACTTGAAAAAAATTACCTATAAAAACCCTGTAGCTAACATTAAACTTAATGGTGAAAGACTAAATGCTTTCCCCTTAAAATTGGAACAAAGCAAGGATGGTCACTCACCACTGCTATTCAACATCATACTGGAAGTTCTAGCCAGTACGACAAGGGAAGGGAAGGGAAGGGAAGGGAAGGGAAGGGAAGGGAAGGGAAGGGAAGGGAAGGGAAGGGAAGAGAGGGGAGGGGATGCAGACCAGAAAAGAAGAAGTAAGTTATTTGCAAGTACCATGATGGTCGAGGCAGAAAAGCCCAGGGAATGTACAGAACCACTGCTAGAACTCATAAGTGATTTCAGCAAAGTTGCAGGATATAAGCTCAACCTACAAAACCCAACTGTATTTCTAGATACTAGTAATGAACACATGGAAATCAAAACTAAAAATACAATACCGTTTACAACTGTGCAAAAAAATGAAATATGTGTAAACCTATAAAACAGGTACTTGATTTGTAACTGAAAACTACAAAACACTGATGAAAGAAATCAAAATCTGAAATGAAGAGACCTACAGTGTTCATAGACTGAGTCAATTTAGTAAAGATGTCTATTCTTCCCAAATTGATCTATACGTTTAATGCAACTCCTATCAAAATCCCAGCAAGAATTTTTGAAGACATAGACAAGATTATTCTAAATTTTATTTGGAAAGGCAAAGGAATCATAATAGCTAAAACAGTTTTGAAAAGAAGAATACTGTGGAAGGAAACACTCTACAGGCATCAAGACCGTGTAGTATGGGCATAGGGACAGACACAAAACAGGTGAACAGAATAGAGAACTCCAAAATACAACCACACAAATACAGATAAATGATTTTTGACAAAAGTACAAAAGTAATGGATGAAAGCATCTTTCAACAAACGGTGCTGGAGAAATTACATATCCACAGCCACAGAAAGAAAAAAGATAAACACCTTGACCTATACCTCCTGCTTAACTCGAAACAGATTTAAATGTAAACGTAAAACTATAAAACTTTTAGAAGAAACCATAGGAGAAAATCTTCAGGGCCTAGGACTTGGGGAACAGTTAGACTTGTCCCCCAAAAGCACCATTCATAACAGAGAAAACATGATAAACCGTACTTCATCAGATTTTAAAACTTTTGCTCTGTGAATGACAAAAACGAGCTAGACTGAGAGAAAATATTTGCAAACCCCATATCTGACAAATATCTTGCTTCTAGACTATATAATGAACACTTTTTTTCAATAGAGTTGACATGGAGGTTGGGAGGGATGTCAACAAAAATCAAGTAAATAAATAAGAAAAAATTTTAAAAGCGATATGAAAGAATAAAGCAAGGCTAAAGAATGCTATTTATATATAATTTATAAAACGTTGTGTTTAAAATTTTTTATGTATATAAATTATATACGTATAAATATATAGAAATTATGTATATAATTTCAGTAGTAAAAATAACAATCCAATTCGAAAATGGGCAAAAAGCATGAAGACACATTTCACAGAACAGGATATACAGACAGCAAATAAGCATAGAAAAGGTGCTCAGGACACTAAACCCTGGGGAGACTTAGTCAAGACCAGGACAGCTGCATGGTCACCACCCAGTCACCCCTGCATGGTCTCCCCCCCGACCACAAGGTTCTGGATCGCAGTTGCCCACCCACTGGAAAGTAGAAATGAAGAGGTCCTCTGTGACCATCATCATGTTGGGCGGGAGAAAACACGAGGGACCAAGGAAGCCAGTCCAAGCCCTGCCTCAGGACCGGCAATGCCCTTCCATCCATTTACTCTTTTACCATGCAGGCAGGGCTGGATGCTAGCAGCTCTCCCGTCCTGGCTGGCAGCCTCCCAGCATGCCTCATCTTTTTCCATGACTGTTTATTAAGCAAATTAATAACCTGGCCCCAGAAAAAAAACAAAAACAAAAACACAAGTTCCTTTTCTTTTCTTTTTTTTTTTGGCCACATGGCTCTGGCATGTGAAATCTTAGTTCCCCGACTGGAGATGGAACCCAGGCCCCCTGCAGTGGAAGCGCAGAGTCCTAACCACCGCACCACCAGGGAAGTCCAAAACGCAAGTTTCAAGTGCTGAATGCACTGTCATAATGATGCTTGGCAGGAGATGCTGTACTTCCTACCTAGGGGGAAATGGGCCAGAACTGGGTCAGATGTGCAGCCGGCCCCACAGGAAGCGGAAAGAATGGGGGAGTCGCTGCTCGGACAGACAGAGGCCCAGAGCCACCCCACGGGGAGCCTGGTGGGAGTAGCAGGGGACGTCTGAGCCCAGGTCCTGGCAGGGCGGCTTCGCTTCCTTCCTTCCTTCCTGGGAAGCAGCCACGATGAAAGACCCTTGCACTTAGCCGCCTGACACAAGACACAAGCTGGAGGCGGTTGAGGACAGGCAGTAAAAACTTCCTGGAATGTACTTCTGCATTCTTTTCATTCGACAGCGTTTGTCAGGCACTGAGGCAGCCCCTCTGTCTGGTATTTTAATCCCGTGGTTTTGAAGATGAGAATACTGGGGTCAGAGAGCAGAAACTGACAGCTTATCCCAGGGCTAGAGAAAGGCAGGACTGGAAACCGGATCCTCAGCCTCCCAGGGCCTATCCAGTGGCCTTGGCCTGGGAGAAGAAAGCCAGGAAGGATGGACAGAGACAGGACCTACCCACTCTTGTAACAAAGGTCCTCCTCTAAGGCACTTAAACTTTGAGCCAATGTCCTGAATTCTTATTTTTTGTGCCAAGCTCTCCAAAAGCTTGTGTGATCCAAGGCTGTAGGCCCTGTGAGGAGTTCTGTCCAGCTGCCCCTCTCCTGAGGCCCCAGAGTGGAGGGCTCCCAGCAAGGATCAGATCACGAGCCCGCTCTGGTGCTTGTTACCCCTAGAGAAATCCTAACTTCCCGGGCAGTCAAACCCAGCCTGGCTTCCTTGAGCCTGTTGCCTGCAGGGGGCCAGTGTCAGCCACGCTCAATTCCCAGCAGAGGGAGGGGATGATCGTTTATTCTCTCAGTTTAGTTGAAACATATCCAGTGCACCTTGGGAACATCTACAACTGAAATTCAGCTGCTTAAAATCTCTCCCGTAGAAAAGGACAGAAACTCTCAAGACAAGGAGCACAAGGCTCCGGAGAAAAGCCTGACACAGACAGATCATTTGTCATCTCTCTCCTTTGCTGACACCATTGTCATTCCAAAACCTCAAATGGAATCAGGTTCCCTTATAGTCTTTTACATTTTGCAGTATAAAAACTGGTCCCGGGCTTCCCTGGTGGCACAGTGGTTGAGAGTCCGCCTGCCGATGCAGGGGACACGGGTTCGTGCCGCGGTCCAGGAGGATCCCACATGCCACGGAGCGGCTGGGCCCGTGAGCCATGGCCGCTGAGCCTGCGCATCTGGAGCCTGTGCTCCGCAACAGGCTAGGCCACGGCGGTGAGAGGCCCGCGTACCGCAAAAAAAAAAAAAAACTGGTCCCCTCAAAAAACCTCTTTCTTGTGTGTTACCTTATTTGACTCTTAACCTTGTAAGGCAGGTATTATGAAGCCTCCTTGACAAGAGGGTACCAAGGCTCAGAGAGGTTAAGGGAAAGGAAACGTCCAAGATCACACAGCAAAGTAGTAGCAGCCTTTGGACCCACATCTGCCTCCACGCGGTGCTGGTCCCACTGCCACAAGGCCTGCGCCTACCCAGGGCCTTAACATCCTGTCCTCAGCGCCAGCTGCTTTCTTTCTGAGTGGGCAGCTGGCAGGCCAAGATTTCAGTTCAGTTATAGCAGGTAAGGGAGCCCTGACTGCCACAGAGAGAACAAAATTCAAAATTAAACCAAACTATAATAGAAAAGAATATTTTTGTAAAAGAATGTATATATATGTATAACTGAATCACTTGGCTGTACAGAAGAAATTAACACAACATTGTAAATCAACTATACTTCAATAAAAAATAAAAATTTTTAAAAACCTAAACTAAACTAAACGTTGGGTTTCAGGCTCCCAAATTCTAGGTTGCAAAGGGCAAAGGAGAGCCTCATTTACAAGGTCCAATCCTCACTTCTGATTAGTCTCACAGGCATACTGACAGCCTGTGCAAAGGGACCCTCAGGTGAATCTCTTTTGCTAATTGCTGATCTGGCCCAAGGTCAGCGTGGGGATCCCCTGCAGATCTCCTTGTCAGGTAAGCTGCACTCAACAGATATCCGGGAACTCAAGGCAGGCAGGCACGGGGAAAACCAGGTCAGAAAAACAGAGAGAGGCCGACTCAGAAGGCTTCAAACCCTGGGGAAGTCTGGGGGGTCTCAGAGAAAAGGAGCAATCACCCCGCAGGAAGATGGGGTGAACGGCACACACTGCCAGGCCCAGAGGGGAAACATCAGGAATGTCTCTGACTCCCAATTCACAGGGAGGGAAAGTCTCCTGGTAGGGCCTTCACCGGTTGTCTGAGTCCAGGTTTCAAGTTTGGGGCACATGAAGATAGCACATCTCCTTGGAAAAGTGACTTCCTGTAAGTCCGTGGAGGACACCAACATGCTGCCCCGTCGCCACGTGTCCAGGGTGATCTCTGGCACAGATAAGCAACAAAGGCTACTGAACACAGGGGGGAGTGAGAACCAAAAAGCCCTGCTACCCCGGGAGGGGAGACTTAGCAGCCGTTCTACAAGTCTCTGCCCAGCGATCCAGCCAAGAGCAGCCTGGGGCAGGGCCCAGAGCCTTGCCAGATCCCAACTGACTTGGATTCAGCGTGGGCGGGACACCCTCAGGGGTCCCCATCCATACAGATAAGGGCCAGCCCCCCACACGTGATATCCCCATAGACCCTTCTTACAGTTTTTTTTATTTTCATAGTCTAGGAAAGAAAATATTATGCATTTGTTTCTTATTAATTTACACTCAAACCATTAAAAACAGGTTTTACAAGAATTTTTAGCATCCACAAAGCCCTCTTTTTAACCCCTCATAAGCCATCTAGTACTTCCTTTCTCAAGGAAGAGGCAAATGTATTTTTGCAGAGAATAAAGTCCTCGATTTAATTTTGGTTCAGCATTTAGTCTCAGGCTCATAAACTCCCAACAGGTCTTGGAAAGGCTGAGAAAGGAAATTCTCCCCCAGCCCCAAGGCTCCAAATAATAGCCCAAGATCGTAACTAGCAGGATTTTCACACATGGACATACACAAACACACAGAACCGAACAAAACTGAGGAAGAAAGACTGGATAGGCTTCTACAGGCTTGGCCCCCTCCCACCAATAGCGCTATCCTCGGGAACCTAGATGGAGATTTTCAGCTGAGGCACCTCATACCCTGGACAGCTGCGAGCCCCTCCGTGGGAGATGGAGCAATACCTTGTGCCGTGGAGCCTGCACAGCCAGGCAGTGCTGGTCAATGGAACCTGGGCTCTCCTAGTGCTATAGGAGGTGGCAGGCAGCATGGTGCCAAGTGGGCAACAAAGGAAGACTGTGCATGTGTGGAACAAGGAGAACTCTGCTTTGTGCACAGACAAGAGAGCTTGGCCATGCAGTAGACCGCGCACCCAGAGAGCCAGCACCAAGGGACAACCAAAGGGGAACTGGAAGAAAGGCGGGCGATTTTGCTGGTGCAGTTGGGTGTCATAACCCTGTAGTGATTACTGAACTGAAGTTGTCCCTGATTTATGCACACTTAGTGTGATGAACTGAATGTTAGTGTCCCCAAAAAATTCATGTGGTGAAGCTTTAACCCCCAATGTGATGGTATTTGGAGATGGGGCCTTGGTGAGGTAATTGGGGTTAGATGAGGTCATGAGGGTGGGACCCCCATAGTGGGATCAGTGCCCTCATGAGAAGAGACCCCCACAGAGCTCACTCAATCTCTCTCCAAGCACACCCTGAGGAAAGGCCATGTGAGCACACAGTGAGAAAGCAGCTGTCTGCAGGCCAGGAGGAGGGCCATCACCACAACCCCGCTACACTGGCACCCTGATCTCGGACTTCCAGCCTCCAGACTGTGAGAAAATAAATTTCTGTTCCTTAAGCCTCCCAGTCTGTGGCATCTTGGTATGGCAGCCCGAGCAGACCAGACACTTAGTCAGAAAGTTTTACTCCCTGCAAGTCCTAGAGTTTGCAAGCAAGCTGCCAGGACCCAAGAATGAAAACTACCAACCATGCTGAGCGTAAGGCTGCAGAGTGGACAGGTGAGTCTGTCCCTGTCCACAGCAGGTTTGCAATCTGCTTGTCATTCTGCCTGTGTTGCTGTTTCAGTGAGCATGTTTCCCCCTTCCCCAGCTCAGCCTATCCAGGACACAAGGCCCCTGCACCTTCACATGGCATCTCCCAGGAACCCAAGCCACCTGGTCTCTTTTCAGCATGACAGAGGGCTTCCCCAGACTGTACCTGGAGGTTCCTTTAGAACATCCTCTGGAACTCTAACAGCACGAGGGCTGGGCTTACCCCCTGAAGGCTGATTCTGTAGCTATGGGAATCTGCATTTGGAGCAAGGGCCGCAGAGGTTTCTGGTGAGGAACTGCTGATGAGGTAGAAGCCTTTAGAACCACACAGACCTGACTTTGAGTCCCAGACCGAGCTCTGGAACCTTGGGCAGTTTACACAAATTTGCCGAACCTCGTTTTCTTCACACCTACGTTACATTAAGAAAAAGGGAATCCTGGATACATTCTTCTTCTTGCTGGAAGTAACCCTTTACTAATTCTTCCAGAGATGCACTGTGCACAATAGATTTCCTAGGTCCTTCTATGTCCAAAAATGTTCTTATTCTTCTATCACACAAAATTGATATATTAGCTGGGTATAAAATCCTAGACTTGGAGTTATTATTTTATTGTTTTTATTTTTGAAGGCTTTGCTCTATTTCTTATACCGGTTGTGTTAATGAGAAGACTGATGTCATCTGATTCTCATTCCTTTGTAGACGAAAAGTTTATTGTTTTCTTTGTTTTGCTTTTTCTAGGAGCTTTTATGACTCATTTCTGAAATTCCAATATTCGTGACCAACTATGGGACTTTCTTAGCTGTCAGATATTGCTTCCCCTCATTTCTCTCTATTCTTTGCCTCTGGGACATCTGTATAGAGGAATACTTGAATTTCAGAACCTATCTCCATATGTCAACTTTTCTTTCATTTTCCATCTCATTATCCCTTTGCGTTCTAGTCCAGTGCTTCTTAAAATGTAATATCCATACACATTGCCTGAGAATCTTCTTCAATGCAGATTCTGATTCTGAGACTGACTGCATCTCTAACAGCATCATCTCCTGGTGATGCTGATGCTGCCAGCCTGTGGACCACACTTTGAGCAGCAAGGTTCTAGCACGTTTTCTCCACTTAGTCTTCTAATCACAAGGCACTCTTCAGCTCTGCCTATTCTATCATCCAACCACTGAATTTCTCATTGCCAAAATCTCTTAATTCATTATTTTTTACAACCACCTGTTCTTGTTTTATGGATGTGATAGTCTCTTTTATCTACTATGTCTTTTAATGTTCTAATTTCTTTACTACTTCATTTTCCTGGGTGTAAGTTTTTCCATTCATGTGCTCATTTCTGATGCTAACGTATCTCTGGTATTTAATGATTCTTAATGGTGTGTTTAACTTGTAGTTGATGCACAATTACACTGTCTGCTTCATAGTTTATGAACCTGCCTGGGGGAAGATATAGAGGTTTTGCAGTGGGGGGGAGGGGCAAGAAGTACTATCAGGTGGAGATATCTCTACAGCCCATTCTCTAAATTTGGGTAACCCTGTTTGTTATGGGTTAAATTTTGTCCCCCCGCCAAAATATGTATATTGAAGTCCTAACCCCCAGTACCTGAGAATGTGACCTTATTTGGAAAGAGAATTTTTACACATGTAATTAGTTAAGATGGGGTCATATTAGAGTTGGGTAGGCCCCTAATTCAATATGACTGGTGTCCTTTTGAAAAGAGGAAATTTAAACACAGACACACACACAAGGAGAGAGCCATGTGAAGATGAAAGCAGAAATCAGGTGATGTTTCTACAGGCCAAGGAATGCCAAAGATTGCCAGCAAACCATCAGAAGCCAGGAAAGAGGCATGGAACATAATCTCTCTCACCAACCCCACTGACGACTTGATCTAAGACTTCCAGTCCCCAGAACTGTGGGCCAAGACACTTCTGTGGTCTGAGCCACCCAATCTTTGGCCCTTTATTAGGGCAGCCCGAGCAGACTAATATACTGTTCTACCCGGACCCCTGTGTACCCAGGCACCTGGGACACAACTTGTCTCTAAACCAAGACCCCACATTCCCTGTTCTCAGTTGGAGACAGAACCCCCCCACCCACCATTGTTGCCTGGACCCTCCTGGCTGTTCCCAGTAAGGTGCCCCATGATTCCTTAGAGGTTGCACTGATCCCTGTCCCCTGTCATGCCTACCCATGACCAGCACTTTCCCTCAGCCCTGACTGCACACTGGAATCAATAGCCCACAGGCTGATGGGTCCTACTCAATCCAGTCCTGTCTGGTTCCTCTTTGCAGGGATTCCTCACAATTTCTGGTCCCCTGAGAGTTCTCATTCTTTTCTTTCTTTTTCTTTCTTTCCTTCTTCTTTCTTTCTTTCTTTCTTCTTTCTTTCTTTCTTTCTTCTTTCCTTCTTTCTTTCTTTCTTTTTTCTTTCTTTCTTTCTTCTTTCTTATTTCTTTCTTCTTTCTTTCTTTCTTCTTTCTTATTTCTTTCTTATTTCTTTCTCTTTCTTTCTTTCTTTCTTTCTTCTTTCTTTCTTCTTTCTTTCTTTCTTCTTTCCTTCTTTCTTTCTTTCTTCTTTCTTTCTTCTTTCTTTCTTTCTTCTTTCTTCTTTCTTCTTTCTTTCTTTCTCTTTCTTTCTTTCTTTCTCTTTCTTTCTTTCTTCTTTCCTTCTTTCTTTCTTTCTCTTTCTTTCTTTCTTCTTCCTCTCTTTCTTCTTTCTTCTTTCTTTCTTTCTTCTTTCTTTCTTTCTCTTTCTTTCTTTCTTCTTTCTTTCTTCTTTCTTTCTTTCTTTCGAACATAACTGCACATTTAGTTAATCTCCTTTTAAAATATCTTTTTTTTATAATTTCTTGAGGGTGATGCTTATTCTCAGTCCACCATTTTGAAACAAAAGTTGGAAATTCTTTCCCCAGGGAGACTTAGCCCAAAGCAGACTAAATTTAGAGATAAGACATATGCAAGCACTTTGTAAAATGCAAAGGTGTTATCCCTAGTTGATCCCAAGTACTGTCATATGTGTCTTATATTAAATGCAAAGTATTTCTCTTGTCCATTGCAGCATGTGGGATGGAGGAAGTGATGTGGAACTTAAGGCTCTATGTTTGTGGCTTGTTCTCAGGCAGGGGATGGAGGACTGCCCTGGGCCAACCCTACCCCTGCTTTCTGCATGCCTGGGGGAGTGTTGCCATGTCTGATAGCTTGGTCCCAAAAAGATAGCCACTGCCCTGAGCCCGGACCTTCTGTGACCTAGATTCTTACTACCGCCCAATCCAGGGGCAGCTGGACAGAGCCTTGTTTCCTCTGCCTTTCAACACCCTGGAGCCAGGAGGGAGACCCCAGCACATGTACATGCATGAGTGGACACGTGCACACACACACACACATCAGTACTTCCCAGTACGAGTCAGTACAAACAAACAGCTGACATTTAACTGACTTTATTTCATCGCCTTATACCCTAAAGGGTTTAAGTCAGTTCACAAAAAGACAAAATAATATGGGGTCAAATAGAGACAAAGTGGGAATCGATCAAAAGTGGAGGACAGTAGCTGGAGCCGGGAATGAGGCAGCCCCGCCAGGAGGCCGTGGAGATCCAGACCTTCCTGATGGGCGGCCTCCACCAGGGAAAAAGGAGACTGGTCAGCAGCACTGCTCGGTGGGGACACAACATCAGAACAAATGTTTGTTATTCTTATTTTTAAATAGGTCAGGAAAAGTGTGAGTGATAAAATCTCAGGGAGACGCCAGGGCCTGGTGACACTGGGTAGCCACAGTGTGGGGACACATGTCAGGATACCTGCCTACAGTCCCTTCCCCCAGGCCTGCCTCTCCCCTAACAGCTGCATCTGCCTCCACATTGGATGCCCACGCCTGCTCCCCTACCCCATCCATCCGCATCCCGAGCCTGAGCAAGGGGATCTCTCACCACAAGCATCGGAGCCAAGACTCCCCTGCTCAGAGATGCAGAGACCTCCCACTGCAGCCCAAGATGATCCAAGCCCACTGTGTCCTCTCCTGGCCCCCAGCCATGCCCTCCTTGTGCCCTTGGGGCTCCAGCTCCTCTGGCTTCCCAGCTTCATCCCCCACAAGGAGCTTCCCTGTTCTGCTGGCTGACCCTCAGGACTTGCAGAGGCCCCCACAGTATCAGTGAGGACCTGTCTGTTACAGGTAATGCTGCATGGCCCACCTGGCAATAGATGACGCCTGGCATCCAACATGTGCTCCATAAATACTCACCCAAGGAGTACACTGTTTCCCAGAACCCAGCATACAGCCCTGCATACAGTAAACACTCAACAAGTGCAGCCAGACGCACAAGAAGACGCTCCGCCCAGAGTGCTGCAGGCACTAAGGAGGGCACGCTGGGTTCTCCAAGGGTAGGGCACGTGGCTGTGGGGAGCGTGGCCCAGGAGCTGGGACAAGCAGGGGAGGCCTTCCAGGCAGAGAGAACAGGAAGGGCAAAGTCTGGAGGACACGGCCTGCTCAGGGGCAGCTCCCACCCGTATCCGGTTGCTGTCTTATCCTCATTTTACAGTGATAAAAGCCAGCAGTTTCCTGGTGATGTTAAATATTCAGGAATTTTGCAAGCCTTGAAATCAGTCATGGTTGAATTCAGGAATCGCCAAACGCTGCAAATTATAAAACACGTAGCCCCCCATCATGCTGAGCCTCCCCCCATGCCTTTGCTTTTCTAGGAAAGTTAAACATTTGAGAAGAACAGGCATTATCAACCCATTTTCCAATGAGAATATTAACTTTAGAAGTGCAGGCGTGTTGTGGGAGAGAAATGGATTATAAAACATTAATTCTGACGCATCTGGGGCCTCCTCTACCAAGGAGCCCAGCAGGGAAATCTTCCCATCTCGTTGGACCTTCCTTCTCTAAGCCAGTGGCTTTAGATGATCAGGAACTCCTCCAGATTTTCTCATCTGTGGTAGGTTGTATTTTCCGAGATGCTGCAACACTGTCTCTGGTTGCACAGGCTCGTCTTGGCTTGTGAGCCTGACATTCCTCCCATCAGATCATGGTGGGTCTCCATCTGCCTCCAATAAACTCCAGGTGGATCTATGGGACCACCTCACGCAATGTTGGACTGTGGACCTGACACCGTGTAATTTCCAAGGCTGTGTCATGAAAATGTCAGGCCCTAGAAGTGCCTGTTCTCTCAGATCCTCTTCCCTCTGGGAACCCAGCCGCCACGCTGTAGGGAGAGGCCCACATGGAGAAGAAGCAGGGTCACTGACCCTCACCCCAGTCAAGCACCAGCACCGACCTCACCAGTCATACAGCTGAGCCACCTGCAAGTAGCCCCAAGCCGAACCCCTCCAGCTGGAGCCCCGCGGAGCAGAGATGAGCGGCCCCAGCTGAGCCCTGCCCAAGCGGCAGATTCCCGAGTAAAATACACAACTGTTCTGTTTCAGCCACTAAGGTTTGAAATGGTTTGTTAAGTAGCAAGCTATAACTAGGATAATAGTCCTTATCGGGAAATTAGGAAGAAATAATAATACCCTCCGCATAGGGTTGCTATGAGGGTCTGTGAGGTAAGGTGTGGTAAGTGCCGAGCCCAGCACCCGGCTCCTGGCAAGTGCTCAGCAAACATGTGTCCCCACTTGCACCCCTGCACCCCAGGACTCCCATGCCCTGCCGCCCCTGTGTTCCATCAGGCTTGCCCGAAGACAGATTTTGTCCTAGGACGAGTTGCGGACTGTTTTGCCCTGGTCTGGTGAATAATAAACCCTTGTCTTTCAGAGACAGAAAGATCTCAGGGATCTCCACGCAGGTCAGCAGACCATCTGCTTCCGAATACAGATTTTCCTGCCCAGACCTCAGAATCAGTACCACGGGAGGGCCCGGGAGTCTGTATTTTCCACAGGATTCCAGCGCGCGCACACACACTGACTCCTCTGCAATCTGCAGTCTACCCTCCACCCAAAGCCAGGTGGGCTCAGCTGTGTCAAAATCCCACCGCACTAGGGCTGCCTGCAATGCGCCAAACAGTCAGACCGAGGAGTTCACCTGGGACAGGAAGGTGCGGTGACAGCCCAAGCCTGAAGTCAGGCCAGTTTAAGCTCAGAACCAACTTCCCACGCGATCTGTGTGTCCTTAGGCTTCCTGGAGCCTCACTTTGCTCATCTGTACACTGGGATGAGCCTTTTGGGATGCCCATCAAATGAGATGATGTATAAACCTCCTGGCACGGAGAGGATGTCTGGCAGGTATCAGGGTCCCCTCTGCATCTTGCAGGTCCCTGTGGGCTTTTCAGAGGACTTGCCATTATGACAGTCACTGTCACCTGCTTTGACACGGAGCTGCTGGTGTCCGCCTCTCTCCCTAGAGTGGCTCTCAGCCTGGGACCGTGTTAGAATCACTGGGGGATTTTAAAAAATGCCAGGACCCAGGCCCACCCAGATCCAGGGAGTCAGCGTGTCCAAAGGGGTGTCTAAAGAACACCCAAGTGATTTTAATGTGCCCCCAAAGTGGCCCTAAAGTATGCACCTGTGGAGCGCAGTTACATATTTTATTCACCCTCAGGGCCTCCACGCCTAGGCGAAAACTTCTGCACTGCGTATAAAAATAGTAGTTGAGATGAGGTCAGGTCAGAGCAGAGCAGAAAGAGACCTTCCCAACTCCCCTATGTTGGGGGCACCCCTTGGTTTCTTGTGGGTCAGGCGCTGCTTAACACTGGGCTTCCCAGGCCCTCGGAAGTCTGTGCACCTACCCTCTGACCCCAGTGCGAATGGGCCTGAGCGTGGTGCCCTTCCTCGATGCGGCCAGCGAGTCCTGGCAGCAAAGGATGTTCACCGAGGGGTCTGCAGTGCTTTCCTCCCAGGACCCCAGCAGAGGGGTGCAGGCGTTCGCCAGCTCAGGCCCACGCCGTGGCCTCCGTGTAAGGAACATGGTGGCAACATATTTTTGTGAAGTTGGGGTGCTCCCATCTTACTCTGTGGCCTCGGTTTTCGAGCAAAGAATAAGGACCACCGGCGGGAGAGACAGTGTTTGGATGGCCAAACACCTCTCCCTTTGCTCTGGGCACGTGGCCAGATTCCAGTAAGCAGCAAACCCTGAGGGGGCCGCGTGGGCAGCCCTGAAACACCCCTGCACACTCCATCCTCCCGTGGCTGTCATGGAAGCTGCCGCGTGGACACGACGGCAGAGCATTGGCGGAAGGCCCCAAGCCCCTCCCTTGGAGAGGAAACGACAGCCTATCAAAATGCCATCTGGGACCCTCTGTGACTGAGAAATGACTGTCCCTGGATTAGGCCCCTGCGATTCGGGGTGTATTAACACCTCTATCGTCGCGAGCGTCTCCTTAACTAGTCATCAATCCAAACACCATCATGAGGGGCAGGTGAGTTGAGTGATATGGTCACCTGGACACGGGGATGCTGGCAGCCTCTGCAGTAGGAGTCACTCCTTGACTGCCGATCTGTGTCTGTCCCCAAGATGGACTGAGGAGTGAAAAAAGCAAGGTGCAGCCCCTTGCGTCTGGAAAATGGGCAAGAAGAACACACTAGCTTGTACAGGAACAGAACACTTCTGGAAGAACGCAGAAGTCAGCAACAGCGACACCTCCGAGGGGAGTGAATTGCGGGTCGGGGTGAGAGGCAGACTTCTCATCCATCTTCTGACGGCCGTGCAATTGCTTTCACCATGTCTCAGTATTCGCTGTTCAAAATAAAACAAGTAAATGTTTTTTAATTTATTTTTTGAAGTAGAGTTGATTTACAATGTTCTGTTACTTTCTACTGTACAGCAAACTCAGTTGGTTATGCATATATGTACATTCGTTTCCATATTCTTTTCCATTATGGTTTAGCACAGGATATTGAATTTAGTGAAAACAAGTAAATTCTTAAAACAATATTTTTAAGCAAAAAGAGCTTTTAATATAAACGTATGGAATGTATAAAACTATTTTTTAACAACAGAATTTTCTCAACCGTAAAAAAAAAAATGTACCCTAGGAGGAACCTGCATGACACATTGTTCAGTAAAGCAAGTCAAACATTTTCAAAATAAAATAAAGGGCACAACTGAAGAGAAGGCTTCCCCACATCTGGCCCTCCTGGCCCACATCTGGAAGCGCCTCCAACCAGCCCACGGGGACCCTGCACCTAAACTGCCCCACACGTGGCCAGCCACCCACCAAGCACACCTGTTACCCAGCTTTGCCCACCTGTTTGCTCAACACAAATGGGGGCTCCGTTAGTATAGCCAGGAGCCCTTTAGTTTATAGCAAAAACATCATGAGATTGTTGGGCTAAAGGATAAACATTAGAAGGACTAATATTAACAATGGCTTTCCAGGTACCAGGTCCTCTTATAAACACTTCACATGTATTAATTCACATAATCCTTGATGGAGGAAGTTGAGGCACAGAAAGGCTAAGTAATGTGCCCAAGAGCACACAGCTAGTGCAAGGCCAACCCAGCTCCAAACCCTGGCCCAGCCCAAGGCCCACGCTCTGAAGGTAGCCGGTCACTGGTCAGCATCGTGATGACAAATGAAGTTCAAAGTTGCGTTAGTAAGTGAAATACGAGGGACACGTGCTCCCAGGAGCTCCAGAACCTCACCTGGGAGCATCCTGGTCAACAACAATGAGCTCTGTTTAAACCTCGTCTCCACCTGTGAGTAGCTGTGCAGCCTTGGACAAGTCCCTCAACCTCTCTGGACTTTGGTTTCCTCATCCACAAAATGGGGAGAATAATAGGTACCTGGTCAAATCACTGTGGGAACTGAGTCAGACAAGGCCATGCATTAAATTAATCAGCCGGTGTGCTGCACACAGCAGGCGTTTAATGAATGCAGGGTTATCTAGAATGGTCCTTACCGTTTTCAAACAGGAGTTGTCATCTGTGTCTAAGAGGTTTCACCCCCCCACCCAGAGAGGTCCACGTGCTCAGAGCCATCAGGGACCCTTGGGCACAGCCATCAGGAAGCACAGGCTCCGCAGGACAGGGCAGCAGCTGCACGAGAGCCCCGGGTACCAGGCAGGGGCGAAGGGAATGCGGGGCCTTCCAAGGGCCGAGAGCAGTCGCCACAGGGAGGAGTGAGGGGAAGGCACACCGTGCCCTGTCGTTTAATTCCGCTGTCAGTCTCAGTCCCATTTTACAGATGAGGAACTAAATTGCTGAGCTCTTAAAGCCAGAGTGAGAAGCTCTGTCCTGGCAGGGGCTCCCATGTCTGGCTGTGCTGTCTTGGCACCTTCACCATGAAGACGCCACTATCATGACTCTGGGGCTCACAGAGCTCCCTCCCCAGGACAGCTGCACCCCAGAGACACGGTGTGGCTCTCCTCTGTGACAGAGTCGGCTGGGGGAATTGGCTGGTGGCACCCATGCTACGGGGTCCGCAGTTCACCGCACAGACTGTGCCAGCAGCACTTGTGTGGGAGGGAGAGGAATGGAACCTGCACGTGTGCAAAAGAGGTCCCAGGGAGGTGGGGGGAGGGTGCGCTGCAGAAGGGAAGGCTGGGGGCGGGTCCCCGCAGCCACGGTGGAGAGAGCAAAGCGCAGGGCGTGAGGCCGCACAGGGGACGACCCTCGCGCCCACCCCCAGCAGGGACTTCGCCTGAGAGTTGACAGGATGCTCAGGTACTGAAACAACAAGAACGCCCAACAACAGAGGTTGATCAGTGTGTTATAGTCCATCCCTAGGGGAAGTACCGTGCAGCTTTAAAATATTACTTAATGAATTTCATGCCAGCCCGATGTTCTCCACTAAGTGTGCACCTTCTCCACGCCATAAACTCTATGAGACATGGCTACTGGGTATCTGGGGACAAGACCTGAGAGCCAGAGAAGCTGGCTGAGCCCCCGGCGAGTCCCTCCAGCCAGCCCCCGCCTTGCCCTGGACCCCTGGAACGTGAACCTCAGGACAGACCTCCACTGGGTGCCAGGAGGGATTAAGAAGGAGAAGTCTCTCCAGGGTTCCACAGAGACCTCGGTGCAGCCACTGAAGTCGTGTGTTTACCCAGGATGGGCTTGTGGGCTCCAGTTCAGTCAGGGACCATCCACAGACCTCAGTGTCGAGGCTCTGAACCAAGCTGAGGCCCACGGTGGAGAGAGCCAGGCCCCGTCCACCACCAAAGCCTTCAAAGGCTGGTGGGAAGTGTCCTCTGTTCATTCCAACCACGTGGCCCTTTAAGTTCTACATAGCCTCTTGCAAAAATGTTTTCCTCTCTTGATTTAATAAAAGCTGGAGCCGTGCCGTCCTTGATAGACAGGCTGCGACCCAGCTCCATGAAGGGAGCGCAAGCTGCCTGCACCCACAGACCAGGCCACGGACCCTCAGCCTCCCATTCCCAGATGGCATCTCCCGGCGGGCTGTGAGGAAGCTTACACCCAGCTGTCCCTCGGCACCGTGGTTTTGCGCTTCCTTTTCTCCTCCCCCACCTTCTTGGAGCACGATGGGGTAGAGAAAGGAACACAGAAACGAAAGGGAGCAGCAGTCCTGTCCCCTGGAACCCAAGCTCCAGGAAAGGCCCCTCAAAAGGCACAGTGGACACGCCCCGCAGCCAGCCTTCCCGCCGGCCTCTGGTCCAGGCCGCTCTTCCCAGGGCCTGGGATGGCTACCCCCAAACTCCGGTGGGGTTTCCACTCAAAAGGCAAGTCTTCCCTCCTCTCACTCAGGAGCCTGGTCCCACCCCCTCTGCGACAAGGGACAGTTCCCTGCCCGCATCCTACTTGACCCTCAGCAGCATTAAACAACACAGACACGTTCCTCCTTCTGGAAGCACACAGCTCTCCCAACGCCTGGAGAGCAGATCTCCTCCTCAGAGCCAGCGGGCCCAGCCAGCTGCTGGGAAGATGGGCTCGGAGCTGCATCCCCACCAGCCACTGCCCCCAGCCCCAGGGACCGACCTCACCCAGCCTGCACTCCTGCCAGGGCTGCCTGCGGGCCAGGGACTGCCCGGTGGGGACGCACAGAGGCTCAGCCCCTAGCCTCCACGTGGGAACGAGGGCCACCCGCCCTGGAGCACCCACAGGGTGGGCCGAGGCCTCCGCTGCAGCCACGTTCCAGCCAGCGCCTCCCTCCAGCCAGCTCTCCCTGCGCTCCCCTGCCAGAAGGAACCTGCCAGGTGCCCATGTCACCGGGAGGGCGTGGGCACCCCGCCCGTGACTGAGGAAGACCAGGATATGCGAGCTCGGGGCTGGCTGTCCTCACGGCCTGACAGCAGGAGGTGTTGCTGCAGCACTAGGCTCCCTGGGAGCCGTGGAGAGACAGGAGTCCACTTGACAGAGGCAGCAGGCAGCACCCAGCATCAGAGCCAGGCGTGCATCCTGGCGCCACGAGATCCAAGTGGTGGCCCGCAGCACCGGAACGGCAGAGAGCTGCGGAGAAGTTAAAGGACACGGAGTTCCCAGGGGCCAGAGAGACGGGCCCAGGTGGGGACTGCTCAGTTTATACAATCAGAATAAATCACGGTTGGAAGATCAAAGGCTGAGGACAAAAGCTCCACTAGAAAGCTCCAATCCCATGCCCAGTGTCAGGTCCTAAGCCAGAACCACTGACTGGAGGAGAGATTGCGCCTCCAGAAGGAAGGTCCCCAAGCCCACGGCAAGGATGGTCAGCTGTCTTCCTCTGTCCTTTCCCAGGGGGCCTACAGCCATTCACTTGGGTAACCATGTGCTGGGGAGATGGGAATGCCAGGCCCACTGGGATCGTTAGACGTTGATTCGAGGAATGTGTCCCACTGTCAGAGTTGGGTGTGTAGGGACCAGCCATCAGCAGAATCCCAGCCCAACTCGGCTCACACTGGGTCCACGGCATCCCTGCACTGGCCTATTGGTCTCCACCTCCAAGTGCTGGGGGCCCCAGGGTGTTCTCCACGCCCCTGTCTTTTCTCTCCAAGCCCTCCCTGCTGCCAAGAACTGTCCTTGATAAAGGCCAATTCTCTTCCACTTCCTGGATTGCCCCTTTCCTCTCTGCTTCCTTCTCCTTCTCAAGAACCAAAGCCTCCAAGGACCCCTTCTCTGTTTCTGAGGAAAGCTGTTAGGGTGTGGACATCGATAAGTCACCTCCGCATTGTCAAAACATACAGGGAAGGCAATGACGTAGTCCAAGGAAAGACTTTCTAATGGTGAATTTCAGGCAAAAAGGCAGAGCCATGAGGCAGTCAGGTGCTGTTGGGCAAAGAATTGCTTCCATATTTCTTTCAATGAGCACTAAATCAACATCTAGGGGGGAAAACACTTTTGCCTTACACTCTCCTGACACCCTGTGCGTATCTCTAGCATCATGTTATTTAAAAGTATCTTACTAGGATGGTGAACGGCCCCAGCAGCCCTGAGGAGCTCAGTGCTGGCTGTCTACACAGGCCTGACAGCAGGAGATGCTGCTGTAGAACCAGGCTCCCTGGAAGCAGTGGAGAGACCGGTGTTTCCTGTTACCTTTCCTGCGCCCCTTCCTAATTGGGAGCTTGCTCAGAGCAGCTGTATGACCGATTACTCTCTGGACTTTAACCTCCAACCAAGCACTGAACAGGTGCCCCGGGACTGGAGGAAGGGACAGAAATAGCAGGTGGGGTCCAGCACCTCCGGGCCCCCCTCCCAGCCCCGAGGACACAACGGAATCACGGCGTGCGGTTGCCAGGGCCCACGTCTGTGTCCTGCACCGGGGTCTGCGGGCTGGGAGCTCTCGGGGGCCGGCATGCCCAGGCCAGCCTGGCTTCTATGGCAACACCAGCCCAGGTCCTGGTACCCAGAAAGTGCTGGTGGAGTCTAGTGGCTGGGCTCCTACCAGATACATAAAGAATTACTCCCTTCCCTGAGGCTTCATTTTGAAAATATATTTAGTAACTTCTAAACAAAGCACACCGACCCACCCAGTTTTATTTGTTTAGTTAAATTAATTCTATTTTAATATTTCCATTAGCCATTTAATTTATTCTAAAACCTGGCACTGCAAAGTAATAAAACCCTTCAAATATTGACAGACAGTAAAGTAAATGTCGCCCAGCTACAACCATCTGTTTTTCCTCCGAATTCCTCAAGATGGAGGGTGTGCTGCGTTATTTATTTATGAGGCTGCCTGGGCCCGTGGCGTCTGCTCTCAGCCCTCTCCCAGTCCCTGAGCCAGGGCTGCTGGATAGGACGCTCTGGAGCTGGTCACAGGGTGAGAGGGAAAGGAGGAAATGGTCTGGAGTGAAAATGAGAAAATCTACACAGCGGAGAGAAATGGGGTGAGCCTGGCTGAAGTCTCAAAGCTCGCTGTTCCCTGACCCCGGCCCCAAGCCAGCAGCCCTCTGATGTCCTCGGAGTACTGACCGCTTCTCCCCATCCCCGGCCCAGCCCTCCCAGCCCTGCCCCTGGCCTGGAGACCCCTCCTCCTGCCCAGCTAGGCTTGGAGGGGAGGGAAGCACCGTGCACAGCTGGCCCTGGGGTCCTCACAGAAGCAGAGTCTGACCGGGCCAACAGCTCAGAGCCCTGACCGCACCTTCCTCCCAAGCGTCTGCTTTAGCATGGGGGTGAGGCTGGAACCCCAGCTCTGAGGGCACCTCCCCATGAGGGGGGTGCAGCACAGCCTGAAGGCGAGTCCTCAGGCAGGGCAAAGGACGGAGACGGCTTCAAATCTCGGGCCCTCGATTCAAGAGCTGTGGAGGGTAGCGCCTCCCCTTTCACTAGAGTGAGAGATGGGGTTCCCTGTGGGGTTCGAGATATGTCTGTCCGGCCCATAACGGGGGCCCGGAAGGCCGTGGCAACATTGCCCCAGATGCCCAGCATCTCAGAAGGAAGGCTGTCGCCTGAGCCACTGCTCTCTGAGCCCGGGGTACAGGTTGGACGTCCCCCAGGTGGGGGGACCCGAGAGGGAGGCCAGGCGGCCCCGCCGGGCACTCGCACACCTGCCAGTGTGCTTGAACGTACCTGGTGTTTACAAGGCACACATACTTACCATACTTCCCGGGCCACCACGCCGAGCCAAGGCAGCCGCAAAGCTCCCCACGCACGTGTCCGGCCGTGCAGCTCCAGCCCACTCCATCTTCTCCCTACCTGCTCCCCTTGGCGCCCCACCAGGCTCCAGCAGCATGGCTACCCATTAGCATCCTCCACTGAAGACCCACCTGGAAAGGGGAGGGGGCGCCACCCAGGAGCTCAGCCCTGAGAAGAGTCTGGAGGGGACGGAAGCCCAGGCCACTCGTTTGTCCAGCCAGCAGGCGTGTCGACCTCACGACTTGCTCCAGGGATACCAGATGCTTCAGGGGGCCCAGAGCCCCACGGGGAGAGACAGGCCAGCAAGGGAGGAGAGGCGCCTCTGTTTGCCGGGTGCTGCAGCGGAGTCTGTGCTCTGGCCAGCCTCCTCAGAGGACAGGAGACGCTCCCAAGAGAAGGAGAGGGAAGGGTCAGGGGAGGGGCCAGGGAGCCTCACACAGCTCGTTCGACTGCACAGAAGGTGTGAGAAGGGGTCAACGTGGAAAGCCAAGACCCACGACTGGGAAGAAAGCCCAGACGTTAGCCTGCGGGCAATGGAGAGCCAAGGCTGGTTTTAGCCTGGGGGAGGGACATGCTCCCACTTGAAACTGAGACACATTCCTGGGGCAGCCGTGGAGAGCTGGAGGGATCCCGCCTAGGAGGAGAGGCTAAAGTGAGCGGGAGAGAGCAGACTCAGGAAGGGCCTCGAAGGCGCTCTCCAAACAAAGGCCTGCCATGCGCCGTTAGTCTGTGTGGCTCCACGGGCAGGGCCTCGAGCAGGTAGAGTTAGCCAGCCAGCACCCCCCAGACTGGCAGGAGGGAGGGAGCTCTCTGACCCAGGAGGGGCCCCAGCAGAGTCAGGGAGCCCTCGGCCAGAGCTGTCGGTGAGGACCTAGGTTCAAGTAAGGTCTGATATCCCATCCCTTGTCATAACTGCTCATTGGGCAGCTGCCCCATGCAGGCACGTGGGGAGAGAACTGCCGTCCTGCCCGTCTGGCCAGAGCTCCCCTTGCACAGGAATGGGAGAATTACATGACGCAGGTGACAACTCCAGGGATGCAGCCAAAGAGGACCGTGGTGCCCGGAGGCCACGGCGGGTGTGAGAGATGCAGGTGGGCAGGGAGGGCGGAGTCCTGGGGGCCCTGGTCCTGGCGTCATCGCCAAGCGGCTCGCCCAACCTTGCCACCAGAGGACACAGCATCCCTCCAGGGTCATCGTCACCCCACATCATTCTCATGACAGCCTTGCGTGTGAGGGAAGACACCCAGAGGGGCGAGGCACCTGTGGGAGGGCACACAGCTGGGGACTGCGGTGTCCCGCCAGCTCCACCCGTCCGCACCCCGCTCCGCCCACTCGCCCCTCCCCCCGCCCGCCCGCTCCGCCCGCGGATCCCCCTGCGGCGTGTGCGGCAGGCGTCTCCAAGGCCCGCTTCACCTCCACCGCCCCACGCGCTGCTTCCCAGAGAAGTGCCCCCAAACACATCTTGGCAACACCTCCCCCAGGTTTCATCTGCCTGTTTGGGTCTTTGATTATCTCGACAGGTTCTGCTGACGTCATCCCGGGAATTCACGCAGCCCCCCGCAGCCCATCAGACCGGCAGCTCCAAAGGAGGAAAAAAGAAGTTGCGTGTTCACAGCCAAAAGAGTTCATAAATGTTCCCCAAATTACCAGATGTCTGTAATTTATGGCCAAGGCGAGATGCGTCAGACCCGCGAGGAGCTGAGAGGTTGCTGCGGGGAGGTGTCACCTGGTGAGGAGGCAGCCGTGCAGCCACGGGCTCCGAAGGACGGTGGGGAGGGACAGGCCACAGGGACGTGGGCCCAGGGGCAGAGGTGGGAAAGACGCGCAGAGGCGGCACTTCGTTCAGTCCTCGTGCCAGGATGTCTGTGAGCATCACACACACACACGCACACACACACGCACCTGCACGGTCTCAGGACGCCGTGCAGCCCCAGGGGCCATGGAGTGAGTGATGGCGCCCAGCCCACAGGAGCCCCTGGGATTCAGCATGGCCCTTCTTGCTGCAGCAGAAACCTAAGGGGCCCCGAGGCAGGGACGTCACCAAAGCTGGACTGATGGCCCAGGGCAGCTGTGGATACCTGGGTGACCCAGCTCCCCCGCCCGCTGCACCGCGGGGCTCCCTCACAGAGTATGCAGGTCAAGAGCTCGTCTTTGTGCGAGACGGCCCCCAAAGGGAATCCACAGTCAGCCTTGGTGCAGGAAGTTGGGGGAAACATAAAAGCAAAGGTCTGCAAGCATCTCAGAACACGGTCCTCCAGGACCCTGGCCGTTTGCCTCCCCATTTTCAGCTGAACACTCTGAGGTCTCGGCGGCCGTGACCTTTCCCAGGTCACACGGGTGGTAAGTGGTCAAGATGAGTTTCAAATCCATACTTGATGGTCTAACACCCACATTCTCCACCAGATGCTTGTCCCTACGCCGGGCGCCAATCAGGCAACGGCTCTTGGCAAAGTGTTCGTGTCACGGTCACGCCTTGTATATTGCATCACACATGCCAAATATTTTACTTTAAAAGATAACAAAGAAAATGTCTCAGAGCCAGTAGAAAGCAGAGGGTTCCTCTCTGTGCACTCTTCACACGGACAGGCAACCACATTCAGCCAAAGGCCTGAGGAGGAATCTCACCAGGGTAGGCTGTGAGCTTGTCCACGGCCCCTGGCCACCAGGCTTCGGGGATGCTTTCCAGCGCCAGCACTCAGATAGGCGTGGAACCGGCGAGAAGTGGCCCCAACCATTGCCAGCAAAGACACCATGGGGCCAGGGAAGCAGGTTCAGCAGTGCCTGGGCCTCTCCCACTGGGGCACCACCTCCAACAGGGTTCCCTGCCCCGAGGAGCTGTGATCTGCTAAGACTCTATGATTTCCAGACAACACAACTCCTGCAGGCTTCTCACTGTTAGGATGAGAAGCCATCTCAGACAGGGAAGAAAAGAGCATCCAATGGAGGTCACCAGAGTTACCGATGTTGAGGAAGCAGGCAGCCCGCCCATCCTGGGAGCTGCTCTGAGGACAGTCGAGAACACGGACAGTTTAGGAGCCAAAGGGGCGGGAGGAGGGAGAAGAGGTCAGGACCATTAGGCTTGATCTACAAGCCTACTGCCCAGTGGCATGGCCGCTGGGCTGTCATGGGAGTCCAGGCAGCTGGGAGTAGCTGAGCAGGGAGAATTCTTCAGGGTCAGACTGGAGGGGGCATCCCTGGAGGTCTTGGAGGCCAGCCTGGCCAGAGGCAGCTGCTGCTCCAAGCACAGGCAGGCCGTGTTCTAGACCTGAAGTCAGAGAAGTCAGATTACATTGTGAGGAGGCCAGAGGAGCCTTGAGTGACCAGAGCCCTGTTCGAGCCTGACCACGGAACCTCAGGCAAGCTGCTGAACCTACCCAAGACTGGTTTTCCCCACACGTCTGGTACGACTGAGAATTCCTGTCGAGGAGAAACACTGGTGGCAGGAAGTCAGATCCTGTGTTCGCACATGAGACACAGACAATACGGCAACTCCTGGTTACTAAAGGCCTTCTCTGATGGCCTCCTGCATGCATGCGGCATGACAGTTATTCCCATTTTACAGGGGAGACACTGAGGCTCAGAGAGCGAAGGCACCAGACAAGCCCACAGGGCTAGAAAGCGACAGGCCCACAAAGCAGGTCTCTGGGCTCCAAAGACACTGCACAAGTCTATTCCTCAAATCTCCCCCTGCAGAGATAAGAAGTGTGGTCATTATTAATCTCCAAATTTTCATTCCTTGAAATTCTGGGAAACTTTTCCAAAACTGCAGCAGCACATCCAGGAGGCCAGGAGGCCAGGATGCGATGCGGCCAGGCTGAGAAAGAGGAATTCATCCCCCTTGGACATTTCTGGGGGGGTGTCCCTCTGTGCCCCTTGACCTTCTCGCAGCTGCGAGAAGATAAATGTTTCATTATTCAGAGATGCCTCCTGCCAAGGCAGATCTAGGGCTGGCTCTGGGTTCTGACCACCCCTGACCTCACAGGTCGCCTTGGCAGTGACCCCAAATCCTCCACATTCCTCCCTCTCCAGGTCAGGAATGTCATTGGTTTTGCAAGGGACAGTTTCAGAGGCTCTGCCGGTCTCAAATCACAAGAGTCCCAGGGCAGGGAGGGCTGACAGTCATGGAGTCCCCATCAATCTTCCCACAAGACGGTTCAGGCTCCGCAGAGGAGGATTTACTGGGTGGGAAGGACACAGGACAATGCTCCCCCGTCCGGGCCCCCAGCCGGCAGCCTTTTCCCACGGTTGGCGCTGCTGTCCTGATGGAAGGGTCAGAAAGGCCAGCACAGGCACCTCAGTCTCATGGGCTTACCAGTGGCTTCACTTGCTTTTTATTCTCTTCTGAATGTGTCCAAAGTCTGCAAAAAGTGCGCATTACTGTTTAAATCAAGGGAGGAAAGAAAACAATAGGTTGTTTTGTTTTGTTTGTTTGTAAGAGAGCTGTTCTCAAGTGCTAAGACCCAACAGGCATCTCCCGCCAGCCTGCAGGGAACATGGACCCGCGGCAGGGAGCCTAAATGTGTCTGATTTCCCAGGGAACCCACATCAAAAGCCCTTCTCATTCCAGGAACAAATGCAGTGCTGAGAACAGGCACAAACCTCCCCTAGAGAAACCCAAGCGGTATTCCAATCACAGCCCTGAATGCCGCCGGCTGGCTGCCCCCATTCACCCGGCCTCCCGCTGCCAATCCCTCAATCCCCAGGGCTGCAACCTTTCCCGATCTCCCCTGCCCCGCCAAGCTCCAGGCAATCTGGGCCTGGCCCCTGGGCTCTGGTCTAGGTGGACGGGCCAACGTCTGCACCCTTTTGGTCAGAAAAGTCTGGGTACTTGGGAGAGGCCTTGATGGCCTGGGAGGATGGCACTCCCCACACAACCCCACCTATCTGCCGGCCCTCTTACCCGCCTGCGTGACCTTGGCAAGTTCCTGGCCTCGCCATGCCTCGGTATCCCAATCTCTAAATAGGGTACCAGGAGCACCCCTCTCGTAGAAAGGAGTGAAGGAGGAAAGTGCTGAGTCAGCATCTGTCTCGTGGTAAGCGCCCATGCGTTCATTGTCACTGCTCTCAATATTGACATTTTACCCTGCAGCAAACAGGTATTGAGTCCCATCTGAGTCTTTGCTCGAAGCAGCTACCACAGTGAACACCTGCTCCTTCACTGCCACCTTAGATTCTACCCACAATTTGGTGCGGCAAGACAAGAATTACCCTCACCACGTGAAAGGTAAGAAACCTGACTGTACCCACCCACTCTGCCCCAGCTTGTCATTCACCAGAGACTCTGCAGGGCCTGCGCCACGCCAGGAAGAGTGCTCGACCCTGCCCTGCGCTGAGCAACCTCATACTTTAACACAAGAAAAATCAGTTGTTTTTAAGTCACTGGCCACCTGCAGCTGGTTAGTCAGAGCTCCCTGCAACAGCACTTGGACGTTACCTGTCAGTTCAGACTAAAAGCGCTCTGTAGTGGATTAGTGATGCCTGCCATGGGCACAGGAGGGGCCTGGAGTAGTGAGTCAGACACAGGCAGTGATTTATGATGGGGTCAGAATTAGAACCCAGATGTCTTGACCTCAGTGTAGTGATCACAAGCATGGCACCACAAAAGTGCCTAGAAATTATGTGTAAAGTTTTCATTTCGCATTTTAATGAGAATGTCACCATTTACTATGGACTAAGTTGTATCCTCCCAAAATTTGTATGTTGAAGCACTAACCCCCAATGTGACTATATTTGTGCATAGAGCCTATAAGAAGGCAATTAGGGTTAAATGAGGTTATTAGGGTGAGGCCCTAGTCTGACAGGATTAGTACCCTTATAAGAAGAGACACCAAAGGGCTCTCTGTCTCTCTCTGTCTCTCCATCCCTCCCTCTCCGTCTCTCTTTTCTTTCCTTTTCTTTTTTTTTTTGCCATGCCACGGGGCTTGCGGGATCTTAGTTCCCTGACCAGGGATCAAACCCAGGCCCCGGCAATGAACGTGCTGAGTCCTAACCACTGGAACACCAGGGAATTCTCCCTCTCTCCCTCTCTTCCATTCTCTCCTGCTACCTGAGGACACAGTAAGAAAGCAGCCATCTGCAAGCAGGGAAGACACACCTCACAGAACTCTACCATGCTGGCACCCTGATCTTAGACTTTGCTACTCCAGAACTGTGAGAAAGTAAATGACTATTGTCTAAGACACCCAGTCTAGGGTGTTTGGTTATGGCAGCCTGAGTAAGGTAGAAGAACACACCATTTCTACACAATTGCTGAGCAATCAGAACCGTGGAATGCATTCCCCACGTCTGCAGCTCTGTTCCTACTGCTGATTCTAACCTCCCCACAAACGTGAGCAGTCACTTCCTTTCTGGGAAGCCAAGGGAAGTCCCAGCCCTACCCCATGCCTCCTCCTCCTGTCCATGACCTTCCTCATCATGGTCATTGCCTTCATTCTCAAGAATCTACAAAGGAGTAAGAGATGCTCAGAGGCTTCAGAATAGCCCTCAGTTCACCTCTGCATCCTCACAGCAGCTCCTTGGGCTCCAAACCCAGGCCCATCTCCCACTGCCCATGTCCAGTTCTCAGAAGAACCATCAATCCTGAAAGCACCCATCTCTTTCCCACCACAGAGAGACAGAGATCTCAGCCTCCTAGGGGAGTGAGAAGATTGAGAAGATCGGTGGCACCAGTGAAGGCCCCAGTCCTGTGCATCTCCCTCATGGGTCAGCCATACTGTATAAAGTTCTGACTGTGACCAACCCTCACCCCTTCATCCAGCAGCAATCACTGAGTCAGGATGACTCATGCCAGCTTGGTGACTGCCACTCTGTCCCTGCGGGTCCCTGCCTGGTGCACCTCTCAGGGCTCATTCCCTGTCTGGAATGGGGCCAGAGATGGTAGGTCCTATTCACGGGTCACAGAGGATATAAAGCACACACACAGGACAGTGCCAGTGCAGGTGGGCACTCCGTGGTGTTAGCTGTTATTGTGCTTGTCATGTTGCTCTTGTACCAGGCACTTTTCACATATGGCCTCACTGAATGCTCCTATCCTGTCGCCAAATGCAAATTCATGTGCCCGACGCACAGTGAGGCCAAACAAACTGAAATGTCGGAGTTTGGAGCAAAGAAAAGTTTATTGCAGGGCCAAGCAAGGAGAATGGGTAGCTCGTGCTCAAAAAACCCAAAATCCCCAATGGTTTTCGGGGAGAAGTTTTCATAGGCAACATTTGGGGTGAGGGCTGCAGGGTGTGTAACTTTCTTCTGATTGGTTGGTAGTGAGGTGACAGGGTGGTGTTTCCAGGAATCTCAATCATCAGCCTGTGGTCTCAGCATGTTGTTACCATCCTCCACCTGGGTGGGGGCTAAGGCCACCTTCTGCCTGCAGAAGAACTCAAAGATATTGTTATGTGTATCCCTTGAGGAGGAGCCAGGATCCTGCTTTAACCCTGCTCTACTGTTTCTTGACTGCTCCTCCCCTGTTTCTGCGTTCCCTTACTTCCCTAATTAGCAACTGTTTGAACCCACCCTTTGGTACTCAGGGAAGGTCTAGGAAGCTGAAGCCTTTTTCCTACAGACAAGAAACAGAGGACACAGAAAGGATTTGTACGCAGGGGGACCTCACAGGGTCCTGCTCGGTTTCAAACCCTGCAAGGTGGTATCATTAACCCAGGAAGTGAGGAAACTGGGACTCCAGGAAGCTGAGGCCATGCAGGCCGTCTGAGAACCAGGAATGAACCCCCATTTCCAGAGCCCAGTGGACAGCAGCTGCGGGATCCAACCTCACTGCACCCTGACAGTCAGTGTGTGCTCCCCAGGGCCCCAGGGAAGGGAATGTGGCCAGGGCCAAACAGGAGCAAAGGAGGGATGCGGTGATGATTAGGAGCCAGGGAAGTGTCCCTTACAGAGAAGCTGGGTGCCTGGCCGAGGAGGGTGCTGGGCCAAGAACCAGCCCTCGTCACTCACCAGGAGCCCCTGGGCAGGAGCACAGAGAGGGGAGAGAGATGAGCATGCGTTTCCCTGGCTCTCGGGTACCAGACTCTTCTCACATTCTCCTCGACAAAGATACCACACAGCCTGACAATCAGGACCACGACTTTCGGCAGCAGGGCTGAGCTCTCCCCTGACCCAGGGGCTCAGAGGTGCTGCCCACTGCCAGGAGTGCTGACCACCAGTCTTCCAGGCCCTTCCAGAGATGAGGGAGCCAGACCTCCCCAAGCAGCTGAAGGTGGCGTCAGCCTGCAGTGGCTTGAAGCAGGATTTCAGTTTCCTGGCCAGAGATTGAAGTCAGGCCACAGCAGTGAGAGCACTGAATCCTAGCCTCAGACCACGAGGGCCAGTAGCCAGTGAAAAGGCCCCTGGCCTGCTGGCTTTGAAGAAATGAATTTCCACAAAGAGACGGAAAGTAGTGAATCAAAGTGTCTATTAGGAGGAAAAAGAGTACGTGTGAATGGACTCACAAGGGTGAGCTCAGAGAGAGTCACGCCTTCATGGTAGTTTGAATCACTTTTATGGGGCATTTCTTCTGGGTTTCCTCTAGCCAATCGTCTTGCTTTGCCTGGCTCTGAGTCCATATTTGGGTTATCTCAGGGTCTTCCCCTGTGAGTGCACGCATCTCTAAGCCAAGATGGATTCCAGTGCAGAGGCCTGTGGGAAGGTTGACATCACCTACTATGGGGTGGCGCCCCCTCCCTTTTTGACCCCCAAGGAGCCCTTCTGCACATGTGTAGCTGGGAAGTTCTCCTTGACCTCGAGAATGAGAAATATGTGGTCTATTTATCTCTTATCTGGGCAGGACTCAGCTCCTCTCTGCCTCCGCCATTATCTTTATCTTGGAGCATCTGGTCCACAGGGGGCAGAGTCCAGCTGCTCAGCCTGGGGCCCATCTACCTCCTGCCTCAAGATGGCCAGGACTGAGAGAGGGAAGACAGCAGGGGAGAGGAAGGGCCCAGGCCTCCCACACCCAAGGGACATGTGACCGTCACTTCCATCTCCACACATCCTAGGGCTTCAGCTGCTCAGACTTCTGCCCACACCCACCCACTACCTCAGGCCCCAGGTATCTGTCTGGCCAGTTGTGAACCACACATGAAGCACCATTTTGAACATAAAGCATAGCGTGTAAATACGAACTTTAAGAGTTCAACGCGGTTCCGTCTTTGCGGGTTTTCTCATCCACTGTCTGCCTTTTCAACAGCCCTGTAAAGTGGTTTGCAGAAAGTGTCATTCTATCCACTTTGCAGGTGAGAAAATGGAGTCTCCATGTATGAGTCAGGGTTGTTACTGCTGGATGCTGTAACAACCGAAACGTCTTGCTTAATACAAAGCAAAATGCTCATTCCTTATTTATTCAAACCCAGTGCAGGTGCTCTAGTCTGTGACTCTCCTGGCCAGCTCCTGCCATTCTGGGAGGGCACTGTCATTGGGGGTCTTTAGGGTCCTCCCTTGGACCCCCTGCATTCTGCTGGTCAATCCCTGGAAGTGTGGAGAACCACACAGGATGTGATTCAGCCAGGCCTGAAGGTGGGCATGCCCCTGGCCTCAGCCCACATCCCATTGACCAAAGCACAGTCACATCACCCCAGCTTTATAGCCAGGAAGGCTGGGAAATGTAGTCCAGGTGTGCCCAGGAAGAGGAACTGGGGCTGGGGCATCAGGCCAGCTCCTGGCAGCCCCAGGTTAGATGCCCGGGCCTGGCTCCGCTCATGCTACCACCCATCCTCCCAGTAGGGGTCCCCACACACGTCCTCTCAGAGTCTGCTTCTGGGACAGGGGCTGAACCAAGACTGTTCAAACTGAGCATCTACATGTGGATTTAGCTGCAGGATGTTTGATCAATTAAAAACCAGAGAAGTGTAAAGAGACAGGAAGACATTTCAATTCACCTAAGAAGAAACTGCAAGGAGGGAGATTAAAACCACATTTAAATTACAGAAAAAAATAATTGGCAAAGTTCCTGGAATCCAAGTACGTTCCTGTAATGAGTAGAATTCTCCTCTCCTCAACTGCAAAAGCAGTGGGCCTCCGGTTCCAGGAGGCCCGACTTAATTACAGTCTAGTTGGATATTAAAGTTGCAGCTACTCAAGTTCAGCAGCAGTTGCCTGATTATAAGGTCTCAGGAGGGGAGGTTTATAATCAGTTTTTCAAAGAGTATCTCCTACACTAGTGCCTTTCCACAAGGGGCCCCTGGAATCTTTCCAAATGTGAATTAACTTCCCTTCGGGAGGTCCCAGGCCTGTGAATTTCGGTGACTGACAAAATTTGGAGTCTCCATCAGCAGAATGGGTGTGACTCAGATACAGAAGTGTGAGGACATTGGTTCAAGGTCCAAACCACGGAAGGGGAGGAGCAAAGAAAACGTGTCAAAGGTAGAGGGGAGCGTGTCTTCCAGGGAGAGTGGGGCGGGGGTCAGGAGACCAGAGACCTGTCTCGGTTCTGGCCAGCTTCCATTTCCAGAACACTCTGGGTTCATGCACAGAGGGCCTCAAAATGAGTCAGTGGTAGGCTCTCAGGTTGGGGTGTCTGCACAGCAGAGGTAGGACATCCGGATACAGGGAAATTGGCTAAGGAGGCCCAGGCCCACTAGGCACCAGCTGAGCAGCCCTGGGTCTGGAAGGAGGACCTAGCAATGTGGGGGAAGTAGAGACGCTGCCAGGCAGGGAGGAATGGGGTGGGATCCCCTCTACCTCAGAAGGGAGGAGACCCCTGAACAGATCACAATGACAATTGGGGAAGGAGCATCCCAGGGAACGGGGAAGCATCTGCAAAGAGCACCTGGAACAGCCTGGCCACCCCAAGAACTGCAGGCATTCCAGGGTGACTGGTGGGTAAACCAGTGTTGGAGGCTGGGGAGGGTCTGGCACGCGGTGGGGAGCCAGGGCTTCCCCTTACAGGGAGGGATTCCAGGACTGGCCCTCCCCTCACCGTCCCCTCACCCCAAAACATGGAAAGCATCCTCCAGCCCATGAAGAAGAGCTGCAGCCCTGGCACCTGCTGCATCCTTGCTCATCCACGACAACCTCTGACACAGTGCCCAGGTCCAGCTGCCAAAACTCTCCAAAATCATCACCTCTACTGCAGACCAGAAGGTGTGCTTCCAGCTCCCACCAGCTTCTCCTCTGCAAAGGGAGAGTAGCTCCGGGGGAAAGTCTCAGCCACCTGTCCCAGCCAAGCAGCGAGTGGCGGGTCTTTCTCCCAACCCTTACCCCCAAGCCTGACCCTCCTTCCCCAAACTCTGCACACAGCCGTGCCTCCTTGCAGGCCCCCCGAGACGTCCCCCTTCCGGGGACTTGCCCCAGGCAGGACTTACAACACCCTCTCTCCCACAGCCTTGCCTGCCCCACACGGGATGCTCGTCCACCTGTCCCATCACCAGCACTGGAGAAACGTGGGTCTGTCCCCAGCACTGCACGGCCGAGGGATGGTGCCCAGCAGATGCTGGGCGGATCATATGAATGAACTAGGGAATTGGTGGAGAGCCGGGAGCTTGGCAAAAACACCTCCTTCCAGATGCAGAAACCTTATCCCCAAAATACTGTGTTCTTCTTTCCTTCCCTCACTCTTCATTCAAACAACTTTTTTTTATGACAACATAGTTGTCACTATGACCCATGGTCTATTTGGAGCCATGGGACAGGCAAAATTTTTGTTATCTACTGCTATGGAACAAATTACATGAAAATTAAGAGCTTAAAATGTATTTTACATTTCTTATCCCACAGTTTCCATGGGTCAGAATCTGGACTCAGCCTAGCCTCTGGTGAAGGGTCTTTCATGAAGACACCGTCAAGCTCTCAGCTGGGGCTGCAGTCTCATCCAGGGGTTTGACTGGGGGCTCTGCTCTCAAGCTCTCTCACGTGGTTTTTGACACACGTGGTCCCTTGCAATGTGGGCTTCTCCACGGGGCTCCTCCTTGACATGACAGCCCATATCCCCAGGATGAGTGACCCAACGGAGAGCAAGAGAAGGCACCCGAGACACAAGCTACAACCTTTTGCAATCGAATCTCAGAAGTGACATCCCATCCCTTTGGCCACGTCCTTCATTAGAAGTGAGCCATGAAATCCCACCCACATTCAAGAGGACATTACACAAGGGTACAGATCCCAGGAGGAGGGGACCCTTGGGACCATCTCAGAGGCTGCCTACCGCATTTTCATCCCTGTGGCAGATCTTAGTTTCCTGCAACAGTATCTCCCATCCCACATGCTCCTCTAGAACCTTGCCATTCACCACAAAGAGGCGGCGCCAATGTCCTCACTCTGTGCACCTGAGTCAAACTTTGAGACTCTCAGTCCATAGCAACTGGCAGAAGTGATGGGAGGAGACTTTTAAGGCTTCTACCTTGTTTTCTAGAGACATTCGCTCTTGGAACCCAGCTGTCCTGCTTGCCCAAGCAGCCTGTGGAGAGGCATCAAGCCCCCAGGCCCACAGCCCAAGCCGAGCTCCCAGCTGATGGCCAGCACCAACATGCCATGCACATGTGCCATCTTGGACGGGCCCCCTCAGCTGGTGCCGTGAGCAGCTCAATTTGAATATTTATGAGGAAGACGGATCATTGTTATTTTTAAACGACTCAGTCTTGGGGTGGCTTGTTACCCCAAGATTGGTGGTAGATAAACAATACAATTCCCAAAGGTCCCTTCCCAGTGAAGGGATGAACCTGAGGGGCCCCTGTCCACCACCCCCAGGCTGAGGCTAGTAGGAAGAACTCATGGACCCGGCCAGGAAGGAGTGGCCATGCGGTGTCGCACAGGCACCAGGCTGAGCTCCCACAAAAGCGTAGGGGTGAGCCATCACCCAGAGTCTGGGAACCCGGGACAGGTGGGGCTGCAGCAAGGCAGGCTCACAGCGGCAGAGTCGGAAGCCCGGTGGCAGGCTAGATGGCAGGCCTGCCCCTCTGCAGGGAACTCGGAATGGCTTCCGAGAGAACATGCACCTGGCCAGGAACGCGAGGTCAATTTCAGCTGCAGACAGCCATTCCCAGATCTGCCGGCAGGGAGGGAGACATCAGAGTTCCCACACGAGGGTGCTGTCAGGGACAGCTGACTTGGAGTGCAGCCCCGTTAAGCTGGGACTGGGCCAGCAAGACTCCACTCCCTGGCTGACCTGGAGGGAGGAAGAGGAGGGCCTTGGAGCTGAATTCCAGCCGGACGCCAGCCTCGCCAGTAACAGGGCAGAGATCATGGAGTCTTAGGGGAACTGCAGGTCCCAGGCCCTCTTCATCCAAGTCTCTGGCCCCCGCTTCCCCATAGGTGGGTGGGAAAGCCAAGGTCACATTTCAGGAAAACCCTCACACAAGAGGACCCCTTCTGACCATGTGCAAGTGTCCACGGCATCTAAACCCCAGCCTCTCTCTGCCCATCTCAGCCACGTGCACATCCTACAGAGACTTTGCAGATGGTAGTGGCAAATCTTGCAGGAAAAAGGCAGGATGTGGTAAAGTCTAGGAAAGAGCTGCTGTTCTCACACCCCAATCCCCATAAAGAGGGATCAGCAGGGTGGGCAGGTGATCAGCTGAAGAAGAAGAACCCCCTCCCCCACAGCAAGAAGGAGGGGCCCCAGGCCAACACCCAGCACCCAGCCTCACAGCGTTCCCCGGGGAAATTGACGAGCGTGCAGACTTTTCTTTCAAAAGTGACCCTTTCTGGGATCGTATCACAGAGCCAGTTATCCAGCTTTGTCAGTGTCATCACACACACATCATCATCATCATCATCAACTTCATCATCTTTGCCTAAGAATAATCATAACCAAAATTTAAGAGTAAGATAAAATCGAGCTTTTTAAAAAATGTTTACATTAAACATCTCAATGTGATGTCCCATGTAAACCTCTTCTAAAAACAATGATATTTTGGTGCCTAAATTATGTGATATCATTTTCTGTGGCCTTTTTCTCGGACCGCGTGCCCTGGGGCGGAGTCCCCTGCCACCATCCCCAGCGCTGGAGAGGCCAGGGAAGAGCGTAGCCCTGCACCCGCGCAGAGGCTGGTGGGTGGTCTGGGAAGGCCTGGCTGGGCACTGTTCCATCCGGCAATTTTGGAATAACCTCCCCACGCCCGCCCCCTGCCCCGACCCTTGGGGTGGGACTAACCAGGAGCCTGGAGCCAAGGCTTGCACAGCTCTTGACTTCCAGGCAGAGTGGGGCCTGGATAGGAAACAGACATGCTTGGAATTCCAAAAATGCACCCGTCTCAGGCCTCTGCCTGCCTTCCCCAGCCTCCTGGGACTGTGAGAGAGTGGGGAGTGGGGCCTGGAAAGCAAACCCAGCCCTCTCCCCTCCCAGAGACAGGGTGGAACTCATGCTCACCGCACCACCACCCACTCCATCCCCACGGAGTCCAGCCTTGGGATTTCCTGTGCACACCCCAAAGCTGCCTGTGTGCCCAGTGGGCCAGCTCCAAGGGTGAACGCTGGCCCCGTCGCCCCAATAATGCAGTTTTCAGTCACCCCACCCCACCCCAGGGCATGATCTCCAGGAGGGACCCCCACCCAGGCCAGCCTCCTGATCCAAAAAGTGGAAACAAGGGGGCGTGGCAGAAACCCTAGTCAGACGCCCTCCTCCTGACACCTGACAAACTCCTGTTTTTCCCTTAAGAGCTCTTCTGAATTCAGCTCATCCAGAAGGCCCTCCCTGTCATTGGCCCTGGGGGGGCTGGTGGAAAGAGAGGGCACACTCACCAAAAGATCCACGTCCCTGATGAACCCCCAGAAACTGGTCTGGCATTAAGCATAGATCATGTCCCTGAGGCGGGGCTGGACTACCTCCCGCAAGTAGGTGTGTGCTCTCACAGTAGACAAGGGAGGGAAAGCGGGTACAGCAGGGAGCACACAGCAGCCAGGACACAGCAGACGGGGTGGCAGATAGGAGACAGCGACTGCACAGCTGCTTTCTTTCTGGCACATCTGCCTCTACTAGAGACCCTCCTTGAATTCTTCATCGGTGCCTGGTGAGGTAGGAAGGGAAGCTCTTGCATTGAGCTGACCCATGAGTCCGGTGTCAGTGGTTTGAGTACAAATTGCGTTTATTTCTCCTCCAATCACTACTTTCAGGCATGTGTGTCAAATTTCCCTTTGGGCACACATTCAAGTACCAAGAAAATCCAGCCCAAAAGAAAAGTGTCCGTGTATCCAGTCTCCTTAAAACTCATTCAATGAAGGACCCTCTTCCCCTCCCAGGGCACTCCTCATGGGCAGTTCCTGTTCCTGTTTATTGATGACTATCCCCTCACTGTATCCTCACATGGCTGGGTGGGAGCAGGCAGGGCGGGAGGTGGTGGGGGAGGTGTTATCTCTCTCTCTCCTGCATCCTCTTATAAGGGCACTAATTCTGTTCATGAGGGCTCCACCCTATGCCCTAATCATCTCCCAAAGGCTCCACCTCCTAATACCATCACATTGAAGGTTAGTATTTCAACATATGAATTTGAGGGAACACAAACATTCAATTCATAAAAGAGATAGATATCCATGATACTGTAAAATTTATGATGCTGTCTGGGGAGGCCTGGGCTGACCTTTCCAGGGCGGTTGAAATATCAAAATTATTTTCATAATAATACTGAGACATTATTTGCCTTTTTCACTGTCATTCTCTCACGAATAAGCCCAGGCATCTTTCAGAGGCTGATGACATGTAACACATCCTCACTCTGATAGCTAGTGATATGTATACTGTGTATTCCTATGTTTTACAAATTTCCCAATTTTAAATTGTGAGATAGTGAATGCAGATAGATGTAACCATGTTGCTGGTAAGTGTTAAACAACCAGGTATCCAAGCAGTAAAGTCCTGCTATGTAGCCTTTGCCAGTTTCCATATTGTAAATATTCTTACCATGGCCGATTTTAAGCTACCAAGGTAATGTCCCTGAACAGAGTCCTAAAAGGAGCACACCATCACCTCCAGCCAACTGGTGAGAGACAGCTCCAGTATGGTGCAGCCTTGGCTAGAACACACATTAACAGGAGCTCTTTGGGGTCCTCAATAATTTTTAAGAATGGAAAGGGGTCCTGAGATCAGAAAGTTTGAGAACCACTGCTCTACGTCACTGCTGACCAAACAATGTGCAAAGGACAGCCCTGGGTACAGTCAGAGCACAGGAAGCCGAGGACCTGGTTTCCAGAGTGCCAGCCTGATGGGGGAGTCCCTGGTGGAGACTCAAGCAAGGGGAGAGTCCACTGGACGGTCAGACAGAACGTGCAGCAGGAGGGCTGAAGGGGCAGTGACCACAGGTCTGGAGAGGCGGAAGGAGCAGGCCCTCTGCAAGGGGCTGGAAGCCGGAGAGCTTGGGCTCTGCTGTCAGGAGACCTGGTGTCTGATGGAAGAGGCTGTGATCAGCCCGTTGACCCGGCCACCCTGGTCTGCTCTGAGCCACATTCCTCCCAGAGGACCCCAGAGCCCCACAGTGGAGCAGAGGGAGGCTGGCAGTTTGAAGAATGATTTACAGGGGAAGATCTCTCTGGAAGGCCACCAACTAAGCCAGATAGGCTAGACGTGAGGTTATGCACTGACCCTGCGACCAACCTGTAGCAGGAGAGGAACTGCCAGGCCAAAGCCCAGTTGGTTCGTGACCACCCTGACCCAGCCAGCTCACCATGTTTCTACCCAGTGCCTCCACAGCCCTGCTCTGGTCTCGGAGTTGGGAGCTCCAAAAAGATTAAGGCTGCTCTGCCTTCCCTAGTGGGGGATGGGCAGGGAAACCCTGAGGTCGGAGGGACCTCAGGGTACAGACAGCAGCCTGGCCCAGGGGAGGCATCTTCCGTGCACTGGTGGGTGGGGGGAGGAGGGGCCTCCGGGAAGGACCACGTGCCAGGTTGTGAAAGAGCAGCAGGAATGCCTGGTGCCTGTGAGGATGGACAAGTGTCCCGGGGTTGGAAAGTCAGTGCAAAGGTGTGAACCAGCCCTGGGACTGGGAGAGAGGGCCTTGGGGGCCCCCAGAGCACAGAAGACACTAAGCGTGAAACCACGGTCCCGGGCTTGCCCTGCGGGGCACCCTGTGCAGGAAAAATTGGCTACAGAGGGTAAGTTCCTTTTGATCATCCAGGTAAAAACTCCAAAAGCTGTGAGGTTTCCTGTGTCCCAGAGGGGCCAGATGACCTGGTCCCTGTTTTTTTCACGTGCTCTGCCCAGAAAGTCCCCCCATCCCCCATGTCTAGTGCCACTGGGACGGGCGTACCCCACCCCCCGCTCCAGATCCCTCTCCCCTGCCAGCCTCCCCTCCCCCTCACCAGGTGTCCCAGGCAAATGCCAATAAATGCCCTTTTGGCCCAAGCAGTGTGAAGGTGGTTTGGTTTTAGTGATCAGTAATTAAAAGTCAGATTTTCATTTGCAGGAACATAGTCAGCAATGGGGAAATGAAGCATCAGACCATTGAACAGGAGGAATTGGCAGCTCTCAGGGCTAAGCATGAATGAGCAAACAGTACATGTCTGCTGTAGCATCGCTTCATCTTTGTCATCACTCCCCCCTGTACTGACTTTAAAATGTGTCAACTGCCTTTTACACAAACCATCCCATTTGCTCTTCCAAACCCCCGCAAGATAAGCGGAACCCACCCCCATATATATATAAAAGAAGTGAGAAAACAAAGGCTTAGAAACACCAAGTAACGTGCCCAAAGTTGCCAGCTGGTACAGCGGGGCCAGGATTTGCCCCAGGCCTGCCTGACCCCACAGCTCTCGGCCACCAAGACCTGGAGTTCAAGTGTGAGAACCTGCAAGCCTCAGATACACAGTCAGAAGCAACACTAATACACCTCTGAGAGAGCTGAAAGAGGGAAAACTAGAGTGTGGCTTTCAAATGCTCGATTTGCACGCATATTTTACTCCTTGAGAAAAATAAGGCATTGCCAACGAAGCTTGTCTCACTCACACCGAACTTTGGAAACCTTCACATCGTCCCAGAGCTGCAGGATGGCTGGGGCAGTCAGAGGGGCTGCCAGACCCCTGTCTGGTGGAGGTGGAGGTGAGGGTCCTCTGGGCAATGGATCTAAGCCCACCAGGTTTAACAGCCAGGAAGGAGAATGCAGCTATGCTCTTATGCACGGTCGGCTCCCAGGTTCTCAATCCCAATGCCAGACCTGCAGGTGTGGAGTGAACGTAGGGGGACCTACATCTCTGCTTGCCCCCAGCTCCAGGAGGTGAAGCATGTGACCCAGGTTGATCCAAACAGCACATCCCACCCACTGGGCCCCAGTGATCACTTCAGGTGTGAGCACATGACCCAAGCTCATCTGATAAGAGGGAATCGCACTTTGGCAGGAATTCTAAGACACGGGGCTTTCTCTAGTTCTAGATCATGTAACTGTGCAGGAGTGAGGCCTGGAATTGCAACAGGCATTTCCCACCATGACGGAAATCAGCCTGAGAGGAGACTGGCCATATAATTGAGTACAGAAGGAGAATCACAGAGAAATGAAGGCAGAGTTTTTGAATTTTACTTATAGGAGACTATGGGGCAGGGACCACTGGGTTCCTGCAAAAATATCCATTATTTCCTCTATTATTCTTAGAAACAGAAATTTGATTTTGCACAGCGATGTGCCCAAGAGAAAAATTACATTTCCCAGCCTCCCTTGCAACAGAGGAGACATGTAACTGATTCTGGCCAACGGTACGCAGGTAGAAGTTCTCAGGCAGGGCTTCCAGAAAGGATTCTTTCAAAAGGAAGCCCTTCAGTCAACAGCTCACTGAAGGTTCTAGGTTTCCAGATTGGAAAGGAAGAAGTAAAACTATCTACTTGCAAATGACATGATCTTGCACACACCCTGAGAAACACACACCAAAAAAAAACCTATTCAAGCTAATTCAGCAAAGTTACAGGATGCAAGATCAACACACAAAAGTCAGTTTATTTCTATATACTAGTGACGAACAATCCAAAAATGAAAGAAAACAGTTCTATTGACAACAGCAGCAAAAACAAAATAAAATACTTAGGAATAAATTTAACAAAAGTGTAAGACTTGTGCATGGAAAACTACAAAACATTGTTGAAAGAAACTAAAGAAGACCTAAGTAAATGTAGAGACACCTGGCATTCATGGATTGGAAGACTTAATATCATTAAAGTGGGAATACTCCCTACATTGCTCCACAAATTCAATGCAACCCCTATCAAAATTCCAACTGGACAATTTGATCCTAAAATTCACATGGAAATGCAAGAGACTTAGAATAGCCAAAACAATCATGAAAAAAAGGACAAATCTGGATGACTCACAATTCCCAATCTCAAAACTTACTACAACGTTACAGTAATCAAGACTGTATGGTATGGCATAAGGTTTGATAGATAGATAGATAGATATAACAGAATTGAGATTTCAGAAATAAGCTCATAACAGATATGATTAACGGAGTTTCAATAAGGGTGCCAAGTCAATTCAACAAATGGTACTTGAACAACTGAATATCCACATGGAAAAAGAATTAATCTGGTACCCTACCTCACACCGCATACAAAAATGAACTCAAAGTGGATCAAAGTCCTAAATGGTAGAGCTAAAATTATAAAAGTCTTAGAAGTAGACAGGTGTACATCTTCATGATCTTAGGCACCAGTTTCTTAGATATGACACCTAAAGCCCAAGTGACCAAAGTTAAAAATAGGTAAATTGGACTTCCTCAAAAGGAAAGCTTTTGTGCATCAAAGGGCACTGTCAAGAGAGTGAAAAGACAAACCACAGAATGGGGAAAATATTTATAAGTCATATTACAGATAAAAGTTTATACCCAGAATAGGGCTTCCCTGGTGGCGCAGTGGTTGAGAGTCCGTCTGCCGATACCGGGGACGCAGGTTCATGCCCCGGTCCGGGAAGATCCCACATGCCGCGGAGCGGCTAGGCCCGTGAGCCATGGCCACTGAGCCTGTGCGTCCGGAGCCTGTACTCCACAACGGGAGAGGCCACAACAGTGAGAGGCTTGTGTACCGCAAAAAAAAAAAAAAAAAAAAGTTTATATCCAGAATATAAAATAAATTACTAATTTTAAAATGGGCAAAAGATTTAAATAGACATTTCTCCAAAGAAGACATACAAATGGCCAATAAGTACACACAAAGATGCTCAACATCACTAGTCATAAGGGAAATGCAAACCAAAATCACAATGAAATATCACTTCACACCCATGAGCATGACTCTAATCAGACAGACAATAACAAGTGTTGGTGAGGATGTGAAGAAATTGTAACCTTCATGAACTGCTGATGGAAGTGCAAAATGGTGCAGCCACTTTGGAAAACAGTCTGACAGTTCCTCAGAAAGTTACCAAAAAGTTACAGGGTCACCATTTGATCCAGAAATTCCACTCATAGCTTGTATATATGAATGGGAAAATGAACATTTGTCTACCCAAACATTTGTACAAAAATATTCATGGCAGCATTATTCATAATAGCTGAAAAGTGGAAACAACCCAAATGTCCATCCACTGATGAATGAATGAACAAAATGTGGCATATCCATGCGATGGAATATTATTCGGCAATAAAAATGAACAAAGTACTGATACACTCTACGACATGTATGAACCTTGAAGATCTAATACTAAGTGAATGAAGCCAGATACAGAAGACTTCCATTTTACATGAAATCCAGAGAAACAGAAAGTAGATTCCTACTTGCCATGGTCTGGAGGAAGACAGGAATTGGTGGGGTGGGGGAGAGTGACTGCTAATGGGTACAGCGTTTCTTTTGCGGGGGAGGGGTGATGAAAATTTCTGCACTTAGTGTTAAGGGTGCACAATTCTGTGAATATACTAAAAGCCACCAAAATGCACACTTTAAGATGGCGAATTTAATGGTATGTGAATTATATCTTTATTTTTTAAAAGTGACACTTATTGTATAAGCCAGTTTGAGGTAGATTTTCTGTTTCTTGTAAACAAACACAAAAGACTCTTCTCTGATACTCAGTGGGGCTGCCCTACTCTGCTTTCTGCTTTATTCCTCTGCCAGGAAGGCAGTCTGCTTTCTCTTGAATGTGGATGGCGATGAGGCCTGGCTGTGATTGCCTGGGCCACTGGGACCAGGGATGGCCTGGAAGAGCTGGATGTAGGACTGGAGGTGTCCCCCAACTTTTGAGAAGGAAGAAAGTCTGACCCTCTGGTGCACATTTCATGGGTGTTGCTGCCTCAGGGCTCTGGAGGAGCGGGGACCAAAGAGTGACCCCATCAGATTGCCTCATGAACCACCAACCCCCCTTCCGCAGGTTGCTGGCCAGCCCACCTGGTCAGACGCCCGTATGGTACCACAATGGCCTCCCCCGGGCCAAGGCAGCCTGCACTGCTTCCTTGAGCAGAGGGACAGGGGAGGTGACAGGAGCAATGACTAGCACACACCATAAGTCACCTCAGCCCATTCTTCAATCTTGTCCTGAAGAAGGCCAGCTACTCTGTTAAGCACATAATACGAGGTGTGTGCATGTGTGTGTGAGTGTGTGTGTGTGTGTGTGTGTGTGTGAGTGTGTGTAAATTCAGCTTTGGAAATGCCCAGCCTAACTCTCCCACAGCCATGCCTCTTGGTGGCCAGCTTTCAGGTCCCCTGCCCACAGTGTGGGAGTGCACAACCTGGGAATGTGGCCCATCACCAGGGACACACTGGGCAGCTCCCATCATGGGCGGGAAGTCACATAGATTCAGATGAGAAGCAGGTGAGGCTCCCTGCCTCCCTGAGGTGATGTCCATTCCATCGCCATACCACTGGTCAGCCACGCTGAGGGGCGGCACGTCAGGACAGACCTCAAACTCTCTGCTCTCCAGCTTCAGTCAAAGGAGCATTGTTCGTGGAGGAAGGCCCGGAGAACACACATTCCTTGGACTCTTGGAGATCACACCCACCCGAGAGCCGCAGGCCCGGCTGTGTGGTTTGGCCCATCAGGATTGTCTGCTGAGGGCTGTTAAGACAGGCCCAGGAAACCAGGGTTCTGTTGTTATTATGCTGTTGGTTTGTTGGGGTTTTTTAGAATCTTTTTTAAAGTATGCATTCACACAGAAAAAGGCACAGAACAAAAAACATGCAGACAGTGAAGTAAACACCCATGTAACCAGCACCCAGAGAAAGAAAACATTGCCAACTCCCTGGAAGCCCCTGGGGCCCCCACCTCACCAAAAATAACTGCATTTAAGTGGAACCTACAATTTGTACTTTTGTGTCAGGCTACTTTCACCCAAAGTTACACTTGTGAGACCTATTCATGTTACTGCATGTAGCCATAATTCATGAATTTTCATTGCTTAAGTATTCCACTGTAAGAATGAACTGTGAATTGACGTTTGGGTCCATTTCCCATTTGGGGCTATTACAAATAATGCTCTCAATGATGTTCTGGACCTGCATCCTGAAGTCCACATATATATACTTTTCTGTTGGGTATATTCTTATAAGTGGAATTGCTGGGTTATTGAAAACGGAGGCCTTCAATTATGTGAAAATAATAGAAATAGAAATAATGCCAAAGTGTTTTCCAAAATGATTGTACCCATTTACACTCCCACCAGCAGTCTGTGAGTTCCTGTTGCTCCACATTCTCAACAACACTTGGTATTGTCAGTCTTTGTAATGTTAACCATTCTGGTGAGTGAAGGTGCTGTATTAGTTAGCTACTGCCACATAACAAAGTACCCGAAAACAGCGAACATTTATGACTTCAAGATTCCTGTGGGTCAGGATGTCAGGCGTGGCTTATCTGTGTAGCTCTGGTTCAGAGTGTCTCAGGAGATTGCAGTTGAGACGTCAGCCAGGGCTGTGGTCATCAAAGGCGTGACTGGGGCTGGAGGAGCTGCTTCTAAGATGCCAACTCACGTCAGGGCAGGAGGCCTCGGTTACTCACCACCTGTGCCTCTCCATAGCACTGCCTGACTGTCCTCACAACAAGACATCAGGTTTCCCCAGCAAGTGAACCAAGGCGGGGGCAGGCGGGGAGAGGCCATGGTGTCTTTTACAACCTGGTATTGGAGGTGACACACCATTACCTTTGCCATATCCTTTCATTTAAAGTGAGTCACCATAATGGAAAAGAATATGAAAAAGAATGTATATATGTATAACTGAATCACTTTGCTGTACAGCAGAAAGTAACACATCGTAAATCAACTATACTTCAATAAAATTAAAATAAATCAGTAAATTAAAAAGATAAATTTTTTTAAAAAGTGAGTCACTTAAGTCCAGCCCACACTCAAGGGCAGGGGGATTAAGGTCTACCTATTGAAAAGCTGACTATTCAAGAATTTGTGGGCAGATTTTAAAGCTACCAGAGGTATTTCACTGTGGTTTTAATCTGCATTTATCTGACGAACGAGGTTGAATACCTTTTCATGCTCTTATTGGCCATTTGGGTTTACTTTTTTTCAAAGTACCTATTCAAGTCTCTTTCCCAATTTCCTGTTGTGGTCTTTGTGTTTTCTTGCTGACTTGTAAGAGTTCTTTACATATGCTGGATATGAGACCCTGTCAGCTATATGTCCCCACGATTGTGTAAGCTGTGAAATAAATCTATATACACACACATATAGGATCCCTTGCCGGATCTGCTTCTCTGGTTGAACCCTGACTGACACACTTAGGTTACTTTGCCTTTCCCTTTAAAATCTAAATCCACATAGAGTTGATTTTTGTGTGTCTGGTGCAAGATGGGGGTCAAGGTTTTATTGGTTTGTTTGTTTCACAATTAGGTACTCAATAACCAGCACTGTTTATTTTAAAAAAAAAAAAAACAACCTTCCTTTACTACTGCTTTGCCAGCTCTTTTACAAATCGAGAATGCATATATTCACAGGTCTGTGTTTTCTAAGCTAATCTGCTTTGGCCAGAAAGAAATTCAGTTTCAAATTTGCTGCCCACTTTCAATAATGTGTCAGACTTTATGACATGATTTCTGATACCAATTTACCACTGACTTCACCCTATAATTCAGTCCTTATTTTCCCTTCACGCTGGTGCACAGTTAGATGCTCATTAAATCGTGGTTTCCTCCCTTTCCCCTGCTTTGGAAAACAGAGCCCTAGAACTGACCTACACGATGGCTGGTTTTCCTGAGGGGCACAAGGGTGCTGAAATGGTTCCTGAAAGCCCCGATGATGCTGATGGGAGAAGGGCAGGTAATGGAGTGAAAGTCTGAGCATGGAGAGACCTAGCAGAGAAGCACAGCACACAGATCTGGGCATGGGGGGCTGGGCACGGACAGTCCCCATCCCACAGGGACAGAGGGGTCAAGAGGGTGGGCATTACGTATAGGCCTTATATTTGTAAATGTAATTTGTTTAAATTATAAACATCCTTTGGAAACACTCCTTTGCCATCATGACAACACTGCTCTTAAGAAAGTGGGTAAAAACCACCCCCCAACCTAACCCAGCGTTGCTTCTCATCTTTCCTGTGTCCACGTGAATGTGGGGTCTTTCCCACACAGCGTCCTTAGGGCCGACACCAGCAGCGAGCCCCACGCTTCTTCACCAAACATTTTCACAAATGGCCTGTGGGTTCCCTCCTCCTTCTGGACCGGCCGCAGTGCTGGACACTACCTGCACCTGCATTAAAGCCACATTCCTCAGGGCTGGTGGGAGCTGCACACAGGAGTTTGGAGAAACAGGTACAACCCTGGTTAAGTTCATCACGATTCCTCCACACTGTGAACGAGGATGGAAGTGCAAAACTAATAAGGAATCTCCACATTGTGCTCTGACGCAGAGCAGGCTCCCCTATAGCGTTGCTGAAGGACAAAAGCAATGCGGAAAGCAGTGTGTGGAGTGCGCTGCCTTTTCTGCAAAAATTGGGAAAAGGGGGAATTTATGCAATATTTGCTCGACTGGGCAGAGAATACCTCTCGAAGGACATGCAGAAATGTGTGATATCAGCTGCTATAGGGAGGAAGGTGACCCTTCACCAGGAGCCCTTCCCAGCTCTTGGCATTTGAGCGGGTGAATACTCTGCCTGTTCATAAAATCAAAACAATTGTTGTAAGAAAGAAAGAAAAGAAGGAGTGAGGCGTTGAAGTCCTGAAGGGGTGCAGCTCCCCGAGCCGGGCCAGGACCAGGGGGCCTGCGGAGTAGGCTTGGCCGCTCTGGGAGGGGACCGCCACCCGCCACCCGCCAGCCCCACCAGCCCGGGCTGCCGCATCCGCCAGCTCCGCCCTTGCAGACGCTGCTCTGGCAGGAGCCCTCGGCGGAGGCTGCCGACGCCAGGTCTGCCAGGCTGCCCAGCCTCCCTGGTATTCCTCTTCCCTCACGGCTGCTGGCAAGGCACCTCTTTTTCTTGGCAAGGCACTCTCTGTGAAAAATGTGGTGGCCACGGGGCTGCATCTGCAGACAATGGCTTGGACGTGGTCTGAATTGCGAAAACTCTCTCTTTACCTCTGTACTCCAGATCCCCACTCCCTGCAGCAGCCAAGCCGGGCACCAAGGGGCTCCAGGGAAGGGCACCGGGGCTGCCGGGCCAACACCCGAGGCGGGGTGGTGGCTGGGAGCGGGCACAGACGTTCAGAGACCCAGGGGAGGCGGGCCAGGATGGGGAGTCATGGGCGTACGTGTACGGGCACTTGCAAGAGGTCTGGGTGAGTGCGCGTGCACGTGTGTGCACGTCTGGGTACATGCGTGCGTGCCGACCAGGCCCGGGGCATATCAGAGAAGCCTTGCCCTGCAGCGGGGCACACGTCTGGGGGGTCCTCCCTGTGGGCTTGAGGCAGGTGTGATAGGATCCACCTGCGGAGGCCAGCAGCTGCTTCACCACTTGCTTGCCGGATCTCTAGAAAATTCTGTTAGTGCTTAACTTTAGTTGCTTTGTCTATAACAAAAGGTAGTGGTGAGGACTCAAGATGTAGTTTGTGTGAAGGGCCCCACACACTTCAGGGACAAAGACACAGCAAATGCAGCCTCCGGCCCCGGCCTCTGCTTCACACCCCCCAGACCCTGCCTCACACCCCAACGCCAGAGACGTGAGCTCCTGGGACGCCCACCCTGACAGAGGAAGTAGGCCTTGACACGGAGGCCAGAGGTGATCCAAATACACGGCAGGTTCATGTCAAGCTATTCCTGGGGAGAAACAAAAACAAGTTGTCAAGAAAGAGGCAGCAAATTGGCAGCCACAGCTTGGTACTGAGGGTTCGGGCCTTTTCTTTCCAGCTTTGACTCTGGATCCCACGGGTGGACATTTCTGGTCCTAAAAGTACATGGCTTTCCCCACAGGCCAGTCAAGGCCAGGGCTTGTGGCCCAGGGACCAGGGCAGGGCCTGGCATGGGGCAGGTGGAGAGGATCAGGGTGAGGGGTCAACGGCCCAGGTGATGCTCCCTGGATTTGCCCAGACCTGCCAAGGATGACTGGTATTTGTGCTAAGCCCACAGAAGGCCCACTCTCTGAGAGGGGCTCCACCCAAACACAGCAAGCATGGGGTCCTGCCCCCACCCACCCAAGATGGGGCAGGCCAGACACCTGGCCAGAGCCACTGCTTCCAGCCCTCTCTCCTTCTGGCCTCGAATGTGTAAAGACAGAAGCCGAGAGTCCAACCCACGGGCCCTACACTAAGAAAAAGCAGGTCTGCAGGAGAAAAGGACCAAACAGGGGTTGAGTACAGAGCCCCAACCCCAGACATATTAGCCATGTGCCAGCCTCTTCTGTCTGCCCACCTGGGTACCCTCCGCCACCCACTGGATGGTCTTGGAAGGCTCCCTTGCCCTCTGGCCCTATGTCACCACCAGCCAGTAAGAGGCACCCGCAGAGCAGGCAAAGAGAGGTCTGGCATTGATTCCAGCAGCCCCCTCCCCGCTGGACCACGGCAGACAGGGTCCAGTGCTGAGGATGTCGCGTGGGCACAGCTGCTGGCCCGTGAGGCCACCCCCAGCCAGAAGGCACTGTGGGCTTTACCTAGACCAGACCCTCCGCCGGGCTCTGTACATGCGGACACCACCCAGCACGGCAGCCGGAGCAAGGGGAGGGTAGTTGTATAGTCAGCATTATTAATTATCTTTCTCACTTGAAGAACCAGTGGAAGGGGGCCAATGGGGCAGCGCCCTGGTTTGCCTGACACTCTCAGGAGGCTGGCTTCTCAGGAAGGGTCCCCTGCCTCCCAGGGCAGCTGATTAACCATACCTGGTGAAAGGGAAGGTCGCACCTTGCAAGAAGGGATAACAAAGACCCTTACCTATTTTAGCTCAAAGGTAGGGAAAATGATTCCTCAGAATTTGTAAACTCAAGGCTCACCTCACATAGGTTTAGGGTTCAGATTTATTGCACCTCATAACCTAGGTACCACACATACCAGAAATCACATGAAAAGTGTTCTTGGGCTGGTAACAACCCACGGATACCTGGAAAAATTAAATAATTTTAATTGCTATCCTGGCTATCCGGGTCACAAATAAGTACCATGGAAAAAGCCCTAGCTCACTCACCAAAACTGCAAAACAGGAAGTGAGCCATCAGGAACAAGCGTCAAAAAGGACCACAGAGAATCAGCCTCCAAATACTTCATATAATGGGGTAGGCTGATAAGTGCTATAAAATGTGTAAAATTATTAAACATATGAAGGAAGAGGTGAGAATTATAAGAGCAGAATACTACATAATTAGAGAAGGCAGGTGCTCAGATAAAATGTTGGCTGCTACATGCGTTGACATCAGGCATTCCTCAGTTCCCAGGAGGACTCTTCTATCAATATTGTGTTTGACTGCAAGGAATAGAAAGCCCAAATGACCAACAGTGGTTGGTCAAACCAGGATATGTCTCATATAATCAGCAAAACTTTGTGACTTTGAGCCAGTTCTGGTGGAAATTTGACAAGCCTGAAGTATTAACCTCAGAGGAAGGCTTCTGTTGGTGCTGGCTCAACTGCTCACCTGTGGCATCTCGGGCCCAGGCTCCCATCTCTCCACTTGCCTCCCTTAGTAAACCAATGTTTTCCTCATCCTTGCTGCCTCATGGTTATAAGATGGAGCTGCCACTCCAAATATGTCACTGAAAAGGAGCAACCAGTAAGGGTAAAAATCCAGCTACATCTGTCCCTGCTTCCTCAGAAACGTGACCACCACCATTACCACCACCACTACCATCATCATCTCCACCATCACCATCACTACCATCACCTCTACCACCACCACCATCACCACCTCCACCACCACCACCACTACTATCACCTCCACCACCACTCCCATCACCACCACCTCCACCACCACCATCACCATCACAACCACCACCACCACCATCACCTCCACCACCACCACCACCACTACCATCACCTCCACCACCACTACCATCACCACCACCTCCACCATGACCATCATCATCACCACCACCAGCACCTCCACCACCACCACCATCACAACCTCCACCAGCACCACCATCACTTCCATCACCTCCACCAGCACCACCATCACCATCACCACCACCATCACCACCATCACCACCACCACCACCTGCACCACCACCACCATCACCACTACCACCACCACCATCACCACCTCCACCACCACCATCACCACCTGCACCACCACCACCATCACCATCACCACTACCATGACCACCATCACCTCCATCATCACCACCATCACCACCTCCATCACCACCACCATCACCTCCACCACCACCACCATCACCACCTCCACCTCCACCACCATCACTTCCATCAACTCCACCACCACCATCATCACCTCCACCAGCACCACCATCATCACCTCCACCACCACCACCATCACCACCTCCACCACCACCACCATCACCACCTCCACCACCACCATCACCACCTCCACCACCACCACCATCACCACCTCCACCACCACCATCACCACCTGCACCACCACCACCATCACCTCCACCACCACCACCATCACCACCTCCACCACCACCATCACCACCTGCACCACCACCACCATCACCTCCACCACCACCACCATCATCACCTCCATCACCACCATCACCACCTCCACCACCAACACCATCACTTCCATCACCTCCACCACCACCACCATCACCATCACCACCACCGTCACCTCCACCCCTATAAAAGTCATAGTTTGTGTCTCACTGGCAGGAACCATGACTTATGTTCACCACTAGCCTCCAGGGATGCTGGGAAAGAGAGTATGTCACCTGAGGCTGGCATATCACGGACCCCAACAACACTGAGATTCTTTTAGCAGGGAAAGATGAAAGGGAGGAATGCTGTTGAGTCGGCAACTGCTGTGCTCCCACAGCCCTCAGTTCCGACCCCCAACCACACACACAATTGCTTCTTCCAGTGATCTAGGTGGACCGAAGAGGCATGGGGACTATATCAAACTTTTAGGGGGAATTTTTCAAACTAGTGTCCTCACCCCTTCAACACCCAAGCTTCCACAATGTCCCCTGAGGTGTGGTCTCCAATCCCTATGGCCTATACATTGAATCACCGATATACTGAACGTAAGGCGCCCCTCAGATGCGCCAGGGCTGGCATGAAGTTTAAAGTTTCAAGGGGAAGGGTGGGGGGGAAGGGATAGTTAGAGAGTTTGGGATTGACATGTATGTACCACTATATTTAAAATGGATAACCAGCAAGGACTCTCTATATAGCACAGAGAACTCTGCTCAGTGTTATGTAATAACCTAAACAGGAAAAGAATTTGAAAAAGAATGGATACATGCATGTGTGTAACTGAATCACTTTGCTGTACACCTGAAACTAACACAACATTGTTAGTCAACTGTACTCCAGTATAAAGTAAAAAGTTTTAAAAAATAAAACCGTACCCTGTGACGACCGGCCCCGGAGGTTAAGTAAGGTCTAGTTTTCCTGACTGTCCACAGGTCCCCTGCAATCCTCACACGGTTCACTCCCTCTGACTCTTACAGGTACCCTTCTCCTCTCAGGGACACTTCCTTCCAGAAGACTCTTATGTGGCAACAGAGGTTGGGCCAGGAAGTTTCTTGACTAAGGGTGAATTTAGGGACCTGCTAAAGAAATAAAAAGTGTTATCGGCAAGAGGTTTTAACCAGCTCAAGAAAGCACACTCTTCAATCATGTTCACAATCACCATGAAACCATGAACCATATGTAATACTTATACAATTAATAGAAAGGTGAACTTAATATAAAATTTCTGGGAAGAAGTCTACTGTTGGCCATTAGCTGACATAAGGAAGTTGTCCTTATTTGAAAGTAATAAAATTTGATAGAAAGTTAATACTTCAGGCTTCTCAAAAATTCCACCAGAATTGGCTCAAAGTCACAAGGTTTTGCTGATTCTGGGTTTGATATTAAAAACCACCCTGAGAAAGTTCCAGAAGCGGATCCATAAGCGTCGCTGGCGGTAGGAACAGTTGTCCACACTGCCCTCGTGTCCAGGCCACAGCCCCTGGCAAAATTTGACTATAAAGCCCAAGGCTATTTTGAGATGTGTGAGAGCAAGGAATTTGCACAGAATTAAGTGACGAAGCCATTGGGTCGTTAAAGAGCAGTTTGATTTTCTTTTTCCAAGGGACAGAACAAACTCTATCAAAGGCAGGACAGAGCAAATGAAGTTCAAGGAGAAAAATTCACTTGCTGAAGATGCTAAAAGTCTGTGTTAAAAGAGATGTTGGAACTTAAATATATTCGCATGCTTATATCCACTAACATTCCAATTCCTTACTATTTCCATTTTTTAACATAAATTTCATGCTATTCCAGGTGGTGATGAGTTGAATTTACTTTCAACAACTGAGAGCAATTACCACAGTTATTCGGGGCTGTGGCTACAAGTCTGGATGCCTTGAGAACTGCAAGGGCTGGAGGCTTTTCTTCCAGATCAGGTAGTGCCAGGGCTGGTGGGCACGGAAGGGCCCCACCCACTGGGGGAGGAACAAGGGATGCAGAGGCAGCTCTGTACTGATGGTGAGAGAGGGGTCATGCCTCCATACAGGGGCTGGTAGAGGGGAGCAGAGGCAGCAAGGAGAGAAGGACCAGGTGTTGGCAGAAATGCAGACACTTGCCTCCCTGGGGTTAGAACTGATCTTAGGTGTGACCCCAGGTACTCAGGTAGTCATCAGAGGCCTGGAGGGATGGACAGCATGCTCAGGTGGTAAGCGTGGTGGGCAGGATGGAGAACGCCCTCCTCTGTGTCCCAGCCCCCTTTCCCCAGGCAGCCTGTCCTATCCCCCCACGTACCCCCTCCCAATCTGCAGGAGGGGCTGAGGGACAGGCATGGAGACAGAGACAGGGACCCAGAGAGTCCTGGCACGGCTTAGCTGGGTGACCTTGGCCAGGGACCATGATGTCTTGAGCCTCAGTTTCCTTATCCGTAAAGTAGGCCAGAAGCATTCCTGACCACTTCGCAGACTTAGAACATCACCAAATGTGTTAGCTAGATTGTTACTCTTTTCCCCATTTACAGAGGAGGTGAAGTGATGTCTCCAACGCCACCCAGCTGGCGAGGGGCGGACCAGTTATAAACCCTGCCTGTGTGCCGCTTGCCCTGTGGCAGAAGCACAGGCAGAGCTCCCTCGAGGGCCCGGGGAGCCCCGCTTCCCTGCCGCCCCAGGCTCATCCCTGGCAGGGTGCGCGGAGGGCACACGGGCGGGGTGAGCAGGCAGGCTCGGTGGCTGTGGCGCCACACGTCCTGACATCCTGACCCCAGGCGCTGGCCCAGGAGATGCCACTCCTCCAGACCCCTGGCTCCGCTCACCCCAACGTCCTCATCCGCCCAAGCCCACATCCTCACACACAACCAACACCTTGTGACCGCACTGTGGTCACAGCTGCGCGGGTGGACCAGTCATCCAGGGCCTCAGTGTTCTCCTCTCTAAACTGGACAACAGAAGCGCCACTGTTGTGAGGATGGTGGAAGCAGGTGCTCCTCTAGCTGCCAAGTGCAGAGCCCACCCGGGCGAGGGCTCCATGGCCTGGCTCATCACCTAAAATGTTAGGTGCATTTCCCCGGTTCTCCTCTGGACAGGTTTCCCCACCATTCAGTGGGCGGGGTTTCCATCAAACGCCTCCAACCGGCGAAGAAGACGTGGCCAGGGTGAGTGACCACAACATCCCTGACCGTCTAGGCATTGCCCCCAACCTCCAGCAGCCAGAAGAGGCGAAACGGGACGGCACGTACCTGGCTTTAGTGAGCTGAACGATGGAAAACCCTTGCTTTACATACCTCAGACGATGTTGGCCAAGATTAAGGGTTTTCTTAAAAAGAAAGGAATGAGAAGAGGGAGGATGTGGCTACAGAGATGACCCAGTGGGAGGACAAAGGCTGCGGAGTTCCGGCATGACTGGTGGTCACAGTGAGATGACTGCTGACTTCATCTCTTTGTCCGATCAGTGCTGACGGAGTGGCTACTACACGCCAGGTCCTGCCCTGCAGAGCCTGTCCTTCGAGCAGAGAGGCCATGCCCTCAGGGCTGATGTCCCAGGGCAGTATGACTCACCCACCTCAAAATGTTAAGCACAGGGACTTCCCTGGTGGCGCAGTGGTTAAGAATCCACCTGCCAAGGCAGAGGACACGGGTTTGAGCCCTGGTCCGGGAAGATCCCACATACTGTGGAGCAACTAAGCCCACGAGCCACAACTACTGAAGCCTGCGTGCCTAGAGCCCGTGCTCCCCAACAAGAGAAACCACCGAAATGAGAAGCCTGCGCACCGCAATGAAGATTAGCCCCCGCTTGCCACAACTAGAGAAAGCCAGTGTGCAGCAACAAAGACCCAACGCAGCCAAAAATAAAAATAAATAAATAAGTAATTCTTTTTTAAATACCAAAAAAAAATTCTTTAAAAAAATTTAGGGCTTCCCTGGTGGCGCAGTGGTTGAGAGTCCGCCTGCCGATGCAGGGGACACAGGTTCGTGCCCTGGTCCAGAAAGATCCCACATGCCGCGGAGTGGCTAGGTCCGTGAGCGCGTCCGGAGCCTGGGCTACGCAACGGGAGAGGCCACGACAGTGAGAGGCCCGTGTACCGCAAAAAAAATAATAATAATAATAAAAATAAAAAAATTTTAAAATGTTAAGCACAGCTCCTAACCATCCAATGTCATGTCCTCTGCACAAGGTTGTGTTTTAAGAGGATCATGTGCTTTTTCTCGCTGTATTCCTAGAATAAATCCTATTTTGTCATGGTGTAGTGTTACTGGATTTAATTTTCCCCTATTTAGTGTTTTTACACTTATATACAAAAGTGAACTTGGTCTAGAGTTGTGAGCTCGCATGCATCCGTGTGTGTGTGTGTGTGTGTGTGTGTGCACACGTGGGTGCTGACTTTATCAAGTTTTGACATCAAGGAAATCCTATGGGAATTACTTACCTAAAGTTTGGTAGACTTTGACTATAAAATTGCTTGCACCAATGAGAAATTACAATAGAAAAAAGTATTATATTTATAACAGCAATACAAAATAAGTATCTGGATATAAATTTCTCTCCACCGTACTGTTCTTTTTAATTGATGTATCTTTTACGTACAACAAAATGCAAAGATCTTCACCTTTCAGTTCAAGAATTTTGACAGTTGCAAACAACCAAATCAATATCCAGAATATTGGGGCTTCCCTGATGGTGCAGCAGTTAAGAATCTGCCTGCCAATGCAAGGGACACAGATTCGCGCTCCGGTCCGGGAAGATCCCAAGTGCCGCGGAGCAACAAAGCCCGTGTGCCACGACTACTGAGCCCACGTGCCACAACTGCTGAAGCCCACACGCCTAGAGCCCGTGCTCCGCAACAAGAGAAGCCACCACAATGAGAAGCCCGCGCACCACAACAAAGAGTAGGCCCCACTCACCGCAACTAGAGAAAGCCCGTGAACAGCAATGAAGAACCAACACAGCCAAAAATTTTTTTAATGAAATTAATTAATTTTTTAAAAAAGATCCAGAATATTTCCATCACCCCAGAAACTTCCTCATGCTCTTTTTCTGCCAATACCCGACACACACTTTCAGAATCAATCACCATTATGATTTCTACCACCAGAGGCTAGTTTTGCTTGTTCTAGAAATTCATGTAGATGAAACATACCATATGAACTTTTTTGTGTCTGGTTTCTTTCAAACAGCATAATATTTTTGAGATTCAACCCCATAGCTGTGTGCATCGATAGTTCATTTTATTGGTAAGTAGTATTCCAAAATTGTACATCAAAATTGTTTAATTCATTCCCCTACGGATGGATTTGGGATGTTTCCAGCGTTTGGTAATTTGAATAGAGCTTTAATGCACATTCACGTGCAAGCATTTTTTTGGACTCTTGTGTAGGTTCCTAGGAGTGGAATTGCTGGGTCATAAGATATGTGTAAGTTTAGCTTCATAAGGAACTGCCATCCTATTTTACATGCCCACCAACAATGTATGAGAGTTTCAGTTGCTCCATGTTTGATATTGTCAGTTGTCTTAATTTTTGCTAGTCTAGTAGGTATATAGTGGTAACTCCTTGCAGTTTTAATTTGCTTTTACTTGATGACTGTTAATGTTGAGCATCTTTTCATGCACTTCTTAGCCATGTATACATCTTCTTTTGTGAATTGATGACAAGTCTTTGCCCGTTTTAAGTTGGGTTGTCTGAATATTAATGATTTTTAGGAATTCTTCAGTACATATTATAAATATGAATCCTTTATCCATATTATGAATGTTTTCCTCATCTGTGGCTTGCATGCATGTTTTCTCTTAATAGCATCATTTGATGCTCTTGATGATGTCCAGTTATTATTTTTTGATTTATGGTTCATGGTTTTTGTGCAAATTTGTTCAGTGTCTTTGTCTTCCTCAAAATTGTAAATATTCTCCTATGTTTTTGTCAAAAAGATCGATGGTTCTAGGTCCACATTTAGATGAATTTTTGAATTATTTCCTGTGTGGTATTGTTTACTTTTTATGCAGATATCCAGTTTGTTTCAGCATCATTTGTTTAACAAGTTTTCCTTTCCCCTTTGAATTAACTTGATTCCTTGATCAAAAATCAGTTGAAAGGAAGAGGCATCTGCCCTCCTAAGTTCACTGCAGTATCATTCACAACAACTAAGATATGGAAACAACATAAATATCTGTTCACAGATGAAAGGATAAGGAAAATGTGGTACACATTTTATGGACTATTATTCAACCTTTAAAAAGAAGGAAATCCTTTCATTTGTGACAACATGTATGAAACTGGAGGTCATTATGCTAAGTGAAATAAACCAGACACATAAATACAAATACTGTATGATCTCACTTATATGTGGCATATTCTTTTAAAAAGCCAAACTCATAGTAACAGAGAATGGAATAGTGATTACCAAGGTCTGGGGCATGGGGGAAAGGAGTAGATGTTTTAAAAAAAAAATCAATTGACCATATTATGTAGGCATATTTCTGTTCCACATAACCAATGTCTATCCTTATGGCATCCTTTACCACCTTGATTAATGTAGCCTGGTTGTAAGTCTTAAAATCAGGTAATGCACCTCATTCATTTTATTCTTTTACAAGGTATTTTGGCTCTTTTATATCCTTTACTTTTTCATATAAATTTTAGAATCAGCTTTCTTCAAAAAGGCTGTGTGGAAGTTTGTTTGGCACTGTGTTGAGTCCATAAGCCAATTTGGAGAAAATGGGCATCGTCTTAATATTATGGACTCCAATCCATGAACATGGTATATCTCTCCATTAAGTTGGCCCTTATTTAATTTCTCTCAAAAATGCTTGTGCAATTTTCAGTATGAAAGTCTTGCTCATCTTTCATCAGATTGGTTCATAGGTATTTCAATGTTATTTTTAAGTTTTTTGTTTTTATTTTTTTTTGCGGTACGCAGGCCTCTCACTGTTGTGGCCTCTCCCGTTGCACAGCACAGGCTCTGGACGCGCAGGCTCAGTGGCCGTGGCTCATGGGCCCAGCCGCTCTGCGGCATGTGGGATCTCCCCGGATCGGGGCACAAACCCATGTCCCCTGCATTGGCAGGCGGACTCTCAACCACTGCGCCACCAGGGAAGCCCTATTTTTAAGTATTTTTAATTTCACTTTTGTAGGTTTTTGTATGCCTCCTTCATAAGATTGAAGATATTCTCTTCTATTTTTAGTTAGCTGAGATTTTTTATAATGAATATGTATTGAATTTTATCGAATTCTTTTTCTGCATTTTTAAAAATAATGATACATTTTTTTCTCCTTTAGCCATTTAGTTTCCTTTAGTCACCACTTTATGGTGGTTAATTACATTGATTTATTTTTGAATATTAGATAAACTTTTTTATCCTTGACATAAATCCCACTTGATCATTATATATTTTTCTTTCTTTCTATGTTTGCTGAATTTGATTTGTTAACATTTTGTTAAGAATTTTTTCATATATGTTTATGAGGGATATTAATCTAATTATAATTTTCTTGTCAAATGTTGGTATCAGGGCTATGCTGGCCTCATAAAATGAGTTGAGAAGTATTCCCTCCTCCTTTATTTTCTCCAAAGGATTATGTCAGATTGGCATTAGTTGTCCATAAATATTTGATAGAATTTCCTGAAAGAGCCATTGGGCCTGGAGTTTTCATGGTAGGAAAGTTTTTAATTATAAGTTTAATATCTGTGATAGACATAAGGCTATTGAGACTTTCTATTGTTGTGTGACTTTTAGTAATTTGCAGTTTTCAAGGAATTTGTCAGCTTCATCTAAGTTGTTGAATTTCCTGGCATAGCGTTGTTCACAATAGTCTCTCATTACCACTTTAACATCTGTCTGATCTGGGGTGGAAAGGTTTTTTATTTTTGTTTTTGGTTGATTTTCTTTTTTTTCCCCCAGCATTTAATGTTGTTCCACTGTCATCTGCCCACCGTTTATTCTCTTTTTTTTAAATATTTATTTATTTATTTTGGCTGCATCGGGTCTTAGTTGCAGCAAATGAGATCTTCCTTGCAGCACGCGGGATCTTTTGTTGTGGCACATGGGTTCTTCGTTGCAGCATGTGGGCTTCTCTCTAGCTGTGCTGTGTGGGCTCTAGAGTACATGGGCTTAGTTGCCCCATGACATGTGGGATCTTAGTTCCCTGACCAGGGATTGAACCCACATCCCCTGCATTGGAAGGCAGATTCCCAACCACTGGACTATGAGGGAAGTCCCCTGCCCTCCATTCACTCTGATGAAAAGTCAGCGTAATTCTTTCTACTGTTCCTCTGTATATAATGCCTTTTTTTCTCCGGCTGCTTTTAAGATTTTATCTTTATCTTTGGGCTTCAGTAATTTGACTATGACGTGCCAAGGTGTGGTTTTATTTGTTTTTACTCTGCTTGAGGGTCACTGAGCTTCGTGCATCCGTGGGGTTATTGCCTTTCATCAATCTTGTTAAATTCTGTATCATCTCTGTTAAATATTTCTTTTGCCCCAATCTCTCTAGCCTCCCCTTGATGCTCCACTTACACATTTATTGGACCATGTGGTATTTTCCCACAGATCTCGGATAATCCCTTCTTTTTTTTTAATATTCTTTTATTTTGTATTTCAGTTTGGAGATTTTCTCTTGACCTATCTTCCAGTTCACTGATGTTTTTTCTGTTGTTCGTTAGCAAATAAATTTTGTGTTTTCAATAAAGTATTTTTCATTTATAGAATTTCCAGTTTGTTCTTTTTTTTCTTTTAAAGACTTTCTTTTAATTTATTTATTTTATTTACTTATTTTTGGCTGCATTGGGTCTTCATTGCTGCACGTGGGCTTTCTCTAGTTGCAGTAAGCGGGGGCTACTCTTCGTTTCTCATTGCAGTAGCTTCTCTTGTTGCGGAGCATGGGCTCTGTGCACGCAGTCTTCAGTAGTTGTGGCTCATGGGCTCTAGAGTGCAGGCTCAGTAGTTGTGGCACACGGGCTTAGTTGTTCCACGTCATGTGGGATCTTCCTGGACCAGGGCTCGAATCCATGTCCCCTGCATTGGCAGGTGGATTCTTAACCACTGCAGTACCAGGGAAGCCCTGGTGTATTTAACTAAACAGAAAATTAGAACTTCTATATGACAAAAAAATATGAATTAAAAGATAAATGAAAGTCTTTGAGAAATTATTTCTAAAATCTGTAATAGATATGGGATTAACACTATTAATATTTTAGAAACTAATAAAAATAAAAAATAAACACCCCAATAGAAAAACAAACTAAGAAAATGAGTGGGTAATTTGCCAAAGAAGAAAATAAGTGGTCGAAAAGAATGAAAACAGTTCACCGTTACCAGTAATTGAATAAATGCAAATTAAAACAGTGAGATACCATCTTTCACCTGTCAACCTACAACAGTTTGAAAATAGTAAGAGTCCTTCATTCAGTAAATATCAGTTCAGCATCTTCTACATGCACCATCTGTATGTATCCCTGGGAGCTGGAATCCAGAAGTGAACTGACAGTCTCTGCACTTAGGGTCTAGTGTGGGCAAGACAAGGTGATAAGCGTAAGGGAGAAAGATAAGGGAAAGAAAGGGGGCTACGAAATAATGGGGAAAGGGGATGGCTCTTTTACATAAGATGAATGGGGAAGGCAATTCTAATCAAACGGTATCTGAGCAGAGACCTGAAGAAAGTGAGGGCTGTTTGGATGTCCGAGAAAAAATATTTCAGGCAGAGGGATCAGCAGGTCAAGTCAGGGATCAGCCCCTGAGGGCAGGACATGCTAGGAACACTCAGGATAACAGTAGGAAAGCCATCCTGTCTGGAAATGAAGGGGAGCATGAATGATGGAGTCAGAGACCTTGAATTTCTGGAAACTAGTTTTCTCATACACTGTTGGCAGAAAGCCCTGGATTGTTTTTTTTTTAATATTTATTTATTTATTTGGCTGCGTCGGGTCTTTGTTGCGGCACACAGGCTCTTCGTTGTGGTGCACGGGCTCCAGAGCGCACAGGCTCAGTAGTTGCGGTATGTGGTCTTAGCTGCTCCGCGGCATGTGGGATCTCATTTCCCAGACCAAGGATAGACCCCGCGTCCCTTGCATTGGAAGGCAGATTCTTAACCACTGGACCACCAGGGAATTCCCAAAACATTGCTTTTTATTTCTCCATCTGCTCGATCTGCTTGACAGCCCCGTCCCAGGGTTACAACAGAGAACACCTGATTTAGCCCCATCCAGTCATTCTAGACAGATCCAATCATTGTTAAGGCTTTATCTTCTTTCTTTTTAAATTTTCTTTCTTAGCTTTTGTTTATGAAAAGTTGGAATCCACACAGAAGTAGAGAGCACAGCATAATGAACCCATCGACACCCATCACATTTCATAGGCACCCCTCCCCACGGGAGCATTTTAAAGCAAATTCCGGGGCTTCCCTGGTGGCGCAGTGGTTGAGAGTCCGCCTGCCGATGCAGGGGACACGGGCTTGTGCCCCGGTCCGGGAAGATCCCACATGCCACGGAGCGGCTAGGCCCGTGAGCCATGGCCGCTGAGCCTGCGCGTCCGGAGCCTGTGCTCCGCAACGGGAGAGGCCGCAACAGTGACAGGCCCGCGTACCGCAAAAAAAAAAAAAAAAAAAAAGCAAATTCCATAAGTGCTTCAGATTGTGTCTCTCATCAGATTGTGATCCTCAAATCCTCCCTTTGGACAGCCTGGTCTCCACTTGCACGGCTCAAGTAAATTCTTTCAGAACTCTGAATTCTTAGGAGTCCAAGCATGCCCAGGGCAAGATGGCAGGTGAGATTCACGGGAAGCGGGCTCGCTGCTGGGACTGACGTAGCCACTGTCCCACGAGGGGAGGCTGGTGGAGCCGCCCGCATGCATGGGCACGGGCTTTACTGCAACCCAAGATCTGGCCCAATGGCCCACGGGAAGCCACCCTGCCCTGGGACGCAGTCAAGTTCCGAATCCCTAGCTGGGGCATCAGAAGCCTCCAGGCCCCACCTCAGCCACAAAGAAACCGAAGCCTGCTTGGGAGAACAAATCCAGCCTGCCCGCCACGCGTAGCCCATCGGGGCTCCCCCCTGTTGGCACGGGCTGCCCTGCAGAGCGGATGACACCACCGAGCAGCTCTGAAGGGACTAGGCCCCCCCACAGACACCTCTGTATTCACGGACACCTACTTTCATCTTGAACTGTTAAGAGACGAAAGTTTTCGAAAAAGTTTATCTCGCAACAAAGTCTGCCTTTCAAGCCTACCGGCCAGGTGCAAACTCAGAAGGTCTCATTTTGGAGTTCTGAAGCTGAAGATTGCTCCTGCGTGCCCAAAGTGCCCGAGGCACGAGGATGCCTCCAGGGAAAGAGGGAGACTTCAGGACCAGGGGATGCAAATGAGATGGGTGTATTAACATATGCAAAACATACTATTCCCATGAAAAAGTGATGAAGGCTGTGTGAGGGAAACAAGGGCCCCAAGGCACACTCAGTAGGGTCCCAGGGTGGGAAATGCCAAGCCAAGCAGAGTTGGGCCAGCGCAGGGGGAGGTGGAGGCTGGACCCCACCCAGAACCTGGTTCTTGGATTCCCCCAGGGCTCAGCTGCCCAGAAGTGTGAAGGTGAGGGGACCCTCGGCCCTGGCTCTCACCAGGCATGGGATAGTGTCACCTTGGCCAAGACACTTCCACTTGTTCAGCCTTAACGTCCCCATCTGTGAAACAGGGGAATGATGCCCGTAGGGCAGCTGAGAGAACTGAAAAAAATAATGCCCAGAGGAGGCCCGTCCGAGGGCTGGCACATGGGAGGAGTTGGTCGTCTGTATTCAGCAGAGTGCTTCCTACAGATCTTTAGTGTGCGATGTACGTTGGTTCACTTATTCCGTACAATGACCCTACGAAGGAGTCTATCCTCATTTCACAGATGAGAAAACGGAGGCCCAGGGAGCTCAAGTAACCTGCTCTGGGTTACACAGCTGGTTGGACAGAGCTGGGAAGTGATTCCTAACAGCCCCACTTGACTTTGTTCTTATATGGCTGAGGCCGAGATCCTCCTCCTTGGGCCCCTGCCCCACATGGCCTCAAGGGACCAGCCTGAGGAGGGAAGGGGTGTCCCAAGCCTCCGTCACCCAAAAGCCAAAGTCCCACAGTGAGGCTCTCTTCCAGCCCCAGGGTGGCCGAGATGTGCAGGCCGGCAGCCATGAAGCAGAGGCCTCCATTCCCTGCCTGCTTCCTCCTCTGCTGGCCCTGTGGCCTTGGCCTGGCCTCCCTGAGCCTCAGCTTCCTCATCTGTAAAGAAAGGGCGACAACCTGACTTGCCTGAAAAGTTGCTGTGTGTGCAGATTAAATGAGATGATGCCTGAGAGGCTGGTAAGGCTGGTTACCAGCACAGAAGCGGGCAAGGGGGTCTGAGCTGTGCTCACCAGCCCTGCTGCCCACCTGAGCCAGAAGCAGACCCCTTCCTGACCACCAGCCACGTGCAGCCACCGCAGGGAATTGGGCCCAGCCCAGACCTCAGCCAGGCAGGTGTCCTGGTTCACCGTGCCCACGGTGTGAACCCTGGCCCCTGAAGCTGCAGAACTGAAGTAGATGCTATAGCAGGGGGCTAGCCCTCCCTATCCCTCTTGTGGTACCCAGACGGGGGTGCCGCCCTCCTCCCATTAGCTGCTCAGAACCCCTGGGCCGACTGTGTCCCAAAAGGCTCCTCTGTGAAGGAGGGGGGTTAAAAGGGGAAGGGAGAACAATGAACGGCAAGAACATTCCCATTTGGAGAGACAGGTGGGCACTGCAGAGCTGGGAGAAAGTGACATGGCCAGTCAGGTCACAGCTGGGGGACACAGGGGCAGTGCCTCCTGGGGCCTGCTCTCCAGGACAGATCAGCCCCTTCCCCACAGGGCTGCTGGGGCAGGCAGGCCACACAGGCAGCAGCCCAGGGACCCTCTTTGACACCCAGCCCTCTCCATAAGCCGCCCGTATCCCCACCTTTGTGCCCCCAACTGGAGCCCACTAAAGGCCGTATGACCCCACCTGGGAGAGAAGCTTCCATCAGAAAAGTCAACCAGGTGTCACACCAACTCGAATCTAGCAGGAGGGTGAATCTTAAATTACAGCCTAAAATGACAGAGGAATCCGTTAAAAAGAGCCAAGGAAGAGAAGGGAGGGGCAGGCCGTGATCTTGCAGGAAGGGCAGCTGTCACAAAAGGGGGAAATGCGCCCTAGTGAGATCCACAGAGAAGTCGGTGGAGGGGCCAGACACTCAGTGAGAGGCGACCAGCTAAGCCCAGAGATAGAGAGACACGAGAGGGTCACATGGAGTGGAGGGCACTGACCTCACACACTCTCTCCCCTCGCCAGCTCTGCAAGGCGTCGGGTCCCCGGAAGACCCTCCGCCGCCGTCCCGTGCCCTGGCCCTGGTGGGGGCAGTGGCAGCAGGCACCACTGTCCTGGTGGCTCATCTCCATCCATTCCATTCAGCCCTCTAAAGGGTGCTAACCCCCCAGGGAATAGTCCTACCAGTGTATCTTTCCACTGTGCCCCCACTGGCCTCCCAGATGGCTCCCCCAACCCCAGCTAGGTTGGGACCCCTTCTTGGCAGAAAAAACAATGATATAAATGTGGGATGAGGTCCTACTGGGAGCTGGACACACCAACAAGACACCTGTCGCCTCTCACCTCACCCTTCGTTAGCCCTGGAATTTCCAAAGGCGTGTCCCTTTATGAGAAGTTTCCACGTATAAGAATGTGGACAATGCCCTCGGGATAACAATATGCCCGTCCAGGCCTCACCGAGCTGGCAGAACCTGGCCCTGCCTAGTTCAGGCACTGCCCTGTCAACAACCCGGTCAGCAGGGAAGCACCTGGGAGGAAGGCGGGCCTCACTGCCCTCTCTGTGGTCCAGGAGGGGAGGGAGACGCAGAACAGGGTCTCCAGTGCTGGGCGGGGAATCCCCACCAGGCAGCAGGCCAGGTGGGCCCCTGCCTCGCCCACCTCTCAGTGCCCTCTACACAGCAGGCACCGGGTAGAGGGGGACAGGGCCAAGCTCCCAGGTGTGATCGGCTGGTCAAGGTGCGCAGTCACCCGGGGCCAGCCGGGCAAGAGCCACTCACACGGGTTTCCCCTCTGGGCCACAACTGGGTCACAAACCTCAGCTTTTGGGGGCGCGAATTAGATGTGGACTATGTTATTTCCATCTGAATTGCTCAGATTCTCATTAAGCCGTTTATACTCCCACCTCCACCCCACCCCCCGCCCCGAAAGGATTTAAGGTTGCCTTAAAATCCAGCAGGAGAGAACACAAAAACCAGCCACTGGCCACTGGCCACTCGGCGGTCAGGGCACGCAGAGAGAGTTAGAGACCGCTGCTCTGGGGCGCCCCTCCTCCAGGCCGGGACGGCCCGGGCCCGTCCAAAGTTCAGGTGGAGGTGGGGACAGCCCTTCGACCCACAAGACCGCGCCCTGGGAAGACACTGCGCAGGCCTCTGTGCTGGGCCGAGGCGGAAGGAACTGGGTACCGCGCATAGCCTGCGGTGCAAGCCAGCCCTGGACACAGGGACAGCTCTGCGGCGGGAGGGGCGGGTGAGACGGCTCCCTGGAGGAGGAGGCCTTAAATAGGCGGGTAGGACTCCCCAGGAGACGGGGGCAAAGGCAGAGGCACAAGAGGGAAGCGTGGGGACCCCTGGAGAGAGAGGCCTCCATAGAGGGGAGGACGCGCTGGTTAAACCAGAGTGACCCTGAGTCTCCCGGCTCGGGGCCCTGGCGACCCCACCCTCCCAGGTCCCACTGGGCCAGCCCCTGGGGTCACGGCAGGCCGCTCGCGGCCCCCCAGGCGGGTCCAATCGCAGCGACGCCGATTCCGCCGCGATCCTGAGTCCACCTTAAAAGTTTGTCCCCAAAGAAACCCCTCTCTCTCTCTCTGCCGCGCCGTGGGAAGCAGGACCATCCCCGGAGGAGGCTCTGAAGACAGAAGGGGGTGCCCTCCTCCACCCCCTCGCAAACAACAATAGGCGACCGACCGAAAGAGAACGAGGGAATCAAGCGTGGAAAATCCCCCAATCCTGCAATGTCAATGCTGGGCGCGCGGCGGGCGGGCGGCCGCGGTGCTGCCTCCACGCGCCCTTCCACGGGACTGCAGCCCGAGAGGGAGGGGTGCTACGGGTTGATCTCCTGGTTCTCAGACTCTGAGGACGCAGGGCAGGGAGGGAGGGAAAGCTTGCGTTTGGGTTCTTATGGCTATTTTAGGCTCAAAGTAAATTGCATTTCATTCCTAAAGCCGAAATCTTCTCACTGCTTGCACTTTCCCGAAGCAGAAGTACAACGACTTGTTTTTATTTGATGATCACATCCTACAACTAGCCGTGTTTTTTTCTCTTTCTTCGATATTTAAGCCAGAGATCATACATTAAAGACTTTATGAAGTGAATAGTCAGAGGACAAAGATAGTCACGAAGCAGAAGAGCGGCGATTGCTTTTTCCTGAACTTTGAAAACACTCAAAGCTGGGCGCTGCATCCAGCAAACTATTAGCCCTCAGTATATGCATTCATACACGGTCTTAGGACCGTGGGGAACCTTGGCTACCAGGCCGATCAGATAGGGAGAGGAAGGAAACAGCGCGTGAGGAGGACCCAACTGAGTGCCAGGCGCTTGGCAACGCTGTGACCTCACTTGAGATCCACACCGCCCTTTGATGTGTGTGTTTCTGCCGGTTGTCAGGAGGACAGTGGAGGCTCAGCAGGGAGTAGGTTGATGAGGCTGCCAGTCGGGGAAGGGGAGAGTCTGTATTCCATCCGGCTCCCAAAGGTCCACTGATTGACTGAAGCAACTTGAGTCCATCCATGGCTCCTCTGACTTGACTTGGCGATAGACTCACCTATGGCCTTGGGGTCTCACAGTGTGTGTGCAGCACTTAAAGGGGATAACTGTGTAAAATCCTACAGCCATCTAGAAAGATCTTCTTCCCCCTAAAGGAATTCTAGGAAGAAAAGACTTCTGAGCTATATAGGAGGTTCCCTATGAGCCATTCTGGCAGGTACAAAGCTGGATTAAACAGCTTCCCTGGCAGAGCTGCTAATCCGAGGGTCAGGAAGCTCTGGCTCCCATTACGGCTCCTGGGAGGGGCAGCCACCCACTGCAGACCCTGTACTAGACACTCTATCCTCTCTGGGCCTTAGTTTCCCCATTGGGACAGTCAGATTTTCACAAGATGGGGCCGCAGGCCAAGCACAGATGATTTTGGTGGCCTTTCGGTAACACTGCAGGTTTCTCCTGGACATTCTGGGCCACATTCCCATCTGGCAGCAGAGAGCTGAGGAATGGTCCCAGCTGGCATCGCCAGGAGCTGAGGAATGGTCCCTCTGGACCCTCTCGCTGTGCCCTGCTCCAGCCTTGGCCCCTGGCCTGGGGGAACCGAGTGGAGTGCAGGGGTGAGTAAGGGCCAGATGGGCCAGGATCAGAATCCCAGCTCCGCTGACTTCACAAGAGTAAGAGGAGCTCTGCCAGGCCTGGGGGCCACCTGGGGTCTCCACGCTGGGCCCAGACACCCAGAGCTGAGGGGATGGGGTGCCCGCAGGGGAGGCTTCTGCTCTGTTCACCCTGCTCTCAGTTTTCTCTTCTGTAAGATGGGTATTATAGTCTCCTCCGCAGATTTGCTGATGGGCTCAGATATGAGACATCTACAGTGATTGGTACCCGGTAGTTCTGCGTAAAGAGCAGCCTTCATTACAACTCACCACTTGACAGAGGACTGTCACCTGGGGAAGGACGCCCATTGGGTTGACCCTGGACAGCTCTGCCCTCCAGGTCTGAGCTGCTGCCTCCAGGGCCATAAAGGAAGCCTCCCCAAGCCTCAGCCCAAAATGGGGTCAAGTGACTGCAGACAGGCAGGTGGCTCCAGGCTCCCCACTGTGCCAGCCTCGAATCATTGCTGGATAAGTCTGAGCAAGGTACCCGCAGGCCTCCTGGGCCAGGTCCAGTTTTCAGGCAGCTAGAGGATGGGCGGGGGCTTTGGGGCCCTGGGTCCCCCTGGGGACTGGCCACCCTACCCCACCCCCAGCGGGCCTTAGGTCACCCTGCACAGGGCTCAGCGTGCTGCATCAGAGTGGATGTGTCTTCAGCCCCTTCTGAAAATTGCATGCTCCCCTCTTAGTTGGATTTTGGGGTGTCGGTGGTTGGTTTTCCAGTGCTCCGGGTTTGCTTACCAGAAGGGATTTCTGGCCTGATTTTATACATTTTCAACCGTTTAGTTGACGTATAATTCCTCACAAACCCTCCCCCCGCCCCCATGCTTTCAGGACCCACGACAGAACAGAAACCAGGGGAGCTCCTGACAGGGGATGACATGGGCATTTGAACCCAGGCCTGGCAGCCGCCTGAATCCAAAAACTTGGACCCAACCCAGCGATGCGGGACACTGAGATTCTCAGCAGGTCATTTCTCACCCTGGCCCACCCCATTGCACGGAGGTGCCACAGATTCTGAGCCCAGTCAGGGCCAGGCGGTGTGGGTTCCAGGGCTAGTGCGGGGAGTCTGCCTCAGGGCCCAAGCTGGCAGGCGGGGGGCAGGCTGGGCTAACGGGGAGGGGGGCCCCCAGGGCCCAGGGGCACTACCGCGGATAGGAGAGGCCCACGGCCGCTACACCCTCTGACCCATCTACCAAAGCCAGAAGTTAATGTTTTTGTGGACCATCAAAATTTTAAATATTGGTTCAACTTTTTATAACTTTTTCATCGGGATCATAATAAACTCGGAGGTAAAAGCGCCCATTGACTGAAATTCCTTTTAAATAACGAAGGACTGCATAAAGCCGGCCCCTGCGGACACTTCTGCATCTCTCCACGAGGGGGGAGGGGGAGGAGGGGGGCAGGGGGGAGGAGTGGAGGGGGGAGAGGAGGGGGACGAGGGGGAGGGGGAGGAAGGTCCCACCACTGCCGTGGGTCCCAGGCTCCCCACCCCCAACCCTCCCTCGTTCCTTCCCGACCCGCGCCCCGCCCCACCGCCCCCAGATCCCACCAAGTCCATCCAGCCCGGGCCCCCTCGCGTTCGGATCTTCAGAGTGCCCAGCGTGCAAAGCCAAGGCTTTCCCTCCCGTGAAGCAGGGAAGGGAACCCAGGCTCCAAGGCACCCGCCGCCGCGAGCCCCTCCAGCACAGAAGGGCCGTCCGCGCCCCACTACACGTTTCTCCAGTCTCTCCCCACGCCTCTGAGGACAGAGGTCAGTTCCCAGTCCTCGCTGCCCGCCTCGGAGCGGCCTCCTCAAGGCCGGAGACCGGCGTCCGGGGACCAGGTACCGGCCTGCAGCCCCGGGGCTCTGGGGGCGGGGCCGCGGATCGACGCGGGCGGCGACGGCAAGAGGCGCGGCGGGGGCGGGCCGGGGGCGGGCCGGGGCGGGGCGGCGGCAGACTGCGGAGACGCGGCGGCGCGCGGGGCGGCGCAGAGCGTTCTCGGCGCGGCGCGGAGCGGAGTTGACCGGCGGGCGAGGGGCCGCAGGGGGAGCGGACCGGGCCGGAGCCGATCCGGAGCTGAGCCGGGATCGGGCCGCGGAGCGGGGCCCGGGCGAGGAGCAGCCATGGCGCCGCGCAGGGCCGGGGCCCGCGCCGCTGCGGGCGGCCTGGGTGCCGAGTAGCCGGGCCGGAGCGCGGGCGGCGGCGGCGGCGGCGGCGGCGGAGGCAGCTGCGCCCGTGCCCCCCGCTCTCCAGGCCCCGCGCCCCGCGCCCGGGCCGCCGGCGATGGTGACACATGCGGCGGCGGCGCGCCGGCGGCAGGACCATGGTTGAGCGCGCCAGCAAGTTCGTGCTGGTGGTGGCGGGCTCGGCGTGCTTTATGCTCATCCTCTACCAGTACGCGGGCCCGGGACTGAGCCTGGGCGCGCCCGGCGGCCGCGCGCCGCCCGACGACCTGGATCTCTTCCCCACGCCCGACCCGCACTACGAGAAGAAGTACTACTTCCCGGTGCGCGAGCTGGAGCGCTCGCTGCACTTCGACATGAAGGGCGACGACGTGATCGTCTTCCTGCACATCCAGAAAACGGGCGGCACCACCTTCGGCCGCCACCTCGTGCAGAACGTGCGCCTCGAGGTGCCCTGCGACTGCCGGCCCGGCCAGAAAAAGTGCACCTGCTACCGGCCCAACCGTCGCGAGACCTGGCTCTTCTCCCGCTTCTCCACGGGCTGGAGCTGCGGGCTGCACGCCGACTGGACCGAGCTCACCAACTGCGTGCCCGGCGTGCTGGACCGCCGCGACCCCGCCGCGCTGCGCACGCCCAGGTGAGCGCCCGCAGCCGGCCGCGCTGTCGGCCCGGGACGGCGGGGCGCCTGCTCGCGGCCGCTCCCCCGGGCCCGGCCCTCGCCGGGGGGACCTGCGCCCACCCTCGCTCCCTGCCCTCTTCTCCTGCCCTCTTGGGGACCCCACTCGCCGCGGCCCTTCTGGACCTCCTCCTGATCTCAGGGCGTCCGAGCCCCCAGTTGGTCCGCCGCGGCCCGCCGCTCGAATCCCGCTCTCACCTCCTCCTCTGTGCCTCTTTACTTTTCCCCACCACCCGGCGGGCTGCGCGGAGCCTGGGCTTCCCGGGGTCACCGTCCCCTGCCCGCGGCCCGTCACCTGTCGTGACCCAGCTCTGGGTCCAGGCTGGCCTGTGTCGTCGGGCGGGAAGACGGGTTCCTGTGCGAGTGTAACCCACCTGGAGTGCTTGCTCTCCTGCGCCGCTCTCACGCCCAAATCGGAAGTGAGAGAAGTGAGGTGCCTCTCCCCCTGCACCTGCAGGGCCCCCGGCCCGCCAGCCTGCCTCGAGAGGGCTGGGGAGGAGCTGCCAGGGAAGGGGGCTGGCTCTGCCGTGCCCAAGTGTGCAGGTAGAACAAAGGCCCGAGTGTCCCCTGGGGCTGGGGGCAGGGAGAAGGCAGTGCTGCCTGCCCCTGCGAGTTGGGCCAGAACCAGGCGCAGGCTCGCTCTGAAAGAAGAGCAGACGGAGGCCTAGGGCAGCTTGCGGGGAGCTGAGCTGGCTGGGGGCGCCTATGCAGCCAGGTGCCTTCCCTGGGGCCCCCATTACTGTGGAGGTTGGGAGCACAGGGCTGACCTTTGTTGGGGGACAGCTCTCCAGGGAAGCGCTTTGTAGCCAGAAACACTCTCTCTCTCCCCACGGTGCTGGGTTTCCAAGGGTTAAACTTGGGAACCTTTTTCTCCTGTTCACGTGGGTGCCCTGCGGGGCCTTCTCCCTGAGATGCCTGGGCTGGGAAGGTCCAGAAAGGAGGTCTTCTTGCCAGCCTTTTGTTTATCTTCCTCGTTTGCCTCAAGAGTGCGTTCACGGGCAAGATGGGCGTTGGGGAGCTGTGTGACCCGTGTAGCTGAGTTCATCAGCACTCCTGGGTCGAAGGTGCAAGGTCTCGGTGTGTTTGGGTGATGAAGCTTTGGTATCTGGCCAGCTCGGAGCTCTCCCTGCTCGGCCTTTCAGTCCTTCTACTGTTGTCTTTCCCAGGTGGTTAGGAAATTGGGGCCATGGAGCTGCGGGGGCGGGGGGGGGGAGTGTCTTCCCACTTTCCCTTGGCTGTCCCCGCACCAACAGCAGCTCCCAGCCTGAGATGTGATGTGCTGGGTGCCTTAAGGCTACATGGCCACCAGTCGGCCTGTCCAGGGGCCCTTGAAGCATCGCTTCCTGCCCAGCACTTGGCCTGATCTGCATAGATGCACTTTGCTGGCCTTGTACCATCCCCTCACCCCCTCACTCCCCGGGGTCCTGCCACTCTGTGCTAGACTGGGCTGGGCCTGGGGGCTTGCAGCCACTTGCCCATCTATCCTCTGCCCACCAGGGCTGCAAGCCCCTGGAACTGGGCACTAAGCAACCCACATAAGCCCAGGTGGGCACCTCTCTGCCTGCAGGAGTCAGGGTGTGGAGGGCGAAACGGTCCTGTCTGCCAAAGGCAATTAGGTAGCGAGAGCCCGGAGGGGAGAGGGTGCAGACCTCGCTCTAGGCGCTGCCGAGGGGCCTGAGTCAGGCTTGCCAGCAGACGTGGCCTTGACCCTCGTGTGCCACCAGGACACTCGAGGCTGATTTTCTCTTTGGGTCACCAGGGTGAAGGGCCCCTGGCGTCCCTTCTCCAGAGTCTGTCCACCAGAGCAGAAGGCCCGCTGCCCCTACAGACAGGCACGGAGGAAACGGGGAAGCAGCCAGGGCCTCCGGGTGCTGCACGAGGGCGGGTGCGTGTGGCAGGGGTGGAAGACTCCGTGCGTGGTCCGCGTGGTCCGCATGCGTGGTCAGCCGTGGCTCCGTCCTGCTGCGGTGGGGAAGTTGCTGAGCTCAGCAGCTGCCGGCCGTGGAGGAGGGGTTTCCAGGGTTCTCGGGAGGCCCGCCCTCTGCCGTCCGCTCGAGGAGTGGGCTGTGCCACCAGGCAGGTGACAGAGCCTTGCCGGCCTTCCGTGTCACTCTCCCTGCCTCTCCCTTCAGTTCTGGTCCAGGCGCCAGGTTGATGGCGTTTTTAATGAGCTTCCTGGAGGGGCCAGGGTAGTCTTGGCTTTGTGTGTTTACAAGCCTGTGTGCTCCCCTAGTCGGGCTGGGCCAGAGCGCTGGGGGTTCAGGAGGCAGCTCCCCCATCTGCCCAGGGACCCGGCACCCAGAGGGACGGTGGCAGTGCCCAGCCCCCATGGGATGCCTGCTGTCGGGTGGTGCCTGGTTTCAGGAGACTCGGGTGTCGCCCTTGCCCTCCTTCCCGCCCTCCCCATGGTCCTGTGGTGTCGGAGCGGCCGCCTGGCTGGCGAACTGAGGAGTGACATGGTACTTTGGGGGCTGGGCCTGGGCGAGAGCCCTTTTTTCCTCCTCTCCGGTCCCCAGGGCCAGCCAGCTTGGGGGTCGGGGTGGGGGGGCGAATGTCTTCCCGCTGTGAGGTATGCTTCTAGAATCTCTCCACCGAGCCTCTCCCAGCTCTTGGTGCTGGCGTCCACAGGGCTTTGGGGCCTGCGGTGCGGGGAAGTGAGCCACGTCAGCCGGGGTAGTTCTGAGATGGGCACGCATCGAGGAGACAAATGGAGATGGACAGGTTTCCAGCGTTTTGCTGGAATATGGTTTGGAACTTGCAGCATCTGTGAGTGCTTCCTGGTGTGGAACAGAGGAGCAGGTGTGTGAGCAAAGCACTGGCAGGTCCCTGTTTCGTCCTGTGCCCAGCAAGGGAGCTGCCACACCTGCTGGCATCTGCTAGGAATGCTTGTAAGGCCCCCAGGGAGGCCTGGCCTCAGGCAGGTGGCCGACCGTTGCCAAGGGCCACTTTGGTTAGAGTGTGCCCGTGCCCCACGCTGCCATTCACCTCGTAGGGTCGGGATGGTGCTCCTAAGGTCCAAAATGTCCCTCCTTCCTCTTCCCGTCGGCCTGAAAGAGATGGAAGAGGACACACGGTTAGGGTCTTGCCTCGGTTGCCCTGGAAACGTCCCTAAAATCGTGTAGGCTTCATCTGAAGCCGCAGAGGGCATTTGGGACCCGAGTATGGCTCCCGGGCCACCTTCATGGGGTCCTCTCTGCAGGTGGGCTCCCAGCATCCTTGATCTTAGCCGGCAGAGGCTGTGCTTCCTTGTAGGAGGAAGGAGTCTTAGTGTCAGTCCTGCAGCCTCACTCTGGTCGCACACCCTCCCTCCACCATCCCGAGTCCCGTCTGGTTTCAGAAATCCGCTGGTGCAGCCAGCTGCTTCTGTCCGTTCAGCCCCAGTTTTGCTGCCCCTTCCTTCAGGAAGCCTTCCCAGATAGCTCCCTGTTGCCTTAGGTGCCCTTGGCCACTCTCCGTCTGCCATCCTGGCATGTCCATGGCATGTTGGCACTGGCCGGAGCCCGAACAGGTGCTGCCTACATGTGGCACCAACAAGAACGTTCACCTCTTGGTCCTGCAGCCTCTCCGGGAGCTGCAGTCAGCGTGCCCTTCCCCCATGTGTCCTGTGGTGAGTCAGGTTCAGGGACACAGTCTTGAGTGCAGTGCTGGTCCCAGAGAACCTCAGGGGCTTCTCAGTGGGCCCAGCCAGGGGGCCCAGGTTAGCCTGGAGCATCCCTATGGCACCGGACAACTTGGCTTCACAGTCGCATCCTTACGTGCAACTAAGGGACAAAACCTTCATCTGCCTGCAGTGGGGCAGATGTTACCCAGAGCACATGACAGGGACCAGTGAACAGGGCCCGGCCACCTGAAGGAATCACCCGGAGAGGTCTTGGGTTGAGACGGAAGGAATCTAAGGTCAAGAAACTCAGAGTTAGATTTTCTTTAAGCAGGAACAAACAACCAAAAAACCTCTTCTTTTTAAGCAAACGCGTGAGAAGACAAACTTTCAAATGACTTACCGGCGATCAGTTTAAATGATGCCCTGGTTTGTGAAATCATCAGGCTGTACAGCGCACGTTCTCCTCAAAGCACCGCAGAACTTACAAGACCAGGGCTTCCTGTCCTCCTAGGCGCTTCCCTTGTAAAGCCCGGGGCACTGCAGAGTGGGCTGGACACGGTGCAGGGGCTTGTGTGCCCCCGGGTCAGAGAGCCTTCCCGGTGGGTGCAGCTCCCAGCCCTGGGGCCCGGGGGCTGGTGAAGCCCCTGGTCTTCGTGGAATCAGTCAGGGTCTCTTTCTCAGTGGCAGGACTGAGAGGTTTGGCTGCTGCCCTGGGAGAGTGGCAGGCCATCAGCGGGGACCTGGCTTTGTCATCCTTAAGGGACCCTGAGTCTTTTCGTTTCATATTCTTTCCGTTTTTTTTATGATGTAATGACTGTAGTAGATAATCGGCAGTAAAGTATAAAAAAGGAAAGTTACTGTACTCTCTGTGCGTACCTTTTCTTTTTATTATAATTGGCGCTATAACGTAAACTGTCTACAGATGTTATTCTGTGGCATTAAAAACAGTAATTTAGTGGCTACAGGTGACTCGCCTCTGGGTGCACCATGGTTGGTTCTCCTCTGGTGTTGAATGTGCAGATCTCCCATTCCTGGTTCCTGTAAGTAACGGTACAGTGGACATCCTCGTACATAAAGTATTTTTGCATACCCCTGTCTTCCTTTGGAAATTCCTAGGTGTGGAATTTCTGAGTGGGATGGTCTGAATGTTTAAATGCTCTCAATGTAAATATTAAATTACTTTACACCTTGTTTTGTAACCAAGTATGGTATTTGAGTACTCACCTCGTTCGTATTCAATATTGTTCTGGGTTTAAAGAGTTTCCTTTCTTCGGTGAGCCAACTGTCTGTATCTGGTTTTTATTGAGAAGTCCCGCCTGACAAGTGCACCCTGGAGGGTGGCCCGTCACTTTGGAGGGGGTGGACAGGGCTGTACCCAGCCACCCTGAATGCCGGCCCGTCTGGTCACAGATGTGTGCATTTCTCCCCTGCCCAGAGCGGAGGTGCAGTTCTCTGCCATCTGGGGCCAAAGGGGAGGGGTGAGTGGCCGTGGGGGCCTGAGTTGGGAGAGCCAGGGTCACAAAGGGAAGGGTGCAGACGGGAGGTTGGCTCTTGTCCCCTGAGCGCTCCGCGGGTGCTTGGAATGGGCTGTCTCATTTCCCCCTCCCTGCTTCCACAAAGCACGTGTGGTAGTTGTCCCCGTTTTCCCCTCAAGGAGGTCAAGGCCCAGAAAAGTTAGGAAGCTGATATCCTGACGTCTGTCTGTCCTATGGCCCGTGTGCCCTCCCCCTTGGTGCCCCCAGCTGGGAAGACCAACCTCGGTGAGAACCGCCACCAGCCACCAGCCGTCGCGTCTGTCCCGCCTGGGGCAGAAGGGCTCCCGAGACCTTGGGCAGACACAGGCGGTTTCACGTGCAGATCTGGGTAGTCGGTGTATTGGAGAACATCTGGCAGTCTTCGCCCCTGCGGTAGCAAGACGGGACTCAGGCCACACCCTCCTGGCTCTAGCAGGGCAGCGCAGGAGGGGCTGTGGGGGGCGTCGGCGCTGCTGACAGCCCAGAGCGGGCGAGGCTCGGGGGCTGCCGGCACAGCGGGGCCGGCGCCTCCTGCCGCCTCTCCTGGGTGACCGGGTCCTTCTCAGGTGGTCCTGGTCCTGCAGCTGCCAGCCCCACCCCCAGCCCTGCCGGAAGGGCTGTGGAATTCAGGCCAGGACGTGATTCAGCTGGTCTGCGGGGAGGACGGGAAGGGAAGGGGGCACGTCTGACAGGGGGTCTCCCTGGTGGGCACTTACAGCCGTGTGGATGCGTCTCGTGGCCGACCCGCTCTCGTCCTCGGGCCCGTCCTTTGGCCTCGGTGGCCGGCACTCGCAGGTAGGCAGGCGCATTTGCAGGGTCTCCATCTCTCAACACTCTTACTCCTGCCTTTTCCAGAACTCAGCGGCTGTTTCTCTTCCTGTTACATTTTTGCTGTCAGTTTGGTTTGGGGTTGTTTTTTTTGGGGCGTGGGGAGGATGTTATGCAGAAAAAAGGTCCTAAGCACAGAAACAGGCAGGCACGCGAGTGGTGACGGCAGGAGGTGTGACCTGTGGCATCAGAGGGATTTGGAAGAGGCACCTCCGCGTGGGGTTTTGCCGGATCCGTAGGAGTAGAGACAGGAAGCAGCGCTCTGGAACCACGGTGACTCGCGTCGTCTGAGACCCGCGGCCAGTCACAGGGACAAATGGTAACAAGAGGGCAGTGGGGACAGGGGGGCAGTGTGCGTGGACAAGGGCTCTCCCGGAGGCCAGGATGTCCAGTCTGTCCCCGAAGGCAGGCCTGTCACTTTCTGGCTGTGGGACTTGTGGCCTTATCTCTCTGTTCCTCCCCTTCCTGGTAAAATGTCCCCTTCCTGGTGTGGTGTTGTCCCAAGTCCCCAGCTTCCAGGCCCTGTTATTTTGGAAAAGCATTGCGTGGCCACATCCACACACCGGAGAGCTAACAAGCTGCTCCCAGGCTGCCTGACCCGGGTGGGCACTGTTGGAGGGCATCAGGGTCAGCGGGGCGGGGGGGCGGCCATGGAGGAGGCGTCCAGCCACTGGAGACCGCACACATCCTACCCCAGCCTTGGTTTAGACCTGGGGTCTCTGTTCCTTGACGGGGGAGCAGAAACCAGCCAGGGCAGCCCTGCTATCCCACTGCCAGCGAGGCCCCCGGCCAGGCCCCCAGCCGGCTCCGTGGGTGCTGGCAGCTTTGCTGAGGACACGCAGCCCCGCGGCTGGCCGGCGGCCTTTCCCTGCAGCGCTGTCTGCGTCCGTGTCTCTCGAGGCTCATCCGGGACAGCTGGACTGTTTGGAGGCCCCGCCCCGCCCTAGCTGTTGGTCTGTTCACTCGCTCAGCCGAGCACCCAGGCTCTGGGGCCTTGGCTTACCAGGGGCTGCCTGCAGGGACCGACATACCCCGAGTTCTGCAAGCCCTGCACAGGAGCTCCTGGGCCCTCTGGGTGCCCGGGGCTCAGGCTCCGGGGCAGGGCGGAGGCGCGTGGGGACTTGGCCTCTTGGGTTCCTTCCGAGAAGCCCAGGCAGCAGCTCTGGGCCCCAGCAGGCCCGACTGGGAACCAGAGGAGGAGAGAGGAGCCCCGGCAGCCTCTCTCACCTCGTGTCTGGAGCCAGTGGGTCTCGTGGGCACAGAGAAACAGCCCTCTGAGCCTCAGTTTCCCCATCTCTACAATGGGTGTATGGAGCTTGTCATTTGGTTCTGTGGAGGAGCCCAGTGTCCTGTGACCCATGACCTCCTGTGACTTCCTGGGCCCTCCGGCCCCAGTTTGTGTCCGTGTCCTGTTGGAGCCGTGGCCACTCGTCGTAACCCCGTAGAATTCTGCAGTCCAGGGGTGAGCGCCGGCCTCACTGCCCAGGGGTGGGGCCCGGTCCTCACCTGTATGGGGGCAGCTGTCAGCAGCTTCCCTCAGCGCAGAGTGGGGCGGGGGGATGGCCTGGAGCACTGTGAGAGAGTCTGGCCTCCCGGCCGCCCATGAGCCTCTGTTACGTGGGTAAAAGGCCCCGGGGTCGGGGTAGGGGGTGGGGCATCAGAGCAAATCAGTAATCATCTGGAACGGTAGGAACTAGAGAAATGAAAACTCTGGAGTTAATTGTTTACAAAGCTGCAGAGTTGAAGGAAGTCAGTGGTGCGGGGGACCCCCCCACCTTGGTCACAGGCCGGAGCTGGGGCCCCAGCCTCTCTGCAGGCCTGATGCTCCAGGGTGGACACCTGAGCTCCTGAGCCAGCCCCCGTCTGGGTTCCCTGTTCCCTGATGCGCCCCACCTGTATACGCGTGATACCCTGAGCCACATTTTCTCGACCTGCCTTGTAGAGCCGTGGGAGGACTCGGGGGACGTGCCGGACCCCGGCAGGTGGTCAGCTCGGTAAGGTTCTCTCCACCCTCGATGACAAGGGAGGACAGAGGTCATCTCTGGGCCGGCCAGCAGTGAGGGAGCAGAAGCGGTGGGCGGCCAGGCCCTGCTGTCTCTGTACCAGGGGTGGCGGCAGAGCAGGGGCGGGGGCCCAGATGTGGAGCCGCACCAGCCGGGTTGAATCCCGCTTCTGCCACCTGCGAGCTCTGTGACTCGTGGGCCTCGGTTTTCCCATTTGTGAAGTGGGCGTGGGGACAGCGCCTGTCTCATAGGTGGGAGCTTGCAGTTATGCCTTGTTGCTGGGCACTCTTTTTTTTTTTTTACAAGAGGCTACAGTGCCTCCCCTGTCTCCGGAGACAGGGCAGAGCCCTTCAGAGCCAGCTGGGAGCTCGACTTCTGTCCCCACTTTGAGTTGGTCAGCTCAGGGGTCAGCAGGGCACTTCCCTGGCAGCAGCTGAAGTCTAGGCACTTAGCTGGGAGGCCAGTGACGTCCACAAGTGTCACTGGCCTTCCAACATGATGGCCTGGGGTGTGCTGTGTTGCGGCCATGGGGGTCTTCTGCTCACCCCAGGCTGTGGCACTGGGGACCCTCGTTCCTTCCCGCCTGTGCCCACTTGACAGAAGGGCTCGTTCGCTCCCTGGATCTGCAGAAGGCCCCTCCCGGGCTCGTTCGCTCCCTGGATCTGCAGAAGGCCCCTGCCTTCCTGTAATCAGGGCCCGTGGGGACAGTGCAGGTTGGTCCTGCTGTGCGGGCAGCTTGTCCGCCTCCCCCTCTGAGGACCTGGAGACCCAACCAAGAGGAAGTCAGTGGTGAGGAAGGGAAGGGCAGCAAGGCCAGGTGGGTCCCACAGCCTTACTCCTCTCCTCCCTGGGCCCCCGTCTGCCCCGGCCCTGGGCTGCGGTCACCCACCCACGGGCACCGACGGGAGGGGAGCGGCAGGCAGGCTCGTGTGCTCACGTGGTGCTCGCCGTGAGCTGAGCCCCCGGCACCTCGCCCCTCCCCCTCCCCACCACTGCGTTCCTTGCGTCCTCTTTTATACTTTCACTCACTGCCAACACGTGTATCCCTTGAACAGCACCCAGCACCGTTGGGTGTTACACACTGTACTTGACCTTCTACTCCTCGCTTCCTTCGCTAGGCCTTGCTGTTGAGATTTATCTGTGTTGGTCCGTGACACACATGTTTAATTCATTGACTGCTGGGTTTGTCTAGACACATCTTTCTTCCTGGGCTTTGTTCTGAGAGCAGACGGGGAGGCATGTTTCACAGACCAGGTGATAGTGACCGGGCTTGCCCATCCTCAGCTCTGCCAGAGCTCTCCAGACAGGCTCCACTGGCACAGACACACACAGACAGACACACACACACACACACACCCGCCCCAGCCATGCCTGAGGTCCCCACCATGTGGCCTGTCAGGTGCTGCCGTTTCTGCCGAGCCAGCAGCCATGAGCTGGTCCGCTGTGGTCTTAGCACATGTTTCTTTTCCCCTGACTGGGTGAGACGGGCATCCTGTCGTGTGGTTACTGGCTGCCGAAGTTTCCTCCAGCTGCTTACCTACCTGCTCACGTCTTTGGGCAGCTTATCCCCGAGAAGTGGCTTGTCCTCTCCGTGTATCCTGCTATGAAGTTCTGTGCGCGGTGTGCTTGGCAGGCAACTCCTCTTGACTGTCCTTCCCCTGCCTGTGGGTCTGGACGTTTGGTTTACCGGCGCCTGTACTGGGACGGGCTGGGTGGGCCAGGCATGCCCTTGCCCTTCAGCCAAGTGCACATGCAGGGGGGAACGGGAGCGTGCCTGCTGACTTCTGAACCCCTCTGGACGCCCTTGTGCTGGGGGATCAGCCAGAGGCCCGGAAGGTTGGATGAGCGGACAGGTGGCCAGCTGCCCGGCCATCCTCCCTGCAGCAGGAGCGCCCCCAGGGCCTTCCTCAGAAGCCCTGAGCAGTGCCCAGGGCAGCAACCGCACAAGCTCAGAAAGCCAGACAAGTAGGCAGGCCCCCTGCTGCATCGCACTCCCATCAGCCCTGGCTTGTTGAGTTGGAAGAAAGGATCCTGCAGCGAAAACCGGAGCCTGCAGCCCACTGCCGTAAAGTCACGGGCCCTCCCTTCCCCTCCTGATGGAAATCTGGGCAGGGCTTTCCCAGAGTGAGGCCTGCCTGTGTGTGTCACGCCCCAGCCGGGTGCCTGGTCCCCCACCTGCAGCAGTCACCCCCCAGGGCTTACCCCTGCACGGCCCTCCTCTGGAACCCAGCTTCCTGCATCCTCCTGGAAAGGCACGTGGGGGCAGGGCACCCTTGGAACGCAGCAAACCCCCGCCCCCGCCAGGCCCCACTTGGCCCCATATTTGCAGCGTTTGCCCCTAGACCACCTCCCTGACCCGGCCTGGGAGGGGTGACCCGTGAATCCCCAGCCATCTGAGAGTTAGCTCCTGCCAGGCTTCCCAGGGCCCCAGGAACAAACACAGCACGCGTTTGTGGCCCTTGAGCAGTGGGTGAGCATCGCCCCTCTGCCTTACGAGCTTTCAAGGCTCACGTGTAAATATTTACTTCCCTGGAGTGCTGGTGTCCTTGGAAAACGAGGACCTGCAAACACAGGTTCTGTGTTTGCATCAGTGCGACAGGAAGTGGGGTCAGGTGTCGTCCCAGAGCAGCGAGGGTTTTCTGCGAGTCCTGGGTCACGTTCCCTGTTAGGGAACCTGACCACGGCCGGGGAGAGAGGAGCTGGGGAAGGCTCCGATCTCCGTGCGCCCCACTTACAGGGTGCTGTGCACCGTGCTGGGGGTGGGGTGAGCAGGTGTCCTTGCCCGGAGGACACAGTCTGGGAACAATGAGTGGCCGTGACCGACAGCCACACCAGGTGCCAGGCCTTCCTCACTCCCACCTCACTGTCAGGGCCCCGCTGGGCAGAGGAGGAAACCGAGGCTGCGAGAGCCTAAGTGACTTGTCGCCACGGTCACACGTGGCAGAGCTGGGATTCATACTTGGCCTGTGGTCCCAGGGCTTCGTGTTAAGGCCTCCCCATGACAGGGAGCGTGCAGGGTCCCCCAGGAGGGGAGAGCCAGGTGTCACCCGGGCGTAGGGTTCAAGCTCGCCACGCTGCCTGCCTGCGCGGGAGGGTGTCGTGGCTGCCTGAAGGGTGGGCTTTCCCAGCAGCACGAGGTGGTACAGGGTCCCGGGGGAGGCCCCGAGTGACCACCCACCCCCTCCTCCTTGGGGCCCTGCTGCGTGAGTGGCCGCCCGCCGGAAACAGCCGAGCCATTAGGCCTGACGTGTCACTCCCCTGGGGGGAGGGGATCGAGGCAGGTGGAACTAGGGCAGGCGGAGCAGTTGGTCTCCCAGGGGTTCGGAGGTTTCTGATGTCACCTGTGAGGAGGGGCCCCGCTGGGCAGGCGCGGAGCTGGGAGGCAGGTGGGCCGTGGCGTGAGAGCACACTTCCCGCCTGCCCGGGGCGCCACAGCCTCGCCTGCCCAGCCTCACGGCCTTGCCACGGTGCTCTTCCCCTAGCCACTGCACCTGTGTCCCGCGGGAGAGGCCGCAGCTCGGGCACATGCCAGCACCCTCCGTCCCCTCAGCGAGCGGGTCGGCAGGCGAGCAGGTCCGGGCACGGTGTTTTGCTCAGGCAGGTCCAGACGGGAGGCTGCTTGGTGGCCCACGGCGCGGACCCTGCAGAAGTTGAGGGCCTCCCGAGCCCTGCTTTCAAACCAGCATCCCGCAGTCAGAAAGCCCAGGCCTGGGAGGAGAGCTCTGTTCCTCTGCTTCCTGGAAGCTTGGCTGGCAGAGCGCCCAGCGGGAAACATCGTTTTTATCAAATCGGAGGCAGTCACGTTTCAGCCAAGTGGGTCAAAGGCAGGCAGCGGGATTGGTGGCGGCCTCCCCCGGGCAGGAGCAGGCCCCTGTCCTCAAGCATCGGCTCGAAAGGGGGCCCGGCAGGCGTCAGGCGGGACTCGCCACGGGGCACGGAATGCCCGCCGGGCCCGCAGAGGCCCAGGACACGCGCGGATGAGGCCCCTCGCCCCCTTGCCCACCCGAGCCGCCGAGGCTGACAGCTGGCGCCTTGGGCCCCTCACCCCACAGTAGCCGTCCTCAGGGCCAGCGCTTCCCACGAGACCCTCTCTGGGCGCAGGGGAGTTGACACAGCTCCCCACGGGCCGAGGGACCCCCCAGGCAGCGGGGCGGGGGCCGTGCTCGCCCGGCAAGGCTGAGGGAGCCCCAGCCTGAGCCCTGCTGTCTTTGGTCACCTGTCCCTCTGCTGATCAGGCCAGCGGAGGCCTGAGGTGGTGCCGGCCGTGGAGGGGCCGTCCCGGAGCTGCTGGGGGCGCTGACTGGCCCCAGTGTGGGCCGGAGACGGGCTGGCGGGCGGGGGTGGCGGCCTCCTGCAGAGCCGTGCGGCGGCGCATCACGTGAGCTGTTTCTGCCAGAGGAAGTGCCCTTCGGAGGGTCGGTGTGTCAGCGCGGAGCTGGGGGCGGTGGCCTGCGCCGTGTGTGGCGCTTGGTCGCTGGCCTCCCCCAGATTCAAGGCCGTGGCAGAGTGTGTCCTCGGGGCTCAGCTGGCCCCGGCCTCCCCAGCCAGAACCACTCAGAGGCCCCGCTGGCGCTGGCCACAGAGCTGGCGCACGAGCCTGAGCCTGGGGGGCCCGCAGCTCTTGCCCGCTGCGCTAGCGCAGAAGACCCCAGCCTTGCCCGCCCGGGGCTCTGTGCGTGGACCCCTCTGAGTCTTTTTAAATTCCTTTAGTGGGTTTTGATGGAGCCCTCAATCCTGGCCCCCAGCCCTCCCTTCCAGGGCCGCCCAGCCGTGTCTGCAACGGGTGCCCAGCTGTATCTGACGGGCAGCCAGGTGTGGGAAGGCCGGGGGGTCGCGGCATCCGGCGTCTCCCTTGGGTTGTACTTGCAGCCCCTGTCGAGCTCCCGGGGCAGTGTAAGGGCCTTGGCCCCTCGGGCGGCGAATCTACCATCCGTCGGCCAGGCCTCACTCTGGTTTTCTCCAAGCGACATCAGGTCGGGGTCCCTTCACACACACCCTGCTCTGCCCCAGTCTCGGTGCACCCTGGACCCCCAGTCACTCTGCCGGCCTCTGGGTACTTGGCCCTGGCTTGCGGGGACCAGGGGGCACAGGTACTGTCCCAGGTGTGCCGAGAGGTGGCTCCACTCCTCTCCTGTTACCGGTGGGGAAGCAGAGGTACGGAGAGGTCAGGCGACTCTCCAGAGGTCCCGTGGCTCAGGCAGCAGACCCGAGTGTCCTGGAGCCCCGTCTGTACCACGCACACCCCTGGCTACAGCTGCTTGGCAGTTATCATTCTGGAGCCAGTCCTCGGGGGGGGCGGTGCTCTGGTGGGGCGCCAGTCCTGCCCCAGGGAGCAGCGACTTACTGAGGGAGGGCCATCCCAGGAATGCAGCTAGCATCCTGGCAGAGTCAGAGGGCGCCCAGAGGCAGCCCGGTCGGTCCCATGTGCAGCAAAAAGGAAGCTCAGGGTTGTGGAAAATTTAGTGCCAGAGCTGAAAACTATTTTTTAAATATTTGCCTTCCGTTCTTTCTTCCTACAACAGAAGCACATACCGTAGCTCGGGAGCTGGCCCGGGAGTCATGGGGCCCAGACGGGGCCTCTTGCGCCTCTCTGGGGAGGCCTCGCTCGGAAGCAGCAGCGCCAGCTTAGAGTGCGGGCCCGGCTGGAAGCCTCCGTGCTGCGGCCCCACTGTGCGCGGCGAGGGGCCGTGCGGTCTGGCAGCCCTCCGGGTTCCCGGGTGCTGGGTGAGCGTTCCTGAGAGACAGGATTGCCTCCGTGGGTCAGGTGGGAGTGTTTTCCGATCGACTGGGGCTCGACTTTATCCAGGGAGAGGATGGTGGGCACGTGGAGGGGCTGGCACTCTGCCCCCTGCCCCACCCCGCCCTCAGGCCCAGCTGGGACCTCTGAGTGGTTCTGGCTGGGGAGGCCGGGGCCAGCTGAGCCCCGAGGACACACTCAGCCATGGTTTCCACTGGTGTCGGAGGATGCCGTGGGGGCCAGGCTCTGGCGGGCAGGGCCACGGCCTTGAACCTGCACACGTGTCCCCGAGGTGGGAACGAGCACCTCCACCTCGGTCCTGTGCACAGACGGTGCCCACGACTGGCAGCTCCTGGTGCGACGCCCGCTGAGTCTCCAGCCGGCTCCCAGCCCCTCCTGCCCCAACGCCTGCCGTGCACACCACCAGGGTAAAGCTGACAGGCCGCCGCCATGGGGAGCGTGCCTTGGCCCCAGCTCTAGTTTGGAGGCCTTTTCTGAGCTGTCTGCTCCATGTCAGGCCAGCCACAGGCCATCCTCCACCACCCAGAGCGGCGGCCTCGGGCTGGGGCTGGACTTCCTCAGGGACACGGGGTCCCCTCCCCAGGGAGAGGGCGGGGTGAGGGGCCGGGGGCCTCTCCCGGGGCTGACCCCAGGTCGCACCCACACTGCCACACAGCCACCCCACCTGTTCCCAGGCACACGCCCGCGCACTCTCCCGGCAGCAGCTTGCGCTGTAGGGCAGTGGTGACCCAGAAACGTCCTGGAACAAAAATCCTTTCTTCCTTACAAGTGGTTGGCACTTTGAGACATTTCCCCCCCTGTGAAATTCCTTCCCGCTAGCCCCCTTTAAGAGCCAAGTGGTTTTTCCACCCTGTGGCTGGGCCACCCCTTCATCCCTGCCACCTCCGAACAAGCCAGGACATCAAGGAGACATATGTTCACGGGAAATTTGCTGCTGTTGCAGAAGTGCGGGCAGGGGGCAGCCTGGAGCTGAGCGCTCAGCCCCCTGCCCGCAGAGAGCCGGGAGGGCCGGGCCCTGGGCTTTGCAGAAGGCTGTCATGGGCTGGAAGACCAGACTCCCTGGACAGCTGGACCTTGGCTCCCCGGCTTCTTCCTCCTGGCCTCCCAGGAGGGGGGACCCTGGCTGATGACAGTGACAGCAGTCCTGGTTTCTCGGACAAGCGTGACAGCACGGGACACGAGGTAGGGGCAGGCCTTGGAATTAGCCGCGGGAACTCTGGGTCAAAATCTTCCTTGAGGGGGTCCCTGGAGAAGTCCCCCGATTTTGTGGAAGGTGTGAAAGGAGGGGGTCCTGGAGTCCGTTTGCCAGGCAGAGCTGGGCAGAGCTCACCTGGCTGGGGTCTGACATCCTGTGCTGCCCCGGCCTGGGCCCCGAAAGGGAAACCTGGGTGTCGGGTATGGATAGGAAGAGGCCAGCAGGACCCCTGGCCGAGCCCCCCACCCCAGCCTCTGCCTGGCAGATGGGCAGTGTTTGCAGGGCCGGGGGCGGGTGAGAGGCCATGAGCTTCTGTCCACCATAGCCCCCCCCGCCCTGTTGGACTCCGTCCCACCGACAACCGGGGTCCCTCAAGACAGGCTTGGGCCACCGTGACTCTTTGCTGAGAGGACCTGGTACAGAGTAGGTCGTGACCTTCAGAGACAGCCTAGCTCAGGCCCCCTGTGTTGTGGCCGGGCAAGTGTGACCAGTCTATACCTCGGTTTCCCCATCTGTAAAATGGGCCCGTGCTGCTCTCTCCGATTCCCCTGGGGGTGGGAAGCGCAGCCTGCTGGGGTGCCTGGCGCCCAAAGAGGGCCCCGGAGGAGAGGGCACTGCCCGCTGTCCCTTCTGTCCACCCTCGTGTCCCAGGTTAGAGATCGGAATCCTAAAAAAGACCACCAGTGGTTTCCCTGTTGCCTGGGCTCACGGTCTTTGCCGCCTTGACGTCGTGTGTTTGTTGAGAGCGCGGGGGGGGCCGGCGGGGCAGAGGCCTGGGTGCTGTGAGCCTCTGGGGCCCCACCTCACGGGCGGTTGGGGCTAGGGCCCCCAGCATTGGCGTGGAGTGTGGGGGGTGGCTGTGTGCCCCTGTCCCCACCAGGCAAGGCAGGTGCTTTCTGCGCCCCTGCTGTCTGGCCAAAGAACAGAAGCAGGGTTCTCGGCCGGGTCACGCCTGAGGCTGGTGCCCTGGTCTCGTCTTTCGTCCTGTCACCGCCCCACCCCCACCCCCCGAGAGAGCTGAGGGAGGGGTGGGGGCCGGTTTAGACTGGGCAGGCTCTGTTTGTCACCCCATCCCTGCGGGTCCCCTGGAGCAGCTATACCCAGAGGAGGGCCTCCTTCTTTCCTGAGAAGCCTGCTGTGGTTTTGCCCAAGACTTGCTCTGCCCAGGGCTGGCTGCAGACGCTCCATTGTAGGAGAGCCTTTTTTTTTTTTTTTTTTTTTTTGATTGTGCTAACGTGTACGTAACATAAAATTCACCGTTTTAGCCATTTTTAAGCGCACAGCTCAGTAGCATGGGGTGCGTTCACATTGCTGTGCAACCGTCACCACCATCCGTCTCCAGAACTTCTCCGTCTCCCACAGCTGAAACTCTGCCCCTTAAACGCCTTCCCACCCAGTGCATTACAGCCACCCTTTTGCTCTCTGCTTCTATGAATTTGGCTCCTCTAGGGACCTCGTATAAGTGGACTCATGCAGAATTTGTCCTTCTGTGACTGGCTTGTTTCCCTGAGCGTTATGTCCTCAAGGTTCATCCGTGCTGCAGCATGTGAGAGAATTCCTTTCCTGTTTCAGGCTGAACAGCATGCCATCGTACGCATATACCTCATTTTGCTTTTCCATTTATCCTTCAGTGGACACTCGGGTTACTTCCACCTCTTGTTCCTTTGAATAACATTGCTGTGAATGGGCCTGCAAATAGCTGTTCCCGTCCCTGCTTTCCATTCTTTCGATATCTGTCTAGAAGTGGAATTGCTGAATCACGTGGTAATTATACGTTCTAATTTCTTCAGGACACCGCCATCCTACTTCACGTTCCCATCAAGAATGCACATAAGGGTTCCAGTTTCTCCGCGTCCGTACCAGCACGTCGTCTTTTCTGGTTGGTGACTTGTCACGGCCTAGGGCAGGGCGGTCCGGAATGTTGTGCAGAAGCGCTGGGGCGGGAGTTGCTTGGGGTCTCGGGAGGAGTCTGGCAAGGCCAAGTTCAGATTCCGTGGGCCCAGCAGATGGGGCAGGCTGGGGTGTGGGACAGCGCTATGTGGAGTTTGGGGCAGGGGTCCAGCAGAGGGTCTGGATAGGTGCAGAGAGGAGAGGGCAGTTCCCCCCTCCCCGCACTGGCTCCAGAGCTGAGCTGAAGAGCTGCAGCTGCATGGTGTGCTTGGCCCTGCGGTGGTCTCAGCATGGACCCACGACCGGGGCCAGGCCCACAGCCTGGGAATCCCAGCATGGTCGGTTCAGCTTCTGCCTCGTTCAGTGTAGCCCTTTCGTGGTCCGAGGCCAGCTGGGAGACTGACTGGGTCTCGTCGTGGCCACAGACTCCTGCCCTACGTGGCACGCAAATCCCTTCGCACTTCCCAGGTTGGTTTTTAATTCCTCAGCCCCCCGTGGGCAGCCAGGAGGCAGCCACGTCTGTGCTGCCTGAGGCCGCCGTGCACGCGTGGGCTCTATGTGCCAGGCCGCCCCCGGGGCCCTACGCTGGCCGGGCCGGGGGGTGCTGGGAGCATGTGCCGAGCTCTCGTGGCCTCGGGCACCCGGAGTTTATGAAGGATCCCTGCACGGGGTCGTCTGGAGGCTCCCGGGTCTCAGGCTGTTGTAGACTTACCGCTCCTCTCCCGGGCGCAGGGCTCTGGGCGACAGGCAGGATATTTACGGCCCAGCTGGCGCCACTTGCAGGCTTGTCGCCTTCACGTTCCTGTTTCCTGATTCCCACCAAGATTGGTGTCACGTCAGGGACGGTGCAGGGGCCTTTGCCTCTGAAGCCATCCCTCAGCAGCCAGGGCCCTGGACGCGCAGTGGGAAGCCTTCTCATCCGGCAGGAAGGGCCGCGGCAGCGCCCTGGAGGGCTGGAGGCCACGGCCCTGCGGCTCACTCTCCAGACACAGTTCGGGCCATGTTTTTCTTCTTCCTTGTGAGAAGTTTTAGATGCGTGTGTCCCGACTTCTGAGTCCTCCTGGGGCCTGGCAGTGAGGCCCCCTCCTCGTGTACCCTCACGCCTCAGCCCAGAGTCCCGGGCAGGATCGGCCCTGGGGTACAGAAGGGGTGGGGCTTGGTCCTGCCCTCCAGGACGCACTCAAACCCCATCTTGCAGCGCCTTCCTCTTCTGGGTCCTGGGGGTACCATCCACGCCCAGGCCCGCCCTGCTTCTCCATGCGGGCCGCACATACCCCAAGGGGTGGCCTCAGCCAGTAGGGAGTCCATCTCCAGGACTCTTGGGGCCCATGGTTTGCGACTGCAGCTGCTCCTTCAACCTGGAGGGCCCCTTCCTGTCTAGGGGTCGCGGAGCCGCAGTTTCTGGGAAGTCCGGAAGCTGCTCTCCTGACCTCCCCACTCTGTGCCAGAAAGTTGCCCGGTGGGTGGGCGATGGTGGCCGAGGTTACCACCACGGACTGCTTTTGCTGGACGTCTCAGGGGGTGAGCGTCACGCTCCCTGGTCAGTTTCGTTCCCAGCCTCAGAGCCCGAGTTGCTCTCTGAGTCCTCACTCAGGCCCTGTGCCGGCCCTGGACACCTGGGCAGACGGGCCAGGCTAGTGGGAGACAGGCCAGGAGAGGAGAATAGCCCCATGTTGTGTGCCATGCCATGGTTGAGAGGTGGGCCAGGGTGGAGAGGGTCCAAGGGGAAAAAGGAGAGGAGGAGGTTCCCCGGAGCAGGACTGGGGAGCAGCGCTCCTCGGCAAGGGGGCGGGCGCGCAGTTGGGCACGGGAGTGCCTGGTCCGCCTGGGGGCCCCTGCCCACGCCGAGGGCTTGGCTGTTGGGACAGGAGAGCACAGCCTGGAGGGTTGCTGAGCAGGGGAGCAGCTCCACCGGCGTCCCTGAGACAGAAGCTTTCAGGTCCTGCCCAGCTGAGGGGCCTGTAGCCACACACAGGACCCCAGACGTGGGCCTGGGTACCCCCAGGGTGGCCTCCAGGACCCCTTTGCAGCAGGAGCGGGTCAGAGCAGGAGTGGGAGGGAGGGGCAGGCTCTGTCACAGTGGGTGAAGCACGTGGGGCCAGACAGGAGGGAGGCCAGCCTGGACTCAGACCCCTAAGGGAGCCCCCTCCCCCGGGGACCTGGCATGCAGCGGGCAGCCATGGGCCACACCTGGTCGTGGCAGGCATGCGGTCCTCCCCTGACCTGTCAGCCCTTGCTCCCAAGGTGGTGCTGAGGGGCTAAGTGGGCTCCAATGGCGCGGGGACCTCGGTCCCGAAAAGGGCCTGTGTCTCCAGATAACTCGAAGGGCCTCCAGAGTCCCTCGGACGTGCTGGGGGGACCCGGGCTGGGGTGGGCCCAGGTTCCGCTGTGCCAGGGGCAGGGGTCCGCAGCAGTGGGGTGGCTCTCCATAGACCCGCCCTGAGCTCCCAGCGGGCCAGGCCCACCAGGAACCCCACAGACAGGCCCTGGCCATGGGTTTTGCCCTCCCTGAACCTTGGGGAGACAGATGTGTCCAGGTGGGAACGTTGGCATGACCCTGTGTGTCTGGGGGCCTGCCCTCCAGTGGGGGGATAACCCTGTGCTGCAGCCCCTTGGACTTGCCTAGAGATGCCCTGAGGGGGGTGACGCCCCACAGTCAGGGTCCCGAGGTACAAAGCCTGGGCTACTGCCCCTCCCTCCCCCAGGTTCCTGCACACTGGCCACGCCCCGCCTCTGAGCCGGGAGGGGGGCCCCGCAGGTTCTGCCTGCTGCCGCAGTGGGAGGCGCAGCAGCCTGTCGGGGCTGGGGCCTGTCTGCTGCCCCAGGAGAGGAGCCTAGTGACCAGGCAGAGGCCCAGCCGCAGCTCCTTGCGTGGCCTTTCTCGGGATCTCCTGCGTCTCGGGCATCCTCCCATGTGAATCAGGCCGTCTTTTCAAGATGGAGCCTGCCAGCTGACTGTACCCTGCCGGGCCCCCCCACTCCGCCCCCGTGCTCCCAGTGAGTCACACCTCGTGCCCTGGCCTGCAGCCCGCAGAGCGCCCCGAGCGTAGGGCCCTACTCACTTCCCCATCGCCGCTCCCCTGCTTCAGGGCACCGCTGTCCCCACCTGAGCGCCGGGACACCCCTTGCAGGACAGCCCGGGCTTCTGCTCAGCGCCTACAGCCAGGAGAGCTCTGGCCTCATGTGCTGGTGCTGCCCGTTCACGTTGGCGTCATGCCCGGGCTTCCCAGTTAGACTGTCAGCGTTCCCCCAGGGATAGGGTGCTCGCCTGGACGCTGGCATCCTTCCCCGTCGTCTCCCATCAGCCAGGCCTGGAGAGCCGGCTTCTCCTGGCAAGCAGGTCCCTGAGCTCCTGGGCACCGAGCACACTTTCCCCTTGAGCACAAGGCTCGAGCCCTGAGTGTTTCTGTGTCCAGGCTGGTATAGGCCTGGGCCCGCTGCTTCCTCGTCTGCATGTGGCGTGGGTGTCCCTACCTCGAATGCCAGGCCTGAGTGTGTAGTGCACGATGGGCCGGGATCCCGTCCAAGCCACTGTCCTGCCAGGCTTGGGCTCCGGGAAAGGACGGGCGTGGGTGGCTGGGCGTGGCCCCTCTCAGGTCACACCCCTTTCACCCAAGTTGGTCCCCGTGACAGTGGGAGGACCTGGTGCTTCCTCAGCCCCGGCCACTGGCCTCCTGCCCCAGCTCTTGCTGTCCAGGCCTTTCTGCTCACCGCTGCCCAGCTCAGCCTCCCCCAGCTGGCTCCCTCCACCCCAGACAGGCCCGGGCTCCTCTGCCGGGCACGCAGAGGCCTTCTCCTGGGCCAGACCCTCTCCCCGCGGCCACCCTGGGGTCAAGGAGGTCGATGAAGCGTGAGCAGGCTCTGTCTGGGCCCAGGGCCTTTTGCACTCGGGGCAGAGCTGTTAGAACTCATCCTTGCAGGGGCTGTTCCCCTCCGGGTCTGTCCAGGGGCCTGCTCTGTTCCCTGAGCACACCCGCATCTCCCACAGACGGAGAAGGGGCCAGCTGATTAAGGAAGCAGGAAGCAGGCTTGGAGAGGCGTGGCCCCCATCCTGCCACCATGTGGGCACTGCCAATCCACTTGCTCCAGACGGGGCATCGGCCTCTGGAGACCCCAGGTCATGCAGCCAGGGCCTCTCCCTCGGGGGACCAGAAGCTAGCCCACTGAGCTCACTCAGAAGCGGGCACTCTGGCTGACGCACCTGCGGAGCTCACCTGGGGCCGGGGGCCCTCCCTGCCCAAGGCCCAGGCCCCAGGAGGCTCCGCACAGGGAGGATGCAGGCCAGTAAGGCTACCGCTGCAACGGTTGCATGGCTGCCCCAAACCCCCAGAACCCTCAGCCCTCCAAGAGCCACCCAGACCCTTAACGCCAGGCACTCCGGGACCCGGCAGAGAGCACAGGGCGTGCGAAGCAGCCCCCTCCCGCGTCCAGGCTCTGAGGGTGAAGCCCCAGCCCGGTGCCTGCACACAGGTGCTCAGCAGAGACGAGGTGGGCAGACAGGGTCCTTGCTGTCATTTTATCGCAGGAGTGGAGAGTCACGGCCCAGGGAGTGGGCATCTTTGCCCCGTTCCTTGTCTTAGAGGAAATGCATCTGACTCCTCCCCGCGAGGACCGTGTTGCTTCTGGGTTCTTTTGGATACTTTATCAGGTTAAGGGAATCCTCTTGCAGTCATGAATAATATTTAATTTTAGCAAGCACTTCTTACACATCTGTGGACGTCTGTAATCCGTGGATGCGATGAATCAGATACGTGGATTTTCTCGCATTAAACCATCCTTGCGTACCTGGGATCACCTGACTTGGTCATGGTGTCTTATCTTTTATAGGCTCTACTGGATTTGATTCGATAAGATTTCTGTTTGCAGTTTTTTACGTCTATATTGAGAATGAAAAGAGCTGTAATTTTCCTTTCTTCTCGTGTGTGTGATTTCGTTGGCCTCATAGAATGAGCTGGGGGTGAGCACGTGCATTTCTTTGCTGTTATCTAGGAGAGTTTGATAATCTGTTCTTTTAAAATTGGGTAGACATTTTTTTTGTAGGAATTATCCCCCCCACTTTTTATTTTGAAAAAATGTCAAACCTGCAAAGCAGTTGAAATAGTAGTAAAACTTTAGCGCTTTACTTAGACACACTGCTTGTTAACATCTGTCATCTTGGCATACGTGCCGGTAGGTATGTGCTGTCTCTTGTTCTAACATGTAGGAAGATTTTGAACGACTGCTTTGTTTTTTTGTTTTGTTTTGTTTTTAAGCCTATGGGGCTACTTGTGGTTTTTATATTTGACTGACGGCTTCCGTCTCCCTCCCTCCCTCTCTCCCTCCCTCCCTCCCTCCCTCCCTCTCCCTCTCCCTCTCCCTCTCCCTCCCTCTCTCTCTCTCTCTCTCTCTCTCTGTCTCTGTCTCTCTCTCTCCCTCTCCCTCTCTCTCTCTCTCTCTCTCTCTCTCTCTCTGTCTCTGTCTCTCTCTCTCTCTCTCTCTCTCTCTCTCTCTCTCTCTCTCTGTCTCTGTCTCTGTCTCTCTCTCTCTCTCTCTCTCTCTCTCTCTCTCTCTCTCTCTCTCTCGCATGTTCTCCCAGTGCCCCTACCCCCGCTTGGCGAGAGCAGATGAGTTCGTTCTGGCTGTTTCCTTCCCTCGCGGCCCTCCTCTCCTTCCCTCTGGCTGGGCTGGAGGTCCCCGGATGGCCTCCCTCATGTGGGGGGCATGGTGTCTGTATCATGTGGTGAGGAAACAGATGCAGAGACATTCCTTGGGTTACCCGTCAGGGCCACACAGCAGCTAAGTGGCCGAGCTCGTGGCAGGTAGGGAGCCCCGTTCCCGGTGCGTCCTGCCCCAGCTCCCGGAGACCCTGTGTCTGGGGTCAGTCAGCGGCAGACACACGCACCGGGGGTGGACGCCCCTGATAACTGGGGAACTTCAGCGGCGGAAGTTTGCCCGTCTGCAGAGGGCATCTGACAGCGGTGCCCGCCCCAGAGGTCGCAGGAGTAAAGCAAGTGTGTGCCAGCTGCGCCCCACCGCCAGCCACAGAAGCACATGGTGGAGGCGCCCCTGAGGCGGCCTGGCGGTTCCTGGTTCTGGAAAGGTCCTTTCTCTGGCCCCCAGGACCAAGGGTCATTGCCGAGGTGACTGCCCTCCCAGCTCACGGGATGGTTGCCCCTCCGGGAGCGCAGGGCCCACAGGCCAGGAGAAAGCAGTCCGCCTGGGCATGACGCGGCTCCTGTCTGGGGCGTGCCGCTTCGGCCCTGGATTTCTGTGTCTGGGGAAAAACAGTTCCTGTTCAAAGAGCTTGTGAGGCCATCATCCCCTGGCCGACTCTGCTTGTGTGGGAGGACGTGTGTGCGCGGGGCGGGGGGCACGTGCCAGCCCCCTCCTCTCCGTTCACAGGCTCCGTGCGGCCGCGCGAGAGGGAAGGATTCGCAGGGGTTCGCTCGTGGGAGCAGGCGTGTTGTGGGGCATGAAGCCAGCCCCCAGCCGTGGGGTCAGCAGGCTGAGCCTGGAGGGGGTGCCACGGATGCCCCCAGTGGTCCCCAGACCAGCTCCGGCCCTCCTGACCCCCAAACAGGCGGATGACTGGTGGTCTCGTGGCTTTGGAGACGTCTGCACAGCCACGGGGGAGGCCCAGGGCCTCCCAGGCCTCTGACTCCGAACCTCTAGTGAGAAAATCAGGTTAGATCAGGTACACAGAAGGCCTTTAATCTGTTTGTTTTGTAATTACAGGCTTGGTTGTATGAAATTGGAAAAATACAAAAAACTGAAAGCGGAAGAAAAAGTTGCCCAGAGCTCCAGGCCCGGGGACGAGCCCCCTCCACGTTTGGCGTGTGTTGTGTTTCTGCCCCGTCTTTCCCCTGCGCCCAGTTTCTGTGTTTTCCAGAGCTGGCGTCAAGCTGTAACGTGAGCTTTGATGTGGTGCGTTTGCTCACCACGCGTACGTACGTGTGTTCCTGTGTCGTGCAGAGTCCCCAGAAGGGCTGTCCCTGTTGCCGTGGAGTCACCGGGCGTAGGTTTCGAGTTCCCTGAGCTCGTTGTAGGCCCTGAACTGTTTGTCACCTGGCGGGGGCCGTGTCCACTGAGCTGTGCCCCGCCGCGTGGGCCTTCTGTGCTGGGTCTTGACTGCCGTAGCATGCGTCCCTGGCACAGAGACCCAGAGGCTACGGCCGGGGCAGGGGGAGCCGGGCGTGCGTGCTGTGTGCCCGGGGCCACGCTCGGCGGTTACAGGCTGGGAGGACGAGGGGGACAAGCGCCAGCAGAGGCCTGCGGGCAGAACGAGTGAGATGAAGGCTCTGGAGGCAGGTCTCGGGCCCAGTCGGTGAGCGCACGTCCCCACCCGGGGACGGAGCAGGGCTCGGTCACCTTCCCTCCTCCCCGGGGCGGGGGCGTGCGTGTTCAGATGGAAGGGAAGCCTCCCCGCCGGTGTCGAAAGCCAGAAAGCACCGGGGGGGCAGGCACGAGATGTGAACGGCAGCCCCGCGGGGCCCCGCAAGTGCCGGGCTGGGTCACGTCCCGAGCAGCGCCCCCTTAGCTGGAGCACCGCCCGGGAGCCCAGGCGGGAGCCTGGTGGAGTTGGGGGGTGGAGGGAGGCTCCCCACGGCCTTCGGACAGCCCGGAGGAGCACCGCTTGTGACACTCGGTCGACAGTCCGAGGCTGAGGCCACACCTCAGGGTTTGGGAACGGCAGACAAGCTCCCAGAAAGCCATCCTTTGCTCATTGGAGGGGACGTCTCTGGAAAGGCCCGTGCTTGGGTAGGTGGGGCGTAAGCCTTACCTCAGCTGGGAGGACATTGCCAGTATATCCTCCTGTGGCCCCGACCCTGGGCAGGGCTCCCAGAACCCCCCGCAGCCGCAGCCTTTCTGGTCACCTGCCAGGAGGGGTGGTCAGGGGCCCGGCATCAGTGCTGTGGGAGGCCTGTCGTGGGTCTGTGCGCCGTTGCCAGGCACAGTACGCTCTGTCCCTGTGTGCATCTGGGAAGGAGGCCTCACCTGCACCTTCGTGGGCGGGGCACCCGAGCCCCCACTGCTGGACGTGTCCACTGAGAGGTTCTTGCAGGGCGATCACCCCTGGTCAGGAATGGAGAGTGACCGGCACACAGGCTGGAGCCAGGAGGGCAGACGTGCTGGGGGCCTGGCTGGAGGCCCAGGCAGGACCAGCCTGCGGCCACACCTGCGGCCACCAGCTCTGCCCCTCGTGGTACCCAGCTCTGGCTTTGGGCCTTTCCTCCCTTCGGTGCGCACAGCTCCCCCCAGTGTGTGTTGGCCTGGTGGTTAAGTCACACCATGGCTGTCCTGGGGGGCCTTGTGAGGGTCCAGTGGGATCACAGAGGTCAGGGGGCTGGGGAGGAAAAGCTCAAGCTTCCTGCAGACGTGGGGTCCTTGCCTTGAGGGGGAGGCAGGGGCTGCAGCCCCTGGAATGCACTCGGGCGGCCCTCCTGCCTTGGGGACCCCCTTGCCGTCCCCCACCCGATCGGCAGTGCCTCGGATTCTCTGGGCCGCGGAGCCAGGGGCTGAGGTAGCCTGCTCTGCTGCCCTGAAATTGTGCTAACGTTGTGTAGAAATCAAGGGAAGCTTTTCATCCGCCCACGGAGCTCTAGGTGCTGTCGGGGAGGGGGAAGCCGACTGCAGAGGTGCTTCCGAAGCCTGAACTCAGAACGCTCGGCTTCCTTCATAGGGATTTTTTCAGCCACTTGGAATTTTGAAACAAGGACGGGAATTTCCTTTTTCCCACGGTTTGATAACGTCCTTTCCTCATTGAACCCAAGACCTCCTTTCTGCTTCTCACCAACCTGTGCACTTAGATGAGCTGGTCTGTGCCGTGGTGTGCCTGCCCCCGGCCTGCCCTGGGCCTCTCCTCTGCAGGAGTGCTGCCCCACCCCCACCCCTGCCCTCTGCGGGGCCTCCTCCTTGGGAGCTGAGGTTAGATGCCACACCTTAGAGGCCCTGCCTGACCCTGACCCTGCATCCGGCACCCGATCTCTTAGCGCTTGTTCATCTGGGTGTCTCCCGGTCACAGGTCCAGTCCTTCAGATGCTGCAGGAGGGCAGGGCTGCACCGGTCCCACACACAGCACGCGCTCCTGTGACGGAGGAAAGGATAAGTCCAACGGGAGGGGGCCGTGGGGTCCCAGGCAGGGTGCCGATCCCGGACGCAGAGGGATGTGGTCCCCCAGCTCCCCGCCTCTGTACCTCCCCGGGCTGCGAGTTCCTCACCTTTGTGGATCGCCTAGGCAGCAAGGCTGCTTGACACGTTCCCTTTCAGCCAATCCTTGCAGGAGCCTGGGAGGCACAGGAGGCAGTAACGGGCTCCGAGGGGCTGGCATGGAGGTGGGGACGGCAGAGTCTGACGCTTGGCCCGCCCCCTCTGCGAGGATGCCTCATATCACAGGGACAGCCCTCGCCCTACTGTCTCCTTACTGGGACAGAGCGCCCGTGTGTCCCTGCTGGCCCAGGGAAGGGATGCGGGCTCTCAGCTCCCAGCAGTGCCCCTCTGAGCCAGCACTAGGCAGTAATTGGCAGCCAGGGCACCCACGTGGGTAGGGAGGCAGCGTGTGAGCCTCCAGGCAGGATTTAGCCTGGCAGGAGATGTGCGCGTGGAGGATGCCTGGCAGGGCATGAAGGTCCTTGCCGTGAAGGTCCCATCCCCAGGTCCTGCAGCCCGGGGTCAGACAGCCCCCTCGCCCTCACCCACTCCCTTTTTGGGTCCTGCTGGCACCTTCACGCAACTCTGACGGCCCCCTCCCCGCGGCTTGTACAGACCGGCCCTGGGGGCAGTGGGCGCACTGCGTGCGAGGGCCAGGCCAGCACTCCCCTGCGAGCCGTGTCCAGCCCTCCAGGCGCAGAATCCCAGAGGCCCTGGAAGCAGGTGGTCAGAAAGGCCTGCATCTGGAGCTGGGGGCCCACATGGCCTGTATGCCCCCAGCAGGCTTGGGCCTCCAGCCGGGCCCTCCTCCTGCAGGTGGGAGCTTCTGGGGACATGGGCTTCCCCCTGGGGTGGGGGGCAAGGGCATAGGGGCAGGGCCGCGGAGGCATTGGGCTCAGTGCGGGCTCACGGCAGCCCGGCTCTCAGCCCTGCCGCTCCTGCCTTGGCAGGGACACGGGGCCCCATGAGAGTCAAGCCCTCCCCCAAGCTCTGCGTCTGCATTAGTGTCATCAGCCAGCAGGAGGCAGGGCTGGAGCGGGGCTGGAACCAGAGGAGAACCTGTCTGGGAGGCCCGCCCCGCATCCCACAGCCAAGGTGCCCAAGTCCAGGGCCGGGCAAAGCCCAGGACTTTGGCTCTTCCCCTCCCGGGGCGGCCATCAGGAAGACGGTCACAGCTTCTGGGTAAAGTGGTTCTCCTCGGGGCTGGTTCGTCCTCCCTGCAGGTCTGGATGTGTTTTTTCTTTATGCAGACCGCTCTGACTCTTAATTAACTCACTGTACTTTAAAGGAAATGGATCGTAAATTGAGTCCATAGTTTAGTTAAAAATACCAGCTCTCCTGACTGCTGTTTGGCAAGTGGTCAGCAGGTGGCCAGGGCCAGCCTTGCCAGGTGATGTGTTCATGTGCCTTCTGGGGCCAGTGGCTCAGCAGGTGACCAGTTCTCCCCAGGCGGTTACAGGCTCCGGGGGCCTGAGCTCCAATCCCAGCACTGCCACCAGCCAGCTCTGTGGCCAGGTTTGCTGTTGAACCTTTCTGGACCTCAGTTTCCTTATGTGCAAAATGGGAATATTTTCTTCCTGTAGGGTGTCTGGCAGCGTCCGGGATGACCAGGGTAAAGCCTCGAGGGTTCACTAAATGAATGCCTCGCCCCAGACCTGGCTGGACTCACCGCTGATCGTGCCTGGGTCCTCGTGCATTGGTCCGGAGTAGATGGAGTAGGGTAGCAGTTGATTCCTCTCTCTTTGAAAAGGAGCCCAGCGTAGGCAGGCCAGGCAGGTGGTGCAGCCGGAAGAAGCGCCAGGAACCCAGGCTCTTTCTCTGGCCCTACCATCCCCAGAAAGCAAGCCTTCTGCTTCACGGTCCAAGACGACTGCTGGCCCTCTGCAGTCACATGCGTGCTGCAGCCAACAGGAGAACGGTGTGGGGGGAGCTGTCTCTAAGGACATCCTGATGGCCAAGCTTAGTCACACAGCCACACCGGGCTATGAGACACTTCCTGGGCTTCTTTCTCCTCAGGGATTTCCATGCTGTTTCCTAAACCTGTGGAGCCACCTGGGGGCCCACGTGAGCGCCACTCCCAGTAGCCGGACTCTCTCCCCGCTGTCCGTAAGAATTCAGCTCCCTGGGTGAGCCAAGGAGGGCCTTCCCACCTTGTTGGAGGTGGGCAGGGCAGGGAGCAGAGCTGTGAGGCCAGCTGGGCCCCAGCCTGCTGGGGAAGGACGACAGGGCTCCCGTGCCCAGGTGGCCTTGGGCCGGCATTCTCCTCGCCACCCGTCCAGCTGGGACGACCAGCGAGGGGCCTGCGCCAGCCCCAGAGCTTCCATTCTGGTCCTGCCAAGGACCGTGTCCGCTTTAGACTCTGCCTGTCTGGGGCGCAGGGGCTCTGGGAGGACTGGCCCGCCTGTGTGCGCACAGCACCTGACCACTGATGCCGCGGGGCTGCTCTCCCAAGCCAGGTATTTTGGGAAAGAGAGTCAGTTAATCGACAAAAATAACAGCTATGAGTTCATAGCCGCTCAGCGGACACGTTGCCCAGGAAGAAAGGCCTGAGGCCAGCGTCTCCTACCTGCATCTGGAGAGGGGCTCCCCAGCCCGCACTGCCAGCTCAGCGCTTGCTGAGCTGGGTTTCTCCTGCAGGTACCCGGGAGGGGCGCCGTGCTTTGGTGCAGGGAGGTGAGTGCTGGCCAGAGCCAGTAGAGACTGTCCGTTCCATCAGCTGGTTCACTCTTGTGCTGCCGGGGATGGTCCAGCTCCCCAGCCATGCCGCTCAGAGCAGGGCCCGCCTCTCCTCCCAGCGGGCCCCTCTCACATGGGCCCACGCTGCTCCCTCAGCCGTGGGCTCTGGGGGGCACCTGGCCTAGGTGAGCAGCACGCAGTGCTGACGAGGGCCCAACTCAGTGACCTAATGACCAAGGTGGTACACGCCATGACCTCCCGAAGGGTGTCATCTTCCTGCTGGGAGGGGGACCCAGACCTTGGAAAGCAAGCCGGCACCCCCACCCCGGGATGCTCCCCGGGCCCTGGGGTGGGACGCTCATCAGAGCAAAGCTTTGGGAGGTTCCTGCACCCCTGAGCAGGCCCCATGGCAAGTTCTCCCCGGGGTCCTCCCTCTGAAGTTCCGGAGACCTCTCAGAGTATGGTTTTTTTTGAAAATTAACCGTCTGGATACTGGCTTCACAGTGTGGCCTCTGTCCTCATGAAGGGACTCCTGGTCCCTGGGAGACCACAGTACAGAGTTGGGGTAGAGGGGGCCTCAGGTACCCCTCACAGAGTTTCCCTTGCTGCTCTGGGACCCCAAAGCTCGTCCTGGGGGAGAAAGTGGCAGTGAAGCCAATCCCCCTATGGCATTAATTTTTTTTCAGTGACTGTATATCTGGAAGTAATACAACAGTATTTCTTTAAAAAAAAAAAAAAAGGTTGTAATTCTAATGCTAAATAACGGTGTCCTCACCCGCAATTAGGGAGCTGCAGCTCTGCTAGCACTGGTAGAAAAATCCACCTTCGTTTCAGGGTCTGAGTTTGTTCCTTGAGTTAGAGCCTTGTTCACAAAAGCCCTGCCCTTGGAGCCCCCAGCCCGGAGCGGAGCGGGCAGCTGGCGTCCTATCACAGAGGACACGTGAGCACAGAGCTTGCAAAGCTGACTGTTTCTGATGGCCTCTTTGCACCCCAAGCAACAGGGATGTTTTATAACCTTTATTACTTGATTTCAGTTACGTAAATGACGTGTGCTCACTGCAGGCAATAGAGTATGTAAAGAAGAAAATGGAGTTTTTTTGTTTTTCTGTTGTGTTCTTTTTTGGCCGCACTGGGTCTTTGTTGCGGCGCACAGGCTTCTCTAGTTGTGGCACGTGGGCTCAGTAGTTGCGGCATGTGGGCTCTCTGGTTGTGGCGCACAGGCTCATAAGTTGCGGCACACAGGTTCCCTAGTTGTGGTGTATGGGCTCAGTGGTTGTGGTGCATGGGCTTAGTTGCCCCGCAGCATGTGGGATCTTAGTTCCCTGACCAGGGATCAAACCCACGTCCCCTGCATTGGAAGTTGGATTCTTAACCACTGGACCACCCGGGAAATCCCCAAAAATGTTAGTGTCACCCATTTGGGCATATGAGTGTTCACTGAACTTTCAACTTTTCTTTACGTTTGAGTTTCTCATAATAAAATGTTGGGGGAAATCCATAGTTTCGATCTCCGGAGAGCCACTTAATAACGCCTTCTGTCTCCGCACAGGTAGGCACAGGCCCTTCTGTGCACCAGCAGCCTTGCGAGCACCTGCGCCCTTGGCTGCAGGACCGTCTGCCGTGTGTGTCTGCCACTGACTTCTGCGTCCGTGTCTCCTGTAATGGCCGGCATGCCACCAGCATCCTGCAGCAGACTTGCCACATCTCAGCCCTTCTCTTTAGAGCAGACTCCTTCTGGAAGCGTAATTGCTGATCCAGCCCCTCTCCCAGCCACAGAATTGTGCACCCACCCCGGCTCTCCTGGCTCCCAGGAGGAGGGCCAGGAGTGGGGTTTGGGGCAGAAGAGGGAAGCTCCTCCAGCCATGGGTGTGACCCGAGGGAGGGGAGGGGCCGTTTCTGCCTCCGAGCCTTGCATCAGCCACCCATCTCTGCGAGCCAGGTTTCCTCATCATTGATAAAGTATGCAGGCTACAGAGCGGGCCTCCCAGTCGGGACTGTGAGCTCCGACTTGCCCGATGCCCACAGCAGCGGGCAGGAGGGGGAGGGGCTTCTGAGGCCAGCGAGAAGGGCCCTCTCCCTGATCCCAGCCCTGCGGCAGGGCAGGCCCCCCAGCCCCTGCCACTCAGCCGCCTCGCAGCTGTCACCTTCCAAGGAAGGAGCGCAAAGCTGCACCTTGCAGAATCTTCCCAGAGGCCGTCTGAGTGTTTGTCATCAATAAAGCAGGGCTTCCTGGCTGCTGGTCCCGTGAGAACTCAGACTCTTAAAACTTCAGAGCTGGCCGCTCCCTGACAGCAGTGTTTGCACCCAAGAACAAAACACATTCCTCGTTCACTAGGATGTACATGATGGTGGGATGCACCGAACCAGGGCACACAAAAACGTCGGAACAGCCCAGGTCGCAGACAGCATTAAACAGGGCGTAATTAAATGCAAGGAAGCGTGACGCGGTCGGTTCACGTGTGGGCTCTTGGGAGCGGTGGTAGACCGGGCAGGCTAGAATTGTTTCACGACATGAAGTTTCTTTGAAGTCCTATGTTCTGTCTTTGAATCCACGTGAATTTGCACTCTGTTCCACTTCCCATCCGAGCTTGTTTTCCTATAAATGAACAAGGCCCTTCTCTGTCCGGCCCCGCCTGCACCTCAAGCCTGCTCTGCCCCCTTCTCAGGTCACGAAGGGCTGTGTCCCCACCGTCTCTGAGAAGCCTTCCTGACCTGCCCCGTTGGTGAGCGGTGCCATTCATCACCTCCTGCTGCCCTTGTTGGTTCCGCCCGACGCAGCCCAGAGCGCTCTAAGAGCCCTGCCCGCCTCTGAGCCTGGGCTTATCCTCTGTGAAAGGGGAGCAGTGCCTGGGTCCCGGGCTCTGCCTGGTACGTCACAAGCCTGTTGGCAGTGGGCACTGGTGCCGTTGTCAGGGCCCTGGGGGCATTGCTGGTTTATGTCCTTTGCTGTGCGTCCATGGAGTGCCAGGGCAGGGCCACAGGCTTCCAACTCCTTCCTCACCCCGTTTCCGCCCACCCAGCTGCAGCTGTTCCCACTGTGGCTCCACCCACTTCCCGGGGGACAGCCCCCAATCCAATGGGTTCCGTGGGCAGCTTGGGTGCTGAAGGCAGAGGTACTGAGCGTGAGGCCCCCTCCCTGTGCACAGGCCGCACGTGCACCCTCGGCCGAGCCTGGGCACTGAACACACTCCCGTGGCCACCACCCAGCCCACCGCGGGGCAGTGGGCCCTGGATGCCATGGGCTGTCCCGCGCTGAGCAGGGCACTGCGGTGTCCCCAGTACATAGGCCTGCCTTCCAAGAGCTTGCCCTCATTGGGGTGAGAGGGTGGGGTGAAGACCCTGGGGAGAGGGATGGCGCATGGTGGCGGCCCAAATGACCTTGCACACAGCTGCAGAGGGACGACCTCATGCCACGTCCTGCCGCCAGCAGTGGACCGTGTGGGGTGCCGGCTGGCTGGCTAGATGGTGGCGAGCAGCCAGTGGTGGAAGCTTCAGAGGAAGAGGTGTGAGCAGGGCTTCCTTGTCATCCCTCCGGTCCCAGTGTGTGCCCCGCTAGGGTGACAGCGCTGTGAATCCTGCCCCCGACTCACAGGCAGGACGGTCTGGGCTGGGGCGTGCTCTGCGCCGCTCCCTGGGTCTCTCCTGGGACGTAGCAGGCAGCCCTGCTCCACGGAGACCTGCCCGGGAAGCTGGGGTACAGTGGGCTCCCACTTAGGCCAAGATCTGAGTTAGGGCTGTGCTTGCAGAAGATGCCAGAAGCCTCCCACCCTGACAGAGCATAATTTGCCTGCCAAGTCACTAAACAGGGTCCCTGGTCTCCCGCCTTTGGGTTGGCAGCAGGAAAGGGGAGCCCCAGGGGGTGGGGCGCACTGTTTGCACCCCAAGGCCCTCCTGGATGGGAAGCCGGCCATCAGCTGGGAGCTCCAGCTCCGGAGGAGCTGTGGTTCCTTCCCGGAGGCAGGAGCAGCTGGCTCAGCATCATGTGGTTAGTTCACACGCCACAGGGCGGCCCCGACTGACCCAGAAGACTGGCCACCCTCACAGTCCCCAGAGGTGATGCCCCCAAGGGGTCCTCCCCTCCCCCGTGGAGCCACTCCCTACTCACATGAGCATGTAGGAAGGGGTCAGGGGTAAGGAAAGGGCTGCAGACACCTGGAATTGGCTGGCACAGAGGTGGGAGGGGACACCAGACGCTTTGAGGAACTGAGGCTCCAGGTTTGGCAAGAATGCTGGTCCACCTGCAAGGCCAGCAGGGGCCTCGCAGGCCGCCCTGGAAAACCTTGGTTTTAACACTGCTTTCCTTATCACACAGTGTTTGGGAAATACAAAAGAAGTTGCGTGAACGTACATAGGGAATAAAGCCCAAGGATGCACGCCTGCACCCTCGCTCCTGCCTTAAGCACGAGGGCGTGATCAGTGCCATGGACGCCACCACGGGCTAGCGCATTCCCTGCCTCCCCCGCCACCGCCCCCCGAGACACCAAGGCTAAGCTCTGACTGGAGGGCTCCTGTGTTTCCCCTCATCACCTTTTTCTTGCCACTGTTTTCAGTACGTGTGTACGTATCACTAAATAGCATTTTCTTGGGTTTTCTTTTTAGAAACTTGATAAACCATATCGTTGCACTCTGTTACATATTCTTATCTGCATTCTTTCTGCAACATCTTATTCATCACATTCACCCGAGCTGCCGTGAGTCGCTGTCGTTTGTTCCTGTCTGTTGCTGGGCAGTGTTCTGTTGGAAGAATGTACCCCATTGGTGTACGCATGCCTCTGCGGTGGATGTTTGGGGCTCTCACCAGCAGAGCGCTGTGGACTGTCTTGTCCACATCTCCCAGGGCGCATGGGCGAGGCCTCCCCATGACGTGTGCCTAGAGAGGACTCGTGGGGGCGTGGTGAGTGTGAGGGTCACGGGGTGAGCGTGTGTGCGCCCTCCGCCTACCCGTGAAGTCGCTCCACAACAGCTGTCCCGGTAAGCATTTGTCAGAAGTTGGCCTTGCCCCACTTTGTTTTGCTGCTCCAGTGGGTATCACGTTGTGGCGGAGTGTGCTGTTCCCTCGATGACTAATGAAGGGGAGCATCTCTCCATATGTTTCTTTTTAAGCCTGTTTCCACATTGTTTTAGTGTTTTTAGTTACAAGAATTCACACATGCTTAAAGACAAATAGCTCCAAGCGGTTTATGATAAAAACCAACAGATCTACTTTTCCTTTCCAGCTTCCCCAAAGGACCTCTTGCACCCCTTTTTGGTAGCCTTCATGTATTGACTTCCAAGTTTCTGAGTCATGTATAGTGATATTTCTTGTTTCATTGATTTAAATGTTATCTGTGTACTTTCTGTTTTGATAGATGAAGTGTTCTTTTGCCCTTATCCTTCTCCACACCCCACCCATTCTCCAAGGAGAGTTAAAGCTCAAGTTTTTATTCAATCACTTACCACTGTTTATATCATGATGTCTCTAAAACCATTGTTTTCTTCTGAGCCTAGTAACATACTTCATTTTTTTTTAATGTAACTTTTCGTTTTTCCTAGAATTAACGATTGCCCTCCTTTTTTTTTTCTTTTTTTTTCTTTTTTTGTTTTTTGCGGTATGCAGGCCTCTCACTGCTGTGGCCTCTCCCGTTGCGGAGCACAGGCTCCGGACGCGCAGGCTCAGCGGCCATGGCTCACGGGCCCAGCCGCTCCGCGGCACGTGGGATCCTCCCGGACCGGGGCACGAACCCGCGTCCCCTGCATCGGCAGGCGGACTCTCAACCACTGCGCCACCAGGGAAGCCCAGCCCTACTTTTTACTTGCTTTGTCCTCCATCTTCATAGACTCCTTTTTTTCCAGGTGATTCCAAAGATCTGCCATGTACCTACCGTTCGCTTTTTTTTTTTCCACCAGTGATGTGTTTTGTCAGGTCATCTGTCTGGGCCCCTCTTTCTGGAAGCCCCGTCCCTCTTCTCCTGACAGACCCAGCGGGATGCCCAGTGGACATCTGGGGTCTCTCCTGGGTTCGAGCTTCTGTGTCCCACACTTTTTTTTTTTTCTCATCTACTATATGACATACATACTCCAGTATCTTCCTAGAGCAGGATTCACAGAAAATAAATTTCCCAAGGCTTCACGGGTGTGAAGCTTGGCTGGGTACGAGATACAGTTGGTCTATTTCCCGTCAGCATTTTGAAGCCATCGCTCCATTGATTCTTAGCATATGGTGTTCCATAGAGAAGTTGAGTCCCACTCGTTACGTGTTCTGGTTTTCTGTCCACGTGCTTCATGCGTCATCTCTGTAATCTTGGGTCTGGTCTCCGTGTTCATTTGCTGGGCAGTGGGCGAGCCGTTTCGCTCGAAATGAATTAAGTGCTTGACTTCTCATTGTTTCTTTCATCATCTCCTCCGCCATGTCCTCTCTGTCCTTCTGGAACCCTTGTTGGTTAGCAGTTGGACGGCCTGGATGGGCAGATCCTGCTGGAGGGTGAGAGGCAGAAGACCCCCTGTTTATGGGGGACCCCAGATGTGAGTGCAGGGGGAACTTCGCTCTGGGGCAGAAACCCTGCAGTTTCCTCTGGGGTGAGGCTGGGGCAGAAGCTGGGTCCCCCATGAGCGTGCCGGCCGTCGTTTGGCCCCCTGCCCAGTTCTTCGTGTCTCTGAGCCATGAGCGCCTCCGGAGAACACACATCTGGTTTCGTCCTGGGCAGGGAGCTGCCTGGACGTGGACAGTCGGTCGTCTGGGGGGTCTTCTGCCCCCGCCACACCTGCCCTCTGCTCACTTTCAGTCAGTGCCCTCGCTCCCCCTTCAGTGGCCAGGAAAGCTGCCCTGTCTGCTGATGTGCCTAACGGGCAAGGGGGGCGCAGAGCGAGTGAGACGGGAGCAGGCGTGCTGAACAGAGGGTGGCCGGGGCACAGGCCTGTGGCCACGGGTGCCTGCTGTGTCAGGACAGCGGAGCAGGCAAGGGCCAGGGTGGACCAGCAAGCGGAGCTGGGGGTCAGGCACATGCGCTCCTGAGGAGGCCACCCAAGGTCAGGGGTGCGCACCCACAGGGCTCCCGTGCCGTCCAGGCAGGAGCGGGGCTGGGGCTGGGCAGCGACCGGGGGCCGCTGGCCCCTCACACAGGGTCTAGGGTCTGCCTGGACCCTTAGTCTCCACAGGCCGTGTTGGGAGGACAGAATCGGGGGCCCAGGGCCCGGCAACGTCCTGAACAGAGAAGGCTCAGCACGGCCCATCCGAACACCACCGCCCCGGTCACCACGGGCGAGCCCCTGCTCCTGTTCAGCCAGGCCAGCACCCAGGGACGCAGCGATGAGCAAGGCCGTCCCACTCAGCACCCATGTGGTACACAGGGGAGCCGCGGGGGTCAGCGTGAGCCCAGGGGCCCAGGGGGCTCAGTCGGCTCTGGCTCCGGCACGCCGCAGGAGGGCTAGCGGCCCCGTCCCCCTCTCAAGGGTGCATTGAGATCCGTGAGGGTCTGGGGGGCAGCTGGGCTTCTCCAAGCCTGCCCTCGTGGTGGGCGGTGACAAGTGCTGACGCAGGGCTCCAGGCCTACGCGACTGCAGAGGCCTGTGGGGACACAGACGCTGGGGCGGGCGCTGGTGCCCCGCTGTGCACCGTGAGTTCTTGCCATCAGAGGTCACCTTGCAACCAGGTTGAACCCCGAGTGGCTTCGGTGGGGCCACGTAGACAAATCTTTGTCCGCTGACACGTCATACTCTGGTTTTCTGTGTCCAGGAGAATCTACCACGCTGGCCTGCCCGTGTGCACACGGGGTGGGGAGGGCCGAGGACGGGACAAGGGACCAGCCGGGCTCAGCAGTGGACACGGTGTGTGCCAGCAGCCTGCACGCAGCACTGTGTTTGTCCACGTGCGTTTCTAGGTGTATCTCTGTGTCTGCCTGTCTGTCGTGGTCTCTTTAGAAGCAGTTGTCGTGGTCAGGATTTATAAGTGTCATATACTAGGTCTCTAGAAAGCTGGCCCTGGGATGAACTGACCTCCTCGTCCTGACTGTGTTGAAGGTCTTTGTCACCCGTGCCAGTCCACCTAACCAGGGTCTGCAGAGAGGGGCCTGGCCTCCCGCCCTACCCCAGTGCTGAAGCCACTGGGGGCCTCCAGGTAGCTGCCTAACCTCTCAAGGCTTCATTTCCTCCTCGGGGCCTGCCCCGAGGCACCTTCTGTCTTGGACCATCTGGCCCATCCCAGTCTTGTCCCCAGAGAGGCACCACGGCCCTGCTCGGCGCACACACAGGAACCAGCTCCCCGCCGCCCCCTCCCTACCGCAGGGTGAGCTGAGAGGTCAGTGGAAAGTTACCACTGTGACAGAAGCCCAAGAGGGAGCCGTGTCTGCAGGACGAGGCTTCCCTGGGAAGTGGTTCTGGCTGAGGTCTAGGGTATGAGTCAGAGTCAGCTGATGAAATAGAGGGAGGACAGGGTTCGTGCAAAGGCCCTGGGGTGTCTTCTTGGGAGCCAGCAAGCGGGGGGGGGGGGGGGGGGGGGGCAGTCCCAGCAGTCAGAGAGGAGCTGGGAGGGCACAGGTGGGCCTTTGTTCTTCTCCCAGGGGCAGCCAGAGCCACCAGGGCACATTCCACAGGAGCTGGGGGAGGGGGTCACATCGGGGCTGCCAGCCACCCCCACCCCACCCCAGGGGCTGGGACATGACTGCCTGCAGAGGCCAGGAGCGCGCTGTCAGCACCTGGGCTGGGGCGGGGCGCATGAGAGCTGACGGGGGCCCGAGGCACAGACGGGAGAGCCCAGGCTTCGCGGAGGGCCCAGGAGTCAGGATGCTCACCCTGCCGTCTCCTCCCTGTGGACTCCCTCCCCCAGCCCCCTGGGTGCCCTCTGCCCAGGCCTTCTCCCACTGTCTGCCATTCCTGCGGTTTTCTGAATGTGCCCCCCTAAGGCTGGGGTGACCCCCGGTGGTACCCCGTCACCTTCGCCCTTGCTAGTTATCATGCCCGCACCCCAGGGCCCCCTTGCCCCCTGGGAGATGCGGTCAGATCAGGGCACTGCCAGACCCTGCGACGTGTCTTGTGCCCCCGTGGCTTCCCAGAGGGCAGTGCGAGGGCTGCTCTTGTTGGGCCTCGGTGAGGAGGGGGCAGTGTGGGGGCAGCTTCCATGTTGCCATCAGGCAGGGGCCGGGGGAGGGGGGATGGACCCCCCCAGGAGTGGTGTGTGGGGACCCAGTGGGCCCCTGCTGCCCACTTCCGAGGACACTCTAGGCTGCTCGCCCCAGGCCCTGGTTCCCCTTGGCCTGGGACCTGCCCCACCTGCACAGGCAGCTGCTCTGCCAGCCCTGGAGGTGGGGCTCCGAGAAGAGCCGCAACCCCCCCCCGGGGCGACCCACACCCACCAGGCCCGTCACAGTTCCTGGCACTGGGGCCGATCATCACAGCACACCCTGCAGGGCCCTGAATCACCCCGGCTGCCTCTCACCCCGAGGGAGCGAGGAGAAGGGGGCACAGCCCTCCTTGAGTCAGCTCTCCCATGGTACGGACGGATGCCTCTTACCCACAGCGTGGGGAGGTGGCATTGGTGCCCAACTCCTTGGGGGTTGGAACAGTTCCTGGGAGACGATAAAAATTATGAGTTACGGCTCACCCCGGGGGCTGGGTGGTCTCCTGGTGCCCCTCCCCCACTGGAGCTCTGCAGGAGGCTGGGGTGGAGTGGGCCCAGTGGGAGGCCCTGGCCCAGACCTGCCGTGCAGCCTGGGACTGTGAGTGACTTTTCAGTGGCCCCTTGGGCTGCACCAAGCCTGCCACTGTGACAGCTCTCTAAACGTCTGGTACCAGGTAGTGTGGACCCTGGGGCCACTCTCCTCCATGCCCTGCAGGGCAAAGTCAGGTTGCCCCTCCCAAGGTGCGAGGCAGGAGGGCACGCCTGGGGCTCGGGGGAAGGCCCCAGAGGAGACCCTGGGCCAGGGTTCAGGAGGGCACCAGGGCTGGGCCCTGCAGGACACTGCAGCGGTCACGCTTGTTATTGTGGTGGTGGCCTGAGACCTTTGTGGGTTACATCACATCTCACACCCGGGTTTCTCATTCAGCAGTGGGCCTTTGGAGACCTGAGATGTGATGGCTAATCTCAGAGGTGAAGCCACTCCCCGGGGGTCGCATAGCATAGGCGCTGAGCAGAGCCATCCGACTCAGGGCTGCAGCCTCCCCGCTCCTTCACCCCCCAGTGGTCCCTACATGCCCCACCCCTGCCTGACGCCCCGGCCTCACCTCCCCCCCGCTCCCCGTCTCGTTGCAGGAAGTTCTACTACATCACCCTGCTGCGAGACCCCGTGTCCCGCTACCTGAGCGAGTGGCGGCACGTGCAGCGGGGGGCCACGTGGAAGACATCGCTGCACATGTGCGACGGGCGCACGCCCACGCCCGAGGAGCTGCCGCCCTGCTACGAGGGCACGGACTGGTCGGGCTGCACGCTGCAGGAGTTCATGGACTGCCCCTACAACCTGGCCAGCAACCGCCAGGTGCGCATGCTGGCCGACCTGAGCCTGGTGGGCTGCTACAACCTGTCCTTCATCCCCGAGGGCAAGCGGGCCCAGCTGCTGCTGGACAGCGCCAAGAAGAACCTGCGGGGCATGGCCTTCTTCGGCCTGACCGAGTTCCAGCGCAAGACGCAGTACCTGTTCGAGCGGACGTTCAACCTCAAGTTCATCCGTCCCTTCATGCAGTACAACAGCACGCGGGCGGGCGGCGTGGAGGTGGGCGAGGACACCATCCGGCGCATCGAGGAGCTCAACGACCTGGACGTGCAGCTCTACGACTACGCCAGGGACCTCTTCCAGCAGCGCTACCAGTACAGGCGGCAGCTGGAGCGCCGGCAGCAGCGCCTCCGGAGCCGCGAGGAGCGCCTGCTGCACCGGGCCAAGGAGGCGCCGCCGCGGGGGGACGCCGAGGAGCCCGGCCGCGTGCCCACCGAGGACTACATGAGCCACATCATCGAGAAGTGGTAGTGGCGGCCGGCGGGGGCAGGTGGGACCAGGCAGACTGACCAACACACTCGGCCCCCAGAACTCCGTGGGAAGAGGACCCCCGTCCGCTTGCCAGAAGACGGACGGACGGTTGAGGGAGGGGAAGGGGTGGGCCTGGTGGGTCGGTTCTTCCCACCCTCCCAGGCCGGGGCTCTGAGAAATCAACGTGGGAACCCACTGGGTCAGAGGGAAGGGTGCTTGGAGGACCCCCCAGTCAGGCCTGCAGGGCTGGGAGCAGGTACGTCCCCGCTCTCCCGTCCTCCTGGTCACAACGGCCACAGGTTTGAAGACTAGAAAAATCCAATGCAGTGGAAGGCGGACCTGCCAGGCCAGGTGTGTGGTCACGCCCACCAGGCACACGCCCCCCCCCCCCCTCCACTCCCCCCTGCAGGTAGCTCAGCCTCCAGGGAACCCCTGGCCCCAAGGCCTGCGTGGAGACACAGCCCTCTGAGGTAGCCTCAGGAATGGAGTTCCCAGCTCACCCATCTTCAGGGTCAGGGCCCGGGCCCACCCCATCTAAAGCCAAGAAGACTCTAGTCCAGCCCCTGGGAAGCCCACTCCCCTCTCTAGCCCAAGGTCAAAACCCACAGTGTGGCTTCATGCTTCGGGTCAAGAGATCAAAGCACATCACCTGGGGTCCCCCACCCCGTTTTCCTCAGTCCCCAGAGCAAGGGGCGCTGTGGGGAGATGGTCCCCATGCTGCACTGCCCCCTTGCGTGGGCGGAGGGCATCCCAGGAGTAGGAAGGCCATAGGTGAGGATGCTTCCACCTGTGTCCAGGCAGACGTCCCAGCCAGACCAGCTCAGACAGGAAGGGGGACAGAAATCAAGAGCTCTCCCCCTGCATTGTCCTTTCTGACCCTCTGGGCTTTGTCAGTGGGCTGCCCCCAGCCCCAAGCCCATGACTTGGACATTTATGTGGGACTTAGACCCATTCCCCCCACAGCCCCGTGTATAGAGTTCAGTCAAGCCTCCGTTGGCTGGAACTCTGCAGACCACAGCCACTGCCCACGAGCCATACTTTGGGGCCACGGTGGTTCAGGACAGCCAGGAAAGGGTACTCGGGCTTTCAGATTCTCCTCCAGGATTGGAAGAAACAGCTCTGGGTGGCTCCCCTAATACCCAGATACACAGCCCCCCGACCCCGGGCTCTCCCCGCGTTTTCCTGCGCCCTTGCCCCTACCAGCTGGTCAGGCCTGTTCCCCGCAGCCCTGCAGATTGGAGAAGCCATGTTCAGTCCACTGTAGACACTTGCCCCACGCCCATCCCTCCTGTGCTCGGGGAGGCCAGGCCAGCGTCGCCTCTGGACGTGCGCCCCGCCCCCCACGACATGAGGCCCGAGACCTGGTTCTGGGGAGCTGAGTGTGAGCCCCACGCCCGAGGTGGATGGGCACCCCGTCTCCCCAGGAGAGGAAGCACACGTGCCCGGCGGCTGCAGGCCAGACTCGAGGGTGGTGAGGGCCCCGGGCCCCCGGCAGCCTCATGGGCAGATCCTGCCAGGGTTCCCTGCCCCAGGTTCCCCTTGGCCACCCTAGCTGCCCTCCTGTGGAATGAGGGAGCCGTAAGCACCGGAAGGGTGCTTTAGTCTTTGCCTGTCTGGCCTGAGCCGCCCCCCTCCCCCGCCCCCGCCCGCCAGCTTCCTGCGCTGGCCACTTCATCTTGCAGTCCAAGGACAGCGCAGTCAACAGGCCCCCGAGAGCGGACACATCATGCTGAGGAGGTGAGTGCTCAGGCAGCTCTTTTAAAGGGGTGTGAAGGTCAGCATGGGGGTCTGCGCCAGTACTCATCTGGGACGGGCGCGCTCCAGGGAGGAGGGCGGGACACGTTCACGAGAGCTCTGGGGTCCTGCACAAGCACCCGCGACGCTAGGGGCTTGCTGTGGCCTCCCACCGGGAGGAGAGCTGTGGTGCGTGAGCCGCCCGGGCACCCGGCCAGCGGCCTGGCTCAAGCAGCCCTCCCCGAGGTGCGCTCCTGAGGGTGTGGCCCGAGTGCAGGATGTGTTTTGTACATAATGGAGTGTTTTAACTCATGGCCCGTTGTCCCAAGTCACACGGTCTCCTCGGTTTCTTCACTGCATCTGGAAGGAGGTCCTGGCTCCGGCCAGCATCCAGGCAGGGGTGCCAGTGACAGCACCAGCTGGCAGTGCCCCTCGGCCACTTGGGTCTCCCGTCCAGCACTGCCGGCTCAGGACGCCTGCTTTGAGGTAAAGGCTTCTTGTGCCTGCAGCATCTCCTCCAACACCACGGGCTGGGGCTCCAGGGAAGGGATGGCCTCCCCAGGGCTCTTCCCAGGGCTGAGGGACAGAAGCAAACATGCAGTGAGTGAACAGCTCCCCGCTCCCACCACCCCAGGCCTTCGATGTCCTCTCTCGGAGGAGGCGTGAGGGACGAGAGAACTGTCCAAGCAATGAGTCTGTGAACGTCTTGGGAACTGGAAGAGTTTAACTTGAACCCAGGAGCGTTTAAAGCTTTATTTATTTATAGCTTCTTATTAAAAAAAAAAAAAAAGTGTTGAGAAGAAACCTTTTGGTGACTCATACAAAAAAATGAGTTGATGATGGAAACGCAAGTCATAATCATCTAATTGTTTTTGTCTAGGTCAAGATGAATGTTAGCAGATGAAATAAACCCTGAAAAGGAGCGCTGGTGTGTGTGGTCTGTGGTCACATAGCAACGCGCCTGGCGTGGCGCCGTCCCGGTTTGATTTTCGAAATGAGCATCTGTGAGCTCACAGGAATCACACAGGAGCAGACGGGCTCCCCTCAGGAGCAGGCGGCAGCCCAGTAAGAGAGGAGTTAACACACTGTGTCACTAAGCCTTGCTTTGTGAAAGTAAGAAATGTGACTGTCATCACCGCGAAGAATAACTTAGGGACTTCCCTGGCGGTCCAGTGGTTAGGACTCTGCACTTTCACTGCCGAGGGCCCAGAATCCATCCCTGGTCAGGGAACCAAGATCCCACAAGCCGCGCGGCGTGACCAAAAAAAGAATAACTTATCAGTCATTAATGATAGGACTTGAAAAGACGAGGCCCGCTTAAGGGAAGACAGACAGAGCAGCGCAGGCATCGTGTGCTTACCTTCTGAGCCTCCTTCCCCTCAACTTCGATCTTGAAACATTGCCAATGACAGGTTGAGAGAGCAGGTCGTGGACACCATAAACCCTTAGCTGAGATCCCCCTGGATTAACACGTGTCACGTTTTGTTATCCTGCACTCCCACTCGTTTTCTGTCTCTGTGCACACGCATCACACACACACACACACACACACACACAACCATTATCACATTCCTAAACTTTAACATAATATTAGCTGATGCACAGCCCGCATCCAGATTCTCCGGTGGTCCGTGCAGTGTCCTCAGAATGTTTCTGTGACCCTTGCAGTGCTCAGCTGTCACGCCTCTACTGTGTCCTTTAGCTAGACAGAGCCCCACCCGCCGCTTTCCTTCGTCTGTCTTAGCGTTGGCATCTTAGTATAGGCCGGTCGCCTCTCTTAAGGTCCGCGTGCGTCTGTTTTCTCACGGTCAGATTCAGTTAAAGGCCGGGGGCATAAATGCTGCGCAGGTGACGTGGTTCTCCGCCCGCCAGCGCCGATGAATTGTCGTTCTCTGTCCCAGTTGATGTCTGGGTCCTGACGTGATCACGGGTCTCACTGCTTTTTCTTCATGGAAACCGATCCGTTGTGCTCGCGGGTAGGGCTGGCCGTTGCTGGACAGTGGAGGGCCGGGGGCCTCAGGAACCGGCCCCTGCACTTCCTCTAGTGGGCACTGTCGCACACAGGACTCTGGAAAGGCTGTGTTCAGACCCTAAGGTCTGAGGGTCTCTTCTTCCTCTTCCCACGGTCTCGACCTGGAGGCTCAGGCATCCAGCCCAACTCCCCATCCGTCCCCATCCCTTGCCTGCAGAAAGGAGGAAGGGCAGTCACAGCCGTGCCAGGGGGCGGAGGGGGCCGCTTCCTAGTCACCAGAGCTTCCCCGCCCAGCGAGTGCTTGACCCTCCGGGTCTGTGAGGAGGCGTCCTCTCTCTTACCGGAGCGGAGCCGTGCAGGAACGGGGAGCGGACGCCCCGTGCAGACCCAGCCTCAGTCCCTCCTGGACATCACACGTGGGGCCTCAGCCTGCTACCCGCTCGGCAAACCCAGGGGGAATGTGTCCTCCTGCTGCAGTGGCTCCATTCTGCCCCGCAGAGCCAGTGTGTGAAAAGACAAAGGCCGAGTGATTCCTGAAAACACCTCCCCGCAAAATGGGGGTTTTCGCCTGCCTTCTCCTGTTTAAAGTTGAAGGTCACTTCTGAGTCTTCTGCACTGGCTGCGGCCTCCCGTGCGTCGGCCCAGCCTGTCAGCCCGGCCACCCTTTCTGATCCCCTGCCCCTCCCACCTCACCTTGCTCCTCCTTGGTCTCTCCCTGCCACCCCACCTCCTCTCCCCCCACCAGCTGCCCCGCAGCCCAGCCTCCCACCCCTGCATCCCTTGCTGTTTCCTCTTCACGCCAGCCGTGCCCCAAGTGGCGGGCCTGCCACCTGTGTGCTTTCCCTGGATCCTCAGCCCCAACCTTCAGGCGAGCTGGGGACCCCTCCGTGCTCCACACCAGGTCCCTCCTAGGGAAGGCAGTCCCGACTTGCCCACCCACCCAGGCAGGTGCCCTTGGCAGGGACACAGAGAGGAGCCTGCTCCCAGCCCAGAGCACGGGAGATCCCTGGGGCCATCACCAACCCAAGACTCTCCTTCCAGAACACGCACCTCGTCCCAGGGACCTCCTCCCCAGAGGCCCTGGGGAAGATTCGGGGTGCGGGTCCTGGGAGCCTTGGCCCAGCACCCCCGGCTGACCGGGCCCCCTGCCCACAGACTCCTGCCCTGGTGGATGGGGATGGGCGGAGGGCTTCGCCCTTGGCGTGGGGGCTGGTCTGGGCTCCCCTCCACGTGCAGCAGCGGGCAGAGCCTCTGGGAGTACAGCCTGTTGTCAGGCCAGGTTCGGAATCCAGCTGGCCCACGGTCCCGGGTCGGCCCTTCTCTGTGAAACGGGAAGGCTGCTGTAAGGGGTCACCTGCTTCCGGAGGACAAGGCGCCGGGTGTGGGCGGGGCCACAGCGAGCCACGCCCTCATCTCGTCTCCAGCCCCGACCACCGAGCCGCCGCTGGGGAGGCCTGACGCTCCCCACGACCCGCTCAGCCTCACCCAGCGCACTGCCCCCCGACGAGCCAAGCCACGTGGGCCTCAGCCTCCCCTGCGGAAACAGCTACGGACTGTCCTGTTCCTTTGTTCCCCTCAAAGGATCGTGACAAATTTCCAGGTCCCCCGCCTGCCAGCCCCGTCCATCTCCCCGGCCACGGTCAGCGCCATCTGGTTTCCCGTCCCTAGGAGTCGGCTGGGTCATCCAGCTGCCTTCTCTCTCTCTCTGCCAAAGACAAGACCCTCCTGGCCCCAACGCCTGCTGGGCCTCCCACTTCCCTGCACCCCCAGCCCAGCCCACCGGTCCCAGGGCGTCTCCCCTGGCCCAGGCTTCAGGTGGGACCCCGGTTCCTGGCGGGCCCAGAGGAGGGGTCTGAATACACAGCACTGCCCAGACTTGCCCCCAAACATGCCCTTTTTAGAGAAATTGCTCATGTCCTGACTTGAAATTTCCATTCCCTCCGAAGAGTGATTGAATTTTTAAAATATGTCCCTTCAAGTTAACAGTCTCTCCCGGTTAGAACCAGTGTGTTAGGAGTCCTCCTCTGATTCCCCTCCCCTCTGGGCGGCATCTGGGCACACGGGACATTCCTATCCCCCAGTGATGGGTGGCAGGGCCCTCACACGCCGCCCCCCCGCCTTGTCCCCCTGCCACCTCGTCAAGAAGGCCGTCGGGCCCCCGGCCAGGACTCCCAGCCTCTGTCCTCAGCGCCTCCACTGCAGGGTGTCCAGGACAGTCGGGACTTGGGATCGTCCTCTTGGCCTGGATGAGGCACAGAGGTCTCCCCGGGGGGCTGGCCCTCCAACCCCGCTGTTACTCACCAGGGTTCTTGGCCGCCTCAATCGATAGAAATTGTTAAGAGACCAGACAAGAAATTCAGGCAAGGCTTTACTGGGGCCCCTGCTGCAGCAGGGGCCCCCGAGAACACACAAAAGTTTCCCTTGCTCACTTGCTCCCCGAGTGAGGGGCGAGCTAGTTCCTTATATGGGGTGAGGGTAGGGGTGGGTCCAGGGGTCAGGCCGGAGGGGTAGCTGAGGGGGTCTGCCCACCCCTTTGGTGGTGTTGAGTGCAGGGGGCATGCTCAGTGCGCTGCTTTTGCTCCTGTCTCTTTAGAAGTGGCAGCTGGGAGTTTTTTGGTCTTTTTGTATCTTATTGTCCAGAATTTGCCCCAACTGCACAGGGCATGCAGTTATTTTTAGTCCCTTATAGTTTCTTTGTATTTTGTTGCTGGGAGGCATTTGTCTAGGTACAAGCACTACAGCAAAGGGTCCCAGATCCCAGGTCCCAGCCTGTCTCACCGCCACGGGGAACCCCCCACACACCGGCAGGTTCTTAACCTCCCCCCAGACAGGTGCCCCCCAGCCCACCAGCCATAGGAGGCCAGCTCTCTGCCTCGGTTAGCCTGCCACTCCGCTGCAGCTGACCCGTCCTGCAAACAAACAGCTCCAAGGCCCCAAACAGGGCACACACGGTCCCCTTTCCTTCTGCTTCCCTCTCAGCCCAGCCACGCTGTTTCCAGTGTCTGACCCTGGCCAAGGCCACCGACAAGGAGCACTGAGACCTCCCCTTCATCGTTGCCTGCGGGGCCCCCTAACCCCGGCCCCCAGCAGCTTCTCCCTCTGAAGGGCCTGTTCTCGCTGACCCCATCCTCCCACCCCACTCTGTGGCTCATCGAAACCCTGGGATTTCTCCGTAAAAGGAAGCCTAGGGACGGTGGAAAACACTTCTTTCGCAAACAAAAAGCCAGGTATTCAAGACACAGCCTCTCCAAGACTCAAGAGAGCCGCCTGGAGCCTTGCAGCTGGGGCTCCTCGGGCTGTTCTGTCCTGTGTCACCCTTCCGCAGAAGCCGCAAGGCCGGTATTCAGGCCCCGGGGGCTCCGGACAATACTGTGCGCTGAACAGGTCAGCCTGGTGTTTTCGCAGTGCCGTCGAGGAGGGGGACGCCTCACACAGGGTGCTCTGAGGGACTCTGGCCAGAGGGCTTCCTGTGCAGCAGAGGCCGCGTTGTACAGTTCACACATTGTTCTCTAGGAAAAGTGTTTCACGCACAGTCTGCCCTCGTGCTTCCAGAGCGCGTTGAGAGGTCCTGCACGGGACCTGGCCCGGACTCTCTGCCCATTTCCAGCCGGCACTCCACACAGGAAGTGATTTGTCCCCATCAAAGGATTTTAAACCTCTGGCATTGCAGCAGAACCTGCCGGTTGTCCCCTGATACTCGTCCCCCACTCCTTCCTTAGCAAGAGCGCCTCCACGGATCAGTGGCCGCACAGCCAGCCAGGGTCTAGACCACACTTCCCAGCCCCTCACAACGACATGGCTACACCACGAAACTCTGGCTGACAGAGTCTTAACCACGAGACCACCAGGGAATTCCCCCTTTTGTACCTTCTGAATTTTGAAACATGTGAATGACTTACCTTTTTAAAACATAGATGGCTGAAGATAAAAACAAAAATGTTCAATTCACAACAGCGATTTTTCTCAGAGTTGGCAGAGCAGGGAGCGGCTGGGACTTTGGCTAAAGGAATAAGGGAATTTCAACTTTATCTGTAACACTCTACGTGCTATAGTTAGAAAACAAGGCCCATCAAAGAGTAACAACTGTCACTTCCGGGTGGTGGGTACAGGGGCGGAGGTGGTCGTGTTATTTTCTGTACTTTCTGTATGGTTTTCTGTCTCTCAAAACAAAATCGTCATTGTGAAAAGCCCGCATGCACAGAAGCTCGGGAACTCGGGCTGGCTTCAGGGTCCTGATGGCAGGGAGGGGCCCAGGGAGACAGCCAGGCCCAAGAAGAGCTCCTGGCGGAGACGTGGGACTGAGGGATGCGGGGCTTGGAGTTTTGCTTCGTGTCATTTTGCTGGATGAACATGGAGCAGTCGTGACGGTCCCCAGTGTGGACCCAGCCTTCCCACACGTCTGTTTGTCCCCTTCACTGGAGCCCAAGTGGAGGTAGAAATCAGGTTCCCCACTGGCCTCTCTCATCACCCGAAACGGGGCTCCTCACTACTGACCCTCGTGGGGGCCTTATTACCAGCCAACGGGGTAAAGGCCTTCCCTGACACCTGCACCCCAGCAGGGACGCTGGGCCCATGGATGGTCTAGGAGCCCCACTGGGCCTTTGCCACTGGGGGTGGGAGCAGGGCCCCAGGTTTTTCTGTGCTGACTGGCTGCAGCAGGGTGGTTACTGCCTAAGCGTTTTCCACCCTGCTGGGCCGCCCCTTTGCTAGTCTTTGGGCTAAGACAGCAGGCTTCCCTGGGGCTCTGCTGCCTATGCCCGCTGGCGCCTCTGGGTTCAGGGCTGCTTCTGCGCCATCTCTGGGATACGTGAGGCAAAAAGACAACTCAGGAACTACTAACATGTCATTCCTTTGGTCTCAAAGTCCCTAGTTGGTGTGTTTCTTCTTTGCCTTCTAGAGCCTAGGTAGATACAGATGATAGATAGATGATAGACAGATAGATAGATAGATGATAGATTAGATAGATAGATGATAGGTAGATAGATAAAGTTGATAGACAGATGATAGAGTAGATTGATAGATGATAGATAGTTACAAGGATAGATACATAGATGATAGATGATAGATTAGGTAGATGATAGAGTAGATAGATGATAGATGGATAGATGATAGAGTAGATAGATAGATTATAGATAGACAGATGATAGATAGATGATAGTTACATAGATAGATGATGCATAGTTACATAGATTAGATAGATATAGTAGATAGATGATAGAGTAGATAGATGATAGAGTAGATAGATGGAGTAGATGGTAGATGATAGATACATAGATGATAGATTAGATTAGATAGATGGATGATAGATTAGATATTTAAATGATAGATGATAGATAGATAGATAGATAGATAGATAATAGATGATAGAGAGAAAGATGTTAGATAGATAGATAGATAATAGATGATAGACAGGTGATAGATACATACATAGATAGATGATAGATAGATAGACGGATGACAGCTAATAGATAGAAGACAGATAATATATGTTATATATACCATGTAGGTAAGCCTCCTGTATAGATACGTAGAGAGAGAGGTGGTTTAACTCAGCAGGAGGAAGAGGAAAAAGCATGTCTCCTCTCTGTTCCCAGGAACAGAAGCTTCCTGTCTAAAGGACTCCTGTTGTAACCAAGCTGCCTTTGGGTGTGGTTCTTCTTAGAACAGGCATCAGTGTTTCCTCTGGTCAACGTCAGGGGGGCTCCACACAGAAAGACCTCAGGCACAGTCACTGAGAAAGTGGACGTGAGGACAGAACAATGACCATCCGGCGTCCTCGCTGCCCCCAACTCAGGACGACGCCCACAGCAAGCTTGGCCCAGGCCCTCCTGAACTGAGTATTTCTGACTTTCCCGAGCACGACAGAGACCTGACTCCCTCCCAAGGCCAGCTCCGCCCGTCTGCGGGCCCAGGCCAGAAGCAGAACCGGCACCATCCTTTCCTCTGCAGTCACCCCTTTGGTTCTTCTTTCGTCTTGCTGGGCGTCCGTCCCTGAGCAGGCTGTGTGAGCTGCACGCGGCTGGCTTCCCTGTGTGGGCCCCGGCCCACTCTGGGGCCTCGCCCTGTGGGGTCAAGTGACAGGAGGGGCATTGAGACAGGATGTGGACACCACGGGCTCACCCCTCAGCTCCATCTCAGCTCACATGCTAGTGGGTTGGGAGGGAAGGGGCCCCCGTGGGTGTGCTCCCCCAGCCCCCAGCCAGTCCTCACATGCTCTCTTCCATACCCACCCTTGACCATCACTCTGGTCCTGAACTCACCAGCCTAGGAACCAGTGAGGAATTTCTACCCCCAGATCCTCTGCTTGCCAGCTTTGGGGCAAAACGCTGCTTCTCATCGTGCATGTGCTTCCACTGTAAGATGAGGGGTCAGATTTGATCTGAGATGCAGGTAGGTAGTGGCTGCCCGGAACTCCCTGTGAGATGCTGTCTGCAGCTGGACGACAAATGGCTCCAGGACAGAGAGGATAAGTCTCCAGGCGTCCCGGGGATGGACCCACCTTGCCCATCGGGCCCTGCTCCATAAGCACCATCTGCTGTCCCCTCCACATTCTCGTTCACACACTGGAGCTTCCTGCAAACACCTCCTGACCACGCTGCTCGCATCTGATCTCTTGCTCCAGGCCTGGGGAACACGAGCCCAGAGACCCTGCTTCCAGGGCTGGGGAACACGAGCCCAGAGACCCCGCTTCCAGGGCTGTCACCAGAAGGTCTCTCTCCACGTTGCTTCTCCCTTCATGGAGCCACAAGGGGACGGAGGGAAGGGGGCCAGCCTGGGGGTCGGGCCTGCAAGGCAGCTGGAGGTCTGGCATTGCTGAGAGTGACCACTTCACGTGGCTCCAGGGACTGGTACGGAAGAGCGTCCTCTGGTTGTAGCCACGTTACAAAGTCCCTCTGCTTTATTCCAGCGTGTTCTGGCCAGGGCAGAAGAAGGAAATAATGGGTAGAGGGTGAGGGGCGGGTCAAAACGAGCCTAGTTACCCACCAGCAAAGTGATTCCCACTAAGGCCAGACCCCTGGGAGAGGTGCCTGGCCCTGTGTGCTTCATGCTGTATTGTTACATGCTGCATGTGTCATGGGCGATGCATATTAGATGCTCTCTGCGTCACATGTTAAACGTGTGTGCATGGTATGTTTGTTGCATGCCATGTGTGGTGTATGTTGCGTGGCATCTGTTACATACTAGGCATGTTATACTCTGTGTACTGCGCAGCAGGTACTGTATTATGTGTTATATGCTATGCGTTATGTATATTACATGTTATATACACATTATTGCTATGTGTGTTTCATGCTGTAATATTGTTCACCGTGTCACATGCTCTATATTACATGCTATACGTTCTACTCCCTATGTTACATGTTATGTGTGTGCTCTACACATGCACAAGCTGTACTGCACATTATGCATGTTTACAGCATGTGTTGCATGCTATGTTTTCTTTAATTTTTATTGAAGTATAGTTGATTTCCAATGTCATGTTAGTTTCAGGTGTACAGCAAAGTGACTCAGTTATACATATACATCTATCCACTCTGTTTTAGATTCTTTTCTCATGTAGGTGGGTACAGAGTATTGAGTAGAGTTCCCTCTGCTTTATGGTAGGTCTTTGTTATCTATGGTATATATAGCAGTGGCATGTTACGTGTTATGTCATACATGTGCATGTGCTGTTATGCATGTTTTGCGTATGACACGTTATGTGTGCTGCGTGCTATGCCCACTGTACACCATGTGTGTTAACGTGCAACTCCTCACAGACACTGGCAGTTGAGTCCAGTCTCCCAGGAGGAGGGGTCACTGGCTGCTGCAGGCTGCGTCCTCCCCAGTTCTGAGCTCCCTTTACTCCCAACTCTGCCGGCCAGGGTGCTGCCACCAGATGCCAGGTCAGACCCACAGAGGCAGCCTGTGCTCCTAGCGGGGCTTGGTGAGAGCCTGGCCTACGGCAAGGCACTTCTGTGCTTTTAGATCAGCGACAGATGAATGTACGTAATTCCTCTGTCCGTTCTCCTGTTGTGGGTTATTGGGTTGTTTCTAAGTTTTAACTGTTTATAAATACACTTGCTATTAAATTACTTACGTGGAGATGTTTTTATTTCTCTTGGGTGAATACCAAAGAGTGGAATTTCTGAGTCATGTAAGAGTGCATTTTAACATTATAACAAACTTCCAGTTTTTCAATGCGTTTGAACTAATTTCCCCCACAGGCTCCACCTCCTTGCCAACCTTTGTTGATGTCGATCTTTTCAATTTTCATCATTTTAGCAGTTGAGTAGTGATATCTCCTGTGATTTTAATTTTTATTACCCAGATAAGTAATGATGTGGTGTACCTTTTCATGTGCTTATGGGTCATTTGGAAATCTTCTTTTGTAAAATGTCTCTTTTGCTCATTTTTTAAAATTGGGTTGTCTCTTTCTTATTACTTTGTAGAAATTATTTATGTCTTCTTGACAGGAATCCATCGTCACATGTATGTATCCTGGATATCTTCTTCCAGCCTTTGCCTTGACTCTTTACTCTTTTGATGAAGACAAGTTCTCAATTTTAATAAAGTCTAAATTATTAATGTTTTGTTTGTTTTGTGGTTACTGCTTTTTTTTTTTGAGACTTTTGGACAAATAAATGTTATATATAAGGCTTCCAGGAAGCCTCCTTCAAAAGGACAGAGCATGCCCTTCACCTTTCTTTCGTCTAGAGGGTTGTGCATAGAACACAGACATGATGGTCAGCGCCCTAACAGTCATCTCAGACAATGAAGTCATATTGGGAACGGAAGCCACAGAGAGAAGGAGCCTGAAACATCATGAGGGCACCGTACTGGCCCTAAAACTGTCGACTTCCAGACTTCTTCTATATAAGACAGAAATAAACTTCCATCTTGTATAAGCCTCCATCCTTCATGGCTGAATCCAAACTGATATATAAAGATCAGTTAGCAAACTCACTAATTACCCTTACGTTTTTCATTCTGTTTCAAAATTTCTCTAAATCATCAGGTCTAATTCTCATTGTCCTTCAGAGTCACCTAATGACCTTATAAAAGTAGGGGTGCCCAGGGTTTAAGTTGGGCCCCAGCACCCTGTTCTTCAAATAAGACGTAATCCCAGAGGGAGGAGATATGGGGATATATGTATATGTATAGCTGGTTCACTTTGTTATAAAGCAGAAACTAACACACCATTGTAAAGCAATTATACTCCAATAAAGATGTTAAAGAAAAAAAAAAGATGTAATCCCCCCAGGGCTGCCAAGGTTGAGAATTGTTGCTTTTTTCTTGGCTTGAAAGTGTGGGCATAATGGTCTAGGTGGCTGAGCTTTGGACACTGGTGAGAAATGGACCAAGGCAAAGAGACTTACGAGATACAATAGAATTGCACTCGTGAGTTCTAACTCATGCCTTGAAATCTAGGCTACACCTGCCAGCCAGAAAAACAGATTTGTTCTTTAGAGTGATATAGAGTATGGGACATGGATCTTGGCTCCTGGAGGAATGACCCCGGACCAGTTACAACCTCTGAGAGCCTCAGAAATATGTCTCTTAGAAATAACACCTGCCTGATCCCCAAACTGTTGTGAGAATCAAACAAGACCATGGACTTCAAAGGACCTTGTCCGTCACATCCTGCCAAGTTTCTGGCATTGCTGCAGCATAGCACGGAGGTTCTGTGCAGCCCACAGCGTCCTGAAGACCACGTGCACAGCCTTGCCCCTCAGAGCTTCACACTGAGCCCAGATCAAGGCCCAGGCCCCCTAATGCCTGGAGCCGCAATCTTTATCAGCTTTTGGACACAGACGCCCCCGGGAATCAAGTGAAAGCAGTTGATCTTCTCCCTGGAAAACGCAAAAGTCACAGACACACATACACACAAAATGTGCAAAAACCTCAGGGATTTGCTGTCTCCAGGAAGCTCACCAGGAACTTAAAGTAAGAATACGTGTTGTACAGCATGTCACCTCCACTCAGGACCAGAGGGAGGAGGCAAGCACTGCAGGCAGTGGGATAGCCTGCTAACAGGATGTGGCAGAGAATAAACCAGTGAGTGACAAGACTCCAAACAGGGCAAGGGTCTCCAACCCTCACCTCTAACAGAAGGCAGCTCTCCACCCTTGGTACCTGTTATAGAACAAATTGTGTTGCCCCCCCAACCCTGCCCAAATTTATATGTTGAAACCCTAACGCCCAAACTGACTGTATTTGGAAAACAGCCTTTAAGGAGGTTATGAGGTCATACAGTTAGGGGCCTAATCCAGTAGGACTCGTGTCCTTATAGGAAGAGGAAGAGACGCCAGGGATGTGCACCCACAGAGAAAAGGCCAAGTGAGGACACAGCAAGAAGGTGGCCGTCTGTAAGCCAAGGGGAGAGGCCTCAGGAGAAACCAAACCTCCAGACCCCTTGATCTTGGACTTCCAGCCTCCAGAACTGTGAGAAAGAAATTTCTGCTGCTTAAGCCACGCCCAGTCTGTGGCATTTTTGTTAGCAGCCCTAGCAGACTGAGACAGTGCCTGTGCAGCCTGAGCTCTGGACAGCTGGGGTGGCTGGCCTGTCGGTGAGTGAGGTGTCCCCAGGGCACAGCCTCGTTCACGCTCCTCCCGGTGGGGCTGCCCCTCGTGCCTGCTGGCCTGACACAGTGGGGCCCCACCAGCACCGCCAGCCCCAAATCAAGCCTCCCACCACAATATCTGTACGTCTTCCAGGCCCCTGGGTCCAATTTTTAAAACCATTTCTTCTCTGGTTTTAAAAGGTAGATTTACCTAATAAATTTCACCCAGAAAGAAATTATAATCCCATTGTGGAGGTAAACAGAGACCATTCAAATGAGAACAGGTGAAGTTCCTTTATTCAGAGGTAGCAGAGGAATTAGTCACCATCAGGTGCGTTTTCGTAAAGACTCAAAGGCAGACGGAGGAGTGAGAAAGATTTATTATGGAAAAAATGACAAGTCAGGTGTGCCCTGAGTGGAGCAAAAGCTAAGTGTTGAATCTAGGTAGTAGGTGTATGGGTGTTCATCTAATTATTTTCTCAACTTTTATACGTGTTAGAACATTTTTGGAAGAAGAAGCTGGGAAAAAACGTTGGATCAGCAGCTTTGTTTAAACATAACACTGGGGCTTCCCTGGTGGCGCAGTGGTTGAGAGTCCACCTGCCGATGCAGGGGACACGGGTTCGTGCCCCGGTCCGGGAAGATCCCACATGCCGCGGAGGGGCTGGGCCCGTGAGCCATGGCCGCTGAGCCTGCGCGTCCGGAGCCTGTGCTCTGCAACGGGAGAGGCCACAACAGTGAGAGGCCCACGTACCGCCAAAAAACAAAAACAAAAAAAACCCAGCATAACACTGACCAAAAATTGTAGAACATGAATCACTAGCTTGAATCAAAAAACCCACAACTTCATTTTTATTTATGTGTTTACATATTCCTTTTCACAGCACAGTGCCCGAGGGTTAGGAATCAGCCAGCTGTGAACAGCCCTGCCACTGTGCTCCGGGGGCCACAGAGAGCCAGTCCCTGCAGGAGTGGCCACCCAGCTTCCTGGGCTCTATGTATTTCCATACATTCAACTGGCAGCCAGACAGCTTCCTGGGAGGCCAGTGCTCGGCACTCAAGTGTCCTGGGGCCCCTCCCCACACGCACACTCGGCCTCCCTCTTGGGCAGAGATGTCTCCACTTCTGAAGGACGGACGCACTGCATCTCCAGCCACAGCTGCCCTGTCACACCCCAGAGAGGCCAACTCAACCTTGGCCCACGAGCTTCCTGGCCAGCAGCCCCGAGCTCAGGATGGCCACACAGGGCCAAGTGCTAATGAGGCCTCTTGATTTGTGTTTCTTTCTAAGTGGATTAGTCAATCAACCTATTTGTGTCTACCCTCAAAGCACATCTAATCCCTTCTCATCCCCGTCACCACCACCCCGGTCCCCTTGATCACAGCAAGAACCTCCTTCCTGGGCTTCTGGCTTCCCTTTGGACCCTCCACATGTTCTCCACACAGCAGCAAACTGAACCATACCCGTTTACTTCCCCGTTCAAGATCCTCTGGTGGCTCCCTCTGGGGAAAAGCCCAAGTATTAAGCACGGCCTACAAGGCCGCATGTCAGGGGTCAGGAAACTATAGCCCACAGGCCAAATCTGGCCCACAGCCTATTAGTAAATACAGTGTATTGGAACACAATCACTCACACTCATTCACTATTATCTATGGCTGCTTTCCTGCTGCAAGGGCTCATCTGGAACCGCCCTAGATGTTGCCATGAAGACACCCAAGTAGCCCCGTGGAGCAGCCCACTTAGAAAGACCAAGGACCCCAGCCAGCGTCCAGGCCTGCGCTGCCAGCCATATGAGGACACCACGTGGGATGGGGATCCTCCAGCCCAGTGAGCCTGTAGATGACTGTGGCCCCAGCTGACCCCAGCTTCTGGCCCAGAAGCTGGCCCCAGCTTCTGACACCAAGTGGAAACTGCCCAGCTGAGCCTTTCCCAAGCGCCTGACCCCCAGATTCTATGAGCACTATATGCAGTTGTTTCACACCACTTGCTTCAGGCCTGCTGATAGGCCCATCCTGCCATTCCGCCGTGTTTGTATGGTAAGCACACCTTTAATTACAGAAAAATGTCTGTCTGTATGTGTATGTGTGTACATATATTTATGTGTGTGTAACACTTTATACAAATGCATGAGAATGGGTTTCCTTTATTTTATTTTATTTTATTTTTCTTTTTTTTGCGGTACGCGGGCCTCTCACTGCTGTGGCCTCTCCCGTTGTGGAGCACAGGCTCCGGACGCACAGGCTCAGCGGCCATGGCTCACGGGTCCAGCCGCTCCGCGGCATGTGGGATCTTCCCGGACCGGGGCACGAACCCGCGTCCCCTGCATCGGCAGGCGGACTCTCAACCACTGCGCCACCAGGGAAGCCCGGTTTCCTTTATTTTAATCCTTTTTCTTTTTCTTCTTTGCTTGGCTCCATACAGCCCTCGTCTCCCATCTTGTCTCCCACATATCCTATAGTATAACCTAATTTCCATATATTAGGTTCCATATATTCTCCATACGTCCCTCCATATTCGTATGTATTAATAACCAAGCATATAGATGCATTTTGATACCTACGTACATCTAGGTGTCTGTATGGATAAAGGGTGTTGGCTAGTTGGCTTTACAAAGAGGGATCCCATTCCACGCTTTTCTGCATCTTGATTTTCCCACTCAATGATATCTCATTTCTCACTCAATGAAACCTTCTGCTCAAGCACTTGCTGGATCTTCTTTGTGGCTGCCTTATGTTCCCTAGGTGGATGAGCATACCTTCCCTGTACGCACAGCCTCACCCACTGTGTTTATTTCTATTACAGTGGCCCAGAGTGGCCTGGTGCATTTTTTTTTCTTTTTAAAGATTTTTTTGATGTGGACCGTTTGAAGTCTTTATTGACTTTGTTACAACATTGCTTCTGTTTCATGTTTTAGGTTTTTGGCCAAGAGGTATGTGGGATCTTAGCTCCTCAACCAGGGATTGAAACCGCACCCCCTACATTAGAAGGGGAAGTCTTAACTGGTGGACTGCCAGGGAAGTCCTGGGCCTGATGTATTTTAAATCTTAATAGATGTTGCTCAACTGCTTTCCAGGAGGTCTAATGTCCAGGAAGATCTGTGCGTTTTCTTGCTGTGGACACAGGCCCGCAGTGTGCAGGGCTGTCACGGCTGCATGGGGACCAGCCTGCCCCAGCCCCCAACACGCTCCACATAGCTTTGTGCAAAGCCTTCTGCAAAACCACATCCCATTGGTTCTCCAACTTTCCTCAGGCCCAACTAAACTTCATTAGCTGATCAACACCACTAGGTGTAGATAAAAATCACTCCCAAATTCCCCTGTACGGTTTTGCTCTCAGAGAAGAAACACTGCCCATCAGTGGTCCAGGGGACAAGGGCAGCTTGGGCCTCCACCCCTGCCCTTCCCCTCCCCCCATATCCAGGCCCCTCTGATGTCCTGCTTGTCCAGAGGGAGCTGCCAAACCATACACACCTGTAGCCACGTGACCTGAGGGCAAGTGTTAATTGTTAGAGGCAGAACCATCTAAAACAGGTGTCCCTAAACCCTCTCAGATCAGACAGCCCTTGGCGTCTCAGAAACACATAAGGGGTCTATTTTTTCTTTTTCTTTTTCTTTTTTTCTTTTTTTTTTTTTTTTTGCGGTACACGGGCCTCTCACTGTTGTGGCCTCTCCCGTTGTGGAGCACAGGCTCCGGACGCGCAAGCCCAGCGGCCATGGTTCACGGGCCCAGCCGCTCCGCGGCATGTGGGATCCTCCCGGACCGGGGCACGAACCTGCGTCCCCTGCATCGGCAGGCGGACTCTCAACCACTGCGCCACCAGGGAAGCCCCTAAGGGGTCCATTTATTAAGTAGTCAGGTCCAAACACTTAACAAGTATGTATATGCTAATAACTTAGTAGCTGTCTGAAAGCTGTACACATGAATTTTAAGAAACTATTTTTAGTTCATTTTTACATAACTGCCATTGGTTACTGACTGGGTACGTGGGCTTGCTGGGCGCTGCCCAGCTTTCCAATCCTCGCAATCAGATTGTACGCCGCCTGGCCCACGGTGACTTCTAAAATCCATCTTTCGAGTGGATACTAAAACCTATCTTCGCGAAGACAGGGAAAGCGCCGCAGCATGACCTGGTGTGGAGACCTCGAGCCAGCAGCTCCCCCCATGTCCACCAGAGGGCGCTGCGTGCTCCCGGAACTGAACATGCGCGGCCCAGCAGCTCCTGCCTCGCGCCGGCTCCGGACTCCCCCGCCACTCCCCGCTCCGCCAGTGCCCGCAAGAATCAGGTAAGGTCAGGAAACAGAGGCGGGTCCTGGGCTGGGACGTCGGCTACCCAGGTAGGAGCCTGGCTCGGGGAACGTCGCTAGCATAGAGCACAGGCGCCGTGGCCCCTGCTCCCGGGACCCCATCTGTGCGCGGCTTGTCCCCGCGCGCGCTGGGGTCAGAAGGGGTCCGGGTGGTGGGAACACGACCGTCCTCGGACACCGCCGGGGGCGGACCCTGACGGACCGCGGGGACCGCGGGCAGCCCATCCTGGGCCACGTGACACAGAAACCAAGACCGGACTCTTTCTGGCAACGAGCCAGGTGTGGTCCACTGCGGCGTCCCCACAAGCCAGGACCGGCCCCGGGTCTGCGGCCTCTGCAGTCTCGGGAGCCATCCAGGGCTGGAGACCCGGCCTCTGACACAGCTGGGGACGCAGAAGATGCTCTATAAAGGCTTTTAAAAGAACAGACTACACAGAATGAAGACAAAAGATACACAAGCAGTATTCACAGTATTTACTTTTGAAGTGAGAATATAGACTGCTTTTCTTGTTTTTCTGCACCGTTCAGACTTTCTAAACTACATAGGTATCACCAGAATAAACTTTTTAAAGCAGTGGTTTGCTTTAAGAGGAAGTCGTGCATTCCTCTCCATCTAGGAGCGCTAAAGTCTGAAAAGGGGATCGCAAACTCAGATGTATCCAGATGCCTGGTGAGTTGGGTAAATGAGGGCAGAGCTGAGCATAAGGCAGTAGGGAGTGGTGGGGACTGCAGAGAACCAGATGCTCTGAAGGAAGAAGGCTCCTCCAGCTCCAGATCATCTTTAATCTTCATAAAAGCCTAGGGCAGGGAAAGGGGAGGCAGAGCCCAAGACGACAAAGCAAGAAGCAGCTGCAGGGCGCTCGTGGGAGGGGGCGGGCGGTGCAGGGGCGCGGGCGCCACCTGCCGGTCCATGTGGTTGCGCTTTCCCACGCCACGCCCGTGGCCCAGCCTGCTGCAGCATCTCTGGCCCATGGGGGAGGGACAGGGGGCTGCTCCCTGGCCTCATTTCACCCGTACAACAAAGCCGTTTGTCCGACCACGCAGAGGTGTTGTAAGAGGGGTGAGGGGGCAGTGGAAACACTTGAAGGGTGTGCAAATCTCCAAATATCAATATGGAAAGCATACCAATGAAACTTAAAAGGGTGTACACAGGAGAATCTTTACGACCTTGGGGCAGGGAAAGATTTCTTAAACAAGACAAAAAAGGAAGAGATTGATATTTAAAGCTTGTCTACATTAAAATTAAGAAGTTCTGGTCCTTAAAAGACACTGTAAAGAAAATGAAAAGAAAGAGGCAAACTGGAGAAAAGAAAAAGATATTTGCAATACATATACTTGAAAAATGATTTCAACCTAGTGTGTGTGTGTGTGTGTGTGTGTGTGTATTTAAGTCTATGAACCAAGAAGAAAAAGACACAACTCAACAGCTTAAATCCTAATATTTCCTACTTCCTAGGAAAGGAACCAGGAGGGCCAGTAAATGTGTGAGAAGATGTCCAGCCTCATTTATTTTCAAAGAAACATAAATTAAAACAATGATATTCAATATCACACTCATTAGATTAGCAAAAATTAAAATTTCTGTCAATATGGAGTGTTAGGAAAAAAAAGAGCTTTCATGCACGGCTAGTGGAATTGTGAAATGGAGCAATCACTTTGGAATACAGCTTGGCATCTAATAAAGGTGGACGTATAACAAAGGTGCCTCCCCACCGCCCAGGATTCCCCTCTTCATATATGTACCTAAATGGAATGCAAGCACCTGTGCACCAGGACCCATGTAAAAGAATGTTTGTGGTAGCGATGTTTGTAATAGTAAAAAACCGGAAATAACCCAAATGGCCTTACTGTAGAGGGAGTGGATAGCCTATACTCAATTTTTTTTTTTAATAAATTTATTTATTTATTTTTGGCTGTGTTGGGTCTTCGTTTCTGTGCGAGGGCTTTCTCTAGTTGCGGTGAGAGAGGGCCACTCCTCATCGAGGTGCGCGGGCCTCTCACTGTCGCGGCCTCTCTTGTTTTGGAGCACAGGCTCCAGACATGCAGGCTCAGTAGTTGTGGCTCACGGGCCCAGTTGCTCCGCGGCACGTGGGATCTTCCCAGACCAGGGCCCGAACCCGTGTCCCCCGCATTAGCAGGCAGATTCTCAACCACTGCGCCACCAGGGAAGCCCCCCTATACTCAATTTTATATGGCCTGACCTAATACATTGCTTTAAATTAAATATGCAGGAGGGAAAACTATTAAGAAAAGTAAGGGAATGATTAATACAAATTTTAGAAATATAATAACCTCTAGTAGGGAGAGAGGGGGCTATGATTAGAGAGAGGCATGTGGGATGGGAGGGAGGGGAGGAGTTGCTTCTAAGGTACCTGTAATGTTTTCCTTCTCAACCTAGGTGAGATGTATTTTATTTTGAATCTTTAAACTGAACAGATGTGTTTTTTATACACTCCTATTTGTATAGGACATATTTCAAAATTAAAATTTAAGAAGAATGTAATGTAAAACACCATACAGATATGTACTACAGCACATTTTCTATGTGTTGGTCCATTCATATCTATTGTTAAACACCCGCCATTGGGCTGGACCAGAGAGGGAAAGAATTTTTACAGCCCAAACCTCCAACCTCAAGAGGCACGCCTGGCTCTCCAGCCCTGCCTCTTCGTGCCTCCAATCCCCACTGATATGGAAGATGTACAGGACCCACACACCATAAGGTACAAAACATTGCTGAGCTAAATTAAAGAAGACCTAAATAAATGGAGAGAAACCGTGTTCATTGGTTGGAAGACAGTATTGTTAAGATGTCATTTCTCCCCAAATTGATCAAAGGTGAATGCTGTCCTAATCAAAATCCCAGCAAGCTTTTTTGTAGAAATTGACAAGTTGACTCTAAAATGTATATGGAAATGCAAAAAACCTAAAATAACTCTGAAAAAAAGACTTACGTTACCTGGTTTCAAGACATTAGAAAGCCACAGAAATCAACACAGGGTGATATGGGTGGACATATCGATGAATGGAACAAAATAGGGAGTACAGAAGTAGACCCGCATATATATGGTCAATTAATTATCAATAAAGGTGCCAAGGCAATTCAATGGAGAAAAGGTAAACTTTTCAACAAATAGCAATATGCAAAACAAAACATCCTGATCTTTACCTCACATCATAAAAAAATTAACTTGGAATGGATCATAGATGTAAGAGCGTAAAGTATAAAACTTCTAGAAGAAAACATAGGAGGAAAACTAAGTGACCGTGGTGGTTTTAAAAGAGATGTTCACAAATTCTCTGATATTCCTTCTTTCAAGATGTGGAGCTTAATTTCCCTCCCCCTGAATGTGGGACAGACTTAATTCAGCTCTAGCAAATAGAATTTGGCAGAAGTAATGGGCTATCACTTCCAAGATTAGGCTATTAAAAGACTGCAGCTTCCACCTTGGGCTGGTTTGCTCACTCTCCCTCCCATCCTCCCTCTCTCCCTCCCTCCCTCCCTCCCTCTCATTATTCACTTTGGGGGCAGCCAGCTGCTATGTTATTAGGAGAGGCCCATATGGTGAGGAACAGAAGGTCTGCCATCAGTCATGTGTGACCTCTGAAGCAGATACTCATTTTGAGTCTTAAGATGCCTGCAGCCTCATAAGAGACTGAGCTAGAACTATCCAGCCAAGCTGCTCCCAAATTCCTGACTCATGTGAAAATAACAAATGTTTGTTTTTTAAGCTGCTAAATTTGGGGATAATTTATTATGCAGCAATAGATAACCAATACAGTGATCTTCAGTTTGGCAAAAATGCCTTAAAAATGACACAAAGAGGGGGCTTCCCTGGTGGCGCAGTGGTTGAGAGTCCGCCTGCCGATGCAGGAGACACGGGTTCGTGCCCCGGTCCGGGAAGATCCCACATGCCACGGAGCGGCTGGGCCCGTGAACCATGGCCGCTGAGCCTGCGCGTCCGGAGCCTGTGCTCCGCAACGGGAGAGGCCACAACAGTGAGAGGCCCGCCTACCGCAAAAAAAAAAAAAAAAAAAAAAGACACAAAGAACATGAACTATAACAAAAAAAAAAAATCCATAAATCAGATGTTATAAAAAACAAAAACTTCTGCTCTTTTAAAGAAGCTGCAACAGGGTTCCAAACAAGATGATGTAGACACCATTTTTCCCTGTTCCTTCCACTAAGTACAACTAAAACCCTGAACATAATACAGTTGACAATCATAAAAGGACTGTCTTAGCTTGGGCTCTTATAACAGAATACCATACATGGGGTGGCTTAAACAACAGACATTTATTTGTCACGGTTCTGGAGGCTGGGAAGTCCAAGATCAAGGTACTGACAGATTCAGTGTCTGGTGAGAGCTGGTGGAGAGGGAGAGAGAGAGAGAGAATGAGAATGAGAGAGCGAGAGCAAGCTCTGTTACCTTCTCCTGGTTTTTTTTTTTTTTAACTATTTATTTAATTTATTTATTTGGCTGTGCCAGGTCTTCGTTGTGGCACGCAGGATCTTCGTTGTGGCATGCGGGATTTTTAGTTGAGGCATGAGGGCTCTTAGTTGCAGCATGCAGGATCTAGTTCCCCAACCAGGGATCAAACCCAGGCCCCCTGCATTGGGAGCACGGAGTCCCAACCACTGGACCACCAGGGAAGTCCCTCCTGGTCTTATAAGGGCACTAATCCCATTATGGGAGACCCACCCTCATGACCTCATCTAAACCCAATCACCTCCTAAAAGCCCCACCTCCAAATACCATCATATTGGGGATTAGGACTTCAACATATGAATTTTGGGATGACACAAACATTTAGTCCAAAAAAGGACTTAAAGATGGAAGGCAGACTGGCTATTTGATGGTAGCAGACAATGCAGGGCAGCCCAGATATGGCACTTGGGCCAACACGTGGTCAGTGGAGAATGAATAGAGAGAGTTCCCCTGCACCCAGGAGCAGCAGGTGGCCCAGACTGGATTGCTTTCCCTCTAGCCATGGTGCCAGCAGAGACCAAGTGGTGATTCCTGACTCTAGCCCCCCACCCAGTGGTAGCAGAAAGCCTATGGCAGCACAGCAAGACCAGAGGACCTGGGGCACTTTCTTCCCCGCTGCCTGCTGTCTTAGCCAGGCTGGAGTCTGGACTTACACCACCACCCAGCAGCCTCTGAGACTGCAGAGCTTTCCTTCCATGTGGGTAGCATCACCGACCCAGCAGTGGCAGGCAGTGCCCCTCGCCCTCCAAACTAGGGAATGGTGGGAGGAATTTGGAGAGGAGAGAACGGGAGAAAGGGATTTTCTAACCTGTATAGGTTATTCTGGGCAGACAGCTGATTGACCCACATGAGAAACTGGCCAGAATGAACTCACCAAAATGTTTGAGACCCAGGCTTTCACGGCAGCCTTTGAATAGCACACAAACAAAGCAGACCAGAATAGCATTGCAAGAACTCAGGAACAAATTGTCATTGGAACCACAGTCCACAAAAGTAGGCCAGGACCAGCATGCATCCTAAACAGGATGACTGCTAGAATAGACTATTTAAATAGGATCCAGGGTCTTATAATGTAATATTCACAATGTCCAGGATACAGGTAAAAAAAAAAAAAAATCACCAAGAGCCAGGAAAATCACAACTGGAAGGGGAAAAGACAACAAATGCCAACACTGATATGGCTCAGATATTGGAGTTATCTGACAAAGATTTTGAAGCAGGCATCATAAAAATGCTTCAGTGAGCAATTATGAATACTCTTGAAACACAAAAATAGAAAATCTGAGTAAAGAAATAGAAGATATAAAAAGAAACAAGTGAGAATTAAAAAATTCACTAATCAAGATTAAAACTCACTGGATGGGCTCAATAACAGATTGAAGAAGAGATATGAAAGAATAGTGAAGACAGATGAATAGAACTTATCCAATCTTACCAACAAAAAGAAAATAGATGGGGGAAAAAAATAACCGACCTCAGAGACCTGTGGGACAACAATGAAAGATCTAACGTTTGTGTCACTGAAGTCCCAGAAGGGGAGGACAAAGTGTGGAACAGAAAAAAGAATTGAAGAAATAATGGCTGAATACTTCCAAAATTTGGTGAAAAGCATAAACCTATACATTTAAGATGTTGAGTGAACCCCAAAAGGGCAAACCTAAAGAAATCCACCCCAAGATGTATTATAATCAAACTTATGAAAACCAAAGACAAAGGGAAAAGTTCTGAAAGCAGCTAGAAAGAAATAATGTGTTGCCTATAGAAAAACAATTCAAATGACAGCAGATTTCCTATCTGAATCCAAGGAGGCCAGAGTAAGTGGCACAACATTTTCAAGTGCTGAAAGAAAAGAGCTGTCAATGCCAAACTATATCCAGTGAAAATATCCTTTAGAAATGAGAAATGAAGTCTTGCTTAGGCAGAGAAACACTAAGAGACTTTGTCACCAGCAGATCTACTCCTGAAAACTGGCTAAAGACATTCTCTACACAGAAGGGATATGATAACAGAAGGAATCTTGGAACATCAAAAAGAAAAAGAAAAAAAAGAGAGAGAGGGTGAAATGGGTAAAAAAAAAAAAATAGGGGTAAATATAATGTTATCATTCTCATAAGTTTTTAAAATTATGTTTGATGGTTGAAGTACAAATTATAACATGATCTGATGTGATGCTTAATATATTTAAAGGAAACACTTAAGGCAACTATATTTTAAAAGTGGAGAAGGTAAAAGGACCCAAATGGAGATAAGGTTTCTACACTTTTCTTGTAGCAGTAAAGTGTCAGTACCAGTGGTCTGTGATAAGTTGTGTGTGCGTACTGTCACACCTAAAGTAACCACTAAAAAAAGTATACGTAGAGACATAAAACTGTGAGAAAAATCATAATTTAGGTCCCCACAAATGTTCAAATAACCCAGAGGAATACATGAAAAAGGGGACAGAGGAATAAGAAACAGAAGAAACAAACAGAAAAATATTAGAAGTATAGAAATATTGATGATCCCTAAATCTCTTACTTGGATATGTACATAATAACCACCTCCTTTGAGCCAAGCCTTTTGATTATTAAAGTAAGCTCTAATATCATATTTATTTAAACAAATCAAGATGGAATCCTAAAAAATGCCCAGGCAGCCCAAAGAAGGCAAGAAAAGAGAAACAAAGGAATGACAAACACAGAAACAAACACAAAACAAATAATAACATGGCAAATTTAAACCCTAACATATTAATAATTACTTTAAATGGAAATGGTTTACGTCTTAGCAATTAGAAGACAGAGGTCGACAAAGTGGATTATAAAAAAACACAATCCAACTATATGCTATCTACCAGACACTCATTTCAAACATGACAACATAGGTAGGTTGAAAGTTAAAGGATAGAAAATGATACATCAGGCAAACATAAATTTAAAAAAAAAAAAGCATGGGTGGATATATATTAATAAAGTAGACTTCAGAGAAAAAATTACTAGGGACAAAGAGAAATATTACATATGATAAAGGAATCAATTCACCAGGAAGACATAATGATTCTAAATATGTGTGCACCAAACATCAGAATCTTGAAATACATGAAGCTGAAAGAAGAAGTAGACAGATCCACAGCCATAGCTGGGGACTATCACACCCTACTCTCAGCCACTGATAAAACAACTAGACAGTAAAGACAGAAGAACTGAGCGACCCTACCAAGCAGGATGTAACTGGACAGTAAAGACAGAAGAACTGAGCAACCCTACCAAGCAGGATGTAACTGGACAGTAAAGACAGAAGAACTGAGCAACCCTACCAAGCAGGATGTAACTGGACAGTAAAGACAGAAGAACTGAGCAACCCTACCAAGCAGGATGTAACTGGACAGTAAAGACAGAAGAACTGAGCAACCCTACCAAGCAGGATGTAACTGGACAGTAAAGACAGAAGAACTGAGCAACCCTACCAAGCAGGATGTAACTGGACAGTAAAGACAGAGAAGAACTGAGCAACCCCACCAAGCAGGATGTAACTGGCATTTACAGAAGACTCTAGCCAAGAGCAGCGGAGTGCACATTTTTTTCAAGTGTATATCCTGGATCATACAGGAAGTCTTAACAAACTTAAATGAACTGAAACTATATAGCCTATATCCCCTGACAGTAATGGAATTAAGCTAGAAATCAATAATGGAAAGACAACAGGAAAATCTCCAGACACTTCGGAATTGAACTATCCAGTCTTTTGTGATGGTTAACAGATTCTGGTCACCAGCGCTAGCCCCCGCCACTGCAACGCCAGGAGGCAGGAGAGATCACTAGCACGGCTGTGAGGGAGGAGCCAGCTGCCCCTCAGAAGCGGTGACACTATAGAGCCATTCTCTAGGCAGGGGAGTCCAGCTGGCACTGATGCCAGCTGGGGCTGTGTAAGCAGTGTTGGAGATATGAATGACTGAGCCACACAGAGGTAATGTGTGAAGTCCTTCCACTGGGAACAGTTTTTTGTAAACATGCTAAGCCATGGGGCATGTGATCTGCTACTAGGTGCAGAATAGCCAAGGACTAGATATACTATAATAGTGTCTGTACTGTAGTCAGCACAAATCTCTACCTTTTGTTGAAACAAATTTGCTTGTTGGAGCTTTTGGTAAAATACACTTTAATTCCTTTCAGAAAAACACTTCACACTTACAATATGAAAATAAACGCTTCTTTAATGAACAATTAAATGAAAATTATCCAGGACCTTACAGGATTTTTAGTATGTACCATGCATATCTTAGAAGACAGTACATTAGCTTGCTGGGATCATTAGGCTATGATCCTAATGGGAGACAGTAATTTATAAAACAGTTACCTAACAGCTTTCCCCAACAGTAGTTCCCCTGAAATTAAAACAGGAGATAAAATTAAATAAAAAGAAGAAATCCTCAATGAAATTAAAAAACATAGAACTGAATGAAAATGAAAACACAACATGTAAAAATTGGTGAGATATGGCTAAAGCAATGGTGAGAGGGAAATTTATACTACTAAATGCTTACATTAGAAAAGAGGAAAAATTCATATCAGTAATCTTAGTTCCCACCTCAAGAAACTAGGAAAAGGAGAGCAAAATAAACCCAAAGCAAAAAGGAAGGAAGGAAATAATAAGAGCAGAAATCAGTGAAATTGAAGATGAGAAAAAATGAAGCAAAAAGCAAGTCTTGAAAATATTAATAAAATTGATAAATCTTGAATTAAATTGATAAAAATAAAAAGAGAAAAAATACAAGTTACCAATATCAGGAATGAAGGAGGGGATATCAGTATAGAACCTGTAGCCATTAAAAGGATAAAAGGGGAATATTATAAAAACTCTACACCATAAATTTAACAACCTAGATGAACTGTACCAATTCCTAGAGAGTCACAAACTATCAAAACATACCCAAAATGAAATAGATAACCTGAATAAATTCTATTATCTGTTGAAGACGTGGAATCTATAATTTAAAACCTTCCCCAAAGAGAATCTTTATGCTTTGATAGTTTCCCTGGAAAAGTTTATCTAACATTTAAAGAACTAACTTTAATTCTATACAATCTCTTCCAGAAAAAAGAAGAGGAAGGAACACTTCCCAACTCATTTTATGAGGCCCTGAAACCAAAACCAGACAAAGACCATACTAAAAAAGAAAAAATAAATAAAAACTACAGACTAATACCTTCATGAACCTAGATACAAAATTCCTCAACAAAATATTAGCAAATTCAATTGAGCAATATTTGAAAATAATTATGCACCATCACCAAGTGGGATTTATTCCAGGGATACAAGTCTGTTCAGTGTTTGAAAATCAATCAGTATAATCCAACATATCAATAGGCTAAAAAGAAAACTCACATGATCATATCAGTTGATTCAGAAAAAGAATTTTACATAATTCAACACCCATTCATGACAAAAAAAAAAAACTCTTAGAAACTAGAAATAAAGGGAAACATCCTCAACTTGATTTTAAAAATCTACAAAAAAAAACCCTACAGCTAACATCATATTTAACAATAAAATAGACCTTAGTTCTTAAATCAGGGACATCTGCTCTCACAAATCTTATGCCACATAGTATGGGAAGTTCTGGCCAGAACAATAAAGCAAGAAAGAAAATAAAAGGCATACATATTGGAAAGGAAGAAATAAAAGTGTCCCAATCTGCAGACAGTATGGTTATCTAGATAGAAATCTTATTAAAAATAAAATTCCTAGAACTAATAAATGAGTTTAGCAAGGTTGCAGGATACAAGATGAACAGTCATAAATCAGTTGTATTTTTATACACTAGCAACACACAGGTGAAAACAGTTTAAAAAAGCCATTGACAATTCCTTCACAAAATTAAATATGTTATAAATGTAGCAAAACACATACAGGACTTGTATGCTGAAAATTACAAAACACTGATGACAGACATCAAAGAAGCTTTAAGTAGATGGAGAGACATTCCATGTGCATGAATTAGAGGATTCACATAGTAAAGATGTCAATTCTCCCCAAACAGGATTAACCTAAATGCCAGAAAGATTTTTGGTAGCTATAGAGAAGATTATTTCTAAATTTACATGGAAAGTCAAAAGAACTAGAATAGCTAAAAACATTTCGAAAAAGAAAGGGCGAGGAACCACCTACTTGATGTTACAACTGTACAGTGACAGTAATCCAGACTGAGTAGTGTTGGCAGAGGGACAGACACAGAGAGCAGTGGAACAGCATAGACTGTTCCAGAAATATGGAACCCTCAAATAGACACACGCAAATTCTTCCACGTGATTTTTGACAAAAATGCAAAAGCAATTCAACAGAGGAAGGATACTTTCTTCAGCAAGTGGTGCTGGAAATATTGGACATCCATTGGCAAAAACATGAACCTCAACCCAAGTTGCACACCTTATAAACATTTAATTCTAAATGGATGTGGATTTAAATATAAAAAGTTAAACTATTTTAAAAATTTATGAAGAAACATAGGAGAAAATCTTCAGGTCCTAGAGCTAAGCAAAGAGTTCCCAGACAAAGAAAAACTGGATAAATTGAACTTCATCAAAATTAAAACTTTTGCTCCATAAAAAAAGCTGTTAAGAGGATGAAAAGACAAACTATAGACTGAGAGAAAACATTTGCAAACCACTTATCCTACAAAGGACTTGTATCAAGAATATATAATTAATTCGAAATTCAACAGTAAAAAACAAAAACAACAGTCCAACAGTCCAATTAGAAAATAGACAGGGCTTCCCTGGTGGTGCAGTGGTTGAGAGTCCGCCTGCTGATGCAGGGGACACGGGTTCGTGCCCCGGTCCGGGAAGAGCCCACATGCCGCGGAGCGGCTGGGCCCGTGAGCCATTGGCCGCTGGGCCTGCGCGTCCGGAGCCTGTGCTCCGCAACGGGAGAGGCCACGACAGTGAGAGGCCCGCATACCGCAAAAAATAAATAAGAAAATAGACAGATAACATGAACAGGGGACATACAAATGGAAAATCATGCAAAAAGATGTTTGACATATTAACCATTGGGGAAATGCAAATTAAGACCACAATGAACTATCAATATACATCTATTAAAATGACTAAAGGTAAAAATAGTGACAACACCAAAAACTAGTGAGGAAGCAGACTCTGGATCTGTTACACATTTCTGATGGGGATGTAAACTGGTACAGCCAGTCTGGGAAACAGTTTGATTTTTTTATATGCCTAAATGGTTACTTGCAAAACAATCTAGTAATTACCCTCTTGGACATTTATCCCAAGGAAATGAAAACATGTTCACACAAAAACCTATACATAAATGGTCATCCAACTTTATTCATAATAGCCCAAACCTGAAAACAACCAAAATTTCCTTCAATCGGTGAATGGTTAAAACAAATCTCTGGTGCATCCACATAATGGAATACTATTCAGCAATTAAAAATAGCAAACTACTAAAGTACACAAAAACTTAGATGGATCTCAAGGGAATTATGCTTAGTGGAAAAGAGTCAGTAATCAAAGGTTACATACCGTATGACTCCACTTTCTATATGACATTGTATAACGTTTTGGAAATAATCAAACTATAGAAATGAAGTACAGATTAATGGTTGCTGAAGGATGGGGCAGGATGCTGGAAGTGAGAGCAAACCTAAAAGATAGTACAAGGGCATTTTTTCATAATCTTGATTGTGGTTGTGGTTATATAAACCTGTATATGATATAGATCAAATTGCAGAGAACTACATACACACACCCACACACACACAGACACGTACACACACACACATGGGGAAGGTAGGGGAAGGGTAAACGGGACTCAGTACTATTTCTGCAACTTCCTATTGAGTCTGTAGTTATTTTTTAATTAAAAGTTTTTTAAAGGACTTCCCTGGTGGCGCAGTGGTTAAGAATCTGCCTGCCAATGCAGGGGACACAGGTTCAAGCCCTGGTCCAAGAAGATCCCACATGCTGTGGAGCAACTAAGCCCATGAGTCACAACTACTGAGCCTCCGCTCTAGAGCCCATGAGCCACAACTATGAGCCCATGCCCCACAACTACTGAAGCCCACGCTCTAGAGCCCACGTGCCACAACTACTGAGCCCACGTGCTGCAACTACTGAAGGCTGAGCGCCTAGAGCCCATGCTCCGCAGCAAGAGAAGCCACCACAATGGGAAGCCCGCACACTGCAACAAAGAGTAGCTCCCACTCGCCGCAACTAGATAAAGCCCACGCAGCAATGAAGACCCAACGCAGCCAAAAATAAATAAATAAATGAAAAATTTTTAAGTTTTTTAAAAGCTATAAAACAGTTGCAAAAATGAAAAGGTAAGGCGCAAGTGGGGATAAAATATTTGCAAAACATATATTTGTCAAAGGATTTGTGTCCAGAATCCATAAATAAGTCTTAAAACTTAATAAGAATACAAACAGCCCAATCTTTTAAAAAAAAGGACAAAATATTTGAACAGACACTTCACCATAGAAGATATACAGATGACAAGCATATGAAAAAATATTCAACGTCACTAGTATTAGGGAAATGAAGATTAAAACCTCAATGAGACCACTACACACCCACTAGAATGGCTAAAATTTTAAGACAGGTGTTTGCAAAGATACAGTGAAACTGGAAGTTTATACCCTGCTGGTGGAAATAAAACATGGGAAAATCATTTTGGAAACCAGTTTGACTGACAGTATCTTACAAAGTTAAACATACACCTTCCATGTGATCCAGTCTGTCCAGTCCTAAGTATGTACCCAAGGGGAATGGTTGCCTATGTTCATACAAAGGCTTATCTGTAAATGTTCAGAGCAACTTTCTTTTTGGTAGCTGCCACGACATTGACTGAGCCAGGACATCACAGCCAGCGAGGGGCAGAGGGCAAATTTATACACTGGAATTTCTCCGTGTTTAGAGTTCCATTTTATTCCCATACTCTCATGGGTATTTATACTGCACAAAGGATTGGGGGCAGGCAAAACCTGGGGCAGCAGAGATGTCAGTTCATCAGTCCATCCCCTCGTCCTAGAGAATTTGCATCTTTGTCCAGCCACTCCAGCCCTCATAAGCAGCTCTCTCAAGTGGTCCCCACTGTAGGCAAGGAAGGTGAAAGGAGACCCAGCATCCTGCCGTACACCTTCATGCACCTCCCATCTCCAGCCCCACCCTCCCAGGGCCACCTCTCTAAAGCATCATTTCCTTATTTCCTTTATCAAACTAGCAAGCAATTTTTTAAAGTGCTGATATCAACGGCTGCTGACAATGCAAAAAAAAATATCACACACACGCACGCACGCGCGTGCGCACACGCTCACTCATATACAGCTGGTTCTGGCAGGCATATATTGCTTTTTTTTAATAAATAAATAAATTTATTTATTTATTTTCGGCTGCATTGGGTCTTCGTTGCTGCATGTGGGCTTTCTCTAGTTGCAGCGAGCGGGGGCTACTCTTCATTGCGGTGCCTGTGCATCTCATTGCGGTAGCTTCTCTTGTTGTGGAGGACGGGCTCTGGGTGTGCCGGCTTCAGTAGTTGTGGCTCGCGGGCTCAGTGGTTGTGGCTCGCGGGCTTGCAGGCTCTAGTGCGCGGGCTCAGTAGTTGTGGCGCACGGGCTTAGTTGCTCCGGGGCATGTGGGATCTTCCCAGACCAGGGCTCGAACTTGTGTCCCCTGCATTGGCAGGCAGATTCTTAACCACTGAGCCACCAGGGAAGCCCCGCATATATTGCTTTTAAACCTTAAAAATGTTCATACCTTTTGACCATTTTAGGAATTTATCCTAGAGAAACAAGTTTAGCTGTTAAAAAAAGAATTTAGCACTCAGTGAAGTATTTACAATATGAAAAAGTGGAAACAATTATAACATGTTCAACAAAATACAGAGAAATTACTCCCAGCCTCAAATTCCATATTAAACCAAATATCATCAAGTGTCAGGGCAAAATTAAAACATCTTCAGGCACATAGGGACTCAAAAATACCTCCCATGTATTCTTTCTTAGGAAGGATGTCCTTTGGCAAAACAGGGTAGGAATCCAAGAGAGAGGAAGCCCTGGAATCCAGCACATGGGGCTCCAACAGCAGAGAGGCAAAGAGGGGTGTCATGTGATGGAGACTGGTGGGTGAGTCTGGTCTTGAGCCCCCTCAACCAGGATGGAGCCCAGACTCAAGGATGGGAGGATGCAGGGCAAAACTCACACGTCCAGACAATGAGGTGGATGTGTATTATGGAAGATGATAGAAAGGCATTTGATAGACCCGTTGGACCACTTGGGGGACAATTAATGCATAGAAAACTAAACAAATGAGAGTGAGAGAGACAGTTAATCTAGTTAAAATAGGTTATTTCAACAAGGAAAGAAGTTGTAACACATAGCTTGTTTCAGAAGCAAACTCTTGATTTAGCCAAATAGTTAAGCTACTGTATTCATCTGCTAGGGCTATCATAACAAAATACCACATATGGGGTGGCTTAAACAATAGATATTTATTTTCTCACAGTTCTGATGGCTAGAAGTCCAAGAGCAAAGTGCTGGCATGGTCGGTTTCTGGTGAGACCCAATTCCTGGCTTGTAGACAGCTGCCTTCTTGTTGTGTCCTCACTTGGCATTTTCTCCATGGGTGCACATTCCTTGTGTCTCTCACTCTTTCTGTAAGGACACCAGTCTCATTGGATTAGAGCCGACTCTTATGACCTCATGTAACCTTAATTACCTCTTTAAGGCCTCATCTCCAAATACAGTCACATCAGGGGTTAGAGTTTCAACATATGAATTTTGGGGGCACACAATTTAGTCCACTACAGCTACTATACTCAATGGTGTGGGAGGGGAAGTGACCAGGCAGGAGATGTTTCTGTAGGGGAGCCAAATCCTCAGTTACCATGAGTATCAAGAAATAGTAATATAGGGCTTCTCTGGTGGTGCAGTGGTTAAGAGTCCGCCTGCCGATGCAGGGGACACGGGTTCGTGTCCCAGTCCGGGAAGATCTCACATGCCACGGAGCGGCTGGGCCCGTGAGCCATGGCCGCTGAGCCTGCGCGTCCGGAGCCTGTGCTCCGCAACGGGAGAGGCCACAGCAGTGAGAGGCCCGCGTACCGCAAAAAAAAAAAAAAAAAAAAAGAAAAAAAGAAATAGTAATATAGAAGGATATTCTTGAGAAGTTTGGAGGGGAATACTGGAATAAATAGCTTAAAGAGTTGAAAAATATTCGCCAGCAACTTGCTGGTTTTTCCATGTACATTTTTAAGCACTATTTGATTTTATTAAACTTTTGTGGTAGACACTGTGATGTATTTGCCAAAAGCTAATCCTCAACTCACCCAGCCCCCTGAAAAAGCCGTTGAGGGAGGTTGGGAGAATTGACCTCAGCTCAAGGGGTGGGCTTGACTGATACCCAGTGGCTGGCTCTGGAACAGGAAAGCCTTTCCCAGTCTTCTGGGAAGGTCCTTCCTGACATGAAAGATGGGGTTGCCACCATGGGAAGTCAGTTTCTCCCACCGTGTGGACAAAGAAACAGGCAGCACCCAATGCCATGGGTGGCTATCTTAGTCCAAAGCTGATGCTGTGGCTGCCAGAGCAGAGAAACAGGAAGAACCTAGGACCTTAGTGGCATCTCTGAACACCTGAATCACTCAGCTGGAAGACTGTCCTCACTCTGACTTTTGACATGTGAACTAATATGTTTTCTTATTGGGTGTGCCAGCCCAAGGAGGATTTCCTCTTATATGCACCTTAAAGCATCCTCAGAGATACAACTCCATTCATGTATAAAATTGCTGAAAGTAAAATGGTATTTTAAAATGTAGTACAGACAGTATGGTCATATTTTGATACGTACATATATGTAAAATATATATGCAAATACATGAAAATGTTAATAGTTGTAATCTCTGGTAATAGAATTTTTTCTTTTTTCTGTATCCATCAGGTTTTATTCAATAACAAGTATTACTTGTGCAACTGGATAATTTTACTACATTCTTCCCTTGATTTGCTGATGGTCAAACTTCTTTTGTTTTAAGTTTTATTAAAAATATATTGCAGGGCTTCCCTGGTGACACAGTGGTTGAGAGTCCGCCTGCCGATGCAGGGGACACGGGTTCTTGCCCCAGTCTGGGCGGATCCCACGTGCCGCGGAGCGGCTGGGCCCGTGAGCCATGGCCGCTGAGCCTGCGCATCCAGAGCCTGTGCTCCGCAACGGGAGAGGCCACAGCAGTGAGAGGAACGCGTACCGCAAAACAAATAAATAAAAAATAAATGTATATATATATATATATATATATATCATATTATTTGGTAAGGACATTGTAAATGTGGCTTTATTTACTCATAGTAAATACTGCTAACTCTCATTCAATATGATGCCAGTATTACCCTTATATCGAAACCAAGCAAAGACATTGCAAGAGAAAAAAACTACAGGTCAGTATCTCTTATGAATATAGATGGAACAATCCCCGGCAAAATATGAGGAAACTGAATTCAGCAATATGTAAAAAGAACGATACTCCATGACTATGTAGGATTTATCTCAGGACTGCAACCTCTGTTTTAAAAATCAATGTAACACATCATATCAATAGAATAAAAAACAAAAAGCACATGCTCATCTCAATAAACATAGAAAAAAACTGACAAAATTCAACAAACTTCATGATAAAATCACTCAACAAACTGGGACAATAAAGGAACTTCCTCAACTTGATAAAGGGTATCTATGAAAAACCAACAGCTAACATCATACTTAATATTGAAAGAATGTTTTCCCTACCAAGACCAGGAACAAGACAAGTATGTCCACTACCACCAATTCTATTCAAAGTTGTACTGAATGTTCTAGTCTGTGAAATTAGGCAAGAAAAATGAGTAAAGACATCCCAATTGGAAAGGAAGAAGTAAAACTATACCTATTCACAGGTGACGTGCTCTTGTATATAGAAAATCCTAAAGAAATCCACTAAAAACTATTAAACTACTAAACAACTATTAAACTACTGAACAAGTTCAGCGAAGTTGCAGGATACAGGCTCCGTGTACAAAATCAATTGTATTTCTAGACATTTCAATGAACAATGCAAAATGAAAGAAAATAATTTCATTTACAAAAGCATCCAAAAGAATAAAATACTTAGGAGTAAATTTAACAAAAGAAGTGAAAAAATTATACTCTTTAAACTACAAAACATAGTTAAAAGAACTTAAAGATCTAAATAAATGGAAAGACACCCATTGTTCATGGATTGGAAGAACTATTGTTAAGATAGCAATACCCCACAAATGGATATAAAGACTCAACACAATCCCTATCAGAATCCCAGCTGGGTTTTTTGTTTGTTTATTTTTTGTAGAAATTAACAAGCTTATTCTAAAATTTGTATAGAATTTCATAGGACTCAGAATAGTCAAAACAATTTTGAATAAAAAGAACAAAGTAGAACATTCTTATTTTCAAAATTTATGAAGTTACAGTAATCAAAATAGTGTGGTACTGCCATAAAGATAGACATAAAGACCAGTGGGATAGAATGGAGAGTCCAGGAGCTACCGGGGAAGATGGCGGAAGAGTAAGACGCGGAGATCATCTTCCTCTCCACAGATACACCAGAAATACATCTACACGTGGAACAACTCCTGCAGAACACCTACTGAAGGCTGGCAGAAGACCTCAGACCTCCCAAAAGGCAAGAAACTCCCCACGTACCTGGGTAGGGCAAAAGGAAAAAAGAATAAACAGAGACAAAAGAATAGGGACGGCACCTGCACCAGTGGGAGGGAGCTGTGAAGGAGGAAAAGTTTCCACACACTAGGAAGCCCCTTCGCGGGCGGAGACTGCGGGAGGCGGAGGGGGGAGCTTCGAAGCCGCGGAGGAGTGCACAGCAACGGGTGCGGAGGGCAAAGCGGGGAGATTCCCGCACAGAGGATCGGTGCCGACCGGCACTCACCAGCCCGAGAGGCTTGTCTGCTCACCCGCCGGGACGGGCGGGGCTGCGAGCTGAGGCTCTGAGGCTAGGGTTTCGGTTTCGGACGGAGCGCAGGGAGAGGACTGGGGTTGGCGGCTTGAACATAGCCTGAAGGGGTTAGTGCACCACAGCTAGCCGGGAGGGAGTCCGGGGAAAAGCCGGCACCTGCCGAAGAGGCAAGAGACTTTTTCTTCCCTCTTTGTTTCCTGGTGCGTGAGGAGAGGGGTTTAAGAACGCTGCTTAAAGGAACTCCAGAGACGGGCGCGAGCCGCGGCTAAAAGCGCGAACCCCAGTGACGGGCGCGAGCCGCGGCTGAGGGCGCTGACTCCAGAGACGGGCGCAAGCCGCGGCTGGAGGCGCGGACCCCAAGGCGGGCGGGAGACGTTGGGGCTGCTGCTGCCGCCACCAAGGGGCCTGTGCGCGAGCGCAGGTCGCTCTCCACTCCCCTCCTCCGCGGAGCCTGTGCAGCCCGCCACTGCCGGGTTCCCGGGATCCGGAGACGACTTCCCCGGGAGAGCGCACGGCGGGCCTCGGGCTGGTGCAGAGTCACGCCGGACTTTGCCGCCGCAGGCCCGCCCCGCATTCCGTGCCCCTCCCTCCCCGCCGCCGGCCTCCGTACGCCAGAACCCCCGAATCAGCGGCTCCTTTAACCCCGTCCTGTCTGAGCAAAAAACAGACGCCCTCCAGCGACCTACACGCAGAGGCAGGGCCAAATCCAAAGCTGAGCCCCTGGGAGCTGCGAGAACAAAGAAGAGAAAGGGAAATCTCTCCCAGCAGCCTCAGAAGCAGCGGATTAAAGCTCCACAATCAACTTGATGTACCCTGCATCTGTGGAATACATGAATAGACAGCCAATCATCCCAAATTAAGGAGGTGGACTTTGGGAGCAAGATCTATGATTTTTCTCCCTATTCCTCTTTTTGTGAATGTGTATGTGTATGCTTCTGTGTGAGATCTTGTCTGTATAGTCTTGCTTCCACCATTTGTCCTAGGTTCTATCCGTCCATGGTTTTTTCTTAAAATTTTTTTTCTTAATAATCAATTTTAATTTTAAGAACGTTATTATACTTTACCTTCGTCCTTTCTTTCTTTGTTTCTTTCCTTCCTTCCTTCCCTCCTTTAGACAACGAATCATCCCAAATTGAGGAGGTGGTCTCTGACAGCAAGATTTATGATTTTTCCCCCTTTACCTCTTTTTGTGAGGGTGTATGTGTACGCTTCTGTGTAAGACTTTGTCTGTACAGCTTTGCTTCCAACATTTGTCCTAAGGTTCTATCCGTCCTTTTTTTTTTTTTTTCTCTAATTAAGAATTTTTTAATTCAATAACTTTATTATACTCTATTTTATTTTTACTGTATCTTCTTTCTGTTTTCCCTTCTTTCCCTCCTTCCTTCCTTCCTCCCTCCCTCCTTTCGTTCCTTCTTGCCTTCTTTCCTTCCTTGCTTCTTTCTTTCTTCCTTCCTTCCTTCCTTCCTTCCCTCCTTCCTTCCCTCCTTTAGACAACGAATTATCCCAAATTGAGGAGGTGGTCTCTGACAGCAAGATTTATGATTTTTCCCCCTTTACCTCTTTTTGTGAGGGTGTATGTGTACGCTTCTGTGTAAGACTTTGTCTGTACAGCTTTGCTTCCAACATTTGTCCTAAGGTTCTATCCGTCCTTTTTTTTTTGTTCTAATTAAGAATTTTTTAATTCAATAACTTTATTATACTTTATTTTATTTTTACTGTATCTTCTTTCTTTTTGTTTTTACTTCTTTCCCTCCTTCCTTCCTCCCTCCCTCCCTCCCTCCTTTCGTTCCTTCTTGCCTTCTTTCCTTCTTTGCTTCTTTCTTTCTTTCTTCCTTCCTTCCTTCCTTCCTTCCCTCCTTCCTTCCCTCCTTTCCTTCTTTCTTTCCTCATACGTCTACTAATTCCCTCTACTTTTTCTCCCTTTTATTCTGAGCCGTGTGGATGAAAGGCTCTTGGTGCTCCAGCCAGGAGGCAGGGCTCTCCCTCTGAGGTAGGAGAGCCAACTTCAAGACACTGGTTCACAAGAGACCTCCCAGCTCCAGATAATATCAAACGGCGAAAATCTCCCAGAGACCTCCATCTTAACACCAGCACCCAGCTTCACTCAACGACCAGCAAGCCATAGTGCTGGACAACCTGTGCCAAACAACTAGCAAAACAGGAACACAACCCCACCCATTAGCAGAGAGGCTGCCTAAAATCACAATAAGGCCACAGACACCCCAATACACACCACCAGACGTGAACCTGCCCACTAGAGAGACAAGATCCAGCCTCTTCCACCACAACACAGGCACTAGTCCCCTCCACCAGGAAGCCTACACAACCCACTGAACCAACCTTAGCCACTGGAGACAGACATCAAAAACAGGAGGAACTACGAACCTGCAGCCTGCAAAAAGGAGACCCCAAACACAGTAAGATAAGCAAAATGAGAAAACAGAAAAACACACAGCAGATAAAGGAGCAAGATAAAAATGCACCAGACCTAACAAATGAAGAGGAAATAGGCAGTCTACCTGAAAAAGAGTTCAGAATAATGATAGTAAGGTTGATCCGAAATCTTGGAGATAGAATGGACAATAGAATGGACAAAATGCAAGAATCAGTTAACAAGGACCTAGAAGAACTAAAGATGAAACAAGCAACGATGAACAACACAATAAATGAAATTAAAAATACTCTAGATGGGATCAATAGCAGAATAACTGAGGCAGAAGAACGGATAAGTGACCTGGAAGATAAAATAGTGGAAATAACTACTGCAGAGCAGAATAAAGAAAAAAGAATGAAAAGAACTGAGGACAGTCTGAGAGACCTCTGGGACAACATTAAACGCACCAACATTCGAATTATAGGGGTTCCAGAAGAAGAAGAGAAAAAGAAAGGGACTGAGAAAATATTTGAAGAGATTATAGTTGAAAACTTCCCTAATATGGGAAAGGAAATAGTTAATCAAGTCCAGGAAGCACAGAGAGTCCCATACAGGATAAATACAAGGAGAAATACGCCAAGACACATATTAATCAAACTGTCAAAAATTAAATACAAAGAAAGCATATTAAAAGCAGCAAGGGAAAAACAACAAATAACACATAAGGGAATCCCCATAAGGTTAACAGCTGATCTTTCAGCAGAAACCCTACAAGCCAGAAGGGAGTGGCAGGACATACTGAAAGTGATGAAGGAGAAAAACCTGCAACCAAGACTACTCTACCCAGCAAGGATCTCATTCAGATTTGATGGAGAAATAAAAACCTTTACAGACAAGCAAAAGCTGAGAGAGTTCAGCACCACCAAACCAGCTTTACAACAAATGCTAAAGGATCTTCTCTAGGCAAGAAACACAAGAGAAGGAAAAGACCTATAATAACGAACCCAAAACAATATAGAAAATGGGAATAGGAACATACATATCGATAATTACCTTAAATGTAAATGGACTAAATGCTCCCACCAAAAGACACAGATTAGCTGAATGGATACAAAAACAAGACCCTTACATATGCTGTCTACAAGAGACCCACTTCAGACCTAGAGACACATACAGACTAAAAGTAAGGGGATGGAAAAAGATATTCCATGCAAATGGAAACCAAAAGAAAGCTGGAGTAGCAATTCTCATATCAGACAAAATAGACTTTAAAATAAGGACTATTAAAAGAGACAAAGAAGGACACTACATAATGATCAAGGGATCGATCCAAGAAGAAGATATAACAATTGTAAATATTTATGCACCCAACATAGGAGCACCTCAATACATAAGGCAAATACTAACAGCCATAAAAGGGGAAATTGACAGTAACACATTCATAGTAGGGGACTTAAACACCCCACTTTCACCCATGGACAGATCATCCAAAATGAAAATAAATAAGGAAACACAAGCTTTAAATGATACATTAAACAAGATGGACTTAATTGATATTTATAGGACACTCCATCCAAAAACAACAGAATACACATTTTTCTCAAGTGCTCACGGAACATTCTCCAGGATAGATCATATCTTGGGTCACAAATCAAGCCTTGGCAAATTTAAGAAAATTGAAGTTGTATCAAGTATCTTTTCTGACCACAACGCCATGAGACTAGATATCAATTACAGGAAAAGATCTGTAAAAAATACAAACACATGGAGGCTAAACAATACACTACTTAATAATGAAGTGATCACTGAAGAAATCAAAGAGGAAATCAAAAAATACCTAGAAACAAATGACAATGGAGACACAACGACCCAAAACCTATGGGATGCAGCAAAAGCAGTTCTAAGGGGGAAGTTTATAGCAATACAAGCCCACCTTAAGAAGCAGGAGACATCTAGAATAAACAACCTAACCTTGCACCTCAAGCAATTAGAGAAAGAAGAACAAAAAAACCCCAAAGCTAGCAGAAGGAAAGAAATCATAAAAATCAGATCAGAAATAAATGAAAAAGAAATGAAGGAAACAATAGCAAAGATCAATGAAACTAAAAGCTGGTTCTTTGAGAAGATAAACAAAATAGATAAACCACTAGCCAGACTTATCAAGAAAAAAAGGGAGAAGACTCAAATCAATAGAATTAGAAATGAAAAAGGAGAGGTAACAACTGACACTGCAGAAATAAAAGAGATCATGAGAGATTACTACAAGCAACTCTATGCCAATAAAATGGACAATCTGGAAGAAATGGACAAATTCTTAGAAATGCACAACCTGCCAAGACTGAATCAGGAAGAAATAGAAAATATGAACAGACCAATCACAAGCACTGAAATTGAAACTGTGATTAAAAATCTTCCAACAAAGAAAAGCCCAGGACCAGATGGCTTCACAGGCGAATTCTATCAAACATTTAGAGAAGAGCTAACACCTATCCTTCTCAAACTCTTCCAAAATATAGCAGAGGGAGGAACACTCCCAAACTCATTCTACGAGGCCACCATCACCTTGATACCAAAACCAGGCAAGGATGTCACAAAGAAAGAAAACTACAGACCAATATCACTGATGAACATAGATGCAAAAATCCTCAACAAAATACTAGCAAACAGAATCCAACAGCACATTAAAAGGATCATACACCATGATCAGGTGGGGTTTGTTCCAGGAATGCAAGGATTCTTCAATATACGCAAATCTATCAATGTGATAAACCATATTAACAAACTGAAGGAGAAAAACCATATGATCATCTCAATAGATGCAGAGAAAGCTTTTGACAAAATTCAACACCCATTTATGATAAAAACCCTGCAGAAAGTAGGCATAGAGGGAACTTTCCTCAACATAATAAAGGCCATATACGACAAGCCCACAGCAAACATCATCCTCAATGGTGAAAAACTGAAAGCATTTCCACTAAGATCAGGAACAAGACAAGGGTGCCCACTCTCACCACTCTTATTCAACATAGTTTTGGAAGTTTTAGCCACAGCAATCAGAGAAGAGAAGGAAATAAAAGGAATACAAATCGGAAAAGAAGAAGTAAAGCTGTCACTGTTTGCAGATGACATGATCCTATACATAGAGAAGCCTAAAGATGCTACCAGAAAACTACTAGAGCTAATCAATGAATTTGGTAAAGTAGCAGGATACAAAATTAATGCACAGAAATCTCTGGCATTCCTATATACTAATGATGAAAAATCTGAAAGTGAAATCAAGAAAACACTCCCATTTACCATTGCAACAAAAAGAATAAAATATCTAGGAATAAACCTACCTAAGGAGACAAAAGACCTGTATGCAGAAAACTATAAGACACTGATGAAAGAAATTAAAGATGATACAAATAGATGGAGACATATACCATGTTCTTGGATTGGAAGAATCAACATTGTGAAAATGACTCTACTACCCAAAGCAATCTATAGATTCAATGCAATCCCTATCAAACTACCACTGGCATTTTTCACAGAACTAGAACAAAAAATTTCACAATTTGTATGGAAACACAAAAGACCCCGAATAGCCAAAGCAATCTTGAGAACAAAAAAAGGAACTGGAGGAATCAGGCTCCCTGACTTCAGACTATACTACAAAGCTACAGTTATCAAGACAGTATGGTACTGGCACAAAAACAGAAAGATAGATCAATGGAACAGGATAGAAAGCCCAGAGATAAACCCATGCACATATGGACACCTTATCTTTGATAAAGGTGGCAGGAATGTACAGTGGAAAAAGGACAGCCTCTTCAATAAATGGTGCTGGGAAAACTGGACAGGTACATGTAAAAGAATGAAATTAGAACACTCCCTAACACCATACACAAAAATAAGCTCAAAATGGATTAAAGACCTAAATATAAGGCCAGAAACTATCAAACTATTAGAGGAAAACATAGGCAGAACACTCTATGACATAAATCACAGCAAGATTCTTTCTGACCCACCCCCTAGAGTAATGGAAATAAAAACAAAAATAAACAAATGGGACCTAATGAAACTTCAAAGCTTTTGCACAGCAAAGGAAACCATAAACAAGACCAAAAGACAACCCTCAGAATGGGAGAAAATATTTGCAAATGAAGCAACTGACAAAGGATTAATCTCCAAAATTTACAAGCAGCTCATGCAGTTCAACAACAACAAAAAAACAAACAACCCAATCCAAAAATGGGCAGAAGACCTAAATAGACATTTCTCCAAAGAAGATATACAGACTGCCAACAAACACATGAAAGAATGCTCAACATCATTAATCATTAGAGAAATGCAAATCAAAACTACAATGAGATATCATCTCACACCAGTCAGAACGACCATCATCAATAAATCTAGAAACAATAAATGCTGGAGAGGGTGTGGAGAAAAGGGAACCCTCTTGCACTGCTGGTGGGAATGTGAATTGGTTCAGCCACTATGGAGAACAGTATGGAGGTTCCTTAAAAAACTACAAATAGAACTACCATATGACCCAGCAATCCCACTACTGGGCATATACCCTGAGAAAACTGAAATTCAAAAAGAGTCATGTACCAAAATGTTCATCGCAGCTCTATTTACAATAGCCCGGAGATGGAAACAACCTAAGTGCCCATCATCGGATGAATGGATAAAGAAGATGTGGCACATATATACAATGGAATATTACTCAGCCATAAAAAGAAACGAAATTGAGCTATTTGTAATGAGGTGGATAGACCTAGAGTCTGTCATACACAGTGAAGTAAGTCAGAACGAAAAAGACAAATACAGTATGCTAACACATATATATGGAATTTAAGAAAAAAAAATGTCATGAAGAACCTAGGGGTAAGGCAGGAATAAAGACGCAGACCTCCTAGAGAACGGACTTGAGGTTATGGGGAGGGGGAAGGGTGAGCTGTGACGGGGCGAGAGAGAGTCATGGACATATACACACTAACAAACGTAGTAAGGTAGATAGCTAGAGGGAAGCAGCCGCATGGCACGGGGATATTGGCTCGGTGCTCTGTGACAGCCTGGAGGGGTGGGATAGGGAGGGTGGGAGGGAGGGAGACGCAAGAGGGAAGAGATATGGGAACATATGTATATGTATAACTGATTCACTTTGTTATAAAGCAGAAACTAACACACCATTGTAAAGTAATTATACCCCAATAAAGATGTTAATAAAAAAAAAAAAAAAAAAAAAAAAAAAAAAAAAAGAATGGAGAGTCCACACATAAACCCTCACATGGTGCTGGGACAACTGGAAAGCAACATGAAAAATAATGAAGTTAATCCCTTACCCGACACCATAGACAAAAATTAATGCAAAGTGGATATAAGACCTAAATGTAAGAGCTAAAAATTATAAAGCTCCTAGAAGAAAGCATAGAAGTAAATCTTCATGTTCTTGAATTTGGCAGTGAATTCTTGGATATGACAAAATGTGTGAGCAACAAAAGAAAAAAATAGATAAATTTGACATCATCGAAATTAAATGTTTTTGCTTCAAAAGACACTGTCAAAAGTGAAAAGAGGGCTTCCCTGGTGGCGCAGTTGTTGAGAGTCCTCCTGCCGATGCAGGGGACATGGGTTCGTGCCCCAGTCCGGGAAGATCCCACATGCTGTGGAGCGGCTAGGCCTGTGAGCCATGGCTGCTGAGCCTGTGCATCTAGAGCCTGTGCTCCGGAATGGGAGAGGCCACAACAGTGAGAGGCCTGCGTACCGCAAAAAAAAAAAAAAAAAAAAAAAAAAGTGAAAAGAAAACCCACAGAATGGGAGAAAATATTTGCAAATCATATATCTGATGAGAGCCTTGTATCTTGAATATATAAATACCTCTTTCAATAATGTTAAAAAAACACAATTTAAAAAATGGGCAAAGGCATTTTTTCCAAGGAAGATATTCAAATGGCCAGTAAGTACATGAAAAGAGACTCAACATTATTTATCACTAGGGAAGTACAAATCAAAACCACAATGAGATACCACTTCACATCTAAAAGGATGGCTCTTTTTTAAAAAGGAAAATAAGTGTTGGTGAAGATGTGGAAAAATTGGAAAACTTGTACGTTGCTAGTGGGAATGTAAAATGATGCAACTGTTGTGAAAAATAGTATGGAAGTTCCTTAAAAATTAAATATAGAATGACCATATGATCCAGCAATTCCACTCATACATATTTACCCAAAAAATTGAGAACAGGGACTCAACCAGATACTTGTATGCCAGTGTTCATAGCAGCATTATTCATAATACCCAAAAGAGAGAAACAACCCAAAAGTCCATTTAGATGAATGGATAAACAAAAGGCTGTGTGCACATGAAATGGAATATTATGCAGCCTTGAAAAGGAATTAAATTCTGATACATGCTCTGCTGTGGACTAAGTTGTGTCCCCACCCCCTAAATGTATATGTTGAAGCCCTAACCCCCAGCGTGATGGTAGTTACAGGTAGGGCCTCTGAGAGATAATTACGTTTAGATGAGGTCATGAGGGTGAGGACCTCATGATGGGATTAGTGCCCTTATAAGAAGAAAAAGAGACACAAGAGCTCTCTCTCTGCCATATGAGGACACAAAAAGAAGGTGGCCATCTGCAAGCCAGGAAGAGAACCTGACCATTCTAGCACTCTCATCTCAGTCTTTAAGCCTCCAGAACTGTGAAAAGTAAATTTCTGTTGTTTAAGCCACCCAGTCTTTGGTATTTAGTTATGGCACCTTGAGACAACTATGTCATGCCACAGCATGGATGAACATTGAGGACATTATGTTAAGTGAAATAAGCCACACAGAAAAGGATGACCATTGTATGATTCCACCTATATGACGTACTAAAAGAGTGAAATTCATGGAGACAGAAAGTGGAATAGTGGTTATCAGGTGCTGGGGGTAGTTGTTTAATGGGTACAGTTTCAGCATGAGCTGATAAAAAAGTTCTGGAGATGGATAGTGGTGATGGTTGTTCAACACTGCAAATGTACTTAATGCCACTGAATTTTATACTTTAAAAAAATGGTTAAAGTGGTAAATTTTATGTTATGTATATCTTACCACAATAAAAAAGTGCAAAAAAAACACATGGATTTGACAGACTGAAAGAAGGAATACATTACTACATTATTAGAGTTGGCAATTTTTAAAAACATAGCAGCAATCATTTCTTTATTTTAATTGAAGTATAGTTGATTTACAATGTGTTAGTTTCAGGTGTACAGCAAAGTGATTCAGATATATATTTGAAAATAATCTGAAAAAGAATATATGTGTGTGTGTGTGTGTGTGTGTGTATGTGTGTATATATATATATATATATATATATATATATATATATATATATATATATATATATATATATATATATAAAAGCTATTACAAAATATTGAGTATAGTTCCCTGTGCTATACAGTAGGTCCTTGTTGGTTATCTATTTTATATATAGTAGTGTGTATAATTTAATCCCAAACTCCTAATTTATCCCTCCCCCTCCCCTTACCCCTTTGGTAACCATAAGTTTGTTTTCTATGTCTGTGGGTCTATTTCTGTTTTGTATATAAGTTCATTTGTATCATTTTAAATTGAGGTTTTGATTTGCATTTTCCTTATGATTAATGAGGATATTTGAGGATATTTTCATGTGCTTATTGGTCATTTCTTTATCTTCTTTGGAGAAATGTCTATTCAAGTCATTGCCCAGTTTTTTAATTGAGTGGGTTTTTTGTTTGCTTGTTTTTTGTTTTGTTTTTGCTGTTGAGTCATAGGAGTCTCTATATATTCTGGATATTACTCTCTTATCAGATATGATTTAGAAATATTATTCTTGTTCTGTGGCTTGTCTTTTCACTGTCTTGATAGTGTCCTTTGATACACAAACTTAAAAGTTTTTTGATGAATTCCAATTTACTTTTTCTTTTACTATGTGTGCTTTTAGTGTCATAATTAAGAAACCATTGCTAACTTGGTAGGGTTCAACCTCATTCTTTTGCATGTGGCTATACAGTTGTCTCAGCACCATTTTTTCAAAACAAGACCTTTACCCCAACAAATTGTCTTGGGACTCTTGTTGAAAATCAATTAACCATATATGTGAGAGTTTATTTCTAAGCTCCCTATTCTATCAGTCTATATCTCTAGCTTTATGTTAGTGCCACACTCTTTTGATTACTATAGCTTTGCAGTAAATTTTTAAAATTGAAGTGTGAGTCCTCCAACTTTGTTCTTCTATATCAGGATTGCTATGGCTATTCGGAGTCCCTTGAAATTCCATATGAACTTTAGGATGAGTTTTTCTATTCCTGCAGAAAATGCCAGTGGGATTTTGATAAGAATTGCATTGAATTTGTACATAAATTTAAGAAGTACTGTCATTTTAACCATAGTAAGTCTTCTAATCCATGAATGCAGTATGTCTTTCCATTTATTTAGGTATTCTTTAATTTCTTTCAGCAATGTTTTCTGGTTTTCAGTGTACAGTCTTTCTCCTCCTTGGTTAAGTTTATACCTAAGAAAATTATTATTCCTGAAGCTGTGCAAATGGAATTGTTTTCTTAATTCCTTTTTGGATTGTTCATTGCTATAGAAATATAGTTGATTTTGTGTGTGTTGATTTTGTATCCTACAGCATTGCTAAATTCAACTTTCTTTGTAGATTCCCTGGGGTTTTATATTGGGCTGGCCGAAAAGGTCATGAAAACCCGAACGAACTTTTTGGCCAACCCAATACATACTGTGCCTTCTGAAAACAGAGATAATTACCTCTTCTTTTCCAATTTGAGTAACTGTTATTTTGTTTTTCTTGCCTAATTGCCATGGCTATAACTGCAGTACTATGTTGAATACTGACAAAAGTAGGCATCCTAATCTTGTTCCTGATCTTAGAGGGAAAGTTTTCAGTCTTCCACCACCAAGTTTATTAGCTCAGTTGGGTTTTTCATATATGGCCTTTATCATGTAGAGAACATTCTTCTATACCTAGTTTATTGAATTTTTTTTTAATCATGAAAGGGTGTTGGACTTTATCAAATTCTTTTTTTTTTGCATTGATTGAGATGATCATGTGGTATTTTTCCTTCATTCTATTAATGTGGTATATTACAATGAATAATTTTCATATGTTGAACAACACTTGCTCTGGGGCTAAATCCCACTTGCTCATGGTGTATAATCCTTTTAATATGTTAGAATTCTATTTGGTAGTATTTTGTTGGGGGTTTTGGCATCTGTATTCGTTAGGGATATTGGCCTCTAGTTTTTTTGTAGTCTATGTCTGGCTTTGATGTCAAGAAGCTAGCCTATGGAATGAGTTAGGAAGTGTTCCCTCCTCTTCATTTATTTGGGAAGGGTTTGAGAAGGATTGATTTTCATACATCTTAAATATTCGGTAGGTTCACCAGTGAAACCATCTGGTCTTGGACTTTTCTTTGCTGGGAGGTTTTTTTAATTACAGATTCAATCCCCTTTTTATAGGTCTAGTCTGATTTTCTATTCCTTCTTGAGTCAGTCAGCTTTGATAATTTGTGTGTTTATAGGAATTTTCCCTCTTGTTGGCAAACAATTGTTTGTAGTATTCTCTCATAATCCACTTTATTTCTGTAAAATCAGTAGTAATGTCCCCACTTTCATTTCTAGTTTTGACTGAGTCTCTCTCCTTCCTCCCCACCCTCATCAACCTAAAGGTTTGTAAATTTTGTTAATATTTTCAAAGAACCAACTTTTGATGTCGCTGATTTTTCTCTATTGTTTTTCTACTCTCTAATTCATTTATCTTTGCTCTAATCTTTGTTATTTCCTTCCCTCTGCTTGTTTGGGTTTAGTTTGCTCTTCTTTTTTCTAGCTCCTTAAGATTTACATTTAGATTATTAATTTGAATTTTTCTTCCTTTCTAATGTAGGCATTTACTGCTGTAAATTTCCCTCTTAGCACTCCATCCCATCAGTTTTTCAATATTGTGTTTTTATTTTTATCTATCTCAAGGTTTTAAATTTTTTCTTTGTGATTTTTTTTCTTTGACCCATTGCTTATTTAAGAGTGTGTTGTTTAATTTTTGTAAATTTCATTATTGTGAAATTTCCAGTTTCTCTTCTATTATTGGTATCTAGTTTCATTCCATTGTGATCAGAAGTTACTTTGTATGATTTCAGCCCTACAAAATTCATTAAGAATTGTTCTGTAGCCTAACATATCATGTGTCCTGGAGGGTGTTTCATGTGGAATTGAGAAGAATACATATTCTGCTGTTTCGTGGAGTGTTCTGTTTATATCTGTTAGATCTAATTGGTTTACAGTGTTGTTCAGGTCCTCTACTGTTATTAATCTTCTGTTGGACTGATCTATCCTTTTTGAAAGTGGGTACTGAATTGTCCAACTATTATTATAGAACTATTTCTCCCTTCAATTCTGTCCATTTTTGCTTCATATATTTTAGGGCTCTATTGTTAGGTGTGTACAAGTTTGTCATTATTGTACCTTCTTACTGGATTGAACCCTTTATCAATATATAATGTCCTTCTTTGTCTCTTATAACTTTTTTGAATTAAAGTCTATTTTATCAGACAATAATATAGTCACTCCAGCTCTCTTTTGGTTGCTATTTGCATGGATTATCTTTTCCTATCCTTTTACATTCAAGCTCTTTGTCTTTGTATCTGAAATGAGTCACTTGTTGACAACATATAGATCATGTTTGTGAAAAAAAAAATTTTTCCCAATCTTTGCCTTTTAACAGGAGAGTTTAACCCATTTACATTTGAATTTAATACTGATAAAAATATTTACTTCTGCCATTTGGCTTTTTGTTTTCTGTATGTCATACATTTTGTTTCTCAATTACTGATTTGGCAGGGGTGTATTTATTTGAACTTTTGAAGTGTACCAGTTTGATTCCCTTCTTTCCTTTTCTATATATTTTTATATTACTTTCCTAGTGGTTACCTTAGGAATTACAATTAACATCATAAACTTATATAAAAACCTGGTTTGAATAATACCAACTTAGTTTCAATAGTGTACACTCTGCTCCGTATATCTCTGTTCCTCCCCCATTGTTTTGTTGCAAATTATATTTTTATACATGTTGTGCTCATTAACAAAATTTTTACTTTATGTATTTGCCTTTTAAATCATATGGGAATAAAAGAAGAGTTATGAAGTAAAAGTAAATGATACTTGTTTTTATATTTACCTAGGTAGGTACTTTTACCAATGTTTCTTCTTATGACTTTAAGTTACTGTCTCGTTTCTTTTCATTTCAGCCTGAAATATTTATTCTCTTTAGCATTTCTTGTAGGGTAGGTCTACCAGTAATGAACTCCCCTGGCTTTTTTTTAATCTAGAAGTATCTTAATTTCTCCTTTATTCTTCAAAGATAGTTTTGCCAGATATAGAATTCTTGTTTGAAAGTTTATTTTTATTGTTTTAAGGACATAAATATGTCATCTTACTGCCTTCTGATTTACATGGTTTCTGTTGAGAATTTGGCTGTTAATCTCATGAGGATCCCTTGTACATGATGAACTGCTTCTCTCTTGCTGCTTTCAAAATTCTGTCTTTGGGTTTCAACGATTAGACTATGTATCTTGGTGTAGATTTCTTTGAATTTATCCTGCTTTTAATTCATTATGCTTCTTGGAAGTGTAGATTCATGTCCTTCAACAGATTTGGGAAGATTTGGGCCATTATTTCCTCAAATACGTTTTCTGCACTTCTTTCTTCTCCTTCCGGAACTCCAATGATGCATATGTTGGTACATTTGATGGTGTCCCAGAGGTCCCTCAGACCCTGTTTTTCTTTCTGCTCCTCAGACTGGATAATTTCAATCGTCTTTAATCTTCAATTCTCTCATCCTTTTTTTCTGCCTTCTTAAATCTGCTGTTGTACCATTCTAGTGAATGTTTCATGTCAGTTAGTATAATTTTTGGCTCCGGAATTTGTTTGGTTCCTTTTTATAATTTCTCTCCTTTTAAAAAAATATTTTCATTTTGTTCACGTCATTTTCCTGATTCCTATTAGTTCTTGGCCCATGACTTCCTTTAGCTCATTGAGCATATTAAATCAGTCAACTCAATATCTTTGTCTAATAGTTACAATGTCTGGGATTTCTCAAGGATAGTTTCTATCAAATTCCTTTTTTCCTGAAACTGGGCCATACTTTCCTGTTCCCTTGTAAGTTTTTAAACTTTTTGTTGAGAAATGGACATATAATACCCAGAGGGTATTACGTTAGCTTTGGAAATCTGATTCTCCCACTCCTCTGGGATTGATAAATTTTGCTTGTTGAGGGTGGCACCATCTGTGACTTTTCCAAACAATTTTTGCAAGGTATGCATTCCTTGTGTGTGGTACCTGAAGTTTCTGTTCCATTACCTGTGCAGTCAACCAGTGACTTGAGAACAATTTAATTGTCTGTCTCCAGCAAGGAAAAAACATGCTCCTGTCTCTTTAAATCTTCTTTTTTTAAAAATTAAATTTATTTATTTATTTTTGGCTGTGTTGGGTCTTCATTGCTGCATGCGGGCTTTCTCTAGTTGCAGCGAGCAGGGGCTACTCTTTTATTTTTTTTTTTTGCGGTACGCGGGTCTCTTACTGTTGTGGCCTCTCCCATTGCAGATCCCGCATGCGCAGGCTCAGCGACCATGGCTCACGGGTCCAGCCGCTCCGCGGCATGTGGGATCTTCCCAGACCGGGGCACAAACCCGTGTCCCCTACATGGCAGGCGGACTCTCAACCACTGCGCCACCAGGGAAGCCCCAGGGGCTACTCTTCATTGCAGTGCACGAGCTTCTCATTGCAGTGGCTTCTCTGGTGGAGCACGGGCTATAGGCGCCCGGGCTTCAGTAGTTGTGGCACATGGGCTCAGCAGTTGTGGCTCACAGGCTCTAGAGCGCAGGCTCGGTAGTTGTGGCACACGGCCTTAGTTCCTCCGAGGCATGTGGGATCTTGCCAGACCAGGGCTTGAACCCATTGTCCCCTGCATTGGCAGGCGGATTTTTAGCCACTGCACCACCAGGGAAGTCTCTTTAAATCTTCTGATAGATAACGCCAGGGTAAGCCACTGCTACTGAGGGCCAAAACCAAGGAAAGTTTCTATGCCAGTTCCTCAGGCATCACTAGACCAGCCCAAATGCATAAATCCAAATGTTTTGAGGACAAGGTCACCACTACCCACCCTGGCACCAGCCAGCTGCTCCAGGAACTCAGCCAAGATGGTGCTAAGGAATCAGGAGTGGTAGTTGGCTTGTGCCTGCCCCTAACTTACAAAAGATCAGAAGCCTCTCCCTTCATGAAGTGCTGGTTGTTATAAGTGTCCAAACATGTTCCAGAGTTCCAAAGTAGTTTATTTCAATTGATCTTTCCAGCTTAATCGTTGACTCAGCAGAGTGACTGACCCCAGATCTTTGTAGCCTGTCATTTTGCTTGTTGTCACACCTACTCTGTATTTTTAAGTAACGTCATTAGGTGCATACATATTTAGGATTGTTAATGTCTCCTTGATTAATTGACTTGTAGCATCATAGAATATCCTTCTTTTACCTCTGGTAATTCTCATTGTCTTGAAGTTCACTCTGTCTAATATGAATATAGCCACACCAGTTTTCTCATTATTAGTGTTTGTGCGAGACAGTTCTTAATGTCAACCTATTTTTATTTAATGTGCATCTCTATAAATTCCTTTTTAAAATACAATCTGAAAATCTCAGACTTCTATTTAGAGTGTTTAAGACCATTAATATATAATGCAAATACTGACTTTTTCAGTTTAAAGACTACTGTTTAATTTGTTTTACTATTTATCTCCTCTACTTGTTCCTTTGCTTCTCCTTTCCTGCCTCTTTTGGGTTGATTGAGTTTTACATGTTTTTTTTTTAATTGAAAATTAAAATTTTCCTATCTCCTCTTGTTTTGTTTTTTGTTTGTTTTGATTTTTGGTATAACTGTATTTTTTCAAATGGTTGCTCTAGGGAAAACAATATGCTTTCTCAGCTTATCAGTTTATCTTCCATTACTGTCATACCAATTCATAATAATGTAAGAACATTATAACTCCCATCCTTTGTGCAATTGTCATGTATCTTACTTCTACATGTTATATACCCAAAATACAGGTAACATTTTTGCTTTAAGCAATCAATAGTCTCTTAAAGGAAAAATAGTATATTTACCCACATACTATTTCCAGCGCTCTTCATTCCTTCCTGTAGACATGAATTTCTATCTATCTGGCATCATTTTCCTTTTAGCCTGAAGAACTTTTACCATTTTTTTTATAGTACATGTCTACAAGCAATGTATTCTCTCGACATTCAGTTATCCTGAAATTGTTTTATTTCATTTTCACTTTTGAAAAATATTTCCCCCACATAATGTTAAGACAGATTTTCTTTCTTTCAGCACTTTAAAAATGTTATTCCTCTGTCATGTTCTTTTTTCCTGATAAAAAGTCAGCTATCATTCTTTTCTTTTTTAAAATAAATTTATTTATTTATTTATTTTTGGCTGTGTTGGAACTTCATTGCTGCACGCAAGCTTTCTCTAGTTGTGGTGAGCAGGGGCTACTCTTCATTGCGGTGCACGGGCTTCTCATTGCAGTGGCTCCTCTTGTTGCGGAGCACGGGTTCTAGGCACGCAGGCTTCAGTAGTTGTGGCACGTGGGCTCAGTAGTTGTGGCTCACGGGCTCTAGAGCACAGGCTCAGTAGTTATGGCGCAGGGGCTTAGTTGCTCTGTGGCATGTGGGATCTTCCCAGACCTGGGCTTGAACCCATGTCCCCTGCATTGGCAGGCAGATTCTTAACCACTGTGCCACCGGGAAAGTTCTCAGCTATCACTCTTATTGTTATATCTGTGTATGGTATGTCTTTTTTGTTTTCCTGACTACTTTTTAAAGATTATCTTTGGTTTTCAGCATTTGACTATGACATGCCTAGGTGTGACCTTCTTTGTATTTATCCTGCATGTGTGTGTGTGTGTGTGTGTGTGCATGCGCGTGCACTGGTTTGGGGGGTGGGGGGTAACACACAGTGAGGCCGGACAAAGATCAAGGGAAAAGCTAGAAGAGTTTTACAGTTTTGTTATATCACAGTTCACACCATGCAGGACCCCTCGGGGGAAGCACTAGGGTTGGTCACTAGGAAGAAGGCAAGGCAGGAACTGTGGGCAAGAGCTTTAACTGTGGTTTCCCCAGGAATGAATGGGTGAGGCAGGATAAGACTGGCTAATTTGAATATTTCAATAAGCTCTGGAGCATAGGAGATGTCCCTGCATGTCTTATATCTGGCCTTGGGCGATTAGGGTGGGTATATAGTGGCCCAGAGTTGAAGAGTCCAATAAGTGAAGTGGTTGAGGGCGTGGACTAGGTTGGCTGTTCAAGAGAACTGACTGGCCTTTAGCCAGGGCCAAAACTGGGTCAAGAGAGCATTTTTAAGAAACTGTATTTCTGGAGTCACTAAGGCTCTTGGATCCATGAGTTGTTTTTAATCACACCTTGACGATTTTTGGCCAGTATTTCTCCAAACATATTTGTTAAACTGCTTGATACTGCCTCACAGGTTATTACATATATTCATTTATTATTTTTCTCAATTGTTTTTCCCTCTTTGCTTTTCAATTTGGATAATTTCCATTAACCTGTCTTCAAGTTCTCTGATCTTTTTTTTTTTGCAGTGTTTAATCTTAAGCCTACCCATGAAATTGGTTTTTAAAAATTTCATCTCTCCTAAAATTCCCCACATCTTCATCCTTCGTATATATCCATTCCTATTGTTTCTTTAACATATTTATAATTATTTCCTTTTTAAATAAATTTTATTTATTTTTTGGCTGCAGTTGGGTCTTCATTGCTGTGCGTAGGCTTTCTCCAGTTGCAGCGAGCAGGGGCTACTCTTCATTGCGGCGCATGGGCTTCTCATTGCGGTGGCTTCTCTTGTTGCGGAGCACAGGCTCCAGGCACACAGTAGTTGTGGCTTGCAGGCTCAGTAGTTGTGGCACACGGGCCTAGTTGCTCCACAGCATGTGGGATCTTCCTGGACTGGGCATCGAACCCATGTCCCCTGCATTAGCAGGGGGGTTCTTAACCACTGCACCACCAGGGAAGTCCCTATAATTATTCTAAAATTCTTATTCAACAATTTCAACATCTTGGTTGCCTGCAGATCTCTTGACTTTTTCCCCCTTGTTTATGTGTCCTAATATTCATTCCTGTTTCTTACGTCTGATCTGTGATTGTATACTGGACATTCTGAGTAATACAGAGACTCTGGATTCATTAATTTTCCCATGAAAACTGTTGAGTTTTAGTAGGGAGTTAAGTTACTATTGGATCACCTTGATTCTTCGAAGGCTTGACTTTACACTTTATTAGACTGGTTCTATTTTAGTTTTGCCCTCAGTCCTAGGGCCTAGACCCGAGTTCAGCGGAAAGCCCCAAATATTTACTGAGCCTCTCTAACTTGGTGGGACATAAACGCCAAACTTTCCCTCCCCAGCGCCAGACATCTTCTGAGCTTTTCCAGCCTTCCAGCTGTTGCTTTGTTTGGCCCTCTTGGAATCCTGCTTTGTTCAAGCATAATTTAGGAGTCAGCCAAGGATATGAGGGGAGTATGCACGGCAAATTCAAGGCTCTGTGGCTTCCTCCTTTCTGGGATTTTCTGCCTTCAATTTCCAGCTGCTTGGGCAGCCTCTGAACTCTGACTTGGTTCCTCAGCTCTGTAGAACAGCCACTTTTTGTTTTATTCCCTGTGGGCCACATGAGGAATAGTTGCTTAAATGTGGATCTTATCCAGTGTGTTTCTCTTCTTTCAGGGGTTGGGTCCCCTCCAGTTTTTGCCTGTCTCTGATCACTTTCCAGTGCATTTCAACAATGTATATCTATTTACTGGTTGGTCTGATACAATGCTCTTGCCACTGATGGAAGCCAGACTATAATCCAACTTCTTTTTACCTCTTTATCTGGTTGATGGTTACACAAGTGTGTTTACTTTGAAAATCTATCAAGGTGTATGTCTGTGTACTTGTACCTTCAAATGCTATACATCAATAGTAATATTTTTACAAGAAAAAAGAGGTTTCATGTGGGTACCCAGTTTAAAACCCCTCAGGGGCTTTCTGGTGGCTCTGGATCAACTCAGATCCCCACTCCAGCACCTCGCTCCTGGCCATGACTCCAGCCCCAGAGGTTCACTTGCAGCTCCTTAAATGAGATACACCAGCTCTCCAACCTCACTGTATCCCCACCTCCCTCATTCTACATAGATAATGCCTACTGATTCCCCAAACTTGAGTTTAAGCATCCTCTCCTTGTAGAAGCTTTTCCTGACCACCAAACCCCTCGTTCCTTCCTCCACCGTAGGTGCCCTCTGTCATGTTCTCACAGCCACAAGGTCCCTCTGCCCAACCTCCACCTCTGCAAGCGCTCCCATTACACCAGCTTGCGGTGTCCAGTGAGCACCTGAATGGTGGGAACCGTATCTTCAACCTTAAATCCAGCCCCAGCGTAGGAGCTCAGAGAATTTGCAAAATGAACAAAGTCCGTGCCATCCTTCCTGTCACGGTTAGTGCTTCTGGGGCAGCTTGCCTGCCAGACCCTGCCTGGGGCAGTCCCCCAAACTTGGGGACCTCGGAAGAGGCCTGGGTGCTCCCCTGAGAATCTAGAGAATTGGCTGCACCTGGACCTAGCTCCTCAGCAGACAAGGCGTTCGGGTAAAGCTCTTCCTCCTGTCCAGGCCTGCTGCTTCTGTCAGATGGAGGGATGGAATTTCGAGCTCTAACGACTTACCTTTCCTAAGCATAAAAGCTGAATGACGGACCAGACGGTTTTAAACAAGAGAAGGAAAAGTTTATTGTGTTGAGCAGACCTTATCTTCATTACAGTACCAGGAAATTCATTCTCAATCCATTTCAGGCGCAGAGGGCTCTGTAGACGTTTACTGTCCCAGTGCTTGTTCCCGAGCAAGGGGCAGCACCTGGACCTTTGCTGCATTTAATGGAACAGGATTACAGTAAAATAGAAGAATTACAAAGGTTTTTGTTTTTTTTTTTTTAAGTACAGTTTCTTTAAAAATTCTAATATTTTTCTTTGTTTTTTCCATGTTTACCTTATTATTAGCAAAAACAACTGGTTGGAAACCACCGTACTTGATAATCTTTTCTCAAATTGCTGACCTTAGGTTAATGTATTTTGCCATTTTTATTGAGAAGAGGAATTACGTCCATTTCTCTGGAAATCTAAAAGGTGACACGTAAGGCAATGCATAAATTACAGGTGGGATGAAGGCCTTGCCTCAAACCCTAACTTGTGTCCTACTTACATCTGCCGCATTTGGCCTCTGTGTTGCTAGGTGATTGGAAAAGACTCAGGAGATGGCCTCACTTTCGGACTGCTTCTGGGGAGCATGCAGGTGCCTGAAGCTGATTTCGTGGTTTGTTTTTATAAGCTGTCAGCACTCAGTGACACCCTGCGAGAGAGAGATCCTCTACTCAGTGCCCTGACTCACCGCCACCCAGAAGCTTCATTTCTGTATTAGATTGAGAGATCAAAGACCAAATAATGAAAGAGAAATTGGTATCCTCCAGATACTCTGAAGTACCAACAAAGACCTGAGTTAATGACGTCGAATTTGTGGAATTCAGTCAGGTTACTACCAAAGTCCTAATAAAGATCCTTCCTCACTGTAGCAAGACTGGGAAAATAGGAATTTAAATTACAAAGGTTATCCCACCAGACTAGACACAAAACAGCAATATTCAAGTTGATTAACCCTTATCATCCCACAAAAGTGTCCCCATAAAAATCAAATGCTTAAAAAACTATTAAAATTACACAATGGAATATATTTAAATAACTTTGCACACAACACACCCTGCATTCACTGTTACCAAGAGAAAGCTTCACCAAAACACTTCCACTTCCATGATATTGATACCACAGCACGAACATTTTACTCAGAAAAATGCACGAGATGTCCTCTTGAAACTCTTGAGTTGAATTATTTCTTTTAATCATCCATGACAGTTTCAGGAAAAAAAGAAAACTGCTTTCAAGTAGCCAAATTTACTCCCAAGGGGGTGTCGGGGAGGAGGAACCACCTTATGCTCGCTGCTGTGAGGGCGGGGTCTGACCCGTTCCAAGTTACGAGGTCAGTAAAGTGGAATTCCCAGCCGAAGGAAACTGGGATTTTCATTTCCCTTCCAGTCTCTTCTGGAAACCGCACTGCTGTCCCTGGCCGTCAGCCCCTTCACTCAGTAATCCTGCAACCAGACAGACGTTGTTCGTTCCATCAGACCTTTCACAAGGCTCATGATATGAGGGCGTGAGGACAGCAGAGTCGATTAAGCTCCCTTCTTGGAAAGTACTACCTGATTTTCATGAAACCTTTGCTCCCCGCCGCCCCCCGAGCTGAGCTCACACAGTGCGTGGGCCTACCAGGTGCGCGTGTGCTTGGCAGGCAGGCCAACAGCTCTACGTTTCAATCTGAAGTGCCACTTTGACAGCTTCGGCACTCCCTCAGGCGTGCGGAAAACTGCCGCACCAGCGCTCTCAGCGGGGCAAGTATTCAGGACGCTTTTAAACGAAACACAGGCACGTCCCCGCAGCTCCGAGAGCAGGCCGCGTGCACCCGTTCTGACCTCCGTCAAACACCACTGTTTGCAAGACATAAAAACCCACACTGTTGCGTGTCGTTCTGATGTGTCACATTATGTCACATTGCTCTGGCACTGATTCAGAAAGAAAAAGTTTCCACTGTGGCATGATGAAGGGGGAAAAAGTCCATTATGTATGAAAAGATGGTTGAGAACAACGTACTGTGAGTAGCTTCCAGAAGCTTGCACTTCTCGGTAAAATCAGTTCATGTTTCTTGTGAAAAATCTCTCCTATCTTTCCCGTCACAATTTGCTTTCATACGGTAGAGAGAACAGACAAAGCTGACCAAGACCAAATTTTAGTGGCGGTATCATTTCCCAGGGCGCTAGAGGTTCGTTTTGCAAGTTGCTCATGCCACGCGAACCAAGATATTCCTGGCATGAGAAGGAGGACCCTAGGCCGTTTCAGAAGCAAGCGGGGTCTCGCATGTTTAGATTCAACTGTTAATAAGACTTAAATTTAGGGTGGTGACAAATAAGGGGCAACGAGGACACACACACACTACACAGAGAACAGATTTCACCTTCCTCATGAACGATACACGTTAAGAGCCCAGGCAGAAAGACGTGGAAAGGTGGCCTATTCCATGTCCCGAGGGAACCAGCGTTTAGAAAGCACATCCCAGTGACTTTTGTTATTTCCCGCTCAACCTCCCAGTAAATGAAGTGGGAAAACGCACAACTGCGCCCGTGGTTGTAGACAGAAGTGGCGGCGGCAGCGGCAGCCTCTCTGAAGGCTTAATTAACCCTCAGATGGACCTGAGTGAATGTTTTCCACTCTCATTGATTCTATCCCTTTAGCTGCTCTGACCAGGGGAGGAGCAGCGTGGGGGGAACTCACGCTAGAGCCTTTGTCAACAGCGACACCTCTGAGGGACCTTTGCAGTCTTGGATCGATTTATCTAAAAATCTTTCGGGCTCCCTCCTCCCCAGTTTTCTAATGGACCTACAAAAGCACGCTCAAAAGCTCCCTAGGACTAAGGGACTCCCGAGCTAACCTTGGCGTGTGAATATGGAAAAAGTTAATTCCTCGATATTTGTCCTAAGACTTTGGAAGGAGGCACAGTCCACGGAGTGCTCTGCTGCTGTGCCCTGCAGCCTGGGCAGCCGGGGGGCAGGACCTGCAGCCTTACAGCCACGCAGGCCGACAGCACCCGCAAGACTCCTCGTGGGCGCCTCCCGGCTCTGCCCACCCAGCAGGAAAGGCTGCCGCGGAAGCGCCCTTCTGGGCTGCTGAAGTGAAGACACGAAAAGCCATGACCAAAGGGCCAAACCTGCTTCAAGATGCAACTCTGTGGAGTCAGAACGGGTGCAACACTGGCAATTTCTGCAAGTCAAAGGCAGCCCACCGCACTAAACTAAAAGGAATACAGAACAGTGTATAGAAAAAAGTGAATTACACAAGCAGAATCTCTCCCGATCTCGGATCTGGGAGTCTTCCGTAGAGAAAAGCCAAAGCCAACTTCCCCTGGGTCTGAGAGACGAAAATCCTGCGGAGAAGAAGAGGGTAAATGATGCGGTGGCCGTCCTGAGGGAGCCCTGAGCCCTTCAGGATGGATCACTCCAGGGGCTTACTATGGCTGTATCCAGTAAGGAAGTAACAGGCTTCTTTTTTAAGAAAGTGGGAAGAGAAAAGCAAAGACTTTCACAACTTAAAAAACTGCTTATAAAACAATTACTTAAAATGTTCACTGGGGCTGGGTGGAGAATAAGGACAACGTCTTCATTTCCAATTAGTCACAACGGTGCCGACGGTCTATAAAAGAGGACGGCCGATCTCCGGTCCCCCTCGCCCTCACCCCAGCGTTCCAGAGCCTCCTACTCCTGACATTTTCCCTACCCTCAGCCCAACCCACCCCCATCCTAACCCCAAATTAACCTGCCCCGAGCCGAGCCTGAAGACACATGATTGTTGGTTGGGTTTCAATTTGACAGTGAACCTGATGCTGGGGAAGGGCACAGGGGAACGCTGGCGCAAACCCCGAGGTGCGCAGACCTTGGGCAAAGCTTCTGATGGCTGATGTGGGCGGCACCTGCCCTGCGGCCCAGGCTGCAGACTGAGCTCCGCTGCCCATAGGCTGAGGTAAGGAAGGACACGGTGGCTCTGGCTGGTGGCTTCCCGAGACACTGTGGCACGTGTGGGCTCCTGGGTGTGAGCACCACAGGGCTCGTTTTCTTCCAGTTGCCTCTGCCATCTTCCCCTCTGGTTAGAAGCCTGCTCTTTATAGAGTCCCCCAGAGATCAGCCCCTTGTCTTCCTCTGAGGTATGAATCCAGTGGAGCCTTGACTCCAGAGATCCAGAGCCGCCAGCGTGCAGGAGTCAGAATGAACGGTGCGGCACACCTGCCCAGCCAGTTCATCAGCAGTTGTATAGACAGATTGGAAAAAACTAGCATTTAATATAAAAAGTGTTCTTCAAATGGTGTAATTCCCTATCCTCCTCTGGAGATCATAATTCTTCATGTTTCTGAGGTCCTACGGAAAAGGAGAACGATTGAAAAGAAAAGGAATTATTGTCAAGTTATAAAAGTACAGACTAGGGACTTCCCTGGTGGTCCAGTGGTGAAGAATCCGCCTTCCAACGCAGGGGACGCGGGTTCGCTCCCTGGTCGGGGAACTAAGATCCCACACGCCACGGGGCAACTAAGCCCGCGTGCCTGAGCCAGCGTGCCACCAACTACAGAGCCCATGTGCCCTGGAGCCTACGTGTCACAACTAAGAGCCCACAGGCTGAAATGAAAGATCCCGAGTGTTGCAACGAAGACCCGACACAGCCAAAAAAAAATAGTACAGCCTAGGCATTTTCTGGTACGAAACCTATTATTTGTGCCCCTACCTCTGCTGTATCTCTCTTTTTAAATTTTTAGGAGCTTTGGTTTAGTGTGTTTGTGTTATATTTTGAAAGCAAAAACAAACTAAAAAAGACATTTTTATCTTTAAGAACATGGAAACTACCTGCATACCCCTAACTCCATCTAAATATTGTTTTCACAAGTACGATATTTACTTCTAGGAAAAATGCACATATTTTTAGTCAGGAGTCTTCTTTTTTCACTTAATAACATATAAACACTTCCTATGTAGCAGTGTAGCTCATTTACTATTTTCTATTTTTGGGTGTTTAAAACTGTTTTTTAATGCCTTTGGTTTACAAGTAATAATAAAATAAATTTCTCCATGTACATAACTTTCTTCTTGCATTGAATTATTTCTTTCAAGGTAAATTCTCGAGAGAGAAATTACTGAGGATATAAGCACTTTAATGGCTCCTGACGATCGACTGGCTGCCCTCTAACAGGGATTGTTCTAGTGCACAAAGCTTCAGCAAGGTTCACCCACAACAGGTTCATCACCATCTCCCCCAACAAATGGCATTACCAATATGTACGCTTTTTTCTATGTAGCATGTATTAATGATAGATTCCTTTAATTTGATTACTGTTTCCTCAAATTCATTTATATTTCTGTTTTCCTCTTATTTAAACAGTATGTCTACATTCTTTGCCATTTATCTATGGAAATTCTTGAGGTTTTACTCATGAACTTAATTATTTTTATGGTGAATATCCAACCTTTTAGCTGTGATTTTAATATCATGCCATAGTCTTCAGAATCACTCAAGATCCATGTTCTATAATTGCTTTTTGAGAATTCGTTTTGAGCTGAATACATTAAAATCCAGAGCCCAGCTTATTAATGGGTTTACAAAAGGTCACTTTTGTACTCTAATGATTTTTTTAGATTGGCTACCATCCGAGATGTACATACAGTAGGGAAAACATTATATGAAGATTTAGTCCTCAGAATACTTTTTTCAAATCAATACGTTCTCTGTCTTGACCCTAAATGTGTTCATTCACTAGGAATCTGACAAGAGGTCCCCCAAATAATGGCAGGTTTGGCTTATGTATCACAAAACTCATGAACCTAAATAACAATAATCACAATGAAAGCAGTCTTTCTTCAAAAAAAGAAAGAAAGAGAAAGAAAGAAGAAAAAAAGGGCAGCAATTGCATTAATAAATACTGCTTAGAACCCAACTGAATAAGGAAAGTGAACAATATACACTAGCAGATGTCAGGATGGAAGGATTAAATAACTGTTTCTTCTAGTCCTTTTATTCCTTATTCTGCTTTTGCAACAAACAGAAATTAGACAGGCCAAGAAGTACTTGCCTAAAGCCAAGAGGCTGTACGTACCTTCCCGGCTCGGTTCTTGTGCCGGTGTGTCTTTATGAAGTGCTCCCGATTCCTTCTCCTCCTGAAAGCGTGTCTGTAGCTGTTTGATCTCCTGATCATAGTCCTGCCACTCTGGGACAATTCGAACAGCGGCCTCCAGCTTGGGCTCTTTGGTCATTGGATTATTACACTGTGAAAACCAAAATAACACACTTCAACTGAGCTGAAGGAAGGGTATGTTACACAGAATTCAAAGGTGTTTCTGTTCTTGGGTTACAGGTCCTTACTGGACAAAGAGAACAATACTGAGGAAGCAAACCATATTAGCAGAAGCAGTGTGGTAGTGAGTGGGCCGTACAAAGCTTCCGCAAAGAAGTTGTGGAGCGCTACTGGAAGGCAGGAAAAGAAACACTGGAAACATTACAAGGCACAGAGTGATCTGGAAGATCAGTGGTAACTTCACCAATTCTAAGTAGTGAAAACAACCCCATCACACACTGGAGGATTTGGCTTCCTGCTGAGGTTGCTGTAAGAAGTTCTGCAGTCCCTGAACTACACAGTTAAAGAGAAAGACTAAATTATCTAGTCATCCATCAGACAGGACTAAGATGCAGAAAAGAGCCACCGACAACTTACCAAATCAATTGTTTTTGCCCTTTTCTTAGAGGCATCGTCACACCATGTTTCACACCAAAGCCATTCTTGAGGGAGGGATTTAATTGGCACCTGGTGGATCATGTTATTGGGCAAATCCTGTTCGGAAGAGAAGATAAAACACAACAATCTAAAGTTCTAGGGTAATAAACAACAAGGTCCTACTGCAGAGCAGAGGGAACTATAGTCAATATCCTGTGATAAACCATAATGGAAAAGAATATGAAAAAGAAAAAATATACATATGTATAACTGAATCACTTTGCATTACAGCAGAAATTAACACCACGTTGTAAATCAACTATACTTCAATAGAATATAAAAGAAAATGTTTAGAAATAAAGTCCTAGGGGAAATTTAAATAAATGCACAGCGAATTAGCTGTTCATTACATATCACATGTCAATCACAAATTTTTAAAACAGAAAAGAGTCCGTACCAAAAACCTTAGAGAAACTAAAATATTTATTTCCGGTGTTTTTAAAAACCACAAAGTTTAGAGGATCCATAAAACATCTACCCACAATAAGCATCTGAAAAACTTTAGCTTAAAACTCACAAACAGCCTGCACCTAGATTCCCTCCATGAGGACAATTCTAAGAAAAACAGTACTGCCTTCTAAAAGCCAATTAAGCATCGAGTGTGGCTCTTGTACTTCCAGGGTTTGCTTCAATTAAGGAAGCTCTGAATCCACCTTGTCTGCTAAGGCTTGATCCCAAGTAGATGAAGCCCACATGTTTTCTAGCCAGCTGTACTCTATGCTTTGAAGCTTTTCTCTCAGGAAAACTTGTGCGTTTGACACAATAAAACGTTCCATTGTCCAAAGACACAAACAACCAATACGATCCGATAATTTCACTTCTAGATGTATACACAAAAGAACTGAAAGCAGAGACTCCAACGGATACTTGAACGCCGATGTTCACAGAGGCATCATTCACAAGTCAAAAGATGGAAATAAGCCAAATGTCCATCAACAGATGAATAGCCAAACAAAATGTATATACGTACAACGAAATATTATTTGATCTTAACAGGAAGAAAAGTTAGGTACATGCTACAGCATGGAGGAATCTTGAAAACATTATGCTAAGTGAAATAAAACAAACACAAAAGGAAAAATATTGTGTGATTCCAAAAGTACCTGGAATAAGCAAATGCATACTGACAGAAAATAGAATAGAGGTTACCAGGGGCTGGGGCAGGAGAAGAGGGGAGTTACTGTTTAATGGGTACAGAGTTTCTGTTTGGGATGATGAAACAGTTCTGGAGATGGACACCTGCACATTGTAAATGTACTTAATCCCACTGAACATTTAAAAATAGTTAAAATGGTAAATTTTACCGCAGTAAAAGATAATCAAGGTAAAATACAGATACTTTCGGACAACAAAAACTGAATTTGTTACTAGTGAACGCTAAGTAAAGGACCATCTTCAGGCAGAAGGAAAATGATCCAATATGGAAGCCCAGAAATGCAGGGGAGAATGCAGAGTAACCCAAAGGGTAACTATGTTAGTTCAAATTTAAATAGATACTGACTGTATTAAACAAGAAGAATAACTTCTTCTGGGGTTTAAAATATAGACAGATCTAAAATACATGGCAACATAGTATTTAGGTTGAGATAAGGATAAATGGAGTAATGAGTTCTAAGACAATGACACTCAAAATGTAGTCTGTGGACTGGCAGCACAGAGTTTGCTAGGAATGCAGATTCTAAGGCCCAACCATATACCTACTGAATCAGCCTGTGGGGGATGGGGCCCAGGGCTTAAGGCTTTAATAAGTTCTTCAGGTGATTTTTTTTTATATATGCTAAAATTTGAGAAGAACTGTTCTGATGTTTTTGCACTGTCTCGTAGATGAGTAAAATACACTAATTAACATTAGCCTTTGCAAAGTCAGAAATGCATACTGTAATCTCTAGGCTAATCATTAAAAAATTACTTTAAGTGTTTGGTTTAATAGAGGGAAAATGGAATTATGAAAAAATCCTCAATCAATCTGAAAGAAACTGACAGGAGAAAAAAGAAATACAGGACATATGGAATAAGCAGGACTATGGAGAAGCCAAACTTGCTGGTGATTACATTAACTATAAACGGACTAAAGTTCAAATTAAATGACTGTCACAACCACATGAAAAAACAAACCAATATAAGCTATTTATAAGAAACAGAACTAAAACATAAGGATAAAGAGTGATTGAGGGGCTTCCCTGGTGGCGCAGTGGTTGAGAGTCCGCCTGCTGACGCAGGGGACACGGGTTCGTGCACCAGTCCGGGAGGATCCCACATGCCGCGGAGCGGCTGGGCCCGTGGGCCATGGCCGATGAGCCTGCACGTCCGGAGCCTGTGCTCCGCAACGGGAGAGGCCACAACAGTGAGAGGCCCGCATACCACAAAAAAAAAAAAAAAAAAAAAAAAGAATGATTGAGAACAGAAGGATAAAAAAATATACCATGTAACACTAACTAAAAGGAAAACCAGCGTAGCTGCACTAATACTAGATGAAGCACACTTTAAGCCCCTGCCCAAAAAGCATGAACAGAGATAATAAAAGGTTAATTTGTCAGACATATATATGACTTCTAAGTTTTTAGGCACTGAATGATACAGTCTCTAAGCACATCAAGCAAAATTTGACAAAACCAAAGACAAGAAAGATTTCACAATATGGAAAGAGATTTTAGCACAATTCTCTCAGTAACTAATAGAAAAACACACAGACAAAACACACACAACAACATACCACTAAACCTCACCTAATGGACATACATAGAAAAACATTACACCTAACATCTGCAGAATATGAAAGCAGTTGAAATGTTTACCAAAACTGATCATATCTGGGTCAGCTCAACAAGCAAAGCTCAACAAACTTCAAATGGCTGAGATCATACACAATACTTTCTCAGACTAGAGCAACTGGGCTAGAACAAAAAAAAAACCCTGGAATATCTCCATGTACATAGTGAAAGAAACAAGAGGGGAATTAAAATATCTATTAATGAAGGCAGTAATGGAGGAACTGAGAAACACAAAAGACATATAGAAAACAAGTAGGAAATTGGCAGATGTAAATCCTACCACACTAATAATTACATTACATGTAAAGGGATTAAACTCTCTAACTGAAAGCCACATGGGCTGCCAGCTCACATCTAACAATTTAACAGATTAACAATAAGTATTACTCAAAATTACATAGAGCGTCAGGAATTCTTACACTGCTGATGGGAGTATAAATCAGAACTACTTTGGAAAACTGTTTGGAATTATCTAGTAAAGATAAAGATGGACCAATCTGATGACCCAGCAATTCAACTTGTAGTTGTACACACAACTGAAATACGTATACATGTGCATAAACGATGATCACAGCATTATTTGTAGAAGACAAAAATGGAAAACAACCCAAATGTACAATAAACAAAACATACTACCACTTCACACAACAATACGGATGAATCTCACTAACATAACATTAAGCAGAAGAAGTTAGACTCAAAAGAGTACATCTTGTATAATCCCACTGAGACAGGCAGAAAAAAACAGGTAAAACTATAGTGTTTAAGGATACATGTGTAAGTAGTAATTCAATACAGAAAAGCAATGGAGTGATTACCACAAAAGTCAGGATGCTGGATACTTCCGTTAAAGAGGGTGGCTTCTGGGATGCTAGTAATGTCGTATTTCTAAAACCGGGTGGTAGTACATGGGCATGTGCTTTGTGGTAATTCACTGATGCATATGAATGTGCAAATATTTATAAATTTTTGTTTTGTACACTCACTTTTCTTTATGGGTGCTATCTATCACAAATGCTTAAAAATGTTTAAGGCAGACTTAAGCAAAACAAAATATGTGAAACTATGTATCTAAAACGCAAACTATAATCTCACCTCTAAAAAATGTTTAGCATTAATAAACAGTGACTCATCCAAACTTCTTAAAAAACACCATGGTTGCTGATATGGGAAAAAATGGGAAATTACGATACTATATTCTATGCTGTGAATCCTGAGCTAGTTAGTTCCTAAAGAAGAGAAATACACTGACCCTAGTAGGCAGAGAAACAAATGGATCAGATTAGCTGGGTACAAACGAAAAGATAAGGTAATGGTTCTGAGTGGCAGTGTCCTCCTTCTATCTCCCTCCCCAAACCAACCTCAGGCCCATGACATTTTTCACCATTATGTCCTCTCTTGAGGACAGATAAAAGTGTCACACACACACACACACAGACACACACACACACACAGACACACACACACACACACACACACTCCTTTCCATGAAGACATAGAACACTGTCCCAACAGAGAAGTGAGAAGCAAATACTACACTTCATTTTCCGACACAACATTGTATACCCATCACTGAAACGGTTAACCAAAAAAAAGGGCCACTTACTTGATCAAGATTTGAAAGGCTGTTAGGATCCTGACTCAGACCTTGGTACTGTCCCCTGAGTCTGTCACCAGCAGCTATTTTCCTAAACTTCTTCAGATCCACGACATACAATGCACTGGACAGAGAAAATCCATTTGTTATAACCATGGATTATCGCAGGAAAAGTAACCACACTGATTAATGGAACAGATCACTAGGCAAACATTCTGGCTTCTCTTTGAAAAGGTAAGCTGAGGTCTACAGTGGAGCTCAGAGTCAGTCTGTGCTACCTCAAAGATGGCTAAGGAAGTTATTACAAAATCCATATTCTGGTACCACGAGCTCACTTTGTCACTGTTCTTTAAGTAACTGCCTTCCAAAGGAAATCATCTCTGACAAAAGATTCCTAGCAAATGTCAGCAGATTTGGTAATAAAGACTGATAACCATTAGTTGAAGATATCCTGATGATGTCTTAAATGTTATAGGAAAAGAAAAAACACCCAAATGTTACAGTTCTTTTGGACCAAGAACATTAAGTACAATACTGAAATCACCACACCCCAACATGTATCTCTACACATGCTGCTTCCTACATATCCCCCTACTCTCCAAATCACACTCTGCCCAGAGAAGATAATGTAGAAAAGCAACAAATGCCCAACAGATACATTCACTGTTTAACCTAGGAGTTCTAGGAATTTGTCCTACAGATATACTTGAAATATATACAATTATGTATTTAACTATTCACTACAACATTGTACGTCATAGGGAGACCATAAATAATATATATACTGGAATAATATGTTGATGTAAAAAGGAAAAAGGTCTCTCTCCACATGTGGATATAAAGTCTACTAGAGACATCAAGTAAAAAAAGCAAGGCACAAAACTATAAATAGGATAGTATATATTTTGTGTAAAAAAGAAGTCACAGTTGTTTACCTAAGAATTAAGAAAGTCTGGAAGGACACACCGTAAATTAATAGAGGATTTTATCTGCTGTGGGAGTGGGAACTGGGAAGAAGGGAGACAGAATGGGGAAGATTTCTTTTCACTGTGTATTGTTTATAATTTTTATTTCTGAACCACATTAACGTATTACCTATTCACAACTTTAAACATACAAAATTACTTTTAAAGAACATCAAACAACAGCATTAGAAGCACTCCTTCTTCGGCACCTGATATGATACTTTCGCCCGGATAAGTGACTGGCCCAGTAGCCTGACTTCCAGAACCTGTAGCCGTCCATCTCCCTGCGACTGTCACAGAAAGGAGTGTAACCATAGGGAGCACCGTCCAAACTGAAATCTCGCAGCTCTTTCAAATCTGTTCGCACAATCTGAAGAAGAGAGGATCACAGTCATCTGTTAAACAACCATGCAGACAGCAGGGTCCAGGAGATACGGCGGGGAGCTCAGGGCTCAGCGGCACAGGCAGGAGACCCAGCTCGAGCCTCGCTTCCTCCACTGATTAGGCTGACCGCCCTCACTAGCATGTCAAGACGCTTAGCCCGGTGCTTGGCACAGAGTATTTCCAAGCATTCAAAAAAAAAAAAGCAGAAATAAAACAAATTAATAATTGATACATTGCACAGCCTCTCTGTGACTCAGTTTCCTCATCTAAAATGGAGATCTCCCAGGGTTGTTGGGAGGATTACATGAACTAACGGGGAATGACGGGGAATGACGCCTGGCACACAGTAAGTGCTCAGCAAGGATTAAGTGTGATTATATTAGAACTAGGAAAGCGTGCTTCGGGTTGAGCCAGTTGCGATATAAGTGAGCCAGAGGGGGGCAGAATTCCCAAGAGCTGGATGAAGCTTTGTCCAAATGACTTGCACACATTACATCACTTCCATTCAGATGAGGAACTCAGGTTTCAGCCAGCTCAGGATAAGGAGAAAGGCTGTAGGGTAGAGGTACATTTACACTTTTTGAGTTTGTATGCTCTAAAATTTCTAAAATTAGAAATCTTAATTTTCTAAAATTAAGTGTGTTCCTTTTCATTAAGTCAAATCTTGACAGCAGGATGACCTTCTGAAGAGTTCCACATTATCAAGGCCACCTACTTGCACTTCCTCTCGCTTACCCTTGTCAATAACTTCTAGCTTTTGAGCAAATAATTGGAGATGATGGCAAGCACTGTGCTAAACTGATGTATTTTCCAATTGTTAGTTTGTATGTTAAATGAACTAAATTTAAGATACAAAACTGCACACACAATGCAATCGCAACTGTGTAAAAGAGGCAATAGGAACAAAGATGAAAAGGAGATATGTCGAATACAAATTTTAAAAGTGATCACATCTGGGTGATACATTTCCATATACTCTAAATAATGTAAACCAAGCATGTACTTTTCCATAATTGGAAAGATAAAATCATTTAAAAAAGGAAAGGAAGTCCAATGCCTTTAATACAAACTGCTGAAGCGCAGTCGCTAAGAGCTTACCTGATCGGCATCCACAAACAGGAACTTGTCAACAACCAGCGGGAAGAGCACATCCAGGAAGAGGATCTTGTAACCCCAGATGATGCGCTGTTTCTCAGTCTGCTGATGAAGCCACCGGGGCCATTTGTACTGAACAAGCTCATACTGAAAATTGTACTTGTTTGCCATGTAAGGTATAAACTCCTATTTTGAGATACAGGGAACAACAATCATTTACTTTGATTAAGAAAAACAAGTAAGTCAACCAAGCACGATTATGGCACAAGTAAAACACATTTACCCTATCAGTGGTCTAACGAAGAAACGTGACCCTGACTCACTCGTGACTACATAAAAGAATACATACAAACTTTTGACAAATCCCCATTTTTTATGGCTTCTAATCACCACATGAGATGACAGAAATCTTTAAGTGAAGGCTTTTAGATAATTAATTTGTGTCTGTGTGTCTGTGTGTCTGTGTGTTTAAGGGAAATGGACTTTATCTGTCGAAACTTGACTTCAGCAGAACATTTTTTTGAGCTTGATTTTAAGCCTTTCTCACCACTAGGTCTAGCCCGGGGAATGACACAGCAAACCCAAGTACTCTGAACAAGGTTGCTGCCGTTAAGTCTCTCAGATTCTACATGTAAGTACTTTCAGGGGACCAGAAGTGCATCACTTCTCTCGGAGAGATATTACTGAGTACATTAAAAGCTGCTTGAAGAAGAACAACAACAAAGATGCAAATAGATCAATTTAGATGACAAATACTAACTGATATAAAGCGGAAAACTTTCCAAGCGTGTTTTTGTTTTGCACAGATGATCCTTTACTTCCACAGATCACTGGGTAGTTGTTCATGACAGAACTAACCATCCTTCTCACTGGAAACCTGTACTGTGCTTTCTAATTAAACAAGGACATGCACGCTCGGAGGAGGAATGTTACTCCATGAAAACAAAAGATACAGACTCTCCTCCTATGTTATCCAAGCTTCAAATAAGTCATAATTTTGTGTTCAGTTTTATAACAACTATTCCCCCCAAACAGACCAGTCTGGAAGAATAATCAACATTGAATTATGCGGGTGAATCAGGGTAACCAAATACAAGGAAAATTTTTAAATCATACACATAATGTAGAAGTAGCAAAAAGTATATCACACTGTACGTATGTCCTTACTAGGAATGTTTTCCTTTTCGAAGCCTGAGAAACAAACCTTAAACGTGGGGGACAAGTAATTCTTCAAGAACCAGAATTTCACAGGAGTCTTGGTATTCTTCAGTACTGATAGCATCATTATGCTGTCAAACAAAAGCAAAAAATAATAACAATTGTCCAAATCTTTTCAATCTCAACAAAACCAAGGAGAGTCCATCAAGAGACCACTCAGTGTTCTTTGTGGCAGAGCTAACTGGTGGCTCAATTAGGCAAAGAGAGACCCTGAGTAGGGGACAATGGAAAACTGCCCTTATTCATCTTTACAGTGTTATCACTGGATGGGAAAGAAGGAATACTTATTACCTATAGTAATATACTGAACTTATAGAGGCACATGTTTTAATTACGTTACAGCTTTAAATAAACTGCTTCATGAACTGACACGTTAGTTAGGGTACAAATGAATCCTGGAGGCTGTGCTTAGCTGAGGACATCACCCTAAAAAGAAGCTGGAAAAGCCCGGTGGCTCTGCGTCACGGCACTGCCCCCCACGGCCTGGACGGGGCCTGCCAGGGAGGAGAGCGGGGCGAGGTAAGGGGACAGCAAGTGGTTACAGCTTCAGGATTCCCTACTTTGGAAACAAACAAAAGCAAATTTTGAGTCAAGGAATTTAATTAAATTCAGTTGTTACTGACATCTGACATTACTATTCTAGGTCAGATATTATTTCTTGGGAATATGAGGGCTAAACATGAGTAAAATGACATCTTGACTAGATTTGTAGTGGAAAATTACAAGGAAAAAGAACCCTGGCATTAGGAAAGTTACTCTCAGGCAAAGGCCTTCCTGACCACTGACAACAAGACGCCCTGAGGGCCTTTCCCCTGGCGACCGCTGGGTCAACCAGCCCAAGCCTGTGCCTCTCCTCCACTCTGGCTGTGTGACCGCAGGCGAATCCTTCCACCCTCTGAATCTCAGCCTGTCTATAAAACGGAATTAAGATCCCTCCTGGCTCTAACATCCTATGAATCTTCAGAAGGCAGGTCCATGGCCCTATTCCACCTCTATTCTCTATGTTAACCTCCTAATTTCCGGTTTAAGCGATGCTTGGTGGACAATTAAACACCACTCCTTATGATGTGTGCACAGTGATACTGAAATATGTTTATAGCCTTGTAATAGGTACACAGATGCATTTAGCTCCCCTTCATGAGGCTGGCTGGATCAAAACAAATACAATTATATATGGTAATCCAGTCACAACCCTTAGAGTGTGTCAAATACACAGAAGTATAACAGGCAGAATCCCATAAAACACGTACTCCCTAAATAAGAATCCTGTAACAAATTCATGCACACATTCTGAAATAACCAACATGACTAACCGAAGAAATCTTTCATAGAGATGACCAGATGCGACAGAGAAAATATTAATTATGTCATCTTTCTCTTGTTTCACTTCCTCAGTCTTCTGTCCTCCTGTAAAGCCCCTATAACAAGAAAGGTAAAAACAAGAACACGTGAAACACTGATACAGACACACTGCCCTGTAAGGGGAGAGGGAAGGAGATGGTGCTTCCCCATCCCTGTTCCTTCCCGAGAGCGCAAGGCTGGCAAAAGCAGCCCACAGGAAGAGAGGTGGGGATGGCTGCCCAACGAGAGGGAGGCTGCCCACAGGGTCTCGTGTAGCTTCAGGAGAAGACTGGACACAGGCTAGTCCACAGAATGCAAGACATACAATGGAAGGTTAACTGAGCAATTACCACTCAGCTCTCCAAATAGCGGACAAAATCCAACAGCAGTCAAGAACTAGGGCACAGAAATAACCCCACCATGAGGGGACGATAACCTCTTTCAGTTAATCAGTGGGAAACACTCATCTACTCTAAGTACAAGTGCAAGATTGCACAGAGCAGAATCTGAAAAGCCCAAACAGGATTATTATACTCAAGAGAAGGGAGGGATGGTGCTTATATATCAGTTTTTCCTTAAAAACATTATTTCTTTATGATGCCAGTTTACCATTTGAAGGAGTCCCAAAATCCAGATTCATTCTCATTAGTTCCGTCGCTCAGCAAGTCTTCATTCACCATGTCTGCCTTCTTCTGAACCTGCAATCAGTCACACGTGATGGATCTGATTCCCCCTACTGGGTCTAATAGGCATTAGATGATCTTCACCGGACGCACACTGTGAACACTGTCAGCACTAGGGAGGGAATGATCCTGCCAGCAGGTACAATCCGCCCCAAGTCCAGACGTATTCAACAAACTGTGCTCATCATATCACATGAAAATCTTGAGTGAGGAGATAGCAACCTCTTTTAATTAGACAATAACTGTTTTTGGTTTGAAAAACGGGCAGAGAACCTTATGGTCTGAGTAAAATCAGAAGCACAATTCAGCAAGCTAACTGCTAGTTCTAGGGAAAGAGGGCAGCACACACGAGCCCTAACTGTCAGGAAGGAGTCATCTCATGTGACAGCCTTGTACCAGGGCTGACTAGTACAAACAGGGGTCGAATCTTCTCGACAGCACAGGGTTCATTTTTCTGCTCAACCGTGTGCCGTCTGCATTCAATTTTACTGTGTATAATGATTATTTATCCCATAATACCTTTTACTTGAATTTAAGGCACTAGGAACTTCAAAATTCTGAGAACAGAAAGCAGAAGTGAAAAGAAATTAAATAATGCTACCATTTATTGCTGGTGTTGAAATTCTCATTGGCATTCTTTCCAGTCTTCTGAGAATAAAATCATGAATAATAATGTGAACTGTGGCTGTACAAGCAAAGCAGTATCTATGAAAACATCTGATGTAAAACGAGACTTGTACTGCTCACTGAGATAACCCAAAAGGCGCAATCTCTCAGGTGAAGAAAGCCACAAACTCATATTTAAAAAAGACATTTTGCATTTCAAGTGCATTCCTATAAACGCTACAGTAAAATTCCAAAGGTGAATTAAAGTCTTGGGCTGGTTTCTTTCTTTTTCCTTCAGCTTTACTGAGATGTAATGAACAAGTAACACTTGTAAATTTAAGGTATACAGCGCGATGACTTGGTATAGGTATATATTGTGAATACATAATAACAGCACAATTTCTGGAGTTAACACATTCCATCACCTCACATAGTTTGGGGCTGGTTTCAAGATACGTATTTTTACATAACAGCTACTAAATACCAAGTTACTGCTACTTTCACTAACTTTAATAGAGTGGCTGCCTTAATATACCAAACTCACCTTCACTTTAATGATTTTGCTTTTGAAGGTGCTGAGGACAACAACAACTTCAGCGGCATCAGGTGGAGAATCTGTACCGTCGTGACTTAGAAAAGGAAGGAAGGAAGGAAGATGGATGTCACAAACCACAGGCCTCAAAATGCAGTAAATGGTCTGATATCAACCCCCCATATCTGTCCATCGTCTTTATGTGATTTCTGAACAAATTATTTTCCAATCTGCAGGAAACCCCTTCAAGCTACGCAGAATCACTTGTCAAATTCTCTATCCTTACACGTTGAGTGTGCCAACCGGTCACAGCCCAAACGTCCTTCTTGAGTCCCTCTTCGAATGACCTTCCATAGAGTGAGAGGCTCCCGGTGCTGGCAAGCACATCGTGAGCACGGAACCACTGTCTGTGTTCACGAGGTCTGAGCCAAGCACGGCACCCTTCGATAAAGGAGCGCCTGGGGGCCTGGGCCCCTGCACCGTCACCGGAAACACATCACTACTGCTCTGTAATGGGCAAGTAGCAAGACATGGCTCTACTTCAGAGTTTTGTAAACGCTTCTACTCTGTCCTTCCTGGAGGCACACAGCCAAGCCTAGGCCCTGCACTCGATCTGGCGCCCATCCTCTGGAGGAAGAACTCTAACGAGCTCTGTCTGCAAGCAGACAGGGCAGAGGAGGAAAAACTGAAAACAGTATTTCCCTACTAATCAACTGTAATGCCTAAAATTACCAGTCACCAAATTTTAATGTGATAACTACAGAAAGCCACGATAGAACATGAATTCACTGGATTCACTGTCATCCAGCAGAGAGCAAAGTTCTCAGGCAAAGGTGAGATCCTGACAGGGAACATGAAACATTCCAGAGCCTGGGAAGCAAAGGAGGAAGAGAGCCCGCGACTGTGAGGTGCTGGCCACCGTAGGAGGCCTGGCCAGGAAAAGGACACACAGCAGGGACGGAGTTTAGAAAGACAACACATAAGCTTTTGGGGAAAACATTAATAGGCGAAAACCCTACTATGTACAATGAAGATTTTACTATAATACAAAAATCTTCTACTTTCTTGGTAAGAAATATGCAGAAATCCACAAAGCTTTCATGTGGGTCAGTAAAGACTATGAAGCTACAATGAAGACACAACAGGATGATGTTCTCAAATAAACTCTAATGGAAATCATTCCCGAAATGAATTGGCATGAAGTTTTCTCACATAGCTTAATACTAATTTAAATTGTGTTAAGCAGAATTTAGATCACACCTTTTTAAAAGGCAGTATAATTTTTTTAAACTAAGAGTCACTTGTAGCAAATCTTAAAGCAAAAAGCAGGCTACCGACAATGCTCTGGGAGTACCTTCTGTACCACCTCAGACCTGGAAAGACAAGCGCTCGCACCAAGGTTCCACGGCCAAAGCTTACATGTCTTGTCAATCTGCAACTCACTCAGGGTAGAGAAATATACTATCCAGGGTTGAAAAGTCTGACTGTTCTTCATTTCTTTTCTCCTTTCTTGAAATGACTCACTTTCTCATCTGCCTATGGTTTTCATCACAGTGACAGAATGATTTCATCCTGGGATACTGTTAGCACGAAAGAATGACCGAAGAGTCAAACTTGACTATATATATTGTTAGTATTTACACTGCTTGTTATCCAATTATACCCTGACGAGTCTCCCACATTTAATTTCCTAGAAAAGCACCGTTTCATCACACATACAATTGCAAATTAAATTCTTATTGCCTGGGTAACTGCCGGTGTAGTATTCAATTCAAGCTGATTCTCATTGCAGAATGTTCTAAAAAAAAATGTACCTGCATCATTTAATCCTACCTGTAGATTCTATAAATGTCTTCAGAACGTCCCTTCCTTAGTCTGAGAATCCAAGCTCCTGGGTTGGCTTTTAACTGAAAATAGCCCTAGGACAAGAAGACAAGACAAATTTTAGTGCTCTTAAAAACATCAAAATGCTGTTTCTGAGGGACAGTTATTTCTTTTTCTGAAATATCAGTCACCTTTATTTTAAATAAGATGGTTAACAAACGAATGCAACTCTTAAAATCTACATATTAGAAACACTAGCAAAATACTGGCCCGTGAAGCCAAGAAGCCTGCCCTTTAGCTGTACTTCAGTGAAGAAGCAACGCATGATGTGTGAATAAGCTTCAATCAAAAGGAAAAAAAAGAAGGGAAAAACGCTGTTGGCTCATAAGTAATACTTTTTCAGGAGCCAATCTGGTTAGAGTAGAATATTCTAGCATGTTTTCTTTTAAGTTGTCTTAAAAGAAAAAGTTTTTTTTAAGTTGTCTTAAAAAGAAAAAGAAAGTTGTCTTAAAAAGAAAAAGAAAGTTGTCTTAAAAAGAAAAAGAAAGTTGTCTTAAAAAGAAAACTTCAGTCCATCATGAATTTTAATCTCCCTCATGTTCAGAATGCTAATTGCTCTATCATAAATCGCAGTGCCCAAATTAACATGACTGAGTATCACCACTGGATGTACTGATCGTTTACCAGATTAGCCATAACAATAGTGTCCACGATGACTGGCTGGGCTGAAGTTCCTAAGGTAAACTGCAGTCCCCGTGGGGGCTGGCCGGTGGTGATGTCATAGCAGTGACCTTCCAGTAACAGGTACTCCAGCTCATACTCAGCAGCCACTACGCTGTCCACCTGCAATATCAAAATTAAATCGCTTGAAGACCACTCAGCAATAAAAAGAAACAAAGTACTGATACATGCAACAACATGGATGAATCTGAAATGCATTATGCAAAGTGAATGAAACCAGACATAAAGGGCAACATACCATATGATCACATTTATAAAAAATTCAATAAGAGGCAAAACTATAGGGATAAAAAGCAGATCAGCTGTTGCCTGGGGCCAGGGGGAGGAGGAGGGGTTACCTGCAAAGGGGCATGACAGAACCTTTTGGAGTGATGGACGTGCTCTGTATCTTGATTGTGCTGGTAGTTAACAAGAGTACACAATTTTAGAAACTACGGTGGGTTGGAAGGAGAGTCAGGAAAAAGGACACAGAAAAAAATAAGGAGATTATTCCAAAAGTACAGAGAGGATAAGATGCTAATCTACAAGAGGAGTACTGGGAAAAAAGCATGTAAGGTAAAACTGCCAAATGAACGAACAGATCTAAAAGCAAATAATGGAGAAGATAGATAAAACAATCCTACAAGGATCAGCTCATATGAGAAAAGAGAGAAACAATGAGAAAGATCAGAAAAACATCAGAGAGCAATGCAAATTCATCTTGGCCTTTGGAATATAGCTGAAAATATTGCTATTCTAAATGCAAACGTCCAAGATGAATTTAATGGCTCCATAATGGCATAAAACCATTCACGTGCTGCACCGACTGCCTAAATTCTTGCTAATTTCTTGCAGAAAACAGGATACAACTACAAAGTCTTAGGGCAGCTTGGCTTTAGCTAATTGAAGAGTTTCTACCCCAGGCTAGCTCAGGCTTGGTTTTATGACCCTACCTAACCCTAACAGTGAGCTCCTTGGAGCTTAACATGTTACTGCAATGCTCCACATGCTCACGAGTCTCAGGCTCTGTATTTTCAATGGAGTGCAGAGAAACTGGAGGAAGCCTAAGAAAGAGGAGCAAAAACTCTGGGAGATACGGAAGAAACCTACTTTGTTTTCGTTTTGGGTTTTTTTTAAAAAAAAATATTTATTTATTTATTTGGCTGCACCTGGTCTTAGTTGCAGCATGCAAGATCTTCGTTGCGGCGTGCGGTAACTCCAGTTGCAGCAGGCGGGATCTTTTTTTTTTTAGTTGCGGCATGCAGGATCTAGTTCCCTGACCAAGGATCGAACCCGGGCCCCCTGCATTGGGAGCACAGAGTCTTAACCACTGGACCACCAAGGAAGGCCCCGGAAGAAACCTGCTTTGCATCTGATCTATACTTCTGTGCACTGTTCTTCAGTGCTTTGTGTGGTCTCTTCAACAAGAGTTGGTTCCTCCAGGGCTCCCTATTTGTTAAAAATATGGTGTGTACGTATGTACACATACACACGCGCGTGCACACACACTCTCTTTCTCTCTCTCTCCCTGCCACCAACTTAGTACCTAAGGGTTTCTACTTAAAGAAACTAGAATTATTCAACCTCATGATAAGAGGGCTGCTAATTCCTTTGGTAACTATCTTCAAGTTTCCAGTCTCCCAATTCCCAAGAAGACAGAACCAGAAAACAGGCTTCAATTGTAATAAGAGATATTTAAGGCAGACACAGAGACAAATGTAGTTAAAAAGGAAGGAGGCTCTGAGGCACCGTAAACTCCCTGGAAGTAAAGACCATGTCTTTTAATTCCTTTGTTAATATACTCTAAGCTAGGTGTAGAGTGAGGGCTGGGAAGAGACATCAGTGAAATGAAATTGCACTATCTTTGAAAATGGATTAGGGAAAAAGGACCACTTACCTTAGAGACTTCAAATACAGTTATATGGAAATAAATGAAACAGAGAACAGAAAAACAATAAAGAAAAACCAATGGCTGGTTCTTCACAAATATCAACAAATGGACAAACTTTTAGCTTGACTGACCAGGAAAAAAAAGAGAGAAGAGCCAACTTACTGAAATCAGCAAGGATAAAGGAAACATCACTATTCAATAAAAAAGACTATAAGAAAATGCTATGAATAACTAACTACATGCCAAAAAATTAGATAACCTAGATAGAATGGATAAATTCCTAAGAGACACAAACTTTGAAAACTGACTCAAGACAAAATAGAAAATCTAAACAGACCTACAACAAGAGATTGAATCAGTAATTAAAAAATTTTGCAGGGCTTCCCTGGTGGCGCAGTGGTTGAGGGTCCGCCTGCCGATGCAGGGGACACGGGTTCGTGCCCCGGTCCGGGAAGATCCCACATGCTGCGGAGTGTCTGGGCCCGTAAGCCATGGCCGCTGAGCCTGCGCATCCAGAGCCTGCGCTCCGTGGCGAGAGAGGCCACAACAGTGAGAGGCCCGCGTACCGCAAAAAAAAAATAATAATAAAAATAAATAAAATAAAATAAATTAATTAATTTAAAAAATTCTTTTCCAATCAGGCAAGAAAAGTATATAAAAGGCATCCAGACTGTAAAGAAAAAGTAAAACTCTATTTGCAGATGACATGATCTTATACAGGCTTGTATACTAAGAACTACAAAATATTGTTCAAAGAAATTAAAGACCTATATAAATGGAAAGACATCCCATTTTCATGGTGCAGAACACTTAATATTGTTAAGATGGCAATCTCTCCAAATTCATCTAGGGATTTAATGCAATCCCTATTGAAATCCCAGCAGCCTCTTCTGCAGATATTAACAAGCTGATTCCAAAATGCAAAGAACCCAGAATAGCCAAAACTATCTTGAAAAAGAGGAACACAACTGGAAAACTCACACTTCCTAATTTCAAAACTTACTACAAAGCTACAGTAAATAAGACAGTGTGGTACTGGCCTAAGGACAGACACAGAGACCAATGGAGTAAAATTCAGAGCCCAGAATTAAACCTTCACATTTAGGGTTAACTGATTTCTGAAAAAGATGTAAAGACCATTCAATGGGGGAAAGAATAGGTTTTTAAAACAAATGGTGCTGGGGCAACTGGATATCTACATGCAAAGAATAAAGCTGGAACTCTGCCTCACACCATATACAAAGACTAACTCAAAATGAATCTAAGAAGTAAAATGTAAGAGTTTTAAACTGTGAAAGACCTAGAAGAAAACACTGGAGTAAACTCTTGTGACCTGGGATTAAGCAACAGTTTCTTAGATATAACTCTGAAAGCACAAGCAACAAAAAATAGGTAAATTAGACTTCATGAAGACTAGAAACATTTGTGCTTCAAAGGACGCCTTCAAAAAACTGAAAAGACAACCTGTAAAATGGGAGAAGATATTTGTAAAGCATGTATGTGACAAGAGACTTGTAACCAGAATATATAAAGAAGTCTTACAATTCAACAATTAAAAGACAAGCCAGGGCTTCCCTGGTGGTGCAGTGGTTGGGAGTCCGCCTGCCAATGCAGGGGACGCAGGTTCGTGCCCCGGTCCAGGAGGATCCCGCATGCCGGCCCATGGGCCATGACCGCTGAGCCTGCACGTCCGGAGCCTGTGCTCCGCAGCGGGAGAGGCCACAGCGGTGAGAGGCCCACATACCGCAAAAAAAAAAAAAAAAAAAAAAAACACAAGCCAATTTTTAAAAATAGGCAAAGGATTTGAATAGACATTTCTCCAAAGAAGATACACAAATGGCCAATAAACACATGAAAAACTATTCAACATCATTTGTGATTAGGACAGGAATGAAAAATGATGCAGTCACTTTGGAAAACAGCTTGGTAATCCCTCAAAAAGTTAAACAAAATTACCATATGATCCAGCAATCCCACTCCCAAGTATATACCTAAGTATTTACCTAAGTATATATAAAAGCATATCTACGAAAACTTGTACACATATGCTCATAACAGCATTATTCATACTAGTAAAAAAGTAGAAACAACCCAAATGTTTATCAGTGACATATAAATAAATAAATAAATAATAAATAAAATGTGGCATATCCATACAATGGAATACTATCTGGCAATAAAAAGGAGTGAAGTACTAATACATGCCAAAACACGAATGAACCTTGAAAATAATTTACGTGAAAGAAGCCAGTCACAAAATATATGACTCTATTTAGGTAAATGTAATAGAACAGGCAAATCCATAGAGAAAAGAAAGTAGATTAGTGGTTGCCAGGGGCAAGGGGAATGGGGAGTGATTACTTATGGGTATGGAGTGTTTTTTAGGGGTGATGAAAATATTCTAAAATTAGACAGTGGTGATGGCTGCACAACTCTGTAAATATACTATAACTACTGAACTGTACACTTTACAAGGGTGAATTTTATGGTATGTGAATTAGATCTATTAGGCTGTTATTTATAAAAATACAATTATACCTGAACACTACTGTCTCAGAAGCCCACCTAGACTGTGATCCAGTCTGTTCAGTCAGAGACTACCACCGCTACATCTTCAACAGGCTTTACAGTAGTGGTTAGACACTGGGAAGCAAAGATAATTCTTACCTCTTCTAAGTAAATGTTATCAAGGTCATATGGCGTTCTGACAGACTCTACCATCCAACTTTCAGGTGTGTTCAAGTTCAGAGTGAACAGAGGAGACTGTGGCATATCCAAAAATTTTGCTATTGGACCCTTAGCAAAGCTATTGTCCGAAGTAAAAGAAATCTCTGCTTCCAAGACATAACGGTAAAAGCTGAAATGGAAAAGAAAGATGTGAATTTTTTTCCAATGCAACCACAGTCCTTGAGTTTATACGCATCCACACAGGTAAACAACTGGCTTAAGACAAATTGGATTTGGAAGGGCTTCCTTCCTTCCAGACTGAAAAAAGTGTTTCCAAAACTACCTCTTGACCTAAATGTACATCCTGTGGTTGTTGCAGACGGGAGAGGAGAGCAGGGGAGGTCCGGCTGGGAGGGGAGGTCCTTCCTTCCTGCCCTGTTGGGGGATGGGGGGATGGAGGCAGCCGCTGCTGGAGTCACAAGCATGTCCTGAGCACTTGCCTCCCCTGAGTGCTTGCCTCCCCTTGGTGAAAGAAACTCACTTTCCTCTCTCTCAAAAACAAAGTCCTAAATGGTGGCTGAGTTCTCAGGCGCGCCCTGAAAACACTGTATGCAATCATTTAAACATTGCTCTTACCCGAGGATAATGGTGAAAGCTGGAACCCTTCCGTCACTTTCAAACACGCTTCAATTCACTCAGAATCTAACCTATAGAAGCCAGCGCATTCGCAAGGTGGCAGTTTACCACAGTCCCCAGATGTGCTACACTATTACTACTGACTGCTTTCCAGGTGACCTGTTTCACAAATGACCATTCCAGAGCTCAGAGAGTACGCAGATAAGCCTGCCTTCCTTTCAAGATACATGCAAATGAACCACATACATTCCAACTTAGAAATGACTGCTCTTCTAAGAAGAAGTATATAGACAAGTGTCTTTCTACACCACAGCACATTTTAAGGTAAATTTAATAGCTACATTGATTCAAATGTTTTTAGAGAATTATGTAATTCTGACCAAAACAAAAAAAAGGAAAGAAAGCAAACCACAGGTGCAAGTGGCCTGGGTTAATTCCACTTTTTTTTTTTTTTTAATTTATTTTTGTCTGCGTGGGGTCTTCGTTGCTGCGCGCGGGCTTTCTCTAGATGCGACGAGCGGGGGCTGCTCTTCCTTGTGGTGCTCAGGCTTCTCATTGCGGTGGCTTCTCTTGTTGCGGAGCACGGGCTCTAGGCATGTGGGCTCAGTAGTTGTGGCTCACGGGCTCTAGAGCACAGGCTTAGCTGCTCCGCGGCATGTGGGATATTCCCGGACCAGGGCTCGAACCCGTGACCCCTGCGTTGGCAGGCAGATTCTTAACCACTGCGCCACCAGGGAAGTCCCTAATTCCACCTTTAAATGCTCCCACGCTCACACTAAGTTCTTAGAACTTTTGATTAGTTCTTAGAAATTTAGGAAAACTGAACTTCAAAATAAGTGATTTTTTTCAAATATGAGGTCCATATATAAACCCATTTTGATCCTTGACATTCAATTTCAGATTGAGTGTGATTTTTTCCAGGGGTTGATTTCTTAACACTTTGTTTTACCTTTTTAAAGGCATGTCGGAAAGTTTAGATTGGCAGTTCATAAATACTCTTAGATTCATGTTGATCAGCTGAGTTAAAACCTAAAAGAGCAAACCAGATGACAAAACATAAAAATTTTCCCTACAAAGTGACTGATATTTGAGATACAATATTTACATTGTCTCTTCAGAAATGTATCGACACTAAGTTAGGAGAGAGAACATTTCTTAATATCTCAAGCAAAAATACAAAGATAATAAATGTTATAAAGTCTGCACTGGATAAATCCCTAGAAATCACAGCTCTAGTGCACAAGCTAAACCACACATACATATCACGTGGACAAAAACATGGGAAATAGGTCATTGCAAATAACTGCTCCCACACATGTGGGGAAGCAAGACAGGCAATGGATATAGCTGTCTACATAAGGAAGAGTTTAAAGGTTCATCAGTGCAGCTTACAGACTATCATAGGAAAAAACACAGACAAATACCCACAAAAAAGGTTAAGTGATTATATACTTCAATAAAACTTAAAAAAAACACAACTCAAAAAAAAATTGAAGCAACTATATTTTTGGCAGAGTTCTTTTAAAATTTTTTAAGTTGCAATATCTTATAACATATTTAAAAGACATTCTGCAGGGAATTCCCTGGTGGTCCAGTCGTTAGGACTTGGTGCTTTCATTATTGCCGAGGGCCCGGGTGCAATTCCTGGTCGGGGAACTAAGATCCCACAAGCCGTGCGACGCAGACCAAAAAAAAAAGACACATTACAAAAAAAAATGCTAGCTATAAGAAAGGAAAATGATAAAGCAGAATGCTTTTACCTTTTTACTCTTCGCCAACATAAAGTATGGCAAAAATAAATTTAATTCAAAGACATTTTGCTCTGAATACATTTTTTTTCTTAGTTACATGAAGTAATCAACCAAACTTGTACCTACTTTCAGAGGTTACTAAATTGTTTTCAGAGCCATTACTAATCTTTATGAAAACATCTGCTCTGCTCAAGATGCCCTGGAGCACTTTCCAATGCCCTTTAAAGATAACTAAGGGAAAACGGTGCTCGCAGAGAATCTCAGGGTATGGGACCACTTCCGGTAAATACGATGTGACACAGATGACGGAAACTGCCTCTGCAGTTGTCCCTACCAAAAGCAACGGGGCAAGTCTCTGCGCTTCTCTGGTGACAGGGTCAACGACGGCCACGACATCAAAGTACGTCTCCCCTTCCTTTGGCCTCAGTTTAATTGCACTACAGAGATCAAAAAGATAAAACATTAATCTGGAGGCAAAGAGGAAACAGTTGATTTCTTTGGGGGGATGGGGTGGGGAGATGACATATCCAACACAACCAATCAGCCCTCGTAACATTTCAAAAAAACTTTAGATCTAAAACAAAAGGTTACATGGTGGTCAACTATGTGATTAGGTCTGCCACAGAGTTTAAAAACCCTCTAAAAGCTTCTCATGTTTGTTTTTGACAGTTACATTATGCCAATTTTTATTTCTTGGCAAGAAGGTTATGAGGAGAGAAGAAATTGACTTTTTTAAATAGTAAAAGGAGCATAAGAATATTACAGAAACTTGCGAAAGAGTGAAAAAGGAAATAAATAATCATAAAATCTCACCATCCCAACTCAACCATTTTGTGGCATATTTCTACATAGTCTTCCTTAAATGCCTATGTAAAGATGAGATCACCTACAGGATATCAGCAATTTTATAATGATTTCATTCCTTCCCCCAAAAGTTTCTTATAAAGATTTTTCCATGTTGTTATACATCAATATCCTGAATAAGAAATAATCTTCGATTTACCAAGTGAACCTGCTGTAGTTTACTCAAGCTATTCCTTATTGCTGGACATTTACTTACTTATTTATTTTTTAACATCTTTATTGGAGTATAATTGCTTTACAATGGTGTGTTAGTTGCTGCTGTATAACAAAGTGAATCAGCTATACATATACATATATCCCCATATCCCCTCCCTCTTGCGTCTCCCTCCCACCCTCCCTATCCCACCCCTCTAGGTGGACACAAAGCACCCAGCTGATCTCCCTGGGCTATGCGGCTGCTTCCCACTAGCTATCTGTTTTACATTTGGTCGTGTACATATGTCCATACTGCTGGACATTTAGATGCCTTTCAACCTGTAAAGTACTTCTCACATCCAGTTTTTTTCACACTTGGAAATTTCTTGAGAATTAACATAGTCCTAGACATGAGATTACTGAGTCATAATGACACAAATATTTTTGTGGCTAATATGTCTCGTCAACCACATTTCCTGAAGAACTAAACAATTTTACAAGGCCAAGAAATGAACTTCACTACATCTTGTCAGCATTAAGTTATGCAATTTTTTTGTCTGTTCTTAGTTAAGTGAAAAAGGACAACTCCTAGGATTTCTGGGGAGAACATGCATTTCCCCACATGTAATTTCTAGTTACATGACCTCCTTCTAAAGCCACTTTGACTTAGGTGGCTTAAGAGAAGCAGGAGCCTCTGATACATTTTAAAAAGGAATACACTTGAAAGGATTTAAAAATACATCCAATTTGCCCAAAACATTAATTGCTTAATCAATGCTTATCTTTGTTTACTCTGAACACTATTTTAATGTGGTTTTGAAATTAATCACCACTTTTATGCAAAAACATTTATCCAGTGGGATAAAAACAAAGTTCAAAACAGAACATAATAACTAATAAAACTGGGTAAACACAGTTTAAATGGTAATGAAGGTCATTTCAAATCTTAACTGTTTTGGAAATAACCGTCAGAATAGCTTTGTGACTGTACTGCAACACATGCTTTCAATTTGGTATTGATAATTCCAGCTACCAATAATTATTCCAATACATTTTTTTCCCTCTAATACAGCTGTTCTCAAAGTGTGGCTCCAGACTAGCAGCATCAGCTTTACCCAGGAATTTGTAAAAAAACAAATTGTCAGGCCCCAACCCAGACGTACTGAACCAGCAACTCTGGGGGTAGGTCCAGCAATCTGCATTTCAACAAACTCTCTAAGTAAAAGTCAAAGTATAAGAGCCGCTGCCGTCAGATAACTTGGACCTCCTGTGGTACTCTAGAATCTAGAAGGGAGAGCGCATTAGAGAACAGCATTATACAAACTCTCCCAAAGGAAACGAGAAGAGGGGTCCCCAACAGTCCTCTAGAGCACAGCGTGTGGGTCAGGCCCCTAAGCCTGGCTGGTAGGGGTAGAGCTCTGTACGGCATACCCATGTCCTGAGCCAGTGCTCTAGGTGACCCACAACAGACATCCTCAGAAACGGACCCTGTAAGGTCTTTTAACCACCCCCGCATCTCTGCAGCAAAAAAGAGGGCAATTCAAACACCAAGAAAAGAGGAATATTGGTGTGGAAACGGAGAACAATATAAACTGACAACACGATGTTTAAATATACTTGCTGTATTCATCAGAGAAAAGACCAGAATAAGGCTGAAAGTGACAGACACAGAAGCAACATTAGGGGAATCACCCACATTTTTGAGAGGTGAGTAGAGCAAACGTCAAGGAACGCAGCACTTCGCCAATCTTAAGGTACGCAGGGGTCACCTGGGGAATCCTGTTACAATGAAGATTCTGATTCAGGAGGTCTGGACTGCAGCCAGAAGACTCTGCCTTTCCAACAAGCTCACAGACAGTGCCCTGTTCCATGGACCACACTTTCAGGGAAAGGGTATACATAACCAGTAATTCAGACTTCTTGTTTCTTGCCTAAGTAAGAAACTTCTGACTTGAGTATAACAAACACTCATTTAACTAACACGACCCCAATAAAAATAACTTCTCTAATTGAAATTTGCATCATAATAGAATTTGTAATTAGGACATTTTAATTATATATGACTCATGGAGAAAACGATGTGCTAAATAGGGAAGAGGTCTAGCTCAGGTCTTGGCTATGACAGGCAAACAAGACGGCAGGTCAATTAGGAATGTTTCCTGTGGTAGTAACCAGACCATGTCACTTCCTGAAACCATACAGAGTAAAGAGAGGATGGTGCTAGTGGGTAACATCCAACCTGGGTGATTATTAGCAAGGAGCCACAGCCAGTGAGAAAGGAGAGGATCTCCATTCTAGCCTGGAGTCATTAGTTCAAATTTTATCCCCACATGGACCGGCTGTGAGAAAGCACAGGTCAATTAAACCAAAGTCCAACTTACTCCAGACTCATTAACCCAGAGTCACAGCGGAGCAGGATGCAGGCTTCTGCATCTAGAGCCTCCCTGGTGATCCTAAGGTGCAATCAGGACATACACCTTCCTGGATACATCAACTGTAGACATTCTTCCTCAAGACAAGTTAACCTTAAGTCTACTCATGAGAAAACAACCCAGACTGTGGGACATTCCACAAGACAACTGGCCTGGACTCTCAAAAAAGTCAATGTCATAAAAGACCAAAAAAAACCAAAAAACACCCCCAAACTGTTCCAGCTTAGAAGAGACTAGAGACACAACAACTGACTGCAATGTGTGATCTGGACCAAACAAGCAAACAGCTGTAAAAAGTCATTACTGGGCACTGGAGAAATTTGAACATGGACCGGTATTACATAGTATTACTTTATCAAGGTTAAACTGCTGAGGTATGCTTAACAGTACGATGGAGATACTCCTAGTACTCAGGAGACATATGCCAAAGAATTTAGGCATGATATATAATGATATCTGCAACGTACTTTCGCATGGTTCTCCCAAAATGTGAGTGCATGTATGTTTGTATGCAAGCATATACTATACACACACACGGATAACTGTGGCACAATGTCTACAATTGGTGAAGCCAGATTAAAGATATTTGGGTATTCACTATAATAGACTTTCAACTATTCTCTAGGTTTGAAACTTTTCAAAATAAAAAACTGGAAAACAAAAGACAAGGACTTCCTTATAATGCTATACTTATTTTTATTTTACTGAAAACAAGACAGTTTTCAATAAAAGATGAGACAAATGCTCTAACAACCTGTTTATTCTTTAATATCAGAAAATGACAACTGATCGGTTTCATTAAATGCTTTCTGTTTTCTTAAAGGGTATATTCAGAACTATTTCAGATTTATTTAGAAATAAATGTCAACTTTCATGCAACTGATATCTGTTACATGAATTTTATATATGAATATATATAAAAAAACCACATGCCAAATTTTCCATTCCTGTAAGAGTTTATATACACACTTTATATGGAAAAATAAAGGAGGTGAGGTAAAGGTAAATATCACAAATTCAACACTGATTCTATACCTGTGTCTATCTTCGAAAAACTGGTATTCGATTCTTGCATCTCCTTTTGGTTGAGCTGACAGGAGAGCATCCACCTTCATTACCAAGTCACTCGCCCTGAAAGATGTGGTTGGTGAAAATTTAGCATCTCTTTTACTGAAGGTTTTCCAATTGTTGCTGAACATAATATAATCAACCTAAGTACTGAATGCCAACAAGCTGGTCTGAAGAAAATATAAGCTTTGTATCAATTGGTATGAGAAAAAAATACAGATTTTGTCACTGATAAGTTTTACAGCCCTGGGGTAGGTGCTGATTTTTCCATATGTGAAATGGAGATAATGCCTACTTTGCATGGCTCTTGTAAATACTGCACTGGCGAAACACAGAAAGTAAAGCACCTAGCTCAGGGCCTGGCCCATAACTCTCCCTCACCCTCTTCTAAATAACTTTATTACTTTTTATGATCATCAGAGTAATAACTTACCGAAAAAACATTCAGGAAAAAAATATAAGTTGAAAATGGAGATGCACACAATAATAGCATATTCAAGAAATAAGTATTGGTAACATTTTAGCTCATCATTCTTCCATATTTTAAAATATATATATCTACATACACAAAAGTGGTACTATATTATTTGGTAACCTGATTTTTCATTTAATAATATAAACATTTTGTTGGATAATAAGTATAGGGGTACATCAATATTTTCAATGACTGCATAATATTATATTTATGGATACATCATAATCTATTTCACTATTACAATCAACATCACGGTAAACAACTTAGAAAAGCATTTCCGCTTTCCCCACCCCTCCTAACTTGATTTCTAACCAAGGAAGATCTTGAACTAAATCATGAGACTGAAAAAAATGCTCTAATCTGTTGAATTGAGGACTAAATTCCAAGAATGCTAAAATATATTTGAATATATTCATGAATATATCTGAACTGGAATCAAGCCTATACATTCTCTCATCGAACCAAACAACTCTATCAAATTATATCTTTTGGTACGTCTCAGTACTAACTCTGAATACATATAATACAGGCCATTTGTTTCCTGTGATGTGTCAACATTGTCACAAAATATGTCCAGGGATCCTCGGTTCTGTGGACTGGGATGATCGCCATGATCAAAGAGCCCACAGGTGAGCTCCGCAGGGCTGACGATGGCGTCTTGGCTGCAGGTCTGGGTCACGCTTGAGAGCTGTGGCTGTCATGCACAACCAAGGTGGAGCAGCCCTGGCACTAACAAAAATCTTAGGCAAGCAAGGTCACTCTGAGAACCCTAATAGTTTTAGCATCAATCTTCTGGCAGCCCCACAACTACCTTATTGCCCTAAATTCAACCAGGACAGACCCAGAGCCATCTCTGGTTGGTAAAAGGCCAAGTCTTCTATGCATAGTCTGGCAACTACATAGTCCACAAGGACTCCCAGGGCCTCCCACGAAGCCTCCACAGAGACAGGGAGTGGTCCAAGGGACACCACACCAAACCTATGCCTATGACACAGTGGCTTCAAATCAGGGGGTACCTCCTGGCCTGCATCAGGGAAGTGTTTCCTAGGCTAAAACAAGGGGCATCACTCAACAACCAGTGAGGTGGAAGGAAACCTCTTTATCTGTAGCCCCAGTTTGGGTGAGATGAAAAAAGATTCCTTTCCGTATCACACAAAACTTGGCAAAGAGACTACTTTCACAGCTATCAAAGTCAACGCTTCACTAAGAGTGCTTGTTGAACTCTGCAGCATCATGGGGTATGAAATAGATGAAGAAATAAAACAGAAGAACTTTAAAACTCTATATCCTCAAACGATGCATCAAAGAACACTATCAAGAGAGTGAAAAGTCAACCCATGGAGTGGGGAAAAAACACCTGCATATCATATAGCTATAAGGATTGATATCCAGAATACAAATGAACTCCTACAACTCAACAACAACAAAACAAATAATTAAAAATGAGCAAAGGACTTGCACAGATATTTTCCCACAGATATACAAATAGTCAATAAGCACACAAAAAGATGCTCAACATCACTAATCATTAGGGAAGTACCAATCAAACCACAAGGAGATACCACTTCACACCCATTGGAATGGGTATTACCAAAAGAACAGAAAATAGTAAGTGTTGGTGAGGAAGTGGAGAAATTAGAACCCTTACGCATTTCTGATGGGAAAGTAAAACGGTGCAGCCTCTGTGGAAAAAGGTATAATGATTCCTCAAAAACTAAACATAACCATACATCCTCCAGCTACACATTCATTTGATATTTAATGCCGAAACCATGTGAATATGACTATGAGCTTCAGTTACACAGCAGGTACACAGACCAGTCAAATATTGATTTTTTTCCCATTGAGGTATAACTCATTAAAATATATAGACTAATAATAACATTGAAAGAATTAAAATAACAATAAAGAACCAACAATAACCAACTCATCATCACTTCTGGAATATGTAAGAAAAAAACCTCATTATTCCATACTAGTAAATAAAGAAAAAGAAACATTTAACTTGTCTTTTTTTTCCCTGAACAAAATAAAACTGAAAGGTAATTAAAGAGATAATGAGCGAAAGTATTTCTTTACATAAGTATTCTGAGGAAATAAATAAAATCACCTCTCTACTTCTGCATATGTTTGAAATTTTCCACAATCAAAAGTTACAAAAAAAAAATCAAAATGGAGAGAACTAATCCAGTTCTTTAAACAGCTGGCTACAAAATAAATTAACTCATTTCAACAGAAGTATAAATAAACACCTGAATTGAAGAACATTATTATATTTTAAAGCTGGAGATAAAAGCATCTTGGAATAGGTAGCATGAGGAAAGTCCAATTGATACAGCCCCTGCGACATGAACTGATTCATTTCTTCTATGGCAAAACTTACACATCTTCTTCTACCCGAAGCTGTTGAATATGAGATTTGATTTTCTGTCCTGAAGTTTTTAAGATGATATTTTCTAGGAGGTGGAAATCGTCTTGATTAAAGAGTTCACTGTCCTCCAGTGGCCCAATGATCTGTGAAGAAGAGCAGGGTGGTCAGTGCTGGAATCAGCGGGCTGCAGAGAAGTCCTTGGTTGTCCTCAGCCTACCTTACAAACCAGATCACTTTACAGACCCGAAACACGTTTACATCTAAGTCAAATCAGTGAAAAAAGTGAAAATAAAACCCGAATCAACTCATACAGTTATTCACTTATCAATTCCTCAACTACACAGAGTGTATGTAGACTTGAATACTTTACAGTATTTTTACAGTAAGCAAACTCTGAAATAAAATAGCAGTATCATTTTCATTAATTCTCACTGAATATAATTAAGAAAGCCCAAATAGAAACGTAGTGGTAGATATCGGAGGTTTCACCCTAAGGGCTAAGAGTTTAAAGTTTGGTGTGTCCGCCAGAGTCTCATTTCCGTGGCTGCAGATATTTGTGAAATAGTCCAAGCATAAACCAACTGCACAAACCACAAACATGGTCCCCACACGGGACGAATACTTGATGAATCACAGGTCTTATGGATTTGGGTTCTGAGAACCACCACACTCTCACCACCTTACACAATGGCAGGACAAAATTAAACAGGAGGAAGGTTTCACATAAGGACGTTTATGTCAAAATGAGCAAACTTCCTTTGAAACAAGGGAGCAGAAATGACCATCAGCACTGCACAAGCCCTAATCACCTTTGGAGAAAGTGGCTCTGTCTGAAGAGTTTACTAGCTTCAGAGGAGAATGCTGCCAAGACTGTTCACTGATCTAATTTGAAGTCAACCTTGTCTCAGGACAAAGTTCTCACCCTTCCATTGCTGATCACTGCCCTCTGTCCCTTCTTCAGCTTCAGAACATCCCTGCAGTACATGGCATGAGACAAAATGAAATCCATTTTGGAAGACTCAAAGACCTCTTTAAAAAGACTGAAATCCATGCCCTAGGAAAGTAATTGTTATTAAGGAAAAGTAATTGTTATTAAGAAAACCATAAAAATGAATAATCATATAAATGTCATAAAATGCTCTTTTAGTGGAATGTAGTGACTAATTTTAATAATTAACACTACGATGTCTCCATTCCCCACTCTCTCTCCCATTTTTTCCCAACCTCCCACTTATCAAGTAACGCTTATTTCCTTTTCCTGTTCCTTTATGTAATTGTTCAATTGGCAAACTATAATTCATGATACTTTTATTCTGCATTTTAAAATCTTACTAATTTCAAGAGTCTTTTTTTAACTGAAATATCAAGTACATTCATCATTTTATAAGAAATCTTAAAACTACAAAATAGTCCAAAGTATGTAACATAAATTAATAAAATGGGCTTATGTTGGAAATACATCAAGAGCACATGAGCCTCTAACTCATTAAGTAGCTTCAACCTCTATAAACAAATATTTTTCTTTGTTCTACAAACAAATCAAATATTATCTGTCTTTTAAAAACTTACAAAACCAATGGCTTTGTGCTTAAAACATATATAAGCTTATATCATGCACATCTTGAAGCCTAGCAAGTTTAAAAGTAATGAGGGGAATATGGCAGAATTGTTATTTCTTGGTAAGACCCTTCCAATTAAAAAAAAAAATCATCTGAGCTCAGAACTAAAATCACAAATCCTGATCATCAACAGGAACAGGACACATCAGCCCATGGGAATGGACTTCTGAAATAACAATACAAGGCAGCCTCGTGCCACACACAGACTTACGCCAACGGAGAACTCCCCAATGTCAGCTCCTGCAGCCAGCGCCTCTGCAGTCTCCTCCTTGGCCATTTTTGTGATGAAGTTCTTAGCAGAGTTGGAGGTCTGTGTTTGGAGAGCTGCCCAGATTGCTCTGGAGACCTGAGTTTTCTCATAACTTATATCTTCACTAGGATTATTGATCATGCTTACTCTAACATTGTTACTGGATTTCTATTTACAAAAAGGGAAATAAGAGTTATATGGTAGATGCCTTGAATTTAAAAAGCAGCATTAACATCAGTCATATCCCATAAGTAGCAAGTAACACTTAAGTCTTTGGTAGTTCTCCTCTGCATACAGAGTAAAATTAAAATGCCATAATCAGGCATTCAAACCCCTGCATGAACTGGCCCCCAGCCTACCTTTCCAACTTCATTTCTTACCATCCCTGTAAATACAGAATACATTACAGACCATCAGAGTCCTGTATTTCCCCAACACATTTTGCATTCTTCTAATGCATGTTATGCCTCACATTGGTATGTGAACCCCAGCTACACCCATCTTCATTTCCTTAAGTCCCAACCCTCTTGAAGGGCTCTGCTCAGACCCTTCATTCACATGGCCTTTCCAGTTCTACTAAAAATTAATCTCTTCTTGGGTCAAGAGTCAAGAATCCATGTGGGAGAAGATATCTGGGGCCCACAAAACCAAAAAAGGGCCATGAGCAACATAAATTCATACTTATGTGTATCTAAAAACATGTACAAGAGTATTCACTGCAGCATTCTTCTAGCCCCAATCTAAAAACAACCCAATTGTCCATCAAACAGACTAAACAAACAAAACTTTGTGGTACAGCCATATGACACAATACTGCACAATGAAAAAGAACTAACTACCACTACCTGTAACAACAGGGGTAAATCTCCAAAATGTTGAGTAAAGAAACCAAACACAAACAAGCACGTATTATAAGAGTCCATTTAATTGAAGTAAAAAGCAGGCAAACCTAGGATGTGAGAAGAGGGACGGGGAGGGCTAGTGATGCGGCCACAAGCAGGGGCGTGCTTTTAGGACTTCGGTAATTGTTTCTGTACCTGCGTGGTGGTCACATGGGTGTGTTGACTCTGTGACACTACATCCTATTGATTTGTGCATGTCTTTTGAACCTATATTTTACTTCAATTACTCCCTCCCTGTTCTCCCACTTTTCACCACTTGAACATTTGTCAGTTTGAGTTAGAGTGCATTATACGTGTATCGTCCTTCGCCTGGACTACTCCTGATACAACTGACCGCACCATCCAGTCTGTTCCCTTAGACAATAAAGGCACTCAGCACATCAGTGAAGCTGAAATCACCTGGATATTTCAGTAAGCCTCCTTGGGACACAGAGTGGCAAGGGGACACAGGAGGGGTGTGAAACTTGGATGAAGATCCAATCTGAAACCGCTCAGGAAAAGGAAATGTAACATCTCTCTCTCTGACGATGACAATCTCTAGAAGGGTTGATTATTTTTCAACCGTTCACCACTGCCCATTCACTCCACTTCTACAGTTTATATGCTGCACAACTTTCAGACCACCCATATGTGCATCCCTCTGCATGCCTACACCTACTTTTATTACACACGTGCTAATGTGCCTCTGTGGTATTTCTCCCATATCTGGACCTCTCTCAATATAAGGACCCTGTCTCTCCCATACAATATACAACACAAACTTTGCAGCATCTGCAGCAAGAACATGAACAGTCATACAATAAAAACTTGTCTATGATGACGATCTTATTATTTTTTCCTCTAAAAGAATCTATTCCTGGGACTTCCCTGGTGGTCCAGTGGTTAGGACTCTGTGCTTCCACTGCAGGGAGCCCGGGTTCAATCCCTGGTCAGGTAACTAAGATCCTGCCAGTTGCACAGCACAGCCGAAAAAAAAAAAAATCTATTCCCTTACATAAAGCCAGAATATTGCAGTCTTCTCTGTTTTCTCACTAGCTGCCAGACCTCTGAAAAAACAATGCTTCTTTCCCTCAAGCACCAAAAAGCAGGATCCAGCCTCCCCACCAGAACATTATCAGCACACATACGCCCATGAAGATAACTGCAGCCTCAAACAAAGATACGGAATGAAGCCGTAGATACTTGCCTGATGTTTAATAGCATCATACAATAATTGCCTTCCAGGAGGGCTATCAAAATCCCCAACAATCCAAAAAGTTACTGGCCTAATAAAAGAATCATCTGTAGAAGAACAAAAACAGCATATTGAGTGGGAGGGGAAAAAGCACATCCTATGTTTCAATATTGCTATTAAGCCAAGTAATTTCTGAAAACCATGCAAAAACTAAGAAAATGACAAGTTTAATAAGGATACAAAGCAAAAGTTTTGAAACTCTGATACTAGAATGAAAGCAGGGTAACCTTCCATGCGGCTTAGTTAAAAACTAAGAACATGCACTTATTAGTTCTATTTTGATTTGGGAATCTGTTAGCATGTAAAATGAAAGAGTCTTTGAACATGTGGATAACATATTATAGTCTTTAATCATATTCGTTTATTAACTTTCTAAAATATAATTCTTGGCAAACATTTATACACAGAATTTATCTGCATTGATAAATTATCTGTTACCCACACGTTACAGAAACATCCCAATAAAGTGTCAATAAATTCTGAATTACAGTGGTGCCTGAAACCACATAAGATAATTAGTTAACAAAAGGAATAGAACATTCTGAAATTTAAAGTTACCATAGATTTCCTTGGAGGACATTCCTGGACAAAAGTAAAGGAAAAAGAGTAGAAGAAAAGAAAATGTCATTTCTCTAATTAATGCCAACTGTAAGAGTCAAATTTTAAATAATGCCCAACATCACCTATGCTTCTTTTCGCTCCTTAGTCCCATTAGGGTTACAGCACTGTTCTAAGACCTCTCAGAACCAATTTCTTTGAGGAAACAAATGGAGCAATTGCCTGTACTTAAACATATATCTGGGAAACCAGAAATTCTCTCTGGGAGAAGACCACAGTAGATAAAAATAGCTGCCTTAGGGACTTCCCTGGCGGTCCAGTGGTTAAGACTCTGCGCTCCCAATGCAGGGGGCACGGGTTTGATCCCTGGTCAGGGAACTAAGACCCCACATGCCACATGGTACAGCCAAAAAAAAAAAAAAATAGCTGCCTTACGTGACAGTCAGTGCTCTGAAAGGGTAATAAGTGTGAGCAGAGGGAAGAAGCACCCGTCTGCCGTTAAGAGGATATCATTTTACACAATTTTAATCTGAATAAATAACTCTGCATCAAAATCAGTTTAAAAACGTGCACAAGGATTTCTTGTACCAAGCTGATCTTACAAATGCTAAAAACAATTAACCCAATATTGTCATTGAAGAGACAAGTCAAACCAATCTTCAATCCGTTAACCCATTTTTACATCATAATTCTTTTTCCATTTTGAACCATGAAAAAATTTTTCTTTTTACCTTTAATGTCTATATAAAATTTATAAAGACAACATCTGAATTTTCAAATATATATAAAAAATTAAATTTTAAACAGATATCTTCTAGACTCAAATAATTATACAAAGTAATAAAAGAAATTATGGAATCTCTTTTCCAACAGACACTAAAAAAAACAAAGGAGAAACAAGTTGAATCCAAGGTAAGCCTAAAATGTATTACCTTTCTTGGTCAGATAATTCATACTATTGGCTATAGCAGCAGTCTTGCCTTGGGAATCCAAGACGGTAAATCTAGCATAATCATCCACAAAAAAGTTATCTGAAAGAAAAATTAAAGTAGATTTATAATTAATATGCCTAAATTCAATCTAATGTTAATATTCAATTGATAATCTCATTTGACCATAATACACATTTTAATAAAATGCATGAGCGAAATATATTGTTTCAAGTTTATTGAACAAGTTCACAACATGACCCACCCCATTAATCACATTTTAAGACACAAACAGAAAATGTACACATCTCACACATAACTCTCAGATATGTGTTTGTCAGTTTGATGGTTTAAATTTATTCTATTCCCACTCTTTTCACTTTACACCTACAGCACGATCTTTTAAAGAGACACTCTTAACTTCATCTCTCCTTTCCATAGTCCATCCCCATAGTAAACTCTTCCCTATCCTATTTGGGGGTAAGAGGGGATGAATGGGAGAGAAAATATTAAAAAAAAACTCTTGTTTTAGTTATTTCACATCTACCAAAGTAACATTTTTAACCTTAACAGAAACAAAAGGTCATTTTCAGATATGTTTCTTTTCTGATTAGTGCCTATGGGCAATGCTCTTATTAATCATTTCCCCCTCAGATAACTCTTGCTAAAATTCCAGTTTCATCAAGTCATTCCCTTGCTCTCAATACTCTGTAATTTCTTCCTACCTACAAACTGGTCTCCAGCCTGGTATCATAAACCCCTTCTTTATCTCCAGCAATCTCCCCAGGCCTTTGCATTATTTACTCCCCAATACAAATGCCCCGTTTCTTGCAATGTCCTCCACCCTCCCATGTATTTGTCTGTCCACCCACTAACCCGTCTATCCTTTCACTCAACAAAGCACACCAAGGGCCTACTATCTGTTCAGTCAGTAGTCTAGCAAAGGTAAGCAATGGTAAATAAGACAGACACTGCCCATGACTTCATGTAGCAGAAGGGAGGAAGCACCATGGCCTTAAAACTGAGTTGCCAGACAGCAAAGGCCAAGAGCAGCATAGATGATGGAGCTATGACAACTGGGTTAGGAGGATGCCAGCTGCTCTTTCACTGGGAGCTCCAAAATGCTCACCAAGCAAACTGCATCCTTGCCACTGTGGAGTAGCATCATTTCACAGCTGAGGACTGTAATACTCAGTGGAGAACGATACCCAAACACAGAACTACTTTTATGGTCCTTATTCATGAGTACTGCAAAGGTAACTCTTTATAATTTAATTTAAAATGATGGAAACGACAAAAACTCAGGACAAAAATTCATAATACTGCTTGCCTTGCTCTACTAATACTTCTGGTAAAAGGCACTTTCTTACTACTTTCTTTTTCAAATATAAGCATACATGTGCATTTTTCCTCTGCCTATATTTAAACATTTTCTTCTGCCTGAAAGGAAAGGAATTTAGTTTCAAGTAGAATAGGGGTAGTTGCAATAAAGTAACAACCATAAACAGATCTATATATTCACTATATTCAACTACAACAACAAATACACTTGGTTTTGACTTCACCATTACACATATCCTTTCCTCCCCAGTGAGATTTCCTGAGCAAGTGGTAACTCTACTGTATTTCCAGCAGTTTGTTAAAGTGGCCTTAAGAGTCTCCAGGAAGGCAAAAGGAACAAATTGTACCTGGGCTTAACCTCTTAAAAAGGTATTCTTGGGCTTCCCTGGTGGTGCAGTGGTTGAGAGTCCGCCTGCCGATGGAGGGGACACGGGTTCATGCCCTGGTCCTGGAAGATCCCACATGCCGCGGAGCGGCCGGGCCCGTGAGCCATGGCTGCTGAGCCTGCGCGTCCGGAGCCTGTGCTCCGCAACGGGAGAGGCCACAACAGTGAGAGGCCCGCGTACCGCAAAAAAAAAAAAAAAAAAAAAAAAAGGTATTCTTGTGGAAACAACCTAAACACTCATCAACTGAGGCACAGATAAGCAAAGTGTGGCCTATCTATACAATGGAATATGAATCAGTCATAAAAAGGAATGAAGTCCTCCAGAACTGTCAGACAATGAAGTTATATTTATGTTTGTGATTTATGATATTTATTATCTGAAAAAAAGAAAAAGGAATGAAGTTCTGAGACAGGCTACGACATGGATGAACCTTAAAAACTCTATGCTAAGTCAAAGAAGCCAGTCACAAAAAACGTCCAATTATATGAAATATCCAGAATAGAAAAATCCATAGAAACAGAAACTTAATTAGTGGTTGCTGAAGGACAGGAAAAGGGGGAAATGGAGAGTGACTACATCATTTCTTTTGGGGGGGATGATAATGTTCTAAAGTTAGTGTGATGCTCACACAACTCTGAGAGTATACTAAAACCTGTGCACTTTACAACTGTACACTTTGAAAGGTTGAGTTTTATGGCATGGACACCAGGGGTCACCAATCCCCGGGCCATGGACCAATACCGGTCCATGGCCTGTTAGGAGATGGGCTGCACAACAGGAGGTGAGTGGTGGGTGAGCCAGCGAAGCTTCATCTGTATTTACAGCCACTCCCCATCGCTCGCATTACCGCCTGAGTTCCGCCTCCTGTCAGATCAGTGGTGGCATTAGATTCTCATAGGAGCACAAACCCTACTGTGAACTGCGCACACGAGGGATCTAGGTAGCGCTCTCCTCATGAGAAACTAATGCTTGATGATCTGAGGTGGAACTGAGGCGGTGATGCTAGCGCTGGGGAGGGCTGCAAATACAGATTATTATTAGCAGAGAGGTTTGACTTGCATGGAGACCATAAATCAACTGCTTGCAGACTCATATCAAAACCCTATCAGTGAGTGGCAAGTGACAATTAAGCTGCATCTGGTGGCAGGCTTTAAGTCAGAATCCGACACTTACTTTAGTCCATGCGTAGCCCAACCCACACCTGAGCCCCAAGCTCAGGGCTTCCACTGACTCTGCATTATGGTGAGCTGTATAATTATTTCATTATATATTACAATGTAATAATAATAGAAATAAAGTGCATAATAAATGTAATGCACCTGAATCATCCCGAAACCACCCCCCCACACACCCTCGGTCCATGGAAAAACTGTCTTCCATGAAACTGGTCCCTGGTGCCAAAAAGGTTGAGGACCGCTGATGTACACTATTTCTCAATGAAGCTTTATTTGTTAAAAAGGCATTCTTAAGTTCTCAGAGTATAGCTACCTGAGATATTTGTCGACGTTATCACTGACTGCATAATGAGAAAGAAGATAGCTGCTTAAGAGCTTCAGGACTGTAAGAAAGTCAACAATCTAGGTCCACTCTTACCATCTAATGCCTACATTTAGTTGGCATTTAAAAGGCACTGAATGTCTTTCAAAGTTTACAAAGATTTATCCAGGAAGAATTTCTCTCCTTTTGGAGGAAACTCTTGTGAATTTAGAAGCTCATATAATGAACTCAAGGTGAAGGAAACTGTGTCACAACCTTGGGTTATCAGAAATTCTGAACATTACAATCCAATAAATGCAAAGATTCTGAAAGACAAATCAAAGAGGCCCCAAATTGTTCCCGAAATACTCCTTACTTGTTGCTGTTAAATCTAGGTATTCTCGCTCAGCTGTCAAAATCCTAGAGTTGATTCGGGGAACAACATTTGGCTGATTCATGATGTATTCTACCACATCTTGATCATGGGACAGTTCACCCTAGAGGAAAAAAAAAAAGAAAACAGGGTGTGGGTGAGATGCACGTTAAACAAATATGATCAATAATAATTTATTAGGACCTAAAAAATCATTAACTTTATAGTATCTTCTTATGTACTGATAATAGCTAAAAATAGAAGTTACCACGTTATAGGGTCCTGTCAGTGCCAAGCAAGGTACAGTATGTACGGTATCTCTAATCCATTCAACAATGTGAGGAAGATGTGGTATCTATTTAAGAAAGGTTATGAAGAACCTAGGGGTAAGACAGGTATAAAGACACAGACCTACTAGAGAATGGACTTGAGGATATGGGGAGGGGGAAGGGTAAGCCGTGACAAAGCGAGAGAGGCATGGACATATATACACTACCAAATGTAAAATAGATAGCTAGTGGGAAGCAGCCACATAGCACAGGGAGATCAGCTCGGTGCTTTGTGACCACCTAGAGGGGTGGGATAGGGAGGGTGGGAGGCAGGGAGACGCAAGAGGGAAGAGATACGGGAACATATGTATATGTATAACTGATTCACTTTGTTATAAAAAAAAAAAGAAAGCTTAAATAACTTACTCAAAGTCACAGAGCTAATGAGAAGTGAATATGAAATGCAAACCCATGTTTATTTGATCTCACCACAGAAACAAACAAGCTCTAGAAATTAGTTGAAGAGTTAATACAAGCAAAAATCCATCCTGAGATCTACTCAGTTAGCGTCTCTCTAAAGAAGAAAGCCAAATTAATTCTCTCAGGCGTTAATATACTTAAAAAAAAAAAATCACCCAAGCCTTTTTCAATCTCAGGCATTTCAATCTCAAGTAATCCTACATTTCCAGAGTCACAATTACACTGGGGGAGAAGAAATCATTAACTAAAGAATTAATTAAAGAATCATTAATTCTTCCCTTTATACTTCTCATATTATAGAAATACTTGTACTGCATGAGGGTGATCTAATGTAAACGGCTGTGGAAACTTGCAAGTTTTTCACACTTAATATATTTCATACAAAACCATATTTCAACATGATTTTCAGGGGGAATAGATGTGAATCAAATATACACAATCAAGTCTTAAATATTCCACTCAGGCATCTTCTGTGGCTACTTATCTCAAGAGCAATAACTCACAAATTCTCAAACTATAAGCCAATAATGAGCATATGTGCCAACCGCATAATTCAAAAGACTTACAAAGGTAATCGATGACTTGCTATAGATGTAAGCTCATGTATAAAACTTTGGTCTCTATTATAAGCCTGAACTGATTCCAATAAAAAGCCTAACTCAAGGAGGCAATCTGGCAAATCTATCAAAATTTTACATGTACATACCTTCTAATGCAGCTCACCTGCACACACATACACATGCACACACAGTGGTTGTTTCCAGAAACAAAAGATGAATGGCAGGGGAACAGGAATGAATAAATGACAGTTTCTCTTCATTTATACCTCTATACACATTTTGAATCTCACACTATCTGCATATCATATGCTTTTATATATAGTGAATTTAGTGCAAAATTTTAAATGTACATTATTACCCTTTGACACAGTTCCAATAATTGGTATTTCTCAAAAAATTACGAAGTACAAAGATATACATATTAGAACATTCACTGACCATTATTTACAAAAGTGTACATCTACAAGCAACGTCCAACATTAAGGGATAAAATAAATGATTATTCATTCTTAAAAAGGAATAGCAGCAATCTAAAAGTTTTAAGACAGAGTTATGTTCAGAAATGCAGTGCTAAGATATATTCAATTAGAAAAGTAAGCTAAAAAGCTGAAAAATGCACATATAGATATATATAAATCAATATACAGAGACACACAAATATTTCTCTAGGGATGAGGGTAAGAACTTTCATTTTTACGTTATATAATTGAGTATTTCCCAAATTTAGTATTTTCTAAATATGTGTGGAAGCACATATAACTTTTGTCATAATATTTAAATTCTTATCTAGCCAAGCCCATTCATTTCATGTTTCATTCCTGGAGCTCCATGAAGAACAAATTCCTTAACGAAACTACTGGGACCTATTCTTATTCATGAGGAGACATGCAACCGAATTTGGCCAATATTTTTTTGTGTGTGTCTAAATGCATTAACAGTCAGCACAAGAAATAGCTTCTTTCAAAACTACTGCTTGTTTTTTTTTTTTTATACAAATGATGCTGGGAAAACTGGACATCCACATGCAAAAGAATAAAGTGAGACCATTACCTCACAGCACACACAAAAACTAACTCAAAGTATATCAAAGACATCAACATAAGAGCTAAACCATGAAACTTTTAGAAGAAAACATTAGGGAAAATCTTCATGACACTGAATTTGACTATGATTTTTATGATATGACACCAAAATCACAGGCAACAAAAAGAAAAAAGAGGTAAATAGGACTTCATCAAAAACTAATTTTAATACTTTAAAATTAATATTTAAAATATTATGACAAAAGTTATTTGTGCTTCTACACATATTTAGAAAATACTAAACTTTGTATATATAAATTGTATAAAGTAAAAATGAAAATTCTTCCCCTCATTCCAATCTCTAGAGAAATATTTCTGTGGTCTCCATGTACACTGATTTTTTTTTTTTAATTTTTTGGCCACTCCATGAAGCATGCGGGATCTTAGTTCCCTGACCAAGGATCAAACCCACGCCCCCTGCAGTGGAAGCTCAGAGTCTTATCCACTGGACCGCCAGAGAAGTCCCATATTGATTTATACATAGGTATATGTGCATTTTTCAGCCTACCTTTCCAGTTGAATATACCTTAGCTCTGCATTTCTGAACATAACAACTCTATTCAATACTTTCAGAATGCTGCATAATATTCCTTTTTACAAATGAACAGTAACATTTATTTCATCCTCTAATGTTGGACGTTACTTGTAGAAACTTTCGTGAATCAAAGGACACCATCAAGAAAGTGAAAAGAGAACTGACAGAATGGAAGAAAATGTTTGCAAATCATATGTCTGATAAGGGATAAATATCCAAAATATATAAAGAACTCCTACACTTCAACATCAATTTAAAAAAAAAACCCATTTTGAAAATGGGCAAAGGACCCAAACAGACATTTCTCCAAAGAAGATATACAAATGGCTAATAAGCACCTGAAAAGATGTTCAGTCTCATTAGTCCTTAGGGAAATGCAAATCAAAACCATAATGGGATACCACTTCACACCAACCAGAATGGCTATAATCAAAATGACAGAAACTAAGAGGTGTTGGTGAGGACGTGCTATGGAAAACAGTTTGGTGGTTCCTCAAAATGTTAAACACAAAATTACTGTATGATCCAGCAATTCCACTTCCAGGTATATATCAAAAAGAATTGAAAGCAAGGACTTGCAGATAATTGTACAATTGTATAATTGAACTAAATGTTCATAGCAGCATTATTCACAATAGCCAAAAGGGGGAAACAACCCAAATGTCCATCAGCATTTGAATGAATAAACCAAATGTGGTATATACATCATTTAATCTTAACAGGAAGGAAATTCTGATACATGCTGCAACATGTATGAACCTTAAAATAAGCAAAACACAAAAGTGACAAACACTGTATGATGCCACTTACATGAAATACCTGGAATAGGCAAACGCATAGACACAGAAAGTAGAATACTGGAATCGCAGTAGGAAAAGTTACCTTTATGACATTTAACTTGCCCTATTACTATCTACTTGTCCCCAGCTATGCAGGAGCCTTGAAAACCAACAGCCCTGCAATAAAGGTGAAAACCAGCAGACTAGGAAAGTCTAGCATTCTCTTTATTTGAGCGGAATCAGACCCTACTTGGTGCCAAGTGTCTTTTTCCTGGAGGTGTTTGTCAAAAACAATCAGGAGTAACTGTTTAATGTCTCAGTTGTTTGAGTGGTGACAGCAGTTGGGTTAACATAAAGCTGGCTAAAAGGAACAGAAGAAAAAGCTAGGGAATGAGATGTCTATGAGGGATTTTGAAAAGTCCTCACATTCCTTGGAATCTAAAAGGCCATGTGCATGGTGGCCAGGGGTGTGTACACGCCCAGGAAAAATCTTTGAAGGCCCTAAACTCTTGGCCCTAACTAACCTTGACACTCGAGCAAGCAAGAGCTGAAGAGGCTAAGGCAGAGTTGTAAACCGCCTGGCTGAGAGCCGAAGTTACACTCCAGCATGTACACAGGCACACCTGGGAAAAACTGGGAGACTTTCTTGGATTCATGCATTTAAGAAAATCTCTGTTTATTCATTAGTCGACCAATAAGCTAACAGAGACTTAAGAGGCTACATGCGATAAAGAATACAGACTTTAAAGAATCAATACAGTAAACTCACTAAACAAACAACAGCTGCAACAACAAACCTTGGCAGGGCAAAGACTCTGATTTATGAAGGTGTCACATTGCATTAATTAAAACGTCCAGTTATCAACAAATTTTAAAGACATGCAAAGAAACAAAAGTGTGACCCATAATCAGGAAAAGCAGCAGTTGGTATATACTGTTACCGAGAGAGTCCAAGCATTAATCCACAAAGTTTTAAAACCAGCTATTTAAATATATTCAAAGAACTAAAGGAAATTCTATCTAGCAAACTAAAGGTAAGTTTGAGACTTGAGTCTCACCAAATAGATAATATCAATAAAAAGAAAAATTATGGAAAACACCAAATAGAAAAGCTGGAGTTAAAAAATATAATAACTGAAATGAAATATTCACTAGAAGGACTCAGCAGAATATTTCAGTAAAAAGAATCAGTGAACTTTAAGATACAACAAATGAGATTATACAGTGTAAGGAACAGAAAGAAAGAAACCTGTGGGACAGTAAACAGTATCAGTATATGTATACATCAAGAAGGAGGAGAGGGAGCTTCCCTGGTGGCACAGTGGTTGAGAGTCCGCCTGCCAATGCTGGGGACACGGGTTCGTGCCCCGGTCCGGGAAGATCCCCACATGCCGCGGAGCAGCTGGGCCCGTGAGCCATGGCCGCTGAGCCTGCGCGTCTGGAGCCTGTGCTCCGCAATGGGAGAGGCCACAACAGTGAGAGGCCCGCGTACCGCAAAAAAAAAAAAAAGAAGGAGGAGAGGGAAAGAAAGGACAGTGTGTAATAAAGAATTTGGCTAGCTCCCTGTTTCCAGGGAGGTAACCTCTGAATCCTGAAATTTCCTGAATGATAGGAGTGGTGTCTGTTATTTATGCAGGGCCCCTCAGACCACACCTGACAGTTTATACTAAAGAGGTGATTCGGGGTGGTGGGCCCTCAGGTAGTTTATGCTAACAAGATGACTCAGAATGCAGGCTGCCTAGGCCAGAAAGACAAATCATGTGTTTAGAGGATTGGTGTTTTGAGCAGCAAGACCTCCAGAAACAGGAGGGGGGGCTAGAGACTGAGTTTAGTCACATGGCCAATGATTCAATCAATAGTGGCTATGCAGGGATGTCCCTGGTGGCTCAGTGGTTAAGAATCCACCTGCCAATGCAGGGGACATGGGTTCGATCCCTGGTCCGGGAAGATCCCACATGCCGGAGAGCAACTAAGCCCGTGCGCCACAACTACTGAGCCTGGGCTCTAGAGGCTGTGAACCACAACTACTGAGCTCGTGTGCCACAACTACTGAAGCCCACTCGCCTAGAGCCCGTGTTTCGCAACAAGAGAAGCCACTGAAATGAGAAGACCATGCACCGCAACAAAGAGTAGGCCCCACTCGCCACAACTAGAGAAAGCCTGTGTGCAGCAACAAAGACCCAATGCAGCCAAGAAAAAAAAAAAGAATCCACCTGCCAATTCAGGGGACATGGGTTTGAGCCCTGGCCCGGGAAGATCCCAAGTGCCGCGGAACAACTAAGCCCGTGTGCCACAACTACTGAGCCTGCGCTCTAGAGCCTGCAAGCCACAACTACTGAGCCCACATGCTGCAACTACTGAAGCCTGTGCACCTACAGCCTATGCTCCACAACGAGAGAAGCCACCGCAATGAGAAGCCCGCGCACCGCAACGAAGAGTAGCCCCTGCTCACTGCAACTAGAGAAAGCCCGTGCACAGCAACGAAGACCCAACGCAGCCAAAAACTTTAAAATTATACATATATATATATACATATATATAGTGGCTATGAAATGAAGCCCCAATAAAAACTCTGGACACCAAAACTTGGCTGAACTTCCCTGGCTGGCAACAAGCCACATGTTGTCACACATCAGTGAGCTGGGAGGATAATATATCCTGACTTCATAGGGAAAAGACACAGAATTCTTACATCTGGAACCTTCCCAAGCTTTGCTGTGTGCACCTTACTCTTTGGCTGGTTCTGATACATATTCTATTACTATAACAATGCTAATTGTAAAGATAGCACTGTCCTGAGTTCTGCAAGCCATTCTAGCAAATTATCAAAACGCCTGCATTTGTAGCCAGTCGATCATAAGTAACAGTGGCCTGAGGATCTCTGAACTTGGGGCTGGTGTCTAAGTGAAGACAGCCTTGTTGAGAACTATGTCCTTAATCTGTTAGGACTGTGGCCTAACTCTGAGTAGTGTGGTATAAGAAGTCATTACAGGCCAAAAGACTGTCAGAAGAAATAAAGGATATTCCCAGATTTGATGGAAAATGTGAATTCACATATCTAAGAAATGTAATGAGGGTATATCCATATAATGTATGTTTTTCAATCTCAGCACTATTGACATTTTGGACTAGATAACTCTTTGGAAAGGGAGGTGCTGTCCTGCTTCTTTGGAAGGCGGAGGGACTGATCTGAGCATTTTAGAGGTTTAGCAGCATCCCTGATTCCTGCCCACTAGAGGCCAGTATCACCCTTCCCTTCCCCCAATCATGACAACCAAAAACGTCTCCGGACATTGACAAATGTGCCGCCAAGTGGGGTAAAATTGTTCCTTCTTATTGAGACCCACTTGTGTGATGGAATACTACACAGCTGTCTTCAAAAACTGAGAATACTCTATGCACTGAATTAGAGAGACTCATAACATGCATTTTGTTAAGTGAAAAAAGCCAAGGTATAGAATAGTTAGGTAATTTGCTACCACTTTTAAATAAAGGTTGGGAAGGAGTAAATATTCATTGTAGCATACAGATACAAAAATGCTTTGGAAGAATTCAGAGGAAACTTAAAACAGCAATTACCTATTATTGGAAGGTGGGTAGATGAATGGCTATATACAGAGGGAGATTTTTAATTTTATTTTTTATGATGATTTAATAATCATGGGAATTTTTTAATAATTAAATACACTGATCAAAACTGACAAATCATTTCAGCCTTTCCATTAGTTCTGTCTTAATAATCATCACTTATAAGGGTGCCAGACCTTGATCTCCCTCTCAAGCTACTGAGAATCCTCAAGTGCACTGAGATTTTCTTTGCCTATACATTGGTTTGGGCTCCTGAAACATCTGTATAGTGAGTCATATTTTGATGTCTTGAAAAGTGGAAAACTAAGGGAGTGGAAATACTGTAGTTTGTTGTAAAACACAAACAAGCAAGAAAGAAATGTAAAGTACTATAAGTAAGAAAAACTCACGAGCTCCACACCTAGACATGCCCTTGTCATCTGAAAGATGACAGTATTTTCTATACAGAAAATGTTAAAGAATTCACAAAAAAACTCTTAGAGCTAATAAACAATATCAACATGGTTACAGCATATAAGATCAATATATAAAAATCAACTGCATTTCTATTCACTATCAATGAACTATCCAAAAACTAAATTAAGGAAACAACTACATTTACAACAGCATCAAAAAGAGTAAAATGTAAAATACTAAGGAATAAATTTAACAAAAGAAGTGTAAGACTTCTTCACTGAAAACGATAAAACATCATTAAAAGAAAGTAACAAGACCTAAATAAATAGAAAAACATCCTGTGTTCATGGGTTAGAAGATTCAATATTATTAAGATGTCAATATTCCCCAAATTGATCAACAGATTCAACACAATTCCTATCAAAATCCCAATGGCCCCTTTTTTGCAGAAACTGACAAGCTGATCTTAAGATTCTTATGGAATTGAAAGGGACACAGAAGAGCCAAACCTTTTTTTTTTTAAAGGAACACCAACAGTCCAACCCAAACTTTCATTTAGATAAAAATCATTTCTCCATTACATTAAGGGCATAGTCAGGCTAAAGAATAGCCTTGTTTTCATTAGTAGCCATGTCACACTACACAGCCACGGTCATATTTATGGTGAGCTTGACATTTTCTCTCAGTATCCTGGCTAAGTCCTTTATATTTTTGTAACTAAAGAGCCCAGACTGGGACTTTTTCTAAAAACATTAGAAGTTTGCTCCAAAGGAGAAATGATGTCTCCACCTCCACAAACTAAAAATTGTCAACACATTGCAAATATTAATATTCCACTTACAAACTTCCACGAGGAAGGGAGCATCCCCAGCCATCACCTTATTACCATATGTATGAGTATGTACGTACATGCTTGTGTGCACATGTATGCGTTTTGTGTATGCATTGAAGACTGGTAACATGTACAGAATCACAAACGGCGGCTAAATCTAAGAGATTGTGGGCTATGTTAATTTTATTTGCTTTTTCGGGGTTCTTTTTGCTTGGATTTTTACGATTTGTCTGAAAGTGGAACAAGCACAAAGCACACATGCAAAGCTGAGCTTTAGGGGCTTTTTGTTGGTTTTAAGCCCCTAATATTTTATTTTTCCTTGATCTTTCTCCTAAAAAACAAAGCCCCACATGTCTGATTAATTAAGGTTTCAGTTAGTCAAATTTCACTAGGGATTTCACAAGTTTTATAGACAACTGTCTGTAAGCTGAGCTGATGCAAAATGGCAGATGGGGCTGTCTGACCACAGAGAAGAGCCCAGTGAAAAGAGCAGACTAAAAAGCAGAGGTGTTCATTTAAATCAATGTGATTTGGAATCAGAAGAGTTCCTTTCTAAAAACATTCATCTTAGCAAATAGTGAGTTAAAATTTGTGAGGTTTATTTAAAACTACACAATGAGTTTTGAAACCACAAGGGCACGTAATTATCTTGTCTGTAGCTCACTCTTTGAACTCAAATCTGACTTTTTAAAAATATTCATTTTAATCTTCAAAGTTTAAATCAATTGTTTTTCTCTGTGCTTGAGCAGTTTCCCATCTGTGAGGTGGTAAACAGGCTAGTGCTTTTTTAAAAACTTTTTTATTTCATATTAGCAATATAATACATATTCATTGATGAAAATATAATACAGAAGAGCCCAAAGAAAAACAATCATCCATAATCTTGCCATGCTGTTCATGAAAAAGTCTCTCATTTGAGGTATTTATTTCCAGCCTAACACACACAGAGACATACACATATACACATACAGACACACTTACATATGCACACACCTACCCAGACACATTCACATACACACAGTAACAGGATCAGCCTGGCCACACTACTTTATAATCCACTTGCCAGAACTTGGTGACATATTATATAAACATATCTTTAGATATTCTTAGTTAACATCTTTTTAATAGCTACATTGTGCCCCATCATATTGTTAGATATTTAAATTATTTCTAATTCTTTGGTATCATAATGACTGCTTCACTGTACATTTATATATTTCATATTCATATATGTTTATGTAATTAATATTCACAGAAGAGCCAAACATTCTTTAAAAAGAAAAGCTCAAAGTTGGAAAACTCACACTTGATTATGACAATAATCAAGACTGTGAGGTACTTACATAGAAAAAGATATATAGGTTAATGGAAAACAAGAGACAGTCCAAAAATAAACCTATACATTAGCGGGCAATTTATTTTTGACAACGGTACCATGACAATTTAATGGGGAAAGACTACTCTTTTCAATAAATGGTGCTGGGGCAACTGAATATTCAAAAAGATACCCAAGGTGCATGTCTCAAATTGAACAGGGAAAAAGAGTTGGAATCCTACCTCACTCCATATACAAAAATTAACTGAAGATGGATCAAAGAACTAAGTGTTAAGAGAAAAAACTATAAAATACTCAGAAGAAAACACAGAAATCTTCATGACCTAGGATTAAGCAAGAATTTCTTACATATGATACAAATACAAACAACAACAACAAAAAAAAGTAAATTGAACTTAATCAAAATTTAAAACATTTGTGCTTTAAAAGACACTACCAAGAAAGTAAAAAGAGAAACAAGAAAATGAGAAAAAATATTTGAAAATCATAAATAATATGGAATTCATGTCCAGAATATACAAAGAACTCTTATAACTCAACAGTAATAAAACAAATAACCCAATTAAACACAGGCAAATAATCTGAACAGACACTTCTCCAAAGAGAAATAAATGGTCATAGGAAACAATGCTCAACATCATTCATGGTTGAGTAATGCAAATCAAAACCACAATGAGATACCACTTCACACCCACTAGGCTATAATCGAAGAGACAGACAATACCAACAACTGGTTAGAATTCAGAGAAAATGGAACCTGCATACATTGCTGAGAGGAAAGTATAAGGGTGCAGGTGCTTTGAAAAACAGTCTGGCAGTTCTGTTAAAAATGGAATTACCATTAAAAATATAATAACTACACTCCTAAGTGTATACCCAAGACAACTGAGAACATATGTCTACATTAAAACTTTTACATGATTGCTTATAGCAGCAGCATATTCATAGTAGCCAAAAAAGTGGCAATAACCTAAATATGAATGGATAAACAAACTGTGGTATATCCACTGGAGGAACTATTATTTGGCAATAAAAAAGGAATGGAGTACTGACACATGCTCCAATAAGGATAAACCTTGAAAACATTATGCTAAGTCAGAGAAACCAGTCACAAAAGACCATATATTATATGAATCCCTTTTTGTAAAATGTCCCAAACAGGCAAATCCATAGAGACTGAAAACAGATTCATGGGTGCCAGGGGGTGGGGTAGGGGAAAATGGGGAGTGATTGCTGCTGGGTGTCAGGTTTATTTTAGGGGTGAGGATAATGCTCTGAAATTAGACAGCGGTGACAGTTGCATAATTCTGTGTAAATACTAAAACCCACTGCATAGTCCACCTTAAAAGGCTGAGTTTTGGGGGTCTGGGAAGATGGCGGAAGAGTAAGACGCGGAGATCACCTTCCTCCTCACAGATACACCAGAAATACACCTACACGTGGAACAACTCCTACAGAACACCTACTGGAGGCTGGCAGAAGACCTCAGACCTCCCAAAAGGCAAGAAACTCCCCACGTACCTGGGTAGGGCAAAAGAAAAAAGGAAAAAACAGAGACAAAAGAATAGGGACGGGACCTGCACCAGCGGGAGGGAGCTGTGAAGGAGGAAAAGTTTCCATATACTAGGAAGCCCCTTCGCGGGCGGAGACTTTGGGAGGCGGAGGGGGGAGCTGCGGCCGCGGAGGAGTGCACAGCAACAGGGGTGCGGAGGGCAAAGCGGAGAGATTCCCGCACAGAGGATCGGTGCCAACCGGCACTCACCAGCCCTAGAGGCTTGTCTGCTCACCCGCCGGGGCTGGCGGGGCTGGGAGCTGAGGCTCGGGCTTCGGTCGGAGTGCAGGGAGAGGACTCGGGTTGGCGGCGTGAACATAGCCTGAAGGGGTTAGTGCACCACGGCTGGCCGGGAGGGAGTCCGGGGAAAAGTCTGCACCTGCCTAAGAGGCAAGAGACTTTTTCTTCCCTCTTTGTTTCCTGGTGCGCGAGGAGAGGGGTTTAAAAGCGCTGCTTAAAGGAACTCCAGAGACAGGCGCGAGCCGCGGCTAAAAGCACGGACCCCAGAGACGGGCATGAGACGCTAAGGCTGCTGCTGCCGCCACCAAGGGGCCTGTGTGCGAGCACAGGTCACTATCCACACCCCTCTTCCGCGGAGCCTGTGCAGCCCGCCACTGCCAGGTTCTCGGGATCCAGGGACAACTTCCCCGGGAGAACGCACGGCGGGCCTCAGGCTCGTGCAACGTCACGCAGGCCTCTGCCGCCGCAGGCCCGCCCCGCACTCCATGCCCCTCCCTCCCCCCCGGCCTGAGTGCGCCAGAGCCCCCGAATCAGCGGCTCCTTTAACCCCGTCCTGTCAGAGCAAAAAACAGACGCCCTCCAGCGACCTACACGCAGAGGCAGGGCCAAATCCAAAGCCGAGCCCCTGTGAGCTGTGAGAACAAAGAAGAGAAAGGGAAATCTCTCCTAGCAGCCTCAGAAACAGCGGATTAAAGCTCCACAATCAACTTGATGTGCCCTGCATCTGTGGAATACCTGAATAGACAACGAGTCATCCCAAATTGAGGAGATGGACTTCGAGAGCAAGATCTATGATTTTTTCCCCTTTTCCTCTTTTTGTGAATGTGTATGTGTATGCTTCTGTGTGAGATCTTGTCTGTATAGTTTTGCTTCCACCATTTGTCCTAGGGTTCTATCCGTCCATGGTTTTTTTTCTTAATAATTAATTTTAATAACTTTATTATACTTTACCTTCGTTCTTTCTTTCTTTATTTCCTTCCTTCCTTCCCTCCTTTAGACAACGAATCATCCCAAATTGAGGAGGTGGTCTCTGAGAGCAAGACTTACGATTTTTTCCCCTTTACCTCTTTTTGTGAAGGTGTATGTGTATGCTTCTGTGTAAGATTTTGTCTGTATAGCTTTGCTTCCAACATTTGTCCTAAGGTTCTATCTGTCCCTTTTTTTTTCTAAATAATTATTTTTTAATTCAATAACTTTATTATACTTTATTTTATTTTACTGTATCTTCTTTCTGTCTTTTTTCCTTCCTTCCCTCCTTCCTTCCTCCCTCCCTCCCTTTCTTTCCTTCTTGCCTTACCTTCTTTGCTTTTTTCTTTCCTTCTCCCTTCCTTCCTTCCCTCCTTTCGTTCTTTCCTTCTTCATACTTCTACTAATTCTCTCTACTTTTTCCCCCTTTTATTCTGAGCCATGTGGATGAAAGGCTCTTGGTGCTCCAGCCAGGAGTCAGGGCTCTGCCTCTGAGGTGGGAGAGCCAACTTCAGGACACTGGTCAACAAGAGACCTCCCAGCTCCACATAATATCAAACGGTGAAAATCTCCCAGAGACCTCCATCTTAACACCAGCACCCAGCTTCACTCAACGACCAGCAAGCTACGGCGCTGTACAACCTATGCCAAACAACTAGCAAAACAGGAACACAACCCCACCCATTAGCAGAGAGGCTGCCTAAAATCATAATAAGGCCACAGACACCCCAAAACACACCACCAGACGTGAACCTGCCCACTAGAGAGACAAGATCCAGCCTCATCCACCACAACAGAGGCACTAGTCCCCTCCACCAGGAACCCTACACAACCCACTGACCTAACCTTAGCCACTGGAGACAGACATCAAAAACAGCGGCAACTACGAACCTGCAGCCTGCAAAAAGGAGACCCCAAACACAGTAAGATAAGCAAAATGAGAAGACAGAAAAACACACAGCAGATAAAGGAGCAAGATAAAAATGCACCAGACCTAACAAATGAAGAGGAAATAGGCAGTCTACCTGAAAAAGAATTCAGAACAATGATAGTAAGGATGATCCAAAATCTTGGAAACAGAAAGGACAAAATGCAAGAAACAGTTAACAAGGACCTAGAAGAAATAAAGATGAAACAAGCAACGATGAACAACACAATAAATGAAATTAAAAGTACTCTAGATGGGATCAATAGCAGAATAACTGAGGCAGAAGAACGGATAAGTGACCTGGAAGATAAAATAGTGGAAATTAACTACTGCAGAGCAGAATAAAGAAAAAAGAATGAAAAGAACTGAGGACAGTCTCAGAGACCTCTGGCACAACATTAAACGCACCAACATTCGAATTATAGGGGTTCCAGGAGAAGAAGAGAAAAAGAAAGGGACTGAGAAAATATTTGAAGAGATTATAGTTGAAAACTTCCCTAATATGGGAAAGGAAATAGTTAATCAACTCCAGGAAGCACAGAGAGTCCCATACAGGATAAATCCAAGGACAAATACGCCAAGACACATATTAATCAAATTGTCAAAAGTTAAATACAAAGAAAGCATATTAAAAGCAGCAAGGGAAAAACAACAAATAACACACAAGGGAATCCCCATAAGGTTAACAGCTGATCTCTCAGCAGAAACCCTACGAGCCAGAAGGGAGTGGCAGGACATACTGAAAGTGATGAAGGAGAAAAACCTGCAACCAAGACTACTCTACCCAGCAAGGATCTCATTCAGATTTGATGGAGAAATTAAAACCTTTACAGACAAGCAAAAGCTGAGAGAGTTCAGCACCACCAAACCAGCTTTACAACAAATGCTAAAGGAACTTCTATAGACAATAAACACAAGAGAAGGAAAAGACCTATAAAAACGAACCCAAAACAATTTAGAAAATGGGAATGGGAACATACTTATCGATAATTACCTTAAATGTAAATGGACTAAATGCTCCCACCAAAAGACACAGATTGGCTGAATGGATACAAAAACAAGACCCTTATATATGCTGTCTACAAGAGACCCACTTCAGACCTAGAGACACATACAGACTGAAAGTAAGGGGATGGAAAAAGATATTCCATGCAAATGGAAACCGAAAGAAAGCTGGAGTGGCAATTCTCGTATCAGACAAAATAGACTTTAAAATAAGGACTGTTAGAAGAGACAAAGAAGGACACTACATAATGATCAAGGGATCGATCCAAGAAGAAGATATAACAATTGTAAACATTAATGCACCCAACATAGGAGCACCTCAATACCTAAGGCAAATACTAACAGCCATAAAAGGGGAAATCGACAGTAACACATTCATAGTAGGGGACTTTAACACCCCACTTTCACCGATGGACAGATCATCCAAAATGAAAATAAATAAGGAAACACAAGCTTTAAATGATACATTAAACAAGATGGACTTAATTGATATTTATAGGACACTCCATCCAAAAACAACAGAATACACATTTTTCTCAACTGCTCATGGAACATTCTCCAGGATAGATCATATCTTGGGTCACAAATTAAGCCTTGGTAAATTTAAGAAAATTGAAATTGTATCAAGTATCTTTTCTGACTACAACGCCATGAGACTAGATATCAATTACAGGAAAAGATCTGTAAAAAATACAAACACATGGAGGCTAAACAATACACTACTTACTAATGAAGTGATCACTGAAGAAATCAAAGAGGAAATAAAAAAATACCTAGAAACAAATGACAATGGAGACACAATGACCCAAAACCTATGGGATGCAGCAAAAGCAGTTCTAAGGGGAAAGTTTATAGCAATACAAGCCCACCTTAAGAAGCAGGAAACATCTCGAATAAACAACCTAACCTTGCACCTCAAGCAATTAGAGAAAGAAGAACAAAAAAACCCCAAAGCCACCAGAAGGAAAGAAATCATAAAAATCAGATCAGAAATAAATGAAAAAGAAATGAAGGAAACAATAGCAAAGATCAATAAAACTAAAAGCTGATTCTTTGAGAAGATAAACAAAATAGATAAACCACTAGCCAGACCCATCAAGAAAAAAAGGGAGAAGACTCAAATCAATAGAATTAGAAATGAAAAAGGAGAAGTAACAACTGACACTGCAGAAATAAAAAAGATCATGAGAGATTACTACAAGCAACTCTATGCCAATAAAATGGACAACCTGGAAGAAATGGACAAATTCTTAGAAAGGCACAACCTGCCAAGGCTGAATCAGGAAGAAATAGAAACTATGAACAGACCAATCACAAGCACTGAAATTGAAACTGTGATTAAAAATCTTCCAACAGGGGCTTCCCTGGACAGGTACATGTAGAAGTATGAGATTAGATCACTCCCTAACACCATACACAAAAATAAGCTCAAAATGGATTAAAGACCTAAATGTAAGGACAGAAACTATCAAACTCTTAGAGGAAAACATAGGCAGAACACTCTATGACATAAATCACAGCAAGATCCTTTCTGACCCACCTCCTAGAGTAATGGAAATAAAAACAAAAATAAACAAATGAGACCTAATGAAACTTCAAAGCTTTTGCACAGCAAAGGAAACCATAAACAAGACCAAAAGACAGCCCTCAGAATGGGAGAAAATATTTGCAAATGAAGCAACTGACAAAGGATTAATCTCCAAAATTTACAAGCAGCTCATGCAGCTCAATAACAAAAAAACAAACAACCCAATCCAAAAATGGGCAGAAGACCTAAATAGACACTTCTCCAAAGAAGATATACAGACTGCCAACAAACACATGAAAGAATGCTCAACATCATTAATCATTAGAGAAATGCAAATCAAAACTACAATGAGATATCATCTCACACCAGTCAGAATGGCCATCATCAAAAAATCTAGAAACAATAAATGCTGGAGAGGGTGTGGAGAAAAGGGAACCCTCTTACACTGTTGGTGGGAATGTAAATTGATACAGCCACTGTGGAGAACAGTATGGAGGTTCCTTAAAAAACTACAAATAGAACTACCATATGACCCAGCAGTCCCACTACTGGGCATATACCCTGAGAAAACCATAATTCAAAAAGAGTCATGTACCAAAATGTTCATTGCAGCTCTATTTACAATAGCCCGGAGATGGAAACAACCTAAGTGCCCATCATCGGATGAATGGATAAAGAAGATGTGGCACATATATACAATGGAATATTACTCAGCCATAAAAAGAAACGAAATTGAGCTATTTGTAATGAGGTGGATAGACCTAGAGTCTGTCATACAGAGTGAAGTAAGTCAGAAAGAGAAAGACAAATACCGTATGCTAACACATATATATGGAATTTAAGGAAAAAAATGTCATGAAGGACCTTGGGGTAAGACAGGAATAAAGACACAGACCTACTGGAGAACGGACTTGAGGATATGGGTAGGGGAAAGGGTGAGCTGTGACAGGGCGAGAGAGAGTCATGGACATATACACACTAACAAACGTAAGGTAGACAGCTGGTGGGAAGCAGCCACATGGCACAGGGATATCGGCTCGGTGCTTTGTGACCGCCGGGAGGGGTGGGATAGGGAGGGTGGGAGGGAGGGAGACGCAAGAGGGAAGAGATATGGGAACATGTGTATGTGTATGACTGATTCAGTTTGTTATAAAGCAGAAACTAACACACCATTGTAAAGCAATTATACCCCAATAAAGATGTTAAAAAAAAAAAAAGGCTGAGTTTTACGGCATGTAAGTTATATCTCAACAATAACTATATATATATAAAATATGTGAATTTTTCTGAGTCAAAATTCCTTACAAGTAGAACAAATATCTCTTAGAATGGCTAAATTCTTAAGAATTTTTAAAATAAAATTTAAGCCTGAGCCAATAAAATTCGTTATTTCAAAAACAACATACAGAGGGCTTCCCTGGTGGCGCCGTGGTTGAGAGTCCACCTGACGATGCAGGGGACACGGGTTCGTGCCCCGGTCCGGGAAGATCCCACGTGCCACGGAGCGGCTGGGCCCATGAACCATGGCCGCTGAGCCTGCGCGTCCAGAGCCTGTGCTCCACAACGGGAGAGGCCACAGCAGTGAGAGGCCCACGTACCGCAAAAAACGTACAGAAAGTCTCAGGAATATTTTCACTACAGCAGAACCTGATGGGAGTCTGCAAATCAATTGGTGTATAGAAAACTTTATTGCCTACTACAGGACTACAAAAATGTAAGCAAACCATTCTCTTTCAAAATCAGCCTTGAAACAGTACTTACCAAGTACACTGCTCTTTGAAAGAAGGTTGTAGTCTCCAGGATTTTGTGCATTGTGATGGTTTCCAACTCATCAGGGTCCAGCTGCTCCTTTTCAAAGGGCATTCCATTGAACAGGACAACAGGCAGTGGACCAACTCCAGTCTGCTCATAGTAGCCTCTTGCTTCCTGAAACACATGGGACCACAAACAGCATATTTTTGTCCTTCCTGAGACAAATGGAACAAAGCATATTTTCACACATACATGTTCTAACAAGAAAAGAAACAACAACAGAAATATGGAAACCAAGAAATAACTAAAGAAAAATGCTTTTAAAAATATATAAAGAACTGGGGCTTCCCTGGTGGCGCAGTGGTTGAGAGTCCGCCTGCCAATGCAGGGGACATGGGTTCGTGCCCCAGTCCGGGAAGATCCCAAATGTCGCGGAGCAGCTGGGCCCATGAGCCACGGCTGCTGAGCCTGCGCGTCCGGAGCCTGTGCTCCGCAACGGAAGAGGCCACAACAGTGAGAGGCCCGCGTACCGCAAAAAAAAAAAAAAAAAATTTACTGAGTTTTAATAAAACCACAAAACCTTATAAATCAGGAAGTGGTTGAAGATGGGGATGAGGGTAAGTTTAAGCAGCCCAGGCTACCAGACCTGAATTACATATACTACAGCCCAAATTATACAAGAGACTTTTGAGCAATGATGGAGATATTCTATCTTCACTGTCCAATGCAGTAACCACTAACCACATGTAGCTATTGAGCTCCTGAAATTAATTAATTTCCACTTTAAAAGCTCATGTGGCCAGAGGTTACTATAATGGGCAGCACAACTATAGACTGTCATAAATTATTAGTGCTCCTGGGCAGATAACTTGAGATGAAATATTTACACCCAATTCTAAATTTAAAAGGGTCCATATAACTAAACAAGAAGTTACACCTACAGAAAACAAAACAAGGTTGGTGGGAAAACAGTGCTCAAAAATTGTTCTATAATGTACTAAGCTCAATCTTTTGCCTTCTCCAGGACAAAAGAGGTTCCTTGGCAGGGAAGTACCAGGCGAGCAAACATATCTGAGACTTTTCCAACAATCAACATAGGTACATTCCCCCAGATATCAACCACAGACCCAAGACTAAGATTTTAGAGTAAAAACTATATTATTACCCAAGATATAAAAAAAGCTCCTTAAAGCATTCTTGTTAAACATCTTGTAACTGCTATCTTCTGAAAATAGCAGAATTTTAAAATATATAACCATTTTAGATAGCACAAATAGAAAAGTACCTCAATTCGGTAACTAATACCAGTCATCAGCTTAGTTTCAGATCTAGCCACAGTGATAACTGATAGTACAGACTTATCTGATGGACTAACATGGCACAATGAGAAAGGCCTTCCAGGTTGATTTCTGCCATCTCTGTATATCATGGTTAAAACTTTTAAAATGTACACTCCCAAAACTGTTACATTAATTCTGTTCTTTGACATCTCACCTATCTCAAAGAAGTTCATAAAAACTCAATTTAAATATACTTTGAGCTTTGAAAATCAATCTCCCAGGAAAACAAAACAAAATCCACATTATAACTCTCAGTGGCTGTAAGAAGTAATACTGGTTTTCTCTGAACATGGCAACTGAGTAAAAGGCACGAGTGGGAGGGAGATGTTTTGACTATAAACTTTCCATTTTTGCAACTTGCAAATAGATTATCAGACTAAAAATTAACAGAATGCAGGCCAATTATCAGAGTCACGCTTAAAAATTACACGTGAGAATTTCTACCAACTGATCACTAAAAATGTTAATTACACATAATTTTGAAACACTGACTAAAAAGTCACAAATAAGCCATTCATAAATGATAACTGAGATTAATAAAGACTCAGAGTTAATACGCCAAATGTAAAATGTTTGCATGAATAAGTTAGAACTTTTCTTACTTTGACTTTGAAACATATAAATATGCACCTATCAGACTCTATTCTCTTCAGTTCAAAAGATCTACCTTAATTGTACTACGTAGTTTTAGAAATGATTACTTCTTTCAAATACCAGGCATAGAAGATAACACAGCTTCAGATATACACAAAGGTACAGATATTCCTAAGTGTAATAACATTTGCTAACTGCACTCATTCCTCCTTTAAAAAAAAAACTGCACTCGGGCTTCCCTGGTGGTGCAGTGGATAAGAATCTGCCTGCCAATGCAGGGGACACGGGTTCGATCCCTGGTCTGGGAAGATCCCACATGTCGCGGAGCAACTAAGCCCGTGCGCCACAACTACTGAGCCTGCACTCTAGAACCCGCGAGCCACAACTACAGAGCCCGTGTGCCACAACTACTGAAGCCCATGTGCCTAGAGCCCGTGGCTCTACAACAAGAGAAGCCACCGCAATGAGAAGCCTGTGCACAGCAACGAAGAGTAGCCCCCTCTCACTGCAACTAGAGAAAGCCTGTGCGCAGCAATGAAGACCCAACGCAGCCAAAAATAAATTAATTTTTTTAAAAAATGCAGTCATTCCTCCTTTTCAAAAAAATCTATTTTCTTGGGCTTTTTCATATGAGGGGTACAGCTCCTGCAACTTAAAAAATCTTACTGATCATTAGATTCTTAGGACCTCTGAGAATCTCTCAACATCCTTCTCTTGAGAGTATATGCCTACTTAAATAGCTAGGTAACTACGATCTGTTTATATGGGAAGGGCCTCTAACCAGTAGAGATGAGGAAAATGGCCAAATCTGGGAAACTATTGAGGAGTCAGGTCTGTGATACTCCCACCTGATTCTTCAGCAAAATCAAGATTTTAATGCATAAAAGACAACGTGTAAAAATACCCTTTTCCCCAATTCGTCCACTATAGTCAATGTTTTTCAGGCAAATCCTTTTGATATAGCAATCATCCACAATAAAAAAGGCAACATGTACTTTTTCTTCAATAGGATGATAGAAAACCAGAGTTAAACATTTTCCAAAAGTGAAATATAAGAAAATTCCATTAATTTTCTCAAAGATTCCCAAAGTGGCCCTTCTTTCCTTTTATTTCACCTTTTCTTTTTCTACAGAGTACTACTCAGGCTGTTTGTGAAAATGTGAAAAATCACTACGTGCCCATATCAATATTATTTTATTTTTTAAAAAAAAGGGTAAGTGACTGAACAGAAGGTTGCAGTACAATAATGGAAACATGTTCAGTCTAAACTGAGTAGCTCTCATGACCAGCTTCAACTCCAAACCTTAAAATAAGGAGATTTAACACTGAGGCAGGAGTGATGTCAGTATCATGGCTGAATAAGACTTCCCTCATTAGTGTCTCCCCCACAGAAAAACAACAACTTGGCATCTATCCACTGACAAAAGGGTCTTTGTGGGAGCTTTGGAATTCAGCACCATATGCCAAGTGGCCCGGGAGAAGTGTTGCAGCAGGTAACATGCAGACGGACTTTGACCCTGGCTGCGGGCTCTGCACTGATGCATGAGCTGGCTCCAGGGAACCCCTGGGAAAAACTATCTTAATCAATCACCCATAGACAAGACAGCCTCTGTGAAGTCCAGGTTTCCAGCAAGAAGTTCCAGGACACCACTGGAGCAAAAAAATATGAATTTGGACACACTGGAGAGGGTAAGAGAACAGTCTGACTTTACTCACATCACCCCTCTCCCGAGGCAGTACAGCTTAGGGCCACAAGAGATCTTCTGAGCCTATGATTTCTCCTACAAGGGACATAAGAGCAATGGCTGAGCGCTCAACCTCCCCAGCTATGTGGGATGCTGCCCAAGAGGCTCATTTCTCTCCCGCTCCATCCAGAATACTGATTTGTGAGTGGCATCACCATGGGTGAAGAGGCTGGGAGAGCAGCAGACAGTGCACTCATAGGGCATTTAAGGAAGGCAGATCCTACTTACGGCATCAACAAGCCCACCTATGAGACACCCAGGACACCTCATCCACAGATGCCCCCAGATGACTCATGGGCACCCCGCAGTGCTCTGCACACACCTTACCACCATACACCCACACCCTGTGGCTGGCTGCCAGTGCACAATCCTGACAAGGGCAGCAAGAGTGAGCTTTGCCAGATGGATAGTGAGGACGTACAGAAAGCCAATCCACATCAGTAGACCAGAAAGAGACAAACAACTTGAGCTTTAGTGCCACTTGGGGGAAACAAAAAGGAGGTGGCCTGTCCGCACCCAGCCTGCGGGCAATGTAGAATCAAGAGGAGCTAAATAAACAAGTTCAGAATTCTGCACAAGAGGGAACAACAGCACGGAGCAGGTGTACCCACAGACATTCTGAGAAAGCCTCAGAATTCCAACCTTCCTGAAATGGAAGGTATTTCTCTCCCAAAGCAGAGAGTAAAGACTGGTAGAAGTGACTGCTACCAGTCACTTCTGGTAGCAACTTAAAATTGCAAGGAACTTGAAAAATCAAGAAAGCATAACATCACCTAAGGATCGCAATAATCTTCCAGTAACCAATCCCGAAGACATGGAGATCTGCAATTTACCCAATGAAGAATTCAAAATAGCTGTTTTGGGGAGACTCGGTGAGCTACAAGAAGACACAGAAGGACAATTCAACAAAATCAAGAAAACAATACACAAACAAAATCAGAATTTTTTTTTTTTTTAAACAAGAAATCAGAATTTTAACAAGGAGAGAGAGCATAAAAAAAAACCAAACAGAAATTCTGGAGCTGAAGAATATAATGAATGAAATTTTTAAAATGGTATAGCATTAACATCAGAGTGAAATCAAGCAAAAGAAGATAACCTACAAGTTAGAAGACAGGAACTTTGCAATTATCCAGTCAGGGGACAACAATAACAACAACAGCAACTGAAGAATTAAAGAAATGGTATATGGATAATTTTCAAATTACTGGAGTTCCAGAGAAGATGAGATAGAGAAGGGGGCAGAAAGCTTATTTAAAGAAATAATGGATAAGAACTTCCCAAATCTGGAGAGAGATTTGGATATCCAAGTTCCTGAAGACCATAGGTCACCAAAGAAAATAAATTTAAAGAGAACCTCTCCAAGACACATTATAATAAAACTATCAAAAGTCAAAAACAGACACTCTTAAGAGCAGCAAGAGAAGAAGAAGCTTGTAACTTACCAGGGAAGGCTAACAGTGGACGTCTCAGTAAAAAAGTTGCAGGCAAGGAGTGAGTGGGATGATACATTCTAACTGCTAAAAGAAAAAACTGCCAACCAAGAATACTCTACCTGGCAAAGTTATCGTCTAGAAATGGAGGAGAAATAAAGACATTCCCAGACAAACAAAAGCTAAGAGAGTTCATCATCACCAAACCTGCCTTATGAGAAATGCTGAAAGGAGTCCTTCAAGCTGAAATGAAAGGACGTTAATTAGTAACATGAAAACATACAACACACTAGTAAAGGTAAGTATATAGTCAAATTCAGAATACCCTAACACTGTAAATATGATGGTGTATTAACCACTTAACTCTATGAAGGTTAAAAGACAAGAGTATTCAATGAAGCAAGAGAGGGCCCTCAACTATGAATTTTGTAGCAATGCCCTCCATGCTCAAAGGGAATGCGGGATGGATGACAGTTGCCTGAATTCCCCTCTAATGATGATGCTGTTCATGCAGAAAACTCCATCTTGCTGTTTTTCAATATAAAGAATATGCTGATGAAAAGCAAAAAAAAAAAGACAAGAGTACTAAAAGTAACTATAGATATAATTTGTTATCGAATACACAATATAAAGAGTTAAGCTGTGATGTCCAAAACAAAAAAGGGGTGGGAATAATAAAAGGGTAGTTTTTATATTTGATCAAAGTTAAGTCATCAACATAAAAGAGATTGTTTTATCTACAAAATATTTTACGTAAGACTCATAGTAACCACAAAACAAAAATCTACAGTAGATTCACAAAAGATGAAGAGAAGGGAACCAAAGCATACCATTATGGAAAATCATCAGTTCACAGAGGGAGGCAGCAAGAGAGGAAAAAAGGAACAAGGGAAATATAAATCAGCCTCAGATAACTAATAAAATGGCATTACTGTGTCCCTTATCTATCAATAACTACTCTAAATGTTCCTGTATTAAATTCTCCAATCAAAAGGCATAGAACGGCTGGATGGATTAAAAAATAAGACCCGGGCTTCCCTGGTGGCGCAGTGGTTGAGAGTCCGCCTGCCGATGCAGGGGACACGGGTTCGTGCCCCGGTCCGGGAAGATCCCACATGCCGCGGAGCGGCTGGGCCCGTGAGCCATGGCCGCTGAGCCTGCGCGTCCGGAGCCTGTGCTCCGCAGCGGGAGAGGCCACAACAGTGAGAGGCCCACGTACTGCGAAAAAAAACCCCAAAAACAACAACAACAAAAAATAAAAAATAAGACCCAACTATATGAGCCTACAATTCCTTGCGGCTTTAAGGACACAGACTCAGAGTGAAGGGATAGAAAAAGATACACTTACGTAAGTGGAAACCAGAAGAGAGCAGGGGTAGCTATATTTCTATCAGACAAAACAGAGTTTAAGCCAAAAACTGTAACAAGAGATAAAAAGGTCATTATATAATGACAATGGGGTCAATTCATTGAGAAGATTTAACAATTCTATATATATATGCACCCAACATCAGAACACCTAAATATATGAAACGAATACTAACAGATCTCTAGGGAGAAGAAGACAACTATACAATGTTAATAGGGGAATTAAAGATATGGAAGCAGAAAACCATAATTCAAAGAGACATGTACCACAATGTTCACTGCAGCACTATTTACAACAGCCAGGACATGGAAGCAACCTAAGTGTCCATCAACAGATGAATGGATAAAGAAGATGTGGCACATATATACAATGGAATATCAGTCAGTCATAAAAAGAAATGAAATTGAGTTATTTGTAGTGAGGTGGATGGACCCAGAGTCTGTCATACAGAGTGAAGTACGTCAGAAAGAGAAAAACAAATACCGTATGCTAACACATATATATGGAATCTAGGACAGGAATAAAGACACAGAGGTAGAGAATGGACTTGAGGACACGGGGAGGGGGAAGGGTAAGCTGGGACGAAGTGAAAGAGTAACACTGACATATATACACTACCAAATGTAAAACAGATAGCTAGTGGGAAGCAGCTGCATAGCACCGGGAGATCAGCTCGGTGCTTTGTGACCACCTAGAGGGGTGGGACAGGGATGGTGGGAGGGAGGCGCAAGAGGGAGGGGATATGGGGATATATGTATATGTATAGCAGAAATTAACACAACACTGCAAAGCAATTATACTCCAATAAAGATGTTAAAAAAAATAAAAAACAAAGATATGGAAGCAACCTAAGTGTCCATCAAGAGATGAATGGATAAAGAAGATGCAGTTTACATACACAACGGACTCCTACTCAGCCATAAAAAAGAACGAAATTTTGCCATTTGCAACAACATGGATGGACTTGGAGGGCATTATGCCAAGTGAAATAAGTCAGACAGAGAAAGACAAATCCTTTATGATCTCACTTACATGTGGAATCTATAAAATACAGCAAACTAGTGAATATAACAACAACAACAAAAAAACAGACTCACAGATACAGAGAACAAATTAGTGGTTACCAGTGGGGAGAGTGAAGCTGGGAGGGACAAGACACAGATAGAGGATTAAGATGTATATTACGGGGACTTGCCTGGTGGCGCAGTGGTTAAGAATCCACCTGTTGATGCAGGGGACATGGGTTCAAGCCCTGGTCGAGGAGGACCCCACATGCCACGGAGCAACTAAGTCCGTGTGCACAACTACTGAGCCTGCGCTCTAGAGCCCGCGAGCCACAACTACTGAGCCCGTGTGCCACAACTACTGAAGCCCGCATGCGTAGAGCCTTTGCTCTGCAACAAGAGAAGCCACCACAATGAGACGACTGCACACTGCGAAGAAGAATAGCCCCTGCTTACCGCAACTAGAGAAAGCCCGTGGGCAGCAACAAAGACCCAATGCAGCCAAAAATAAATAAATAAATGAATTTATTTTTAAAAAGAACTCTAATAAATTTTTTTAAAAGATGTATATTATATATACATAATACGTATCTTCCAGGATAACCTAGAAGAAATGGATAAATACCTAGAAACATAAAACCTACCAAGACTGAATCATGAAGAAATAGAAAATCTGGACAGACCAATAATAAGTAAGGAGTCTGAATCCGTAATGAATATCCTCCCAACAAAGAAAAGCCTAGGACCACATGGTTTCCTTAGTGAGTGCTACAAAACATTTAAAGAGGAAGTAACACCAGTCCTTCTCAAACTCTTCCAAAAAACTGAAGCAAACAGAACATATTTTATGTGGCCAGAGTTACCCAAACAAAACCAAAGACAACACACAAAAAAGAAAATTACAGGCCAATATCTCTGATGAACACAGATGCAAAAATCCCCAACAAAATATTAGCAAACTGAATTCAACAATACATCAAAAGGATCATACAGGGACTTCCCTGGTGGCACAGTGGTTAAGAATCCGCCTGCCAGGACTTCCCTGGCGGTCCAGTGGTTAAGACTTCGCCTTCTAATACAGGGGGTGTGGGTTCGATCCCTGGTCGGGGAGCTAAGATTCCACATCCTCGCAGCCAAAAAACCAAAACAGAAGCAATACTGTAACAAATTCAATAAAGGCTTTAAAAATGGTCCACATCAAAAAAAAAAGAAAAAAAGAAAGAATTCGCCTGCCATCGTAGGGGACACGAGTTGGAGCCCTGGTTCGGGAAGATCCCACATGCTGCGGAGCAACTAAGCCTGTTCACCACAACTATTGAGCCCACGCTCTAGAGCCCATGAACCACAACTACTAAGCCTGCATGCCACAACTACTGAAGCCTGCGCGCCTGGAGCCTGTGCTCCACAACAAGAGAAGCCACCGCAATGAGAAGCCCACGCACCGCAATGAAGAGTAGCCCCTGCTCGCCACAACTAGAGAAAGCCCGCACACAGCAACGATGACCCAACGCAGCCAAAAATAAATAAATAAAATTTTTTTAAAAGATGATCTTCAAAAAAAAAAAAAAAGAAGGATCACACATCACGATCAAGTGAAATGTATTCTAGGGATGAAAGGATGATTCAACATCCCCACATCAATCAATGTGATACACCACATTAACAAAATGAATGATATAAACCACATGATCATCTCAATAGATGCAGAAAAACCATTTGAGAAGATTCAACACCCATTTATGATATAAACTCTCAGTGAAGTGGGTATAGAAGGGACATACCTCAATGTAATAAAGTCCACATACAACAAATCCACAGCTAACATCATACTCAATGGTGAAAAACTGAAAGCTATCACTCTAAGATCAGGAACAAGACAAGGATGCCCACTCTCGCCACTCATTTTCAACACAATATTGAAAGTCCTAGCCAGAGCAATGAGGTAAGAAAAAGAAATAAAACATGCCCAAATTGGAAAGAAGAAGTAAAACTGTTACTATTTGCAGATGACATGATTTTATGTGCAGAAAACCCTAAGACTCCACCAAAAAATTATTGGAAGTAATAAACAAATACAATAAAGTTGCAAGATATAAAATCAACGTACAAAAATCTGTTGCATTTCTATACACTAGGCAGAAAGAGAAATTAAGAAAACAATCCCATTTATAATCACAATAAATTTAACCAGGGAGGTGAAAGATGTACCCTGAAACCCGTAAGACAGCTGAAAGAAACCAAAGAAGACACAAATAAATGGAAAGGTATTTCATGCTCATGGATTAGAAAATTTAACATTGTTAAAATGTCCATATTAAGGGACTTCCCTGGCAGTCCACTGGTTAGCACTCTGCACTTTCACTGCTGTGGGCCCTGGTTCAATCACTGGTTGGGGAGCAAAGATCCTGCAAGCCATGCCTCACGGCCAAGAAAAAAATAAATAAAGCCAATTAAAAAAAAAAAACCACACACACACACACACAACAACAAAAAAGGTATTTCCCTGGCGGTCCAGTGGCTAAGACTCCACGCTCCCACTGCAAGGGGTGCGGATTCAATCCCTGGTCAGGGATCCCACATCCCGCATGGTGCAGCCAAAAATAAATAAATAAAATGTCCATATTACCTAAGACAATTTACATTACAGATTCAATGTAATCCCTATCAAAATCCCAAGGACATTTTTCACAGAAATAGAACAAAAATTCTGAAATTTATACAGAAACAGAAAAGATCCTGAATAACCAAAACAATCCTGAGAAAAAGAACAAAGCTGGAGGCATCACATTTCCTGACTTCAAACTATATTACAAAGCCATACTAACACAAACAGCATGGTATTGGCAGGAAAACAGATATTGGCAGGAAAACATAATAAAATTATATTAAGTTAAAATAAGTGCAAGGAAGGAAGGAAACAAAAACAAACTGAATGAGTAGAAAAAAAAGTGAAACGTTAAAAAACAACTGGTGTTGAATTGGGTGTGGGTAAGACTTGAGAGGGAGATTATAAAATCTAGGATTCTGTACTCAGATAAAAGAGAATGTATAAACAATGCATTATCAGTATGGTTTCTAATGAAATGATAGCTCAGATCTCAAACAGATGAACCAAAGGTTTTGTCCTTCATTCAAAAACGTGAAAAAAAGCTGGTAAATAAATATACTTTTTTATTGTTTTAAATTGTTTCAGAAATGTATTTTGATGCCTTGCCTTAACATTCGTTTTCAATAAACTGACCACCTTGTTCCTGCTTACAATAAAGGTCCTTCACTATATTTAATGTCTCACTATTATCTTTAAATAAAGACTTTAAAATATTTCCCTATATCCTTATTATGAGACTTTGCCATTCTATTTATTACATTTCCTATTGCATTTCCATCTTTGGCCTAAACAATTAAATACATGACACACATTAGGCACACACATCATACCTTACAAGCATACATCATATACTTCCAACAGATTTTATCCAGAACATGTATCACTCAGGTACTACCAGTGCATTATAAAGAGAAATTATTTTTCAATTGTATAGTTTATAGGCCAGCTAAAATCAATGATATCTTCACAAAATTGAAATATAAACTATATTTGCAGAGACAGAAAAGTGACCAGGTTTCTAAATTTTTGAATGCTAAGTACCGGACTTCTGGGAAGATGGCGGAAGAGTAAGACGCGGAGATCACCTTCCTCCCCACAGATACACCAGATGGAACAACTCCTACAGAGCACCTACTGAACGTTGGCTGAACCTACTGAACGTTGGCAGAAGACCTCAGACCTCCCAAAAGGCAAGAAACCCCCCACATACCTGGTTAGGGCAAAAGAAAAAAATAAACAGAGACAAAAGGATAGGGACGGGTCCTGCACCAGTGGGAGGGAGCTGTGAAGGAGGAAAAGTGTCCACACACTAGGAAGCCCCTTCGCGGGCAGAGATTGCGGGTGGCGGAGTGGGGGAGCTTCGGAGCCACGGAGGAGAGCACAGCAACAGGGGTGCGGAGGGCAAAGCGGAGAGATTCCAGCGCAGAGGATAAGGGCCGACCGGCACTCACCAGCCGAGAGGCTTGTCTGCTCACCCGCTGGGGCGGGCGGGGCTGGAAGCTGAGGCTCCGGCTTCGGTTGGAGCACCAGAAGAGGACTGGGGTTGGCGGCATGGACACAGCCTGCAGAGTGCTGGTGTGCCGCGGCTTGCTGGGAGGGAGTCCGGGGAAAAGTTTGGACCTGCCTAAGAGGCAAGAGACTTTTTCTTCCCTCTTTGTTTCCTGGTGCACGAGGAGAGGGGATTAAGAGTGCTGCTTAAAGGAACTCCAGAGACGGGCGCGAGCCGCGGCTAGAAGTGCGGACCCCAGAGACGGACATGGGACGCTAGGGCTGCTGCTGCCGCCACTGGGAAGCCTGTGGGCGAACACAGGTCACTATCCACACCCCCTTCCGGGGAGCCTGTGCGGCCCGCCACTGCCAGGGTCCCGGGATCCAGGGACAGCTCCCCGGGAGAACGCACGGCGCGCCTCAGGCTGGCAACGTCACGCCGGCCTCTGCCGCCACAGGCCCGCCCCCGCACTCCGTGAGCCTCCCTACCCCCCCCCCCCGGCCTGAGTGAGCCAGAGCCTCCGAGTCGGCGGCTCCTTTAACCCCATCCTGCCTGAGCAAAGAACAGACGCCCTCCGGCGACCTACACGCACAGGCAGGGCCAAATCCAAAGCTGAGCCCCTGTGAGCTGTGAGAAGAAAGAAGAGAAAGGGAAATCTCTCCCAGCAGCCTCAGAAGCAGCAGATTAAAGCTCCACAGTCAACCTGATGTACCTGCATCTGTGGAATACATGAACAGACAACGAATCATCCCAAATTAAGGAGCCGTGTGGATAAAAGGCTCTTGGTGCTGCAGCCAGGAGTTAGTGCTGTGCCTCTGAGGCGGGAGAGCCACCTTCAGGACACTGGTCCACAAGAGGCCTCCCAGCTGCACATAATATCAAACAGCGAAAATCTCCCAGAGATCTCCATCTCAACACCAGCACCCAGCTTCACTCAACAACCAGCAAGCTACAGTGCTGGACATCCTATGCCAAACAACTAGCAAGACAGGAACACAACCCCACCCATTAGCAGAGAGGCTGCCCCAAATCATAATAAGTCTACAGACACCCCAAAACACACCACCAGACGTGGACCTGCCCACCAGAAAGAGAAGATCCAACCTCATCCACCAGAACACAGGCACTAGTCCCCTCCACCAGGAAGCTTACACAACCCACTGAACCAACCTTAGCCACTGGGGACAGACGCTAAAAACAAGAGGAACTACAAACCTTCAGCCTGCAAAAAGGAGACCCCAAACACAGTAAGATAAGCAAAATGAAAAGACAGAAAAACACACAGCAGATGAAAGAGCAAGATAAAAACCCATCAGACCTAACAAATGAAGAGGAAATAGGCAGTCTACCTGAAAAAGAATTCAGAATAATGATAGTAAAGATGATCCAAAATCTTGGAAACAGAAGAAACAAAATGCAAGAAACACTTAACAAGGACCTAGAAGAACTAAAGATGAAACAAACAATGATGAACAACACAATAAATGAAATGAAAAATACTCTAGATGGGATCAATAGCAGAATAACTGAGGCAGAAGAACGGATAACTGACCTGGAAGATAAAATAGTGGAAATAACTAATGCAGAGCAGAATAAAGAAAAAAGAATGAAAAGAACTGAGGACAGTCTCAGAGACCTCTGGGACAACATTAAACGCACCAACATTTGAATTATAGGGGTTCCAGAAGAAGAAGAGAATAGAAAATATGAACAGACCAATCACCAATCACAAGAGAAATTATAGGGGTTCCAGAAGAAGAAGAAGAAAGGGACTGAGAAAATATTTGAAGAGACTATAGTTGAAAACTTCCCTAATATGGGAAAGGAAATTGGTAATCAAGTCCAGAAAGCACAGAGAGTCCCATACAGGATAAATCCAAGGAGAAATACGCCAAGACACATATTAATCAAACTGTCAAAAATTAAATACAAAGAAAGCATATTAAAAGCAGCAAGGGAAAAACAACAAATAACACACAAGGGAATCCCCGTAAGGTTAACAGCTGATCTTTCAGCAGAAACTCTGCAAGCCAGAAGGGACTGGCAGGACATATTGAAAGTGTTGAAGGAGAAAAACCTGCAACCAAGATTACTCTACCCAGCAAGGATCTCATTCAGATTTGATGGAGAAATTAAAACCTTTACAGACAAGCAAAAGCTGAGAGAGTTCAGCACCACCAAACCAGCTTTACAACTGCTAAAGGAACTTCTCTAGGCAAGAAACACAAAAGAAGGAAAAGACCTACAATAAGGAACCCAAAACAATTTAGAAAATGGGAATGGGAACATACATATCGACAATTACCTTAAATGTAAATGGACTAAATGCTCCCACCAAAAGACACAGATTGGCTGAATGGATACAAAAACAAGACCCTTATATATGCTGTCTACAAGAGACCCACTTCAGACCTAGAGACACATACAGACTGAAAGTAAGGGGATGCAAAAGGTATTTCATGCAAATGGAAACCAAAAGAAAGCTGGAGTAGCAATTCTCATATCAGACAAAATAGACTTTAAAATAAAGACTATTAGAAGAGACAAAGAAGGACACTACATAATGATCAAGGGATCGATCCAAGAAGAAGATATAACAATTGTAAATATTTATGCACCCAACACAGGAGCACCTCAATACCTAAGGCAAATACTAACAGCCATAAAAGGGGAAATCGACAGTAACACATTCATAGTAGGGGACTTTAACACCCCACTTTCACCAATGGACAGATCATCCAAAATGAAAATAAATAAGGAAACACAAGCTTTAAATGATACATTAAACAAGATGGACTTAATTGATATTTATAGGACATTCCATCCAAAAACAACAGAATACACATTTTTCTCAGGTGCTCGTGGAACATTCTCCAGGATAGATCATATCTTGGGTCACAAATCAAGCCTTGGTAAATTTAAGAAAATTGAAATTGTATCAAGTATCTTTTCTGACCACAACGCTATGAGACTAGATATCAATTACAGAAAAAGATCTGTAAAAAGTACAAACACATGGAGGCTAAACAATACACTACTTAATAACGAAGTGATCACTGAAGAAATCAAAGAGGAAATCAAAAAATGCCTAGAAACAAATGACAATGGAGACACGACGACTCAAAACCTATGGGATGCAGCAAAAGCAGTTCTAAGAGGGAAGTTTATAGCAATACAATCCTACCTTAAGAAACAGGAAACATCTCGAATAAACAACCTAACCTTGCACCTAAAGCAATTAGAGAAAGAAGAACAAAAAAAACCCCAAAGTTAGCAGAAGGAAAGAAATCATAAAAATCAGATCAGAAATAAATGAAAAAGAAATGAAGGAAACGATAGCAAAGATCAATAAAACTAAAAGCTGGTTCTTTGAAAGGATAAACAAAATTGATAAACCATTAGCCAGACTCAAATCAATAGAATTAGAAATGAAAAAGGAGAGGTAACAACTGACACTGCAGAAATATAAAAGATCATGAGAGATTACTACAAGCAACTCTATGCCAATAAAATGGACAACCTGGAAGAAATGGACAAATTCTTAGAAAGGCACAACCTGCCAAGACTGAATCAGGAAGAAATAGAAAATATGAACAGACCAATCACAAGCACTGAAATTGAAACTGTGATTAAAAATCTTCCAACAAGCAAAAGCCCAGGACCAGATGGCCTCACAGGCGAATTCTATCAAACATTTAGAGAAGAGCTAACACCTATGCTTCTCAAACTCTTCCAAAATATAGCAGAGGGAGGAACACTCCCCGACTCATTCTACGAGGCCACCATCACCCTGATACCAAAACCAGACAAGGATGTCACAAAGAAAGAAAACTATAGGCCAATATCACTGATGATATAGATGCAAAAATCCTCAACAAAATACTAGCAAACAGAATCCAACAGCACATTAAACGGATCATACACCATGATCAAGTGGGGCTTATTCCGGGAATGCAAGGATTCTTCAGTATACACAAATCAATCAACATGATACACCATATTAACAAATTGAAGGAGAAAAACCATATGATCATCTCAATAGATGCAGAGAAAGCTTTTGATAAAATTCAACACCCATTTATGATAAAAACCCTGCAGAAAGTAGGCACAGAGGGAACTTTCCTCAACATAATAAAGGCCATATATGACAAACCCACAGCCAACATCATCCTCAATGGTGAAAAACTGAAAGCATTTCCACTAAGATCAGGAACAAGACAAGGTTGCCCACTCTCACCACTTTTATTCGACATAGTTTTGGAAGTTTTAGCCACAGCATCAGAAAAGAAAAGGAAATTAAAGGAATCCAAATCGGAAAAGAAGAAGTAAAGCTGTCACTGTTTGCAGATGACATGATACTATACATAGAGAATCCTACAGATGCTACCAGAAAACTACTAGAGCTAGTCAATGAATTTGGTAAAGTAGCAGAATACAAAATTAATGCACAGAAATCTCTGGCATTCCTATACACTAAGGATGAAAAATCTGAAAGTGAAATCAAGAAAACACTCCCATTTACCATTGCAACAAAAAGAATAAAATATCTAGGAATAAACCTACCTAAGGAGACAAAAGACCTGTATGCAGAAAATTATAAGACACTGATGAAAGAAATTAAAGATGATACAAATAGATGGAGAGATATACCATGTTCTTGGATTGGAAGAATCAACATTGTGAAAATGACTCTACTACCCAAAGCAATCTACAGATTCAATGCAATCCCTATCAAACTACCACTGGCATTTTTCACAGAACTAGAACAAAAAATTTCGCAATTGGTATGGAAACACAAAAGACCCCGAATAGCCAAAGCAGTATTGAGAAAGAAAAATGGAGCTGGAGGAATCAGGCTCCCTCACTTCAGACTATACTACAAAGCTACAGTAATCAAGACAGTATGGTACTGGCACAAAAACAGAAAGATAGATCAATGGAACAGGATAGAAAGCCCAGAGATAAACCCACACACATATGGACACCTTATCTTTGATAAAGGTGGCAGGAATGCACAGTGGAGAAAGGACAGCCTCTTCAATAAGTGGTGCTGGGAAAACTGGACAGTTACATGTAAAAGTATGAGATTAGATCACTCCCTAACACCATACACAAAAATAAGCTCAAAATGGATTAAAGACCTAAATGTAAGGCCAGAAACTATCAAACTCTTAGAGGAAAACATAGGCAGGACACTCTATGACATAAATCACAGCAAGGTCCTTTTTGACCCACCTCCTAGAGAAATGGAAATAAAAACAAAAATAAACAAACGGGACCTAATGAAACTTCAAAGCTTTTGCACAGCAAAGGAAACCATAAACAAGACCAAAAGACAACCCTCAGAATGGGAGAAAATATTTGCAAATGAAGCAACTGACAAAGGATTAATCTCCAAAATTTACAAGCAGCTCATGTAGCTTAATAACAAAAACACAAACAATCCAATCCAAAAATGGGCAGAAGACCTAAATAGACATTTCTCCAAAGAAGATATACAGACTGCCAACAAACACATGAAAGAATGCTCAACATCACTAATCATTAGAGAAATGCAAATCAAAACTACAATGAGATATCATCTCACACCAGTCAGAATGGCCATCATCAAAAAATCTAGAAACAATAAATGCTGGAGAGGGTGTGGAGAAAAGGGAACCCTCTTACACTGTTGGTGGGAATGTAAATTGATACAGCCACTGTGGAGAACAGTATGGAGGTTCTTTAAAAAACTACAAATAGAACTACCATATGACCCAGCAGTCCCACTACTGGGCATATACCCTGAGAAAACCAGAATTCCAAAAGAGTCATGTACCAAAATGTTCATTGCAGCTCTATTTACAATAGCCCGGAGACGGAAACAACCTAAGTGCCCATCATCGGATGAATGGATAAAGAAGATGTGGCACATATATACAACGGAATATTACTCAGCCATAAAAAGAAACGAAATTGAGCTATTTGTAATGAGGTGGATAGACCCAGAGTCTGTCATACAGAGTGAAGTAAGTCAGAAAGAGAGAGACAAATACCGTATGCTAACACATACATATGGAATTTAAGAAAAAAAAAATGTCATGAAAAACCTAGGGGTGAAACAGGAATAAAGATACAGACTTACTAGAGAATGGACTTGAGGCTATGGGAAGGGGGAAGGGTAAACGGTGACAAAGCGAGAGAGAGGCATGGACATATATACACTACCAAACGTAAGGTAGATAGGTAGTGGGAAGCAGCCGCATAGCAGAGGGAGATCAGCTCAGTGCTTTGTGACCGCCTGGAGGGGTGGGATAGGGAGGGTGGGAGGGAGGGAGACGCAAGCGGGAAGAGATATGAGAACGTATGTATATATATAACTGATTCATTTTGTTGTGAAGCGGAAACTAACATATGATTGTAAAGCAATTATACTGCAATAAAGATGTTAAAATGAAAAAAAAATAAAATAAAATAAATGCTAAGTACCTAAATATTTCACCATCACCACCTTCATTAACAGTAACCCCCAATAATAAGGATACGTAAGGAAAGTAGAGTGTTGCAGTCAAATGAGAAGTGCCAGAGAATGTTTACCTTCCGATTCTGATCATAAGCAGAGTCAATCCCCAAAATGCTGTTCACTTCCACATATGGATATTTCTTCTCCAGGACACTGACCACATGTTCAACTTTAACTTTTTCTCCAGTCCTTACTTTGTTATATATCTGAAGAAAGAAAAACCAGGTAACCAACTACACTTTCACATGTAAATTTTGGAGTATTTATTACAAAAGATTTCAGAATGAAGAGGAAAAATGAAAACAATAGCTAATTCTCTTAAAAAGAGCAAATGGGCCATATTAGCAATTCTCCCTTTTCCATATACTTCCTTATGCCTTCTTATGTTAGAAACTACATATTCTTAAAATGACTCAATCAGTTCATATTCACAGTAAGTCCCAAATGCAAAAATGTGTTAATTTTTTTAAAATCTGAATACTTATAAGTAATCCTTGAAATAACAACTTATGTCCATGAAGTTTAAGGGGAAAAAATGTTTCAAAATACATATGGCATAGTCCTTGTTTTTAAAAGGCAGACATAAAACAATAACAAAACCATGTCTATACTGTTACAGTTAAGCATCTAGAAGGATGCAAGCTTTCAACAGTGGCTGCCTTTAAGGAGCAGGATTACGGGGGCAGAGACAGATTTTTTAATCAACACACTTTAATATTATTTTTTAAAAGTTTTAATAATGAACATAATTTTTTTTTACTTTTGCAACTAAAAATAAAGAAAAAGAAATGAAAACTCTTTATCCTTTCCTTTATACACACAGCTCTGAGGGGAAAAACTTTAAAAAACAGACTTAAAAACCCTTATTATCCTCAGCAACTTCATTGGAACTTATTTCATTCTTCAGAGCCTACTGCTAACTAAGGTCCACCACCATTTCTCACAGAGATCACAGCAACAGCTCACCAACTAGTATCCCTGCCACTTTCCTTACCCTTCACCAGATCCATCTCCATACATGCATCAGAATGAGGTTTTAATTGGGGTTTAACTCTGTGATCTGGACACCTATTACCCAGCCTAACGGCCTCAATGACCAATGAGGTTCCCCTCTCCACTCTGCTCTCACAATATTCTGCTCAAGTCATACTAACAACCTGGAGTCACTACTTCTGATTTGCAGCCACTGTTCAACTGACTCCTGTTTTCCCTCCTACACTCAGCTGGGACAACTTCCCACTCCACAAAAATGTCCGTGGCCATCCCTAGTGGAGTGAGGTCCTAGTGCTGCTATAGTCAGCGGTGCTTCCCACACTGTACCAAATCATCTGTGTGGAGGCATCCCCCACTAGATTGTAAGGTGTTTGAGGACGAGGGAAACTCTTACTCTTCTTTGTATCCCTAGCAGCTGGCACGGACCTGGCAAAGGGTGCATCTTTAATAAAAGTTGGCCAAATAAATAAATGAACATTTCAATTAATAAAAAATGCCCCGACTGAATCTCTAAACAGTAAACGTAACAAACATAATAAACAGCAGGCTGAAATCATGTTTATGGGTAAAATAAAAGTCATGAAAATAACTGCTTTAAAGATAAGTTTTTCAATAATTAACACTAATCTGTAAGCAAAAGAACTATTACTGGTCAACTTTTTATACTCAAAAATAGAAAAAAAACAAGGAGAGTTCTCTGAACTTGAGCAAGTAACTTAAAATATATATATAAGAATCAGGATATTTCACAGTTTCCAAGTAAAATGGAGAAAACAATTAATAAGAATTTTATGACTTGAATATTAAACTGATTCTTAACAAAAATATCATGATTGTCTTAAAAGGGAAGAAAGCAAAGTTTTTTTTTTAAACAAGTAGAAAACATCACATTTACCGAAAGGCATTAATCAGTGATTTCAAATCGCCAAAAGGCAGAAAACTAAGATACATTAATGTATTAGTATCTAAGGAATCTTAGCTGAAATCACAACAATCTATTATTAACATTAGTGTATCAATAAAGGCAACTCTGGAAATACAAAATGCATGAAGTTTGTGTGAATAATTTACCTTTTTCTCTTTCCAGAAATATAGAATCTCCTTACCACATACTGTTTCTTAGAGTAAGTTAGATTTTTAAAAACTATTCGCCATTTTGAACAAAAACATACGTGTGTCAGAGTTTGGAAGGCATGATAATCATCCACTTCTTGGGCAACATAATTATACGCTCTCAGAATAGCCACTCCAGCATCCTGCATCCCATCAACATCTTCAGAGTCATTAACCACAAAGATTAAACCAAGTCTGGGGGAGAAAGGGAAGGGCAAAAAGAAGAAAAAGAAACATCTCGAAGAATGCAACCAGTTAAATAAGGAAAGGCATCCTCTCTTGAAAAACACAGCTCACATCATACTCTAACATGGCTGGCAAAGGCATTCATCACTTGCAGAATAAAAAAGCAGGTTCCCAAAGGTGGCTTAGACTTTTTAACTATTAAAGCAAGCTGTTTCAATATCATGAAATGAGGCCATTACTGACGTTTAAGGTATTGCCATAGTTTTAGATGGAGATTTTGTTCTGTTTTTAAATAAAAATTAGGGGAAGTGCTTCCCTGGTGGCGCAGTGGTTGAGAGTCCGCCTGCTGGTGCAGGGGACACGGGTTCGTGCCCCGATCCGGGAAGATCCCACATGCCGCGGAGGGGCTGGGCCCGTGAGCCATGGCCGCTGAGCCTGCTAGTCCGGAGCCTGTGCTCCGCAACGGGAGAGGCCACAACAGTGAGAAGCCCGCATACCGCAAAAAAAAAAAAAAAAAATTAGGGGAAGTGAAAATTCTCAGAATGTGAAAACATATAGAAGGGGGGGGTGGATTTTGAGATTTCATACCAGCAATATGGGCATCATAGGTAAATGGAAAGCATAAAAATATTTACTACTGTCCTTAGGCAAAAAGCTACACCCATGCTGAATTGGGTGATTGGGACTGACATGTATACACTGATGTGTATAAAACTGATGACTAATAATAACCTGCAATATAAACAAACAAACAAAGCTACACCCAAAGTTAAAGTTTATTACATTTTAAAACTTAAAGGAATAAACCACAAAGAGCTACCATTACACATCTACAGACTGGCAAAAAAAACTTGCACTGGCCATTATAGAGGCCACTAGCCTCTATCTTAGAGCAAAAGCAATGAAAAAAAGGATAGTCTTTAACTCAAATGGATCACAGACATAAATGTAAAACACAAAATTGTAAAATTCCTAGAAAATAACACAGGATAAAGTTAGGTGATCCTGGGTTTGGCAATAACTTCTTAGAACACCAAAAGCACAAGCCACAACAAAAAGAATTGATAAGCTGGACTTCATTTAAATTAAGAACTTCTGTTCTGCAAAAGAAACTGTTAAGAGAAGGAAGACAAGCCAAGATGAGCAGAAAATCTGTGCAAAACACATATCTGATAAAGGACTGATATGCAAAATACGCTAAGAACTCTTAAAACTAACAATTAAAAAAAAAAACAGGGCTTCCCTGGTGGCGCAGTGGTTGAGAGTCTGCCTGCCGATGCAGGGGACACGGGTTCGTGCCCCGGTCCGGGAAGATCCCACACGCCGCGGAGCGGCTGGGCCCATGAGCCATGGCTGCTGAGCCTGCGCGTCCGGAGCCTGTGCTCCGCAACGGGAGAGGCCACAACAGTGAGAGGCCCGCGTACCACAAAAATAAATAAATAAATAAAGTTACAAATGGGCAAAAGATCTAAACAGGCACCTCACTGAACAAGGCATACAGCTGGCAAATAAGCACATTAAAAGATGCTCAAAATCATATGTCATTAGGGAACTTCAAATTAAAACCATAATGAGATACCACCATACACCTATGAGAATGGCTAAAATCCTAAAAGTACTGACAACATCAAACTCTGGAGAGGATGGGGAGCCACAGGCACCCTCATTCATTGCTGGTGAGAATGTAGAACAGTACTACCACTTGGAACACAGTGTGGCAGCTTCTCAAAAAACTAAACACACTTTTACCATAACATAAAGTAATCACACTTAGCAGTATTTACTCAAATGTGCTGAAAACTTGTATCCATACAAAAACCTGCATACAAATGTTTGTAGCAGCTTTATTCATAACTGCCCTAATCTGGAAGCAACCAAGATGTTGTTAACAGGTGAATGAATTAAAAAACTATAGGACATCCATATAATGGAATGTTATTCAGTGATAAAAAGAAATGAGGTATTAAGCCACAAAAAGACATGGACAAAGCTTAAAAGCATACTGTACTGCTAAGTGAAAGAAGCCAATCTGAAAACGTTACATACATCATGATTGCGGAAAAGACAAAAACTATGGAGACAGTAACAAGATCAGTTGTTGCCAGGAGCTGGGAGAGAGGGAGGGAGGAAGGGAGGGACAAACAGGTAGAGCACAGGGCATTTTTAGGGCAGTGAAACTAAGCTATATGATACTATAATGGTGGAAACATGTCATTATACATCTGTCAAAATCCACAAAATGTACAGCACAAACAATGAACCCTAATGTAAACTATGGACTTTAGTTAATAATAATGTAGCAATACCAGTTAATTAATCAACATTGCTCTAAAAAAATACAAAGTCTATTAATTTTTTTTTTAAGTACAGCCTAAAAATATATGATAAACATATATCAAACATCATGCTCTCAGGAGGTATGTGTAGAATTTGTGTATGCATGGATGAGGTAGTTGCATGTGTGAGGTAGTTGAGAGGGCTTGTTTTTAGATTATAAATTGTCTTTGTCTTTTTAAAACCCCTCTTATGACAGAAATCAAATGAGTAAGCGCCAGGCAGAAATGACCTAAATATTATTCTTATGAAAATAAAAATAAGGGCTAGAACCTAATTATCTCCTCACAAAGTACTTCCCTTTCCCAAGTATTCAATTTTTAAAAAGGGCATCAGAGTTGTTCTGTTAGCTAAGTCCCCAAATCCAGACTACTGTTTCTCCCAGGACCAGTCCCTCATCAAGTACCAGTAGGGAGGTTCTCAGATTTGTCCCCTCCTCTCCTCGGTCCCTGCCAACAACTCCGTGTACCACAGCAACTCATACAACGGAAAACAACCGCTGGTCTGCCTTGGTCTTTCCACCAACTGTTCACAACATGCCTGTGAGTTAACTGCCTTCTTCTCACCTACCTTTGCAATCTGAAGAGCCCATGCCCTCTTCCTGCCCCTCAATGCCATTCAGTAAATCTTTAATTAATGCCCACTGTGTACCATAAGCCAACTTCTTTTGTGTTCTTACATTCCCTTTTCATCAAAACATAGCTCTGGCTGTAATCCTCCACCTAACCATGTGGTATTCAGGTTTACATTAAAAATTTCATTAAACTCAAAATCTCTGCTTTTCCATCAATGAAAACTCGCTATTTTCTTCAGTCTATCTTAAATCCAACTTTGCCATGAAACCTTTGTCCTTCCCAAATATCTGCCTATAATCTTTTTTTTTCCCTGAAATTCTAAAGCACTTAGAACTAGCAAGGACATAACCTAGCACTTGATTGAATATCTTACTGGAAGTAGGCACAGTATTTTTTCCAAGAGGGTAGAAATGTGGCTTATGTTCCACTCGCAGCATTTAGCTCAGTGCTGAGTATGGAACACACAATAACGTCAATTAGCTAAAGAGCTCTTTTCTTCTTTATTTTCATGTTTTCTAAGAATTCAAATTTTATCAACATGTAAAATTACCACATTCTATTCAGAATGTGGGAATATCTTAATCCTTATATGTAAAACCTTCAAACATTGTTCTGAGAAGGTAGAGTGGAAACCCCAGCCATTTAAGTACCCCGTTGGCAGATTTAGTAACACAAGTGAAATAAATGTGTCTGTTTGCATCTATAAAAAGCTGTGTATACATTTAGTCCTTGACAGTCTGACAAAAGTTCTTGGCAAAGCTCCTTATCTCTGCTGAAGGTAGGCTTTGCGATGTGAACGCTTACTTAGGAAAATTCCCTGAGCAAGCTGAGATCACATGCTATTTTTACACAGGCTATTTATTAATAACTCAATGACGGCAAGATTCTATTCATTGAGAATCAAATTCTCTCCCCCAAAAGACACCGGCTTCATACTGAGCAAAAGATAAAACTACCCTTAACGACCCCCACGATTAATTATCCTACAATTCAGTAACACCAGACTTGTTAAGAATGACAAACAAAACCTCAGCTAAACGAGATATACCATCAAATCGATAACGGTGTTACCTTAGTGGTATATGATTACTGAGGAACATCTCAGCTGTGTTAATCAACTCTGCAGTGCTCTCATGAGCAGGATCAACTATGAAAACCTGTAGGGAAGGGAAAGGAAAACATGAAACGACATTTATTCAAATGTCGCTGGGCCAATGAAAATGCCTTAGTCTTTACACTTGAAGGCCACCTTTTTCCAGCTACTTTCGAACCACATAAAAAAGAAGTTATACAAAGAGCAGTTGCCCTCCCTCTGTATTCAAAGAATGTGGTACTGAAAGGCTAAGTGATTTTCTCATGATCTTACGCTAACAACATGGGAACTGTATCCAGCTGGCTAATACATGTCCTTTACTACACCTAACAAAACCCAAATTTTATTAACTCTGCCACCTTAGAAAATGGAGATTAGCTTCCTGTGTATTCATTTCGAAGGATCTCTGAATTAAGAATTCATTTAGAACCCAATTTTTAGACAATAGTAGCTATCATGTATTAAGTTCTCATGATGTACTTTAAAAAATAGTAATTACCCCATTTAATCTCATTTAATCAAATAAAGTTCTCATTTAATAAAGTTTAATAAATTATCTCATCTGGTAAGAGTAAAAGAGATTGAAATTTCGACTGGGAAGGAAAAAAGTGGTTTCAAGAGTGAGGCAAGTATAGAGGATCGTTTCCCTTGAAACTTCTGAGGAAGCCAACCTTGGCCATAACCTGCCCCGTCTCTTTAGGAACTACATGAGGTAAAAGAAAGACATGAGAGGGGAAAAGAGCGTCAACTAAAACCCCTTTTCCTCTATCTCTCTAAAGCAGTGGAATAAGGATTAAAAAGCAGGCGCTGATGAAGATTTATTTAAGGGAATAAATTGAACTATTAAATTTTAGGGATTAAGATATTCAAGAAAAACGGTAGTAATATATTCATCTTCTGAGTAAAAAAGAACAACTATCTTAAAACTTAACACAGTCTAAACCGTGAGATTAAGGATGAGGAGCGTTTCCTCATACACTGACACTGCACAGCCCTACAAACAATCAGTACACTTCCCAACCCTTCCACTTTGAATATGGAGCTAGAAAAAGAGCATATCTAGGGGTGGTGGTGGGGAGAAGCAGCTTGTAAAGGAGAGAAGTGAACGTTCCAGATATGACAGAAAGCAGGGGAGAAGGCAAGGAAGAAATAGAGATCACAGCCCAGCAATAAGGAGTTTTACTTACCATGTTGTGCAAGTTCTTCCTGATCTGTCGGATAACACCAGGAAAAGTGGGGCGAAGCAACTCCTGTAGACTAGAAGGCCATGAATTGTATCTGCTATCAACCTCCAGGTTGTTGATCCACTACAAAAAAAAAAAGAACACAACATTGTGCATACACTTTAGTCACCATTAGTGAAATCTGCAGAAATAACAATAAGACTTTAAATTATTTCAAGAAGAATCACGTGGGAAAGACCATTTTTGAAAATATAAAGATCAAGTAGAAAAACGAATGACTAAAACACAAGCCACAGAATAGGAGAAGGTATTTGCGACCTACTAAATCAATAAAGGACTAGTGTCAAGAATGTCTATAGAAATCTAATATATCAATTAAAAAGAGGCAAGCAACATGAGAAATGGAAATGAGTCAAGAATATAAATAAGAAATTTACAGAGGAAATTTAAATGGGCAATTAACACAAGGAAAAATGTACACCTTTACTTAGCAATCCAAGAAATATAAACTAAAAGCACAATGAAATTTCACACTGATTAAACTGAAAAAAAAAATTTTAAGTTCGTCAATATCCATGAATAGGCAAAAATATAGAACAATGGGAATTCTCACCCAATTCTGGCATCTGGAAGTCACTTTAGAGAAGATGACCTGATAAAGTTGGAGCCTTTATTACTACCCTACCACTAAGCACTACAGCTCTAGGCGTCTACCCCAAATATTTTCTCACATGTATGCACAAAGAGAGAGGCACAAAAAGAGCCGTTAACAGTACTGCTTATTAACAGCAAAACATTAGAAACAACTAAATATCCATAAAAAAGGAACGGATAAATAGTATACAATATTTGTACAAAAAGAGCAGGGTGGGGCTTCCCTGGTGGCGCAGTGGTTGAGAGTCCACCTGCTGATACAGGGGACACGGTTTCATGCCCCAGTCCGGGAAGATCCCACATGCTGCGGAGCGGCTGGGCCCGTGAGCCACAGCCACTGAGCCTGCACGTCCGGAGCCTGTGCTCCGCAACGGGACAGGCCGCAACAGTGAGAGGCCCGCGTACCGCAAAAAAAAAAAAAAAAAAAAAAAAAAAAAAAGAGCAGGGTGGGAAAGTATGTGTATATTACCTTGCTTATGTAAATAGAGTATTTCTGGAAGGATATACAACGAATTGACAATGCCTGTTGCTTCCAGGGAGAAAAACTGGACAGCTGGGTGAAGAGTTTTTTCAATACACACTCTTTTGTATGTCTTAAATTCTAAACTGTGAATTTATAAAAGATATTTTTAAAAATAAGTAAAATATAAAACATGTGATAAACTAGATCTATATGTATCATCCTACATAAGCCTTCAAAAAATTACTGAGTAATAAAAATTGTTGAAGGATACTGATATGGCATTTTTCAAAATTTTAAAACATACAATAGGGAAGAAAATGATCAAGTAAGGTACAGAAGGGATACACGCCCACTTCAGAAGAGGGCGTGTTAATTACCTGCAAGGAGGGCATGTTAATTACCTGCAAGGAGGAGAGGGGTGGAACTGGGAAGAGATATAAAGAGGGCTTTGACTGAAACATTTTTTTCTTCCAAGAAAACATGAAATGATTAAATGGTAGCATTTAGTAAGTATGGCGATGGGTCCTACAGTTGCTAATTATGTTAGTCTCTTTACTCTTCGTAATGAAAAAATTTTTAACAGGAAAAAAATGACATAACAGTATTCATCAAAATAACAGTTACATCACCAAGTGAGAAGTCAAGTAGTGAACATCTACATTCTATATTATTCCCCTATCCAAACTTTCCCTAAAATCAGTGCAGGACAGACACCAAGAAAAGGGGACTGGAGAGCTGAGGGTGCCAGGCATGTCTCCATCCCCGACCTCACTTCCACCACGACTGCCCGAGACAGCTCTGCTCCCTCTGGTCTCTTTACAGACGAGGAGACAAAGGCCCAGAGACATCACAGAGCGATAATCTACATAAGTCCTTCAATATAAAATATCAAAGGCCTGTTAAAGGAGGTTGGTAGCTAAAAACTGGTATTTTTAAACAAAATCACACAAGACTTGCGTGCACCTGAGAATATACAAACTAAACATTTTCCCAAGAGATGCGCAGCCAAATTCCTGAAGATACAAAAGTGGAAAAGTCACGGTCTTAGCCACAGGAAACCTGATAGCTCAACTTTCTGGAGCATTTAAGAGTCTACTTTACTATATACACACAGCCGCATGTACGCAGTCGTTGTAAAACTTTGATGCCGACAAAAGAGATAAGAGGAGTAACTTACCTCTCCTAAAAGACAAATGCGAAAACCATAACAAAATACTTGGCCAGACCACTCCCTGGACACGCTCACAGAGTACCTACCGAAATAGCAGGGCTCCTGATGTCTACAGCATAGTCGGCCTCAGAGGG